>NC_136059.1:1225004385-1225604385 GCF_964261635.1 Lissotriton helveticus | reverse complement strand
ACCGGAAGTGTCTAAATCCTTCTTTTTCTAACTGCTAAGTTCCCATTGACTTAACATTGACTCTCACGTGTGTGTAAAGACACTGCATGCGCTGCCTGTGGGCCTCCTACTCCTAACCTAAGGGTCAGATAGTGTAGCCCCAGCGATTCTCTAGGCCCTAGGCCTTACCTTTTCTCGTGACGTGGTACTTATACCACTTTCTTAGTATATGGTTTGCTTCGCCCCTAGGGCCTAACTATTTTGTGCAACTTAAAGTATTCTGATTAAGTAACTTGTTATTTGCTTTTGCCTCTGATCTCATAAAGAGTTCAGAGGAGTGTGTTAGTAAATAAATACATATATATTTTATATATATCCTGTGTGGTGTCCTTTCATTTGATATTCAAGGGGTTACATAGGGTAAAACAGCTGGCTTTACACGCCCTCAAGAGTCTTTTAGCCTAAGACTGTTCTGTCCACGCTACCACTAGGATAGCTGGTCTATAAGGTTGACTTACAACCATCACCATAAGGGTTGTTTGGACTGGTGCAAGGTGTTCACTAGAATAGTGAACATCATATACCAGGCCAACTTCTCACAATTTCCGAGTGTAGATTTATGGATTAAATTTGTTTTATTGTCATGTTACAAATTTATCAGTTAAGGATCAGCATAAGAATATCGAGTGAGACATGGAATTTCATATAACAAAGGGAAACAAATACCCCCCCCTTACAACCCTCCAAACTACCCCCCCCCCACTCCCCAGGTACCATTTGCTCAGTGTCTAGCAGGGACTCCTTGCCTATATCTATATGTAATATAATCAACAAATTTGCCAATGCTGCATTCATTTATACAGATTTTTCATTTCAAATCTTATGGCATATTATCCATGACCGTATGGATAATATGCCATAAGATTTGAAATGAAAAATCTGTATAAATGAATTGAAAAACATATCAGCTTGGCATCTATGGCAACATTGTATTAACAGTGCATGAAAAATGGGAATTTTCTAGTGTCTACTTAGAGTGTATGATAGTGTATGTTAGTGGTTCACTCAAAATTTTGGTATGAATGTGAGAGAGGGAGTGTTTTAAGAGATGTAAATGTTTTCACCAATGAAGAATTTTGTATGTTATGTATCATTTGTAAATTGAAAAAATTGTTTTGTAAAAAATTAAACAAACAAAAAAAGCTATGAAGTAAAAGAAAAAATAAACAATTCAGATTGATTCAAGGAAATGAGAAGCCGCCCACTTTATGTTCTAGTCAAAAGTGAGAAAAGGAACTAATGTGTTGGTAAAATAGTGTTGGCAGCATTGGCAAATTTGTTGATTATATTACGTTAGGCTGTGACTTGGCCTTGCTGCTTGGGAGTCCGTACCCAGTGGTATTTTTCAGGTATATCTATATGTAAGCCCTTCATTGTGTGGTATCCCCAGTAAGGCATGAGGTGGGTCCTTAAGCCTCAGTATACGCAAATACCGAGGGGCATGTCAGTTAATGGAATTCTTAGGAGAGTAGCGAGATAAGTCAGCGCCATGTGGTGTGATAAGTGTTGCCCTGACCAGCAAGTGTATGAGTAAGTCTCTCCATCCCCCCCCCACACATGCGGTGCAGCCAGTTCAGATGCGTCGGTAAAGTAGCTAACCACCAGAGTGAAAGAATAGTCTGGTGTGCAGCCCCCAGTTCTATGCTTATTTGCTGTCCTTTATGGGATGAAAGGGGATATGTTGGGGGGGGTTTGGGAGGCCTAGTAGGATGTAATCCTGGAATCTTGGAAGTTGTGTTGAGAAGTGGGTGTCAATGTCATTTAACACCGGATCCCAGAACAGTTCTAGTTTTGTTCACTCCCAAAGGATGTGTGTAAGCATGCCTTTCTCCCCGCATTGTCTCCAGCATGTCTCGCTACAGGCTGGGTTACCCCTATGGAGCCGTGCCGGGGTGAGATACCAATATGAGGTGAACTTCAGGGCTGTCTCTGTGCTTGCTATGTTAGAAGTCGTATGTCATGCTCTATGGTATATATGTTTCCAGTCTCCCACAGATAGCTGTCGCCCCAGTTCCGCTTCCCTATGACGTTGGGCTATGCTCTTGTCTGCCTTTTGCGTGGGCTGCAGAAGAACATATAATTCAGATAGAAGTCGTTTATCAGAGCTCTTGCTCACCAGCCACTTCTCAAAGGGGTTCAGAGTCTATTCAACTCTGCTCCTCATGGTTGAATGTAAGAGCCAATGCCTTATCTGGGAGCCGCCAGGTCAACGCCGTCGCCTCCACCAGTTTCAAATGCCTGCGCATCCTCCGCAAGACCTTCAAATCAATTCCCCCCCAATTGCAGAAGGACCGTCACCCACGTGCTCATAACCAGCAGACTGGACTACGGTAACCCCCTAAACGCCGAAATCAACAGCACTCTTCTGCACGGACTCCAGACCATCCAGAACACCGCGGCGTGACTCGTCTTTGGGGCACTGCGCCATGAACACCTGACCCAACACCTACGAGATCTCCACTGGCTCCCCATCGAAAAGAGGATCACCTTCAAACTCCCCACCCCGCCTACAAATCCCTCAACAACATCGGACCCGAATACCGCAATGAGAGTATCCTACCACGCACCCAAGAGGAACCTCCGCTCCACCGACCTCCCCCTGGCAGAAGCCATCCTCAGAAACAGAACAGGCGGGAAATCCTTCTCCTACATCGCAGCCAGGACCTGGAACGAGCTCCCCGTGAACATCAGACGCACCCCGCCGATCCTGCACACGTTCAGGAAGGACCTCAAGACCTGGCTTTTGAACTGATCCAGAGCTGCATTCCCCCGCCCCCCCAGCGCCTTGAGACCCTCACAGGTGAGTAGCGTGCTTTATAAATCACTGATTGATTGAGTATCTAAAGCGGTCGCCCTCAGGGAGGGTGTAATCCTTTTTAAGGACATCAAAGGGTATATTGGCCCGTCTGTGTCAAAAGAGTGACTGGCCTAAGCAACATCCCTCCAAGCTGGGAAGGCGGTCCCGGGGCAAAGGCTGGGTTGTCAACAATCAGTGTCAGAGGAGATGGGAAGGTGGTTAATTGTCTTTTCCATGCGCAGCCATCCCAGACCCTCATAAGAAAATGTGTAACAGGGGATATATATAAGCTGGGTGCTCGGTGGCGGCGCAGTAAAAATGGGACCTTCTCAAGGATGTCCCTGCTATAGCCCTATCCATAAATAACCAGTGTTTTTCCGATTCTGGTCTAGACCACTCAACTAAGTACTGAACTGGGCTGCCTGGAAATATCTAAGGAGACCAGGTATCGCAAGCCCCCTATCAGCTGCTGGGAGCCAACTACGCTCCTTACTCATTCTCGGTCACTTACCCGCCCATTCAAACTGGTGGAAAGCTGTTTGCAGCACCAGCATTGTCCACGGTGTGGGAGTCGGAGGCAGAGTCTGGAAATAAAAGAGTATTCTGGGTAAGATGGTCATTTTTTGGGGTGCAATGCGACCCATGAGAGAGAGTGGGTAGCGTTTCCATTGCTCCAGTTCCATACCCACCGTCTTTGTCTATTTTTTGATCATTGGAATCATTTGTGCGCTCTAACGTGGAGCATAGCTGAACTCCTAGATATGTGCGGGACTTGGTTGACCACTGCACTGCATACATGCGGTGCAGATTTTCCACCACGGCCTGGGGGACTGTGATATTAAGGGCCTGGAAGTTCCGGACATTCATACAAAATCCAGAGGCTGCACCGAAAGCCTCCATTTCTCTCAAGAAGTGAGGAAGGCTCTTCTGGGTATTCTCTAGCATGACCATCACGTCATTTGCGTATAAACTACTTTTGTGCCCCCCCCCCCTTCCCTTAAAGTAATCCCTGTAATACCTGGATGATCTCTCACCCGTTAGGCGAAGGGCTCCATATAAAGGGCAAAAAGGAGGGGAGAGAGGGGGCACCCCTGCCTAATACCTCTTTTTATAGAAAATATATCAAAACTATGTCCAATTACCCTTACTCTTGCTGTCGGAGATCTAAAGCCACTGAGAACACAGGTTCGGAATCCTTTGCCTATCCCAAAATATATTGGTGTCGCATTTAGGAATGGCCAATGGACCCGATCAAACGCTTTCTCTGCGTCGACCGAGAGTAACATGCTGGCACCCCCCTTACAGACAGCGCGCTTTATCAATGATGTGATGCAGCTGCTTGGTATCCGCTCACTGCCTCTGCAGTATAAACCCGGCTTGAATCCCTGGATAAAGGTACTCAGGCGAGCCGCTAAGATGCTTGTAAAGAGCTTGGTGTCCGCATTCAGAAGTGATATAGGGCGTTAATTAGCACAGTGGCGTTTGTCTTTCCCAGGCTTAGGAATAACAGGTATTTCCGCTTCTTGCATTGAAGTGGGGGGGGCACTGCCCATTGATGCAATGTCATTGAATAGCTGGGTGAGAACTGGAGCGAGAGCAGAGTAGACGGCTTTATAGAATCCTGCTGAGAAACCATCTGGTCCTTGGGATTTCAGAGACTTCTGCATGAAAATAGCAGAGATGATCTCCTCAATGCCAATGGATGCCTCTAAGGAGGCTGCCTGAGATTCGGTCAAGCGTGTCGTTGCCGCCTGGCATAGATAGTGCAAAGGAGCATCGGGTGCAGTTGGCTGCCCGGTATATAGTGATGCATAGAAGTCTCTAAATTCTACTATCCCCATTTTTATCTCTTCATCATCTAAATTAATGAGAACGTCGACTATAGCTGACTGTCTCGGCACAAAATCTGGCCCCGAGCAGCCTCCCGCATTTGTTCCCATTAACATAAAAGGATTGTTTTAATCTGAGAAGCGAGTATTCCACCCTGTCTAGATCCAGGCTAGTCAACTGTTTCCGCAGTTACTAATGGGTGCCAGATTCTTGTAGACCCCAGACGTTGGTGAATATGCTCCAGCTCTTTGACATGTTCCTGAAACTCCGCTCACTTGACCTTGCGTTGGCGATTTTCATCCGCTGCTATTGCTATAATTACCCCACAAATAGCCGCCTTTAGAGCGTCCCACAAAATGGAAGTATAGACGTCCGGTGTATCATTAAGCTGTAGATTGACCACCTCAAGTCTTTGTAGAATTGTTTCCCTGGGCCGCCATCTACTCCTAGAATCCCCCACGAGATGGATGCCTAAGCTCCAAGATCAGCACTGAGTGGTCAGAGAGAGCTCGAGGCTCGATTGTCACAGTGCGTTAATGAAAGTGCCTCTTGGGTCCCCAAAAAGTAGTCATATGTCCTATGAGCATGTGAAAGAAAGGAGTAGTCCCTTGTTTGGGGATGTAGAGATCTCCATAGGTCAGTTAGTCCCATTTCCCCCAACCAGTCCAGCCCCTCTCTAGACAGTTCCCCTGAACCCCGACCCCGCCCCCCTGGAGCCTGAGCGGTCTAGATCATTATTGAAGACTAAATTAAAGTCCCCGCCAATTAAAACCAGCTGGTCTTGTGATACGAGGGATTCCTTTACAGCAGCCCGATAAAATGCTCCTGCCCTTCTTTGGGTGTATAGAGTGAACCCAGGAAAAGGACCTCGGCCCCCAGTTGCACATGGTATACCAGGAGGCAGCCCTTGAGCTCCTCAAGCTTTGGTCCCACTCTTCCTGCAAACTTGCACGTGCAGAGTATCACCACCTCTGCAGTTTTACGCTCAAAGGAAGAGAAGAACTGGTGTGGAAACTCCTTGGTCTCAATTCTACGTCTTTTGCTGAAAGGTGTGTCTCCTGAAGGAGACAAATATCAGCCCGGCGTGGTCTAGGCATGAGAGGATGGATTTCCTTTGAACAGGGTTGATCAAACCCTTCACGTCAGAGAAAGTATTTTCAAATTTTCAGCAACATCGTCATACGGGTGTTGTCTAATGTGGTGCAGCTCCAGGTTGTAGATATATCTGAGAAGGTGTGTTACTATGCGTGCTGGGTCCGTACCTCGCAGTAAACTGTACCTGGACTTAACAGAGTCTGCTACATTTTAAGTCCCTCATCATCCCATGTAATGGTACCTAAAAACGAACAACAATGAAACAATAACATAAAAGAGCTTTAAAGTCTCTGGAGTGGGTGGAAATATACAGTCGGCTCCCACCATCTCCGGAGTGGGAAAAAAGATAGGCTCCATGGTGGCCAGCGACTTCCAGCAGGGGTTCCCCCCATGCCGACCTCGATAGCTGTTGTAGCGCATGATCCCGGGTTGCTGCGTGTTTTCAGTCTCGTTACCATTCTGATCTTGCAGCAGATATCTGGACAAGCTCTCCATGATCGCTTTCCTCTCTTCGGCTATTGTGGCTGGGTCGGGCTTGGCCAAGCCCTTACCTTTTACATCTCCTCCTCCATCTTGGATATCTACCAGACCCAATGTCCAGCTTCATGTTGCTCCCAGTGGCTCCCTCCGCATTATCGATATGAAGTAGTTTGCAGGCAGTCTGGAAGGAGCGCAACTGGTATGTCTTCCCTTCCCAATTAAAAATTAACCGGAAAGGGTGTCCTAAGGAGTATGAGATGTTATGCTCTTGTAGGAAGGCTACCACCGGGCGGAACTCGCTCCTTTTCTGCAGCGTGATGGCCGAGAGACCTTGGAAGAGTTGAAGGGAGTGGCCACGGAAGTGCACCGGAGTCGAGTCTCTCGCCTTCCGGAGAATGTGCTCCTTCAATGGGAAACTATGAACACATGCCAGGATGTCCGGTGGGGCCATGTGTGGAGCTCTAGGTAGACCTCTTTGATGGATCCTGTCTAGCTTGATATCCAAGGCCTGCCGCTCCCTGAAGTTGTGCAAAGAGCTCTGTCACATACTCCTCCACGTTCCCTGCTTCGGCGGCTGTCGGTGCGTTCCGAATCCTGATGTTATTGCGCCTAGACCTGTTCTCGAGATCCTCGATATGAAACTGAAGGTCTATTTGTTGGTCCATGAGGCGGATGAGCTCCTGTCTGAGCTGTTCAATTTCTTTGTCTCTTGTGATCTCATGGTTCTCAAAAGCATCTACCCTATCTCCTAATTCCGACACCTCTTTCCGGACTCCCTGCAGGTCGTGGGCCAGATGCTTCTTGATTGACTGTAGGTCCTCTCTCAGAGTTGGGAAGAGTGTGTCCATATATTGGGAAGAGGTGTGGCGCCGCGGCCAGGGCGACTGACGCTGGAATCTGGGGACCACGGTTCGGTCCCCGGCTCCGGCGGCAGGTTAGCCCAGCACCATGTGACTCTGGGCAATAGCTCGCTTAATCTTTCCGACGGCCCCCCAGCGCCTAGAGACCCTTACGGGTGATTGTGCGCTTTACAAATGTGGACTTTACTTTACTTTACTTTATATATGACCTGGTCACCGGTGCATCGCCTCCTTTGTGCTCAGGCTGTTGTGATTGATCCTCCAGGGAACATGATGGATCCGCGATGTGCGGGATACATTGTTTAATGAGCATGTCTTTCACAGATCGCTCTTTCTTGGTCCGTGCCAAAGCCATGTTTGTTCCAGTTAGCATTAAGGCCCAGGGCAACCTCAGCTCAGGATCCACGTGAGACTATACAGTGTCGCAGTAGCTGCGCGTCTGCAGAAGATAGGCACACCTGTTGGTGAGTCCAGGAAGGCCCATTCGCTGTAAGATCCAGGCCAGAGCGCAGGGCCCTCCCAGTACTGCACCTGAGTCTAGTCTATAGTCTAACCTATTAAGAGGGCCCCTAGGTATGAGGTCACAAATACTCGCCTCCTCACTCCCCTGTGGCCTGTTCCGGGAAATGACTTGGCTCTTCAGCTCTAGTGGCAGCGATAGAAGGTTAACCAGGGTGGGGCCCTCCCCGAACTCCCTGACATCTAGAGCTTGTGGGGTTTGGCCCGCAATCCACAGGGCAATGCACTCCTCTGCTCCGATCTGGTCATTCACAAGCGCACCCCTCTGTTCCTCCGATGTCTCCTGGGAAGCCTGTCGAGCAATCAAAGGACTCCTCCACCACATGGGCACGCTTCAGCACGCAGGCACCTGCAGGCCATCTGAGGTGTCTTCCAACCTCTGGTTCTCCGTTAACACCGGGAAGGGTGGAGGAGCTCCACCCAACACCACAGGGACCTCAGCTGCTCATCAGGACCTAGGGAGTCCCTGAGAGTCCGGCCCAGGAGTCCCCCCGTTTCCGTGCCCTTGCAGGTCCCTCCGCTCCGGGTGGGTTAAGGACCAAGAGGACCTGGAGATCTACAAGCTGTCCCGTAGGCTCTCTATGCCCAGGCGCCACCTGTTGCCGGTCGGGGATCCCCCTCCACCTCGTCCGGAGGGGGCCCCAAGACACGGCCGTCACTGCTTGTGGTCCCGCTCCTCTGCCCCAACTCCCTCACCTTGCTATCTTGGAGCGGGTGGGTCTCCAAGGCTGCGGCATCTAGGCCTCCCAGTGCTGCATCTCCCGGGCCGCCTCTGGTTGACAAGGCTTCAGGTGCATTCCGGGCTTCCGTTGCCCGCCTTCTTGCCTTGCGGGGTCCTCAGCCCCGGCTCCTTGTTGCTCATCATTGCTGCCCAGGGCTCGAGTCTGGGTACCATGCGGGTGGACGGTGTCCCCCAACTTATTTTACCGGGTTTTTACCGTGTTAACGCCTTTTCCCCTGCCTGCTGCCATATCTCCCTTTCAGATGTGGTGGTGCGTGCTCAGTGAAGCAAAACACGACAAGATAGCTACACCGGATCCCCAGGAGGGCCCGTCTTCTGTACTCTACAGGCTCTGTCCAATGTCTGTGCTGATTTTCATCAACTAAAGTGCACGTTTAATTTGTCTCAGGAAAACTCTTTAAATTCTGGGGCGAGATCGGAGCCCATTCAGAACGCTGGTCACGCTGGCTTCTCTGATACAATCGCATCTAAGGGGTGAGCGAGGGGAGCCAATGAGTCTGATGGTGCAAGCCACCTTTCGTGACGTCACTTACTGTTGTGACGTCACTTCTCGTGACACCACCTAACTTGGAGCGCCCCCCCACTTCTTTTTTTAGGACTTGTGCCCTCGTGCTGCCCATGTATAATCACAGCCTGCTTCGCCCTCTGTGTAGGCCGAATCGTCACTGCGGGGCTGCCGCCTCCCAGGATCCGCGCTCGCCAAGGACTCTGCTGTTCCTTGCGGGGGGATCGACCCCCACCGGATTTCCCGGCACCGCACTCTCTGTATCTAACGTGATGCCCATCCGGGCACTGCTCTGCCTCAGCAGGCCCCCCGGGATATAGCTTTTAGATCAAGGCCGATGTGGAGGGACTGATTTCTCGTCCTCTCACTCTGCCATTTTGGCCACGCACCCCCGACTGTAGATTTAAACATAGGTGTACACTTGTATGTCTCCGCTCCCTCAATCTGATGGGCCTCTGACAGTAGGATTTCTGAGTGTAAAGGTACTACTAGTAATGTTTCACACATAGGTGTGGATCTCTGCTACTGTGGCAGAGATCTGCCTATGGAAATGTCTAGGGGAAAACTATTAAGGTTTTTTCTTAATCAACATTTTAATATAAAATATAAAAGCAAAATTTAAATATTTTTAACCTACAACTAATAAAATAAAAGTTACAGCTAAGTAACTGTTTGTTAAATGACTGTAAATATATGAATAGTATTTTTTAATATTAATTTAAAAATCTAACCCTCGCTAACCTTTCTATTTTTAATAGGGAGTACATTTTACTGTTTAATTATTCGAAATTATTTCTGCATTTTAAAAGCATTGGAAAGTTTATTTTTAAAGTTTATTCACTTTTAAGATGATCACATAAGTGTTTTAATGATATATATTTCCTCTATAACTTTCTAAAGGAGTGTGGGATGCTTTACCAGTGGTGGGCCATGTGTAGTGCTTGACTGACTCCAAAGCTCAGCTAAAGTCCATTAACACCTATTTTGACATCTTTAGGGCTGTAATAACTTCAGAAGTGTAGTTTGTGTATTGTATTTGTGAGGGTGTTTGTATTAGCATGTCCTTTCCTAAACCGCTTTGTCAATTTCCGTAAACTCCTCCTATTTGGTAGTAAGTATTCACCATGTTATAGCCACTCCTATTGTCCCTGCCACAGTTACTACTGTTACTACTGAAACGTATAACTAGATGTGGAGAGAAATCTGCCTCCGCACAGAAAAAATAGGAGAGGCGGAGGTCTTCGTCCGTAGGTTTATGAATAGCATTTCTAAGTTTGTACTACTTTATGTACTACAAAATGCTGTTTGTGAATACCCCTCATTGAGTCTTCTGTGCTGCTTCATACACCTTCCAAACACACGCATTCCAAGCTAATACTTCTTTCAACACAGTGGCTTGGATAGACTCTGTACCATGGCTAGAGCAAAATCCTGCTGGCAGAGGGTTGAACAAGGTAATACTTCCCAAAAAAAGCCACGAAGGAAAGGGAGGGAAGACAAGACATGATTGGTGACAATGAGAGGGATATGTTTGTGAAAGAGATGGAATTCAAATTACCCTATGGTAAAGTGTGGGCTAGAGGAGCCCAGACAGTCCAGAAGGTTGAAGCCCATAGTCACAGAGTTAGTCACTCAGCCCACGAAAGTACCAGTGGCCAGGTTTTGGAGACCGCTTAATGCAAATGGAATCAGAGGGTCCTTATTGCTGCCAGGGGTGGGATTTGAACCACTGTTGGCTAAGCTGCCGAAACTGTTTACTCCACATACTCAGGAGGGCTGTTCTTTGTGCTTGATTTCTGATGATCCCTAGCGTTATCTTACCCATAAAACGATAATGAGTCTGTCCCTCACAGTCTTATCACCCTGTTGCACTTGCTGAAATCTATGGTTCCAAAAGAGGATTCTCAGGAACTGGTTGGAATAGCAAAAAAGTTACTGAAAACAATTGCCAAGATTCACTCTGGGAGTTCAGTTTCTGGGGCTAGAACCCTGATTTGACCATCACTAGTTTTTTTTGAGGACGGATCAATCATGTATGTAGTAGGTTTCTCACCCTATCCATAAAAGGGTAGTGGGGAGTTAGGGTGTGATTTGACTTTAAAAGTGAACTAAGTGATCAGTC
This sequence comes from Lissotriton helveticus, assembly GCF_964261635.1. Taxonomy (NCBI): domain Eukaryota; kingdom Metazoa; phylum Chordata; class Amphibia; order Caudata; family Salamandridae; genus Lissotriton; species Lissotriton helveticus. Next base: position 1,225,593,396 of record NC_136059.1, on the reverse strand, counting down.
TGAGATTAGTCAAGGAGGAAGGCGGATTATCCTAACGACCTTCCTTTCTCTTCTACAGAATCATCACTAAAGGTTAACCCCTAGGTTCAAGGGCATGTTTGGTGAATGCTTCAGGTTTTTGGGGTGCATTCAACGTCTGGTTCAATTTCACAAAGTGAATGAGAAGAAGTCGCTTGACTTCAGACTTTCTCGGTCCTATTGAGGTACAAAGTGTGACCAGAGAGAGCGTTCAGAAAACCGGAGTCTGCCGTCTCCGTCTCCTCTGTGCCTTTAGTCAACTGTGGTAAATCCTCTCTGTAATAGAGCTATTTATTCACCGAAGACTAGGTCTAATACTTGTTGTAATTTAACCCATTTCGTGCTTCCGTCGGAGCACTACCTCACGGGTGCTGCCGTCAGCCAACGGCCGACTGAGCCGCCCACTCAGTAGAACGCCCGCACTGTGGAGGAAAAACTGCCGCGGTTAAGGCGCTAATTATGACCTGTAGCTTGTAAGTGCAGCACCTATGGGTGGGTTGTTGACTCAGACATGTATTCAGTAATTTTTTATACTTATTTTTGGGGTAGGGCATAACTTACTGTTCAAGCTAAGGCCAGCTACACTAAGTACAAGCTTTATTCTATTCCATATATTGTCATGTCCATCGTCTGTGCTCCCCACCTTTTAGGAGAGGCTTCTATCATGGTTGGCAAGCTTTTGGTTTGGATTGGTAAAATTCTCTCCTTTGAAAGACCTTTTGATGCCGAGTGTTGCAGATCCTTTAGAGATGTCGTCAGACACTGGATTGTCCATTGTCCATCTTCCATCGACAATGTAAAAGATAAGTTCCTCTAGGTAGCCTTTCTAGCAAGTGGAACCCCACCGGCCCAACTAAAAAGAAATCCATCTACCGGGGGATGAAGTTGCTGCAGAACCGGAGAATCTCACATAGGTAGCAGCTACAGCCTCTACTCTGTAAGAGGGTCTGTAGCCATCCAATGGACCACACCCTCCGATATACTTCTGCTTGTTCCCTCTTCATAGTGGCAGTACTAGTTTATTTTACCTCCTTTACCCAAAGGACCACTGCTTGTCCGTTTCCAATGCCCGAAGCCTTCTCCCTTGTTCCCCCCCACTGCTCGAAGCATTCCACTTGCCCACAAAGCCACTAGAGCCCGTCTCCTCACCTAGGCTACCTGAGGTGCTCCCATCTGCCGCTCTCCTTCTCAGTGCACCAAATGGACGCACATTTGCTGGCCTCAAAGAAACATTGGGACCGCCACCATTCTAGGAATTCTTGTATTGGAATGTGATAGTTTTTATCTTTTACAAAACTTTCTTGTTCTGAAAGCTGCCCGGTCCACTTAAAATCTCTAAAACAAAAAAAAATGACAGTAGCTAAAGACAAAAATGTTTTTTTGCTCTCAAAAGAAGTACAGCTTACCATAGTATTACCTGCCTTTGAAGGGAACTCATAGTGAAGTCATCTAAAGGCTGAAGTGGGCTGACACATGTCTCCTTGATGCTTGCTGGAGTGGGTGAAAAAAACTGTTAATGACACAGTCACAGACTAATAGATACATTCTCGCTGAAAACCCTTGCACCTCTGTTATACATACTTTTAGTAAAATCAAAAGGTCTTGGATAATACAGACCTAAAAAGCCAATTGATCTGGCAGCCTCTTGCCTTTGAGAAAGACGGGAATGCAGGCAAAAAGGAGGGAAAGATGGAAGGCAAGGAAGGAAAAAGGCAAGAAGGAAAGAAAGAAGACAAAAAAAAGAATGAAGGAAATAAGACAAAACAGTAAGGAAAGAAAGAAGACAAGAAATAAGGAAAGAAAGAAAAAGGGAAAGAAGACAAAAGCAAGAGAAGGAAAAGGAAAGAAAAGAGAAAAAAGGGAAAAACAGAAGGAAAGGAAGCAAAACGAAGGAACGAAAAGGCAAAAAAGGAAAAGTCAATAAAGAAAAAAGAAAAGGACAGCAGGAAAGAACAAGCATTTGCAATCAAATGGGTCTAAGATTTACGAAAGTTTAGGCTATTGGCATTGACAATGACAATGCCTATTATTTTTATTTTTTAAAACGTAAATAAAAGGCATTGTCATTTACAATACCAATAGCTTAAACTTGCGTAACTGCGAGACCTATTGCATTGCAAATGCTTGTTTGGACGCCTCAAGGACACCGCGCTCGGTTTCTTTTTTTAATTTAACACTGAGCGCAGTGTCTTTGAAGCTGGCACCGCGCTCAGAGTTAAAGTTAAAAAAAAAATAAAGAAACCGAAATTAGTGTCCTTGAAGCGGCACCACGCTCAGTTTTAAAGTAAAAAAACAAAACAAAAACAAACAGAGCTAATGAAAGTTAAAAAAACAAAATAAATCAATGGGGCGCGGTGTCCCAGAAGTGGACGCCGTGCTCAACATGAAGTTAAATATAAATAAATAAATAAATGGATCGCAGTGTCCCTAAAGCGGGCGCCGCACTCCGGATATAAGTACAAAAAAATAGCATCCGCCATTGTACCCATAAGTGCCCATAAACAAAATAGTGCTGACTCCCCTAGATAAAGCTGACTGTGTAACGAGCCAAGTAAAAAGTCCAGTCGTTATGGGCGTTAACAATTGGAGACAAGGCGGTAATAAGGAGGGACTAACAAGCCTCATAATGAATCTGAAGCCAGCATTTAGAAAGGACAAAGACACCAGCCAATGAAAAGTATGGGCGGAGAGTGGGCGGGGCTTACAGAGCATACTCTACTACTGCGTGCCTCACAGAACGATCAGTGCATTCGCGCAGCCGCTAGGCTCCGCCTAAAAATGAAGGACGTAAAATAAGATGAATAGAGGGAAAGAAAAAGAAAGAAGTCTAAAGGAAAGAAAGAAGGCAATGAAGAAGGGAATTAAAGAAAAATGAAAAGATAGAAAGAAGATGGAAACAAGAAAGGAGATGGAAAGAGGGCTCGCAGTATAAAATATTTGATACTAAAACCCAAAGTGCCCCGCACCTATGTTTAAATAAAATTGTTACAAGTGTGTTGCAATTAAAGTTTGGTTTTCATTCTGGGCAAAGTTAGTTAACCACTGGAATACAATATGGTATGCTGTGAAATAGCAGTAGTCAGATAAACAATAACCATTATAAAAAGGAATTTACAACAGCACTGGCAGGAGACAAGAACTGATTAAGCTAGAATGTGCTGTGTGTTTATTTCAAAGGAGATCTGCTATCACCTCAAGCAACATTAAAGTAATGGCAAAGTAAAAACACTGGCACTGAAGGGGACACCTTTGTGTGCGGATGTGTTCTTTGTTAAAGATCCAAAGGCAGTCATTCAAAGTGAAGATAACCAGTGATTTGAGTATGCTGACCCACTGCCCCATGCCTTATGCTGCAGCGGACTGAAGTAAAATATGAATGACAACATCGGACCAATGGGTAAAGGGAGGTGATTGAAGGCCCTTTTAAGTAAGTATATTGCACATAATATTCAATAATGTTAAAAGATTGTGGCTAACGCCAGACCTTAAAAGTAATGCTTTGTGTTTGTGCACACTTTCTTGTCCGCAAGGGTGTAAATGCATGCGTATCTGGGAGCCCACTAAAACGTGTGCAATCATGTGCAAGGGGTGTATTGTGCCCATTGCCTAACCTAGTATAATGCTGGCCATCGAACTACGGTGGTTAATGTTAGCAATTTGTGGAAATACGTGGGATTATGATTACGAACAGTGCTCAAATAGGTACAATGCTGGTCTTTGGCTAATAGTGGTAGTTCTTGGAAACAATCTGCAAGATATGCTGATTAGACCCCGACTACGTCTTCCCACTCCAATAAATCCAGTAAATATATATATTTGTGGGATGAATTTTAGTCTAGATATGGGATTGCCCATAGTGATACTAGCAGACCTAACTTCTATTTATTATATTTGTATTTTGTTTTCAGGTATACAAAACAGAAAAGTAAATATTTGACAGAAACAATAAAAAAGGGTCTAATTTAAAACACATTAGATCTTTAACCACAACATACCACTTTAATATAAATTAATTATTTACTTACATAGCACTGAAACACCAAAAGATTTTGGATTCACAGTCCCTGCGATTCACAAAGTCATAGGGTTTACAACAACAAAATGGCTTTTTAATATACACTAAACCCATTTTGCAATTCAGTAAAGGATTTCAGATTCCCCTTTCAGCAATAATTCCCTTACAGCCGCCTGGCATTATTATCATCCGTCCAATAAAAACATGTGCTTGGTCCTGTTCCTGGCACTCCCATAGGCAATGCTTTGGTATCACAAATTACCTTGTTATACATGTTATACATGATATACAAACTAAAATATACAAACTAAAATTACAATCCTGCTGAACATTCCAGTATGGCAAACGTACTTTGTGGAAACAATGAAGGAAAAGGCTTTTTTGCTGTATATGTGTACAAGAAATCATCCATTAGACCTTGCACAGTGACCTTGCATTTTTCCATTTCAGGTGTGAGTGGTTGATGCATTGTATTCTGGTACTTGTCGCCCTGTCTAGTATGTGAAAAGCAAAATAACAAGGACAGGTTGCAAAAAAAGATACATTTGACAAGATAGAGGTTTAGATCTCTGCTTTACAATACTGCAACTTAAAATGGTTATTTAAATATTGAATTCACTGACTCTTTTTATGTAACACAAAGGCAATCTGCTTTATTTAAAAAAAAAATACACAAATCACCTGGAAATATTTAAGTAAACTAGTCACTTTCGTTTTTCACGGTTGTACTTTTATTGGTTTATATTTTTCAATTATTTTTAAACTATATGTACTGCATGTTGCTTTCAACTTTTGCCTGACACCTTATTCAAAGCATGCCTGAGGGAAACGAGAACTCTGGGGTTCTATTCAGATCCTTTAATAGAAACATTGGGAAATCACTTCCAATGACTATCATTTAATGTCCTGGCTGGTATTTTTTCCCTTATCAATACATACCTTTAACAGTTAATGTAAGAAAAAACATTTTAAAATGGGTTTTCAGCTGCCCTAATGGCCGCTGTTTGATAACTTAAGTAAACAAAGACAGAGAGCAATGTTAAAATGAAAACACATTATTTCATATAAAGTTCTAATTGAGAATCAATTGTAGGCCTTTGCAGAATCTTAAAACATGGAGAGACTGAGCTGCCATTTTTAGGTCGAAGCCTAGCGTAAGACTGCGCACATGCCCAGTCTTGCTGGTGAGATTTAGTGTTATCAGGATGTTTTTTTAAGCCCCGCCCCTCTTTCCCATTGGCCGGCGTCACCGTTTAGGCTAAACGGTGGCCGGCCATTGTGAAAGAGCTCTGTGTGATGTATTTTTTTCTCTCTTTCTGCCGTTCCACTTGGACTGGCTGCTGGCGTAAAAGGTTTGTTATGTTTATGGGGCGAAACAGATGGCCCCATAAAGAAGATAATAAACCTTTTACACCAGCAGGAAGTCAGGCCTAGTCCGTCCAAGTGGGACGGCAGAAAAAGAGAAAATGATGACATCATGGGATTCACTCACGGCTCCTTTACTCTTGCTTTTCATGGTTTTATGTTATCCCTTCAATAAAGAACATGGTGTATGTTTCTCCCTAAAAGAAAAGGTTGCATCTCCCACAATAGACAGCGGTACCAAAACATTGGCCTTGCTGCTGCTACCAACCGCTGAGAGAATTGGATCGCCTTTCAAAGTCGAATACATGGTTTTCAAGTCCCAACAGCTTTTCCAGAAAGTTCCCCGAAATCACTGTTAAAACTTGGTTTTCGCAATTCTGTGAAGAGTGTCAAACAGAAGGATCGTTCTGGAATCCTGCGCTTCCACCCACCCGGAGCAGCAGGTAAGAAACACCTGGTGGAAGCGACAGACAGACAGCCATCCGCCAGCCGAGCCCTGCCTGCTGCTTCTCTCGCGCTATCTCGGCTGCTCTGAGCCGCCTGACGCAGACGTCCCGCCGCCTCTGTGCACTGTGAGAGAAGCCAGGAGCCGTGGGTGAAAGCAACTTCCAGTGAAGCGAGTGAGCGGAGCTGCGCCCGTAGTGTGCCGGGTAAGTGGACGCTGTGACAGGCAATGTTGTAGGGTAACTGTTTGGGTGGGGGAGGGGCTAGAATGCTACCTTGTAGGTATTTTGGTGAGACCTGCGTTTGGGCCGCTGTCACATCAGCCGGGGGGAGGGGGAGGATGCGCAACGTGCTAGGTACCAACTGTCACGTTTATGTGGGAGGCGTTCTGAACACTCGCCACTTCACTCAGCCTTCTCTGATGCCTGAAGTTCGCGCAAGAAATCATTGTCCACACCTTCTTTTAGGAGCAAGAAAGGCCACTTTATTTTAGGACAGGTGCATCATAAAATTCATGAACACATTCATTATTTATTTATTTACATAATTCAACTCTACAGTGAGCCTACTAAACCTAAATCCCAAAACCCCGAACAAACTCCTGCCTACTACCCCTAGCCTACCCAACGCTACCCTTCAGGATGGCCAACCCGCTCCAGGCTGCCCACCCCCACTACCAAAAACCCGCCTCCAAAAGAACAAAGGCACCCATCCTAACAGTGGCAAGCCTAAAGAAACGAAACAGCGCCTAGAGCACCGCAAAATAAAAGGAAAAACCCATAAATAAATAAAAAAGAGGGAGGGTGGGTGGGGCAAAACAAACCTCCCTTCTCGCCTCCCACCACGCAGTTCCTAACCGCCAGCCTGACTCCCCTTTATCCCCTCCGCTAATCAACCCCACCTGGTTCATGATCCTCGCGCGAACCTACCCAGGAAGAGACCGGCTCGCGCCTGGCTCTCCCTGGGTCCCCCCTCGCGCAAGAAATCATTGTCCACACCTTCTTTTAGGAGCAAGAAAGGCCACTTTATTTTAGGACAGGTGCATCATAAAATTCATGAACACATTCATTATTTATTTATTTACATAATTCAACTCTACAGTGAGCCTACTAAACCTAAATCCCAAAACCCCGAACAAACTGCTGCCTACTACCCCTAGCCTACCCAACGCTACCCTTCAGGATGGCCAACCCGCTCCAGGCTGCCCACCCCCACTACCAAAAACCCGCCACCCAGGAAAACCTTTAGCGTTTTCCTGCCCCACCTAAAAGAAAGGAAGGAGCACACCACAACTGTACCTGAAGAACCTTGCTAATCAAATCCCTGAGTTCAAGAAGGTAAAAAGAAATACCCAAAGCTGAGAGATGCACACCGTCCTCACAAAATAAATGATGTTCAGAGACTTTTAAATGATAATGATCCAAACTGTAGATACCCCAGAGTTGACAAAAAGGTCGCATCGTCCTGTTCACTTTCCTTCTAGCCTTTTCCAGGGCGGAATGGTTCCTCGCCCCACGCCATTGCAAACGAGGCACAAACTCAGTCCATATGATCATGGTGCTCACCCATGTGGTTCTGATGATTTCCAGGTCCTGCTTCATTAGTTTCAACAAAGTCAACCCAGAGAGAGAAACCAAGTCATTCTCTCCCAAATGCAGCACCAGGAGATCCGGAGGGCCCCCCAAACACTGTGAAACCAAAGCAGCCAAGGCGGGGAAAAGCCCACCCCAGCGCATTCCCCCTGTTCCATGCCAGGAGACTTCGTGTGTCATACTGTTCAGACCAAGTGATCTCCCACATAGCTGACTGGCAGCGGCTAAAGCTGCTCGTTTAACAAAAGAGTGCCCCAGTATCCACACCCTCCGTTTGCATCCGGCGACTGATGGCCAAGGACCTAGGAGAAAAAGAAATGTTAGACAAGCCAAAATGCACTATTTCCTCACATACTTTTCACAGCACTTGGAACGCCAACGACCAATGCGTCGGATCTGGGACCAGTCCCACCCCAACCGAGCGGCCTCCGTCGCCGCACCAATTCTGAAGGAATGGGTACCAAACTGAACAGGGTCCTTCCCCAAGCGCAACAAAACCTTGCGTAATACAGCCAACAATTGAGATGCAACTATGGGACTACCATCCGCATGACAAAATATGGACCCCTGGAGAAAATGCGGAGAGGACACAAACACTTCCCATTCCCCAACCGGGCAACATGCAGAGACACCACTCCTACCAAGGAACACCCACTTACCCCTCCCCATCTGGTCGGTTTTGGATGCCCGCAGCCAAAGTCGCACTCTGTCACTTTCCAACACCACCTCACTGCTGGTCATACCTACCCTGCCCCGCAACCCCAGCAACTCTGATGCCCGAAATGCCCCAAAGAACAACCAAACAAAACACAAACGAAATTTGGCACACTCAAAAGCATCATGACAACACACCTCCAATTCCGGCAACAGCAACTGGAGCAACTCAAACGTCACCGGCTGCCGGAGCTGCTGACCACCAGCCCGGAGCCTGGCCAAACCTTTCAACAATTTACGAACCAACACCCCCCCAACCGGATCCCTCCCCCACCATAGCTGCCCATAAAAAGAAACCCCAGCCAATTTGCCAGAAATGGTATTGGGCGATAGGCCTTTGTCCGCCAAATGTAAAACAAACTGCAAGATGCATTGTTCATCAGACCAACCAGCCCTGAACGGCCCCATCGAAACCTTACCAAACTGCAGAAACTCAGACCAGGCTTTCACATAACCCCGCCTGGTGGATTCAGCCACTGAATTTTCTACCAAGTGGTGAACCCTCAATCCCCCAGGTCCCATACGTACTGTGGGATCGCTGTTGGTTCCAGGTCCGCCCCAGGAGCTAACTTGCGGAACTCGGACCACTGAAAGCGAGACAAAGAGTCAGCGATGCAATTAGAAGTACCAGGAACATGCCGTGCTTTAAAGACAATATTTAATTGCAGACACCGCAGCATGAATGCGCGCAGGAGCCGCAAAACCCGCAAATCGCGAGCCTTTTGGTGATTGACAAGGTGTACTACTGCCAAATTGTCCACGTGAAACAAGACTGAGCGATTCTGAAACTCATCCCCCCATAGGTGCAAAGCAACCAGCAGCGGGAAGAGCTCCAGAAACGCAATGCTGCGACCCTGATCCTTCCAGTGCGCCGGCCAGCCGGCCGCGCACCATCGACCCTCCCAAAATATTCCGAATCAGTGAGCCCCTGACGCATCAGTGAACAACTGTACTTGCCACACCATGTCCTCATCCGCAAAAAACAAGGACACGCCATTAAACTCCTGTAGAAAACGAAGCCAGACAGCCAAATCGGCACGCACAGCGGTGGTAATGCGCACCCTATGATGGGGAAGGCTTGCTCCGGACATGGACAGACCCAGACGTCTGCAGAACGTCCTGCCCGCCCGAACAACCCGGCAAGCAAAATTGAGGTAACCCAACAACTTCTGAACAGTTTTCAAAACAACTTTCCGCTCCCCCAACACCAGATGTATGAAAGCAGACATTTCCTTCACTTTAGCCACAGGCAGTCTCGCCACCATAGACAGAGTATCAATTTCAATCCCCAAGAAAGTCAGGGACGTACAGGGACCCTCTGTCTTGTCCGGCGCCAAGGGGACACCCAATTCCTCCGCTAGAGCCTGAAAGATGTTCAAGGCCGACTGACACTGCCCAGAGCGACCTTCCCCAATGAAAAGAAAATCATCAAGGTAATGACAGACCAACACGTGGCCACTAACAAAAGTGAATCGCCACTGCAGGAAGGTACTGAAAGTTTCAAAAAGGGAGCATGACACTGAACAGCCCATGGGCAACACCCGATCCACGTAGAAACTACCATCAAAATGCATTCCCAACAGACTGAAATCCCAAGGATGAATGGTCAATAGCCGGAAAGCCGACTGAATGTCGCTCTTCGCCAGCAAAGCCCCAACACCAGCCGTGCGCACGAGCCGTAAGGCATCGTCCACCGAAGCATAATTGACAGTTGAGTCAGCTGGATCAATAAAGTCATTAATTGATGAACCCTCGGGCCAGGACAGGTGATGGATAAGACGAAACTCCCCTTCCGCCTTCTTGGGCACCACGCCCAGGGGTGATACAATCAAGTCAGGCAGGGGACAATTCACAAAAGGACCAGCAATCCTACCAGCCGCAAGCTCGGCATCCAGTTTCTTCCGCACCACATGGGGACTCTCCTTCGCAGACTTCAAATTATCAGACCACCTGCCCACCCTGGGTCCCTGATACCCAATCCGAAACCCAATTTTGAAACCCCAAGACAAAATCTTAGCGGCCTCAAAATCTGGATAATCCACCAGCCAGAGATCGAGAACCTCCTGACTAATAGGAGTAGGAGCCCTTGTAAACAGACTGTTGTTGCTGCCCCCTACCCCATGAACCTCTTCCCTGATCACCCAATCGCTGGCCGGGAAAACACTGGGTGAGGGCATGCTTCCCTCCACACTGCGAACACTCATGTTTGTACCTGCAAGCAGGTCTGTTACAGGAACCCCTGTTAAAATGCCAGCATGTGCCAGAGGCGGCTGATTGACCTCTGCCCCAAACCCCCGCCCCAGACTGAGCGGGGCGAGCTGAAAAGGGCCGATAATGCACTGGCTGCCCGCTAGCAGTGTGGGTCGTAGCAGGTGGGTTCGCCGATGCCATCCATTGCAACCATAACTCGGAATCAACCTCACCCCACGAACGCTCAGGGAAAGCGCTCATGCGCGCCCTGAATTCGTCATCGTAGGACAACCAAGCAAAGCCGCCAAAATAACTGTGAGCCTTGCGGATGACATCTGCATATTTAAACATGTCTATTGCTTTCTCAGGATGACGTTGACAATAAACGCTGGCATAAATTAGAAAGGCCGAAGTCCAGTTCTCTATTGACTTCGGAACACGAGGCCTCCGAGCCAATTCTAATTCCTCCTCCTTCGACCCTTCTTTTGCCTGGACATCCCTATGGAGAAGTCGAAAAACATCCACAAATGCCCCAGACCATATCAGATTCTTTGTTTTTTCGGACAAATGGGACCCCAAGGGCATCCCCACCCCAGAATAAGGCAACTTTTTCGGTAGGATACTATCCTCCGTGACCCGTGTGGCAGCCACCCCGCCATCCCCTGATGTAGAAACTTCTTTTGCAACTTGCACAGTAGAAACATTTGAAAGTACAGGCCGCTCAAGCCTCGGTGCCAGAGCGACTCGCTCAACCACAACCCCATCACCCGTACCAACAGATCTTGTACTCTTAACAGGGAGACTCTCCCTAGGTTGCCACACAGACCACCACCCATCCTTACCTCTCGGTAACTGCTCCGACTGCTGTGCGACAGCCCCACGATCCCTCTGAGAAGGTCCAGACCACACTGCCCCTCGTACACCTGCATTGTCCGCTCGAGACTCCTGCAAAACACGAGAAACAGTGGGTTGCCCTAACCCGCCCTCCTGGGCCCGTGCTGCCAAAAGCCCAACATCTTTATCTCTCAATTCCCCTTCTTCCAACTCATCATCATGAAAACTCCCACAGAAAGCTTCATCAGAAAATGCAACTTGATCACTACCACTGGGCATAGCCCCATCACCGATACCCCCATCATAAAACTGCCAGTCGATGTTGCGAAAGCTATGTGCACTGAAAGCTGTAGAAGAGCCGTCCGCTCCAGACAGCCCCCCTGTAAGCCCACCACTGGAAACAGCCGTGTGGACAGTTCCCGGGCCCGTAGAAACAGCCAACAGCCGCCCAGCCGAAGGCGCAGATTGAAAACTGCGGCCGCTCGAGCCAGACAAGGAAACGGCCCCAAAAACATTGCCCCCCACAGTGGAACCGCACTCACCCCCCGACGCCAGACCATGGACACCCAACGACCCAGCCTCAGGGCCACCCATAAGCCCACCTGGACGACCCCTGGGGACCGGGAACAGTGTCTGACCAGTAGCCGGGGGCGCCCCCTTGCGCAGCAAACCCTTACCACCCGGGGCCATGGACGCGTGGGGGGGGGGCCGGGAGCCAGGAGCACAAGTTACAGCAGCCTTGGGAGCCGGGGGGAGCAGCATGTTATGTGCAGCACCCACCGAGACCACAGCAGGGGCCGGGGGCGGGGCCTCAGGGGGGGGGGCGGCGGCAGCGCGGCACGGGGGTGCCTGGCATCAGCGTCAACCGTGGGAGGAGGGCCAACATTGTGGAGGGGAGCAGGAACAGGCCCCGGCATAGCAGGGGAGAGCAGATAACACTGCCCATTGAGCCACAAATATGGGGAGACCCCATCTGACAAAGGCGGCACCGAGGGCAAAGAGGCAAGGGGCACCGCAGCAGAGAGGGGGGCGTGCAAGCGCCCGTGCTGCTCCAGGCTGCGCCCGCGCTTGGGCTTGGGGCCCGCCTGCGGCTTCCCCGACTTCCCAGGTGTCAAACCGCCTGTGCGCGGGGTCAGCCGGCCCATAGAACGCCCCCGCCTCCCCCCGGGCGCCCCTCGTGCACCAGCATCGAAAAACGGTAATTCACATACCTGCTGGAGGGCGCCCGGGTCACACGGCGGGGGTTCTGCCTCCACGGCGGGCAAAACAAGCCCAGGCCCGTCTGCCGGCATGGCCGCCTCGCCGTCTTCTTCGTCCTCTGGGCCCGGCGACAGACACGCCTCCACAGCCCTGGCGACGCCCTCCGCAGCCTTGCGAGGGGGGCGGGCCATGCCGACCCACGCTTCCGCCGGGACGCCCGGCATTAGCAAGTCCTCACGCCCTGCCGCACAAAGGATTTGTACAGCCCTCCTGACCTCCGCCGCTTCCTCCATGACACAGGCAAGGGTACCACGAGCGCAAAACAAACCTCCCTTCTCGCCTCCCGCCACGCAGTTCCTAACCGCCAGCCTGACTCCCCTTTATCCCCTCCGCTAATCAACCCCACCTGGTTCATGATCCTCGCGCGAACCTACCCAGGAAGAGACCGGCTCGCGCCTGGCTCTCCCTGGGTCCCCCCTTGTGCGGTCTGTTAAGTGCTTTACCATCCCCTAGAGCGCCAATGGTCATTAAGCGTTAGTGTTTTGTAGACTGTTTACTCTTGCAAAGCCGGGTGAAGCACGCTCATGTGTCCGTAATAACACAGTTTGTGCGTTCTAGGCACCTTGCAGATGAACGTCAAAAGTTGGCAAGGACTTTGCCTGACCCGCTGGCAGCGATAGCACTACATTGTGGGGGTTCCTTATGTATGTTACAGCATTTACCCTCAATTCATTTACTCGTTCTGTGTTTGGGTTATTTCATTGTATCGCGTTACAGGCGTGGTTTTTTTATTCCAACTGCCAGAAAAGTGTTTCCCATTATTACAATCATCTGCAGAGATTCCAACAATATCTTTTGTTTTAATATTACCATTCCAAAATCGTGTTCAAAAGTGGCCCTATGCTATAAAAAGCTTGTAATTTCTTATCGACATGGGGTTTCCTCTACGCTTTTCCATACTCCTCTGTTCCAGGGTTTCACAATATACACTTGTGTACACGAATAAAAAATACTGATTGACTGAATTTAAGAGGCTGCGGACACCACACACGTAGTTGTTATGGAAACTAAAATTCGACCCATTACAGAAAGGAAAATCATCAGGTTGCTGTGACTTTACAGTGGAGAAACTGGCTACTTCGGCAGTGTTAGAAACATATTCTCCCCCTTAGAGATGCTAATAGCCAGAAATGTTTTCACCTTTAGGGAAACTGACATAAACTAGAACCCTAAAGTATATTTAATGGATGAATGCCACCTATCGCTATGGCAACAAGTGTGTCTCCCAGAAAGCGGGGAGGTGTAGATGGTCCCTGCAGATAGAGCAGCAAGGCTCTGATCGAAAGCAGAGGTGCTAAGACTTATAAACTCTGTTATGTGTTTTATATCATACTGCGTACTGCACCTCAGGCATTTCTAAGTGCTGCAAATAACAAACAATAATTTCCCAAATTATGGTGCCTAATGTAACAACCTCGAAAGGAGGGAAGGTTGAGCCTTGCTGAGATTTAAACTTGTGACCTCCACAGTAGTGCTCGCTGATCATCCTGCTGACCTCAAATCCACCTCTGCTAACTGCGCTCCTTGTTCCTATTTATTATGCACTTGGTTTCGTCCCTCCAATCTGACCTCATATCCATGTAATCCTCCCATTCTATTTCCACTTGCCTCCCTCTAACTTTCTTTGCTTGGTATCTGTCTTCTTACCACCCTTCCCTGCAGTTCCTTTTATTTCACAAAGTGAGTGGGCAGCAAGGATCACTGCAATATAGGGATTTTAAAAGAAAGTCTGAAAGCCCCCTTGTATCATCCCTTTTTGATGCATTTCCAAACAGTTCCATATATTCTTGTAGAAATATGTAAGCATTTTCCATTTAGCATGAACAACATCAAAATAATTATTCTTGATCCGCTCACGTAATCCATGGCTTGAGCTAAATGAACAACTTGCTTTCCTTCATATCTCTTGGTGAGATGTTACAGAGCCAAACCTCCTTTTACCTTGGTAATAATAAGTGTTGGACTTTAATTCCCCAGGTATAGTAAGCAAGCACCCACATTGGGAACACTTAAAGCACATTTCAAATACAAATATTCCCAGTCGCACAGCACAACGTAATACACCTAAAACTAACTGTACGGTAGGTGTTCCACTCTTCTACTTGGGTACCATGATCCCTCTTCTCAAAGAGTTGGGAATTAGATTATATTCAATAGTACTTTTAACAAGCATTAAAAATGCAATAGGTCTCACCTTTTATTAAGTTAAAGCCATTTGCTTTGCTATACAATACCAAACTAACTCCTAACAGAGACTTGGCTAACTACAAGCTCTGGGCCGGACATAGCATTAGCCCTCCCTCCCAATTACACGATAATCAGGAAAGACCGCCTAAATCAAGGAGGTGGGGGTATAGGCATTATCTTTAAAAATACGTTCCAATGCAAGTGGGAAGATATCAACCTGGCAAATTGTGAAGCAGGGCTCTTCAAACTAGCCCTATCTCCTCAAACTACACTTTCAGAGATTTTAATATATCGCCCTCCAGGGGCAGCTGGGGATTGGGTGGCAGCCCTATCAGAATACATCGCGCCTCTTCTTCTGGAAGCATCTATGTTTGCCATCTTGGGAGACCTCAATCTACATCTTGAAGACCGCAGCTGTCCAATGATTCTCAACTTTCTTTCTGATCTTGAGGCACTCAATATCCACCTATGGAATACAGGCCCCACACATAGAGCTGGTCACCTATTAGACCCAATCTTTGCAAACTTCGATCGCATAAAGTGCGAGCCTGCACTGCCAATCCCGTGGTCGGACCACTTTCTCACTAAATGTAACATCTGGGAACCCTCCCATAAAGTCCTTGTAAAATCTGAGGTATGGTTTAGAAATTGGCAAAAACTCCACATAAAGGATCTTGATGAACAACTAATTAGATCCAGCACTGGCTTTGATCTTGAGAAGATCACAATTAGTGACAATAAGAAAATTAATTGTTGGCTATCTAGTGCCACACAAACTATTATTTCCCTGACCTTAAGCAAGCACAAATCATGCAATCCCCCGGTCCCTTGGTTCACAGATAAATTGAGAGAAGAAAAAAGTCAGTGTAAAAAACTAGAGAGGCTGTGGAGAAGAGATTATAATCCTGCTAAAAAAGAAATATATAAACATGCACTAAATGTGTACCATCTGTCCTGTAAAATCGCAAAGGGTGATTTCACTAAAAATACCATCTTAGGAGCACAAAATCACCCAGGGACTCTTTTTAAAACTCTAAAGAATTTAGCTGGGGCAGCAGCCCAACCTGAACCTCCTACTTTGTCTCCCATGCAATGCAATTCCATTGCCAATTTCTTCCAGGAGAAAATATCGACAATTTATGCCAATTTCACCTCAGATGGTGACGGCATCGATGGTTCATCTAATCTCTCTACCCCTAGCTATTGTGACCAAAGGGATTGCTCCATGAACCATGTTCTCACGGCATGGCACCCATTAAACATCAATACTTTCGGCAAAGCCCTGAATAGTATCAAATCAGGCTCCCCCCAGGACCCTATGCCTGCTCATGTTCTTAAACAGCTAGACCCATCCATTTTGGAAGTAATCAGAGCTCTGTTAAATGCCTCCCTCAATGAAGCAGCAATACCTGGTGAGTGGAAGCACGCCATGGTGATGCCCTTGCTAAAAAAGGCCAATAGCGACCCGGAGGTCTTTTCTAACTTCCGCCCTATATCCCTTTTACCAATCTTTTCAACAATTTTAGAAAAACACGTGAACAAGCAGTTGACAGACTTTGTCAATGACAACAACTTATTACACCATTCTCAATCGGGCTTTAGGAAAGGCCATTCTACAGAATCCACCTTATTGGGGGTCACTGAGGTTATCCGTCAAGAGTTGGACACTGGAGGCATGGCGGCACTCATTCTTTTAGACCTGAGTGCCGCATTTGACACCATCTCCCACACAATTTTGATTCAGTCCCTAGAAGATATAGGGGTTAGAGGAAAATCACTGAAATGGCTGGAACAATTCCTCCTGAATCGGACCTTTCAGGTCTTTTCCAAAAATAATTCCTCGGAGGTCCAAAAGTCCCCTTACGGGGTACCCCAGGGCTCAATTGTAAGTCCGTTACTTTTTAATGTCTATGTCACTCCATTGGCCAGGATTGCGGAAGAAATGGGTCTCACAATTTATTCCTACGCGGACGACACACAACTTGTGTTCTCCCTCACACCCACAGGTAAATCCGGAATTTCTCCCCTTCGCTCTGGGCTCCTAAGAATAGCGAACTGGCTTCACTCCAAGAAACTAAAACTGAATGGGGGAAAAACTGAGCTGCTCGTCTTTGGTAACCAAAAAAATCTCTGGGGCCCGACTCACTGGCCAGCAGAAATGGGGGCAACCCCGGTTGCGGTACAATCTGCTCGCAACCTAGGGGTAATAATTGACGATAAGCTGTCTATGTGTGCACATATAGCCAAAACGGCCTCAACCTGTTTTTTGGTCCTCAAATGGCTGAGGAAAATTTTATGGCAACTACCAGACGACGCACAGAGAACAGTATTACAGGCACTAGTCAGCTCGAGATTAGACTACGGTAATGTTCTCTATCTAGGTGTCACAAAAAGTATCCTGAACCGACTTCAAGTGGTCCAAAACTCTGCGGCAAGACTGCTTCTTAATCTCCCAGGTCGCACGAGTATGACAGATCACCTTAAGAAATTACACTGGTTGAAGATCGCCAGCAGAGTTAAATTTAAGGCACTATGCTACATGTTTAAGATTAGTTCAGGAGAAGCACCTGTCTATCTATGCAAGATTGCCCAGAAATACACACCCTCCCGTAATCTGCGCTCCATGAACCAGGCAAAATTTACAGTTCCCAGGGTCAACCGGGCTCGGATGGGCGGCCGCTCATTTGCCCATCTGGCTCCTGCACTGTGGAACTCACTTCCGCTCTTTCTACGCCTGGAACCATGCTACCTTCGGTTCCGGAAGGGAATTAAATCATGGCTGTTCAATCAATAGAGCTTCTCCCCCTTATTTCATGAGTAACACAGATCCAAGGCGCCGGGAAACCCTCAGGGTAGCTGTTGCGCCATACAAGTGCAATAAATAAAATAAATAAAATAAATTAGCAAAGCAAATGGCTTTAACTTAACCAAAGGTGAGACCTGTTGCATTTTCAATGCTTGTACTCTGGGAAAGGTGGCAACCCTACCTCTGCTTCTGTTGTTTGTGTGCTGCCTCTTTCCCCCACAAGAGGAGCAGGTCTCTGTCGGGGATGCTGTCCTTCAGGGCACCTCACCCATTCAAGTAAGGTGCCTAGTAGGCTGGGACGGCAGAGAAACAAATAAGTTATTTTGGGCCATATTATCAAGAATGCCAATAACATTATTGCTGTTTTAGCGGCAGGAAACTGCCGCTAAAGCAGCGAAAAGGGTCTTGATAATATGCCCTAGATAATCTGGTGTGAAGGACATCAAACCTTTTCTAGCATATATTATCAAGCCCCTTATCGCCGCTTTAGCGGCAGTTTCCTGCCACTAAAACAGCGATAATGTTATCACCGTTCTTAATAATATGGCCCATTGTTTCTTTTCTGTCCTGGGTCTGCACATGTCAGCTCAGAGTATGCTGCACACTACAGCTGCTCTAGAGAGAAATGTATAGACAAGCTGAAGGGGCCACTTCATGTTGAGAACATGGGAGGGAGGGGCAGAAGGGGAGGCACAGTGGGGGTGTCTGTTACGCCGCTACAGGGAAAGATGAGTCAATCTTGTGTATATCTTCACGTTTTATTTTGTGAGCTAGTTTAATAAATTCAAACTTCTATGTCAGGAACAGAGACTTTGGATTATGCTTCTCTTTCTTTACTAGAAATTCACATCAGCCAATCTTACTTAAAACTACATAAACCACAGCTCCTTCTCCCCACGAATCATAGAGGTTCACGATTATCTATAAATGTCCCTCCGAGCCTAGTCCTTCTATTTCTTTGCTGCTGCAGCAGCTAGGCTAAGTACAATTTTATCTACATGTGTGCATATTAATAGCCTTAATTATGCCTCAAAGTGTTTGAGATACTTTTTTAACATTACTTTTTGTGGATGATTGAGTGCTCGTGCTCATGGGGGCATATCTCCTATCCTCTGACCAGCTAGTTGAGTGGGCCGTACGCGCAGTGCAAGGAGAGTCCTCTTTTGATCTCTGACGACCTCACGCATGCGTGGGAGGCCAATCGAAACTTGTCTCTTCTGATCGGCTCCTGGCTCCGCATGTCTGGTCTTCAGTGTCTCTCTGTCCTTCACAATGCCTGACAGGGCGCAAAAGCATTGTAGGGCCTTGCTCTAGAAGAGTGGGATGGCTCCCTCCTCAAGAATGTCTACCCTTAAGTCTGTATGTATTTTTTGACTGTACCCAAAGACTATACTGATCTGAGCCTTTCCCTGTGAGAGTTTCTGAGACACATCACTTCACCCATGGGCTTACTCTCTCCCTGAACCTCTTCTACCCCTCCATTTCTCAAGATGGCGTTACCAAGGAGGGTAATGATTATTATGTGGAGTATGAAGAGGTGCCAACAAGCACCACATAGAAGAGCAGTTAGTAGAGGCATTAGATTCACATGTGCAGAATTCAGTGAATAGGGTGTTGATCAAGGCATTAGAACTCTTTACCCAACCCTTAACACGTTATGGTATATGTCAGTTGGGAGGACCCTTTGGGTACTCGTATATGCAGGGTTTGGATGTGAATGACCTGGGCTTTGTCCATGATGCTGCTTCTAAGGGTTCCTCCTCTACGGAGGTTCTGTCATAAATGGCTTTTTCGGTCCTTGGGGATCATGAATATTGCAGCTGTTTTTCTCAAGGCACAGTGGGAACCTCCATGTATTCCACCCCTGGGATGGCAAATGTATCCTCACCTTCACCCCCCTCCTTCTGAATCGGAGGCTGCTCAGGGGAGGCAGCGTCCTGCGACCAAATGTAAAATGCACCATATATCACCAGATGTTTTGAGTAACAAGAATCTCCTGTTTGATCCCAGGAATGGTGTTCACCCCGATCCACTGACTGGGTGCCCTGCATGGAGGTGGCACACTAGTACGAGACAATATTCGCCAGGGTTTTGAACCCGAGGGTCGCAGTACAGTATGCTCAGAATGCCCCGCCCATATCGCCGAGGCAAGGCCACAGATACTTCTGAACTAGATCCCAATATGGCGACATTTTGAAAAGTTTGCAAAAGATCCGAAGAATGGGTTGGACAGAGCCTATAGGCATATAGGCCATGTCTGAACTGGGGTGACAGAGTGGGCTAAAGAACGGTGATGGATTAAACCCAGATCTTTTGACTGGGTGTGAGTGTTTGATTGACTCAGATGCTCCGTCCATCACCACCCCCTTTTGTACCGCTTTTGGCCGCCATAAGTGTGGCAGGGTATGCTCAGACGTGAGTCCCTTGCTCACTTTGCCACTGGATTCAAGCAAGCCGGGCTGAAGACGGCTGGAATGCCAGAAACCGGTCCTCGGAAGCTTGTTTCCGGTCCAGGGAAGAAATGGCTTGGCAGTTCGGGCTGGACTGTTCCCATGAGGCACAGGGTCAGACTGATTTGCATATAGCCATGTCTGAACTGGGGTGGCAGAGTGGGCTAAAGAACGGTGATGGATTAAACCCAGATCTTTTGACTGGGTGTGAGTGTTTGATTGACTCAGATGCTCCGTCCATCACAACCCCCTTTTGTACCGCTTTTGGCCGCCATAAGTGTGGCAGGGTATGCTCAGACGTGAGTCCCTTGCTCACTTTGCCACTGGATTCAAGCAAGCCGGGCTGAAGACGGCTGGAATGCCAGAAACCGGTCCTCGGAAGCTTGTTTCCGGTCCAGGGAAGACATGGCTTGGCAGTTCGGGCTGGACTGTTCCCATGAGGCACAGGGTTAGACTGATTTGCATATAGCCATGTCTGAACTGGGGTGGCAGAGTGGGCTAAAGAACGGTGATGGATTAAACCCAGATCTTTTGACTGGGTGTGAGTGTTTGATTGACTCAGATGCTCCATCCATCACCACCCCCTTTTGTACCGCTTTTGGCCACCATAAGTGTGGCAGGGTATGCTCAGACGTGAGTCCCATGCTCACTTTGCCACTGGATTCAAGCAAGCCGGGCTGTAGAAGGCTGGAATGCCAGAAACCGGTCCTCGGAAGCTTGTTCCGGTCCAGGGAAGACATGGCTTGGCAGTTCGGGCTGGACTGTTCCCATGAGGCACAGGGTCAGACTGATTTGCATATAGCCATGTCTGAACTGGGGTGGCAGAATGGGCTAAAGAACGGTGATGGATTAAACCCAGATCTTTTGACTGGGTGTGAGAGTTTGATTGACTCAGATGCTCCGTCCATCACCACCCCCTTTTGTACCGCTTTTGGCCGCCATAAGTGTGGCAGGGTATGCTCAGACGTGAGTCCCTTGCTCACTTTGCCACTGGATTCAAGCAAGCCGGGCTGAAGACGGCTGGAATGCCAGAAACCGGTCCTCGGAAGCTTGTTTCCGGTCCAGGGAAGACATGGCTTGGCAGTTCGGGCTGGACTGTTCCCATGAGGCACAGGGTCAGACTGATTTGCATATAGCCATGTCTGAACTGGGGTGGCAGAGTGGGCTAAAGAACGGTGATGGATTAAACCCAGATCTTTTGACTGGGTGTGAGTGTTTGATTGACTCAGATGCTCCGTCCATCACCACCCCCTTTTGTACCGCTTTTGGCCGCCATAAGTGTGGCAGGGTATGCTCAGACGTGAGTCCCTTGCTCACTTTGCCACTGGATTCAAGCAAGCCGGGCTGAAGACGGCTGGAATGCCAGAAACCGGTCCTCGGAAGCTTGTTTCCGGTCCAGGGAAGACATGGCTTGGCAGTTCAGGCTGGACTGTTCCCATGAGGCACAGGGTCAGACTGATTTGCATATAGCCATGTCTGAACTGGGGTGGCAGAGTGGGCTAAAGAACGGTGATGGATTAAACCCAGATCTTTTGACTGGGTGTGAGTGTTTGATTGACTCAGATGCTCCGTCCATCACCACCCCCTTTTGTACCACTTTTGGCCGCCATAAGTGTGGCAGGGTATGCTCAGACGTGAGTCCCTTGCTCACTTTGCCACTGGATTCAAGCAAGCCGGGCTGAAGACGGCTGGAATGCCAGAAACCGGTCCTCGGAAGCTTGTTTCCGGTCCAGGGAAGACATGGCTTGGCAGTTCGGGCTGGACTGTTCCCATGAGGAACAGGGTCAGACTGATTTGCATATAGCCATGTCTGAACTGGGGTGGCAGAGTGGGCTAAAGAACGGTGATGGATTAAACCCAGATCTTTTGACTGGGTGTGAGTGTTTGATTGACTCAGATGCTCCGTCCACCACCACCCCCTTTTGTACCGCTTTTGGCCGCCATAAGTGTGGCAGGGTATGCTCAGACGTGAGTCCCTTGCTCACTTTGCCACTGGATTCAAGCAAGCCGGGCTGAAGACGGCTGGAATGCCAGAAACCGGTCCTGGGAAGCTTGTTTCCAGTCCAGGGAAGACATGGCTTGGCAGTTCGGGCTGGACTGTTCCCATGAGGCACAGGGTCAGACTGATTTGCATATAGCCATGTCCGAACTGGGGTGGCAGAGTGGGCTAAAGAACGGTGATGGATTAAACCCAGATCTTTTGACTGGGTGTGAGTGTTTGATTGACTCAGATGCTCCGTCCATCACCACCCCCTTTTGTACCGCTTTTGGCCGCCAAAAGTGTGGCAGGGTATGCTCAGACGTGAGTCCCTTGCTCACTTTGCCACTGGATTCAAGCAAGCCGGGCTGAAGACGGCTGGAATGCCAGAAACCGGTCTTCGGAAGCTTGTTTCCAGTCCAGGGAAGAAATGGCTTGGCAGTTCGGGCTGGACTGTTCCCATGAGGCACAGGGTCAGACTGATTTGCATATAGCCATGTCTGAACTGGGGTGGCAGAGTGGGCTAAAGAACGGTGATGGATTAAACCCAGATCTTTTGACTGGGTGTGAGTGTTTGATTGACTCAGATGCTCCGTCCATCACAACCCCCTTTTGTACCGCTTTTGGCCGCCATAAGTGTGGCAGGGTATGCTCAGACGTGAGTCCCTTGCTCACTTTGCCACTGGATTCAAGCAAGCCGGGCTGAAGACGGCTGGAATGCCAGAAACCGGTCCTCGGAAGCTTGTTTCCGGTCCAGGGAAGACATGGCTTGGCAGTTCGGGCTGGACTGTTCCCATGAGGCACAGGGTTAGACTGATTTGCATATAGCCATGTCTGAACTGGGGTGGCAGAGTGGGCTAAAGAACGGTGATGGATTAAACCCAGATCTTTTGACTGGGTGTGAGTGTTTGATTGACTCAGATGCTCCATCCATCACCACCCCCTTTTGTACCGCTTTTGGCCGCCATAAGTGTGGCAGGGTATGCTGAGACGTGAGTCCCTTGCTCACTTTGCCACTGGATTCAAGCAAGCCGGGCTGTAGAAGGCTGGAATGCCAGAAACCGGTCCTCGGAAGCTTGTTCCGGTCCAGGGAAGACATGGCTTGGCAGTTCGGGCTGGACTGTTCCCATGAGGCACAGGGTCAGACTGATTTGCATATAGCCATGTCTGAACTGGGGTGGCAGAGTGGGCTAAAGAACGGTGATGGATTAAACCCAGATCTTTTGACTGGGTGTGAGAGTTTGATTGACTCAGATGCTCCGTCCATCACCACCCCCTTTTGTACCGCTTTTGGCCGCCATAAGTGTGGCAGGGTATGCTCAGACGTGAGTCCCTTGCTCACTTTGCCACTGGATTCAAGCAAGCCGGGCTGAAGACGGCTGGAATGCCAGAAACCGGTCCTCGGAAGCTTGTTTCCGGTCCAGGGAAGACATGGCTTGGCAGTTCGGGCTGGACTGTTCCCATGAGGCACAGGGTCAGACTGATTTGCATATAGCCATGTCTGAACTGGGGTGGCAGAGTGGGCTAAAGAACGGTGATGGATTAAACCCAGATCTTTTGACTGGGTGTGAGTGTTTGATTGACTCAGATGCTCCGTCCATCACCACCCCCTTTTGTACCGCTTTTGGCCGCCATAAGTGTGGCAGGGTATGCTCAGACGTGAGTCCCTTGCTCACTTTGCCACTGGATTCAAGCAAGCCGGGCTGAAGACGGCTGGAATGCCAGAAACCGGTCCTCGGAAGCTTGTTTCCGGTCCAGGGAAGACATGGCTTGGCAGTTCGGGCTGGACTGTTCCCATGAGGCACAGGGTCAGACTGATTTGCATATAGCCATGTCTGAACTGGGGTGGCAGAGTGGGCTAAAGAACGGTGATGGATTAAACCCAGATCTTTTGACTGGGTGCGAGTGTTTGATTGACTTAGATGCTCCGTCCATCACCACCCCCTTTTGTACCGCTTTTGGCCGCCATAAGTGTGGCAGGGTATGCTCAGACGTGAGTCCCTTGCTCACTTTGCCACTGGATTCAAGCAAGCCGGGCTGAAGACGGCTGGAATGCCAGAAACCGGTCCTCGGAAGCTTGTTTCCGGTCCAGGGAAGACATGGCTTGGCAGTTCGGGCTGGACTGTTCCCATGAGGCACAGGGTCAGACTGATTTGCATATAGCCATGTCTGAACTGGGGTGGCAGAGTGGGCTAAAGAACGGTGATGGATTAAACCCAGATCTTTTGACTGGGTGCGAGTGTTTGATTGACTCAGATGCTCCGTCCATCACCACCCCCTTTTGTACCGCTTTTGGCCGCCATAAGTTTGGCAGGGTATGCTCAGACGTGAGTCCTTTGCTCACTTTGCCACTGGATTCAAGCAAGCCGGGCTGAAGACGGCTGGAATGCCAGAAACCGGTCCTCGGAAGCTTGTTTGCGGTCCAGGGAAAACATGGCTTGGCAGTTCGGGCTGGACTGTTCCCATGAGGCACAGGGTCAGACTGATTTGCATATCGCCATGTCTGAACTGGGGTGGCAGAGTGGGCTAAAGAACGGTGATGGATTAAACCCAGATCTTTTGACTGGGTGTGAGTGTTTGATTGACTCAGATGCTCCGTCCATCACCACCCCCTTTTGTACCGCTTTTGGCCGCCATAAGTGTGGCAGGGTATGCTCAGACGTGAGTCCCTTGCTCACTTTGCCACTGGATTCAAGCAAGCCGGGCTGAAGACGGCTGGAATGCCAGAAACCGGTCCTCGGAAGCTTGTTTCCGGTCCAGGGAAGACATGGCTTGGCAGTTCGGGCTGGACTGTTCCCATGAGGCACAGGGTCAGACTGATTTGCATATAGCCATGTCTGAACTGGGGTGGCAGAGTGGGCTAAAGAACGGTGATGGATTAAACCCAGATCTTTTGACTGGGTGTGAGTGTTTGATTGACTCAGATGCTCCGTCCATCACCACCCCCTTTTGTACCGCTTTTGGCCGCCATAAGTGTGGCAGGGTATGCTCAGACGTGAGTCCCTTGCTCACTTTGCCACTGGATTCAAGCAAGCCGGGCTGAAGACGGCTGGAATGCCAGAAACCGGTCCTCGGAAGCTTGTTTCCGGTCCAGGGAAGACATGGCTTGGCAGTTCGGGCTGGACTGTTCCCATGAGGCACAGGGTCAGACTGATTTGCATATAGCCATGTCTGAACTGGGGTGGCAGAGTGGGCTAAAGAACGGTGATGGATTAAACCCAGATCTTTTGACTGGGTGTGAGTGTTTGATTGACTCAGATGCTCCGTCCATCACCACCCCCTTTTGTACCGCTTTTGGCCGCCATAAGTGTGGCAGGGTATGCTCAGACGTGAGACCCTTGCTCACTTTGCCACTAGATTCAAGCAAGCCGGGCTGAAGACGGCTGGAATGCCAGAAACCGGTCCTCGGAAGCTTGTTTCCGGTCCAGGGAAGACATGGCTTGGCAGTTCGGGCTGGACTGTTCCCATGAGGCACAGGGTCAGACTGATTTGCATATAGCCATGTCTGAACTGGGGTGGCAGAGTGGGCTAAAGAACGGTGATGGATTAAACCCAGATCTTTTGACTGGGTGCGAGTGTTTGATTGACTCAGATGCCCCGTCCATCACCACCACCTTTTGTACCGCTTTTGGCCGCCATAAGTGTGGCAGGGTATGCTCAGACGTGAGTCCCTTGCTCACTTTGCCACTGGATTCAAGCAAGCCGGGCTGAAGACGGCTGGAATGCCAGAAACCGGTCCTCGGAAGCTTGTTTCCGGTCCAGGGAAGACATGGCTTGGCAGTTCGGGCTGGACTGTTCCCATGAGGCACAGGGTCAGACTGATTTGCATATAGCCATGTCTGAACTGGGGTGGCAGAGTGGGCTAAAGAACGGTGATGGATTAAACCCAGATCTTTTGACTGGGTGTGAGTGTTTGATTGACTCAGATGCTCCGTCCATCACCACCCCCTTTTGTACCGCTTTTGGCCGCCATAAGTGTGGCAGGGTATGCTCAGACGTGAGTCCCTTGCTCACTTTGCCACTGGATTCAAGCAAGCCGGGCTGAAGACGGCTGGAATGCCAGAAACCGGTCCTCGGAAGCTTGTTTCCGGTCCAGGGAAGACATGGCTTGGCAGTTCGGGCTGGACTGTTCCCATGAGGCACAGGGTCAGACTGATTTGCATATAGCCATGTCTGAACTGGGGTGGCAGAGTGGGCTAAAGAACGGTGATGGATTAAACCCAGATCTTTTGACTGGGTGCGAGTGTTTGATTGACTCAGATGCTCCTTCCATCACCACCCCCTTTTGTACCGCTTTTGGCCGCCATAAGTGTGGCAGGGTATGCTCAGACGTGAGTCCCTTGCTCACTTTGCCACTGGATTCAAGCAAGCCGGGCTGAAGACGGCTGGAATGCCAGAAACCGGTCCTCGGAAGCTTGTTTCCGGTCCAGGGAAGACATGGCTTGGCAGTTCGGGCTGGACTGTTCCCATGAGGCACAGGGTCAGACTGATTTGCATATAGCCATGTCTGAACTGGGGTGGCAGAGTGGGCTAAAGAACGGTGATGGATTAAACCCAGATCTTTTGACTGGGTGCGAGTGTTTGATTGACTCAGATGCTCCGTCCATCACCACCCCCTTTTGTACCGCTTTTGGCTGCCATAAGTGTGACAGGGTATGCTCAGACGTGAGTCCCTTGCTCACTTTGCCACTGGATTCAAGCAAGCCGGGCTGAAGACGGCTGGAATGCCAGAAACCGGTCCTCGGAAGCTTGTTTCCGGTCCAGGGAAGACATGGCTTGGCAGTTCGGGCTGGACTGTTCCCATGAGGCACAGGGTCAGACTGATTTGCATATAGCCATGTCTGAACTGGGGTGGCAGAGTGGGCTAAAGAACGGTGATGGATTAAACCCGGATCTTTTGACTGGGTGGGAGTGTTTGATTGACTCAGATGCTCCGTCCATCACCACCCCCTTTTGTACCGCTTTTGGCCGCCATAAGTGTGGCAGGGTATGCTCAGACGTGAGTCCCTTGCTCACTTTGCCACTGGATTCAAGCAAGCCGGGCTGAAGACGGCTGGAATGCCAGAAACCGGTCCTCGGAAGCTTGTTTCCGGTCCAGGGAAGACATGGCTTGGCAGTTCGGGCTGGACTGTTCCCATGAGGCACAGGGTCAGACTGATTTGCATATAGCCATGTCTGAACTGGGGTGGCAGAGTGGGCTAAAGAACGGTGATGGATTAAACCCAGATCTTTTGACTGGGTGCGAGTGTTTGATTGACTCAGATGCTCCGTCCATCACCACCCCCTTTTGTACCGCTTTTGGCCGCCATAAGTGTGGCAGGGTATGCTCAGACGTGAGTCCCTTGCTCACTTTGCCACTGGATTCAAGCAAGCCGGGCTGAAGACGGCTGGAATGCCAGAAACCGGTCCTCGGAAGCTTGTTTCCGGTCCAGGGAAGACATGGCTTGGCAGTTTGGGCTGGACTGTTCCCATGAGGCACAGGGTCAGACTGATTTGCATATAGCCATGTCTGAACTGGGGTGGCAGAGTGGACTAAAGAACGGTGATGGATTAAACCCAGATCTTTTGACTGGGTGTGAGTGTTTGAATGACTCAGATGCTCCGTCCATCACCACCCCCTTTTGTACCGCTTTTGGCCGCCATAGGTGTGGCAGGGTATGCTCAGACGTGAGTCCCTTGCTCACTTTGCCATTGGATTCAAGCAAGCCGGGCTGAAGACGGCTGGAATGCCAGAAACCGGTCCTCGGAAGCTTGTTTCCGGTCCAGGGAAGACATGGCTTGGCAGTTCGGGCTGGACTGTTCCCATGAGGCACAGGGTCAGACTGATTTGCATATAGCCATGTCTGAACTGGGGTGGCAGAGTGGGCTAAAGAACGGTGATGGATTAAACCCAGATCTTTTGACTGGGTGTGAGTGTTTGATTGACTCAGATGCTCCGTCCATCACCACCCCCTTTTGTACCGCTTTTGGCCGCCAATAGTGTGGCAGGGTATGCTCAGACGTGAGTCCCTTGCTCACTTTGCCACTGGATTCAAGCAAGCCGGGCTGAAGACGGCTGGAATGCTAGAAACTGGTCCTCGGAAGCTTGTTTCCGGTCCAGGGAAGACATGGCTTGGCAGTTCGGGCTGGACTGTTCCCATGAGGCACAGGGTCAGACTGATTTGCATATAGCCATGTCTGAACTGGGGTGGCAGAGTGGGCTAAAGAACGGTGATGGATTAAACCCAGATCTTTTGACTGGGTGCGAGTGTTTGATTGACTCAGATGCTCCGTCCATCACCACCCCCTTTTGTACCGCTTTTGGCCGCCATAAGTGTGGCAGGGTTTGCTCAGACGTGAGTCCCTTGCTCACTTTGCCACTGGATTCAAGCAAGCCGGGCTGAAGACGGCTGGAATGCCTGAAACCGGTCCTCGGAAGCTTGTTTCCGGTCCAGGGAAGACATGGCTTGGCAGTTCGGGCTGGACTGTTCCCATGAGGCACAGGGTCAGACTGATTTGCATATAGCCATGTCTGAACTGGGGTGGCAGAGTGGGCTAAAGAACGGTGATGGATTAAACCCAGATCTTTTGACTGGGTGCGAGTGTTTGATTGACTCAGATGCTCCGTCCATCACCACCCCCTTTTGTACCGCTTTTGGCTGCCATAAGTGTGGCAGGGTATGCTCAGACGTGAGTCCCTTGCTCACTTTGCCACTGGATTCAAGCAAGCCGGGCTGAAGACGGCTGGAATGCCAGAAACCGGTCCTCGGAAGCTTGTTTCCGGTCCAGGGAAGACATGGCTTGGCAGTTCGGGCTGGACTGTTCCCATGAGGCACAGGGTCAGACTGATTTGCATATAGCCATGTCTGAACTGGGGTGGCAGAGTGGGCTAAAGAACGGTGATGGATTAAACCCAGATCTTTTGACTGGGTGTGAGTGTTTGATTGACTCAGATGCTCCGTCCATCACCACCCCCTTTTGTACCGCTTTTGGCCGCCATAAGTGTGGCAGGGTATGCTCAGACGTGAGTCCCTTGCTCACTTTGCCACTGGATTCAAGCAAGCCGGGCTGAAGACGGCTGGAATGCCAGAAACCGGTCCTCGGAAGCTTGTTTCCGGTCCAGGGAAGACATGGCTTGGCAGTTCGGGCTGGACTGTTCCCATGAGGCACAGGGTCAGACTGATTTGCATATAGCCATGTCTGAACTGGGGTGGCAGAGTGGGCTAAAGAACGGTGATGGATTAAACCCAGATCTTTTGACTGGGTGTGAGTGTTTGATTGACTCAGATGCTCCGTCCATCACCACCCCCTTTTGTACCACTTTTGGCCGCCATAAGTGTGGCAGGGTATGCTCAGACGTGAGTCCCTTGCTCACTTTGCCACTGGATTCAAGCAAGCCGGGCTGAAGACGGCTGGAATGCCAGAAACCGGTCCTCGGAAGCTTGTTTCCGGTCCAGGGAAGACATGGCTTGGCAGTTCGGGCTGGACTGTTCCCATGAGGCACAGGGTCAGACTGATTTGCATATAGCCATGTCTGAACTGGGGTGGCAGAGTGGGCTAAAGAACGGTGATGGATTAAACCCAGATCTTTTGACTGGGTGTGAGTGTTTGATTGACTCAGATGCTCCGTCCATCACCACCCCCTTTTGTACCGCTTTTGGCCGCCATAAGTGTGGCAGGGTATGCTCAGACGTGAGTCCCTTGCTCACTTTGCCACTGGATTCAAGCAAGCCGGGCTGAAGACGGCTGGAATGCCAGAAACCGGTCCTCGGAAGCTTGTTCCGGTCCAGGGAAGACATGGCTTGGCAGTTCGGGCTGGACTGTTCCCATGAGGCACAGGGTCAGACTGATTTGCATATAGCCATGTCTGAACTGGGGTGGCAGAGTGGGCTAAAGAACGGTGATGGATTAAACCCAGATCTTTTGACTGGGTGTGAGAGTTTGATTGACTCAGATGCTCCGTCCATCACCACCCCCTTTTGTACCGCTTTTGGCCGCCATAAGTGTGGCAGGGTATGCTCAGACGTGAGTCCCTTGCTCACTTTGCCACTGGATTCAAGCAAGCCGGGCTGAAGACGGCTGGAATGCCAGAAACCGGTCCTCGGAAGCTTGTTTCCGGTCCAGGGAAGACATGGCTTGGCAGTTCGGGCTGGACTGTTCCCATGAGGCACAGGGTCAGACTGATTTGCATATAGCCATGTCTGAACTGGGGTGGCAGAGTGGGCTAAAGAACGGTGATGGATTAAACCCAGATCTTTTGACTGGGTGTGAGTGTTTGATTGACTCAGATGCTCCGTCCATCACCACCCCCTTTTGTACCGCTTTTGGCCGCCATAAGTGTGGCAGGGTATGCTCAGACGTGAGTCCCTTGCTCACTTTGCCACTGGATTCAAGCAAGCCGGGCTGAAGACGGCTGGAATGCCAGAAACCGGTCCTCGGAAGCTTGTTTCCGGTCCAGGGAAGACATGGCTTGGCAGTTCGGGCTGGACTGTTCCCATGAGGCACAGGGTCAGACTGATTTGCATATAGCCATGTCTGAACTGGGGTGGCAGAGTGGGCTAAAGAACGGTGATGGATTAAACCCAGATCTTTTGACTGGGTGCGAGTGTTTGATTGACTTAGATGCTCCGTCCATCACCACCCCCTTTTGTACCGCTTTTGGCCGCCATAAGTGTGGCAGGGTATGCTCAGACGTGAGTCCCTTGCTCACTTTGCCACTGGATTCAAGCAAGCCGGGCTGAAGACGGCTGGAATGCCAGAAACCGGTCCTCGGAAGCTTGTTTCCGGTCCAGGGAAGACATGGCTTGGCAGTTCGGGCTGGACTGTTCCCATGAGGCACAGGGTCAGACTGATTTGCATATAGCCATGTCTGAACTGGGGTGGCAGAGTGGGCTAAAGAACGGTGATGGATTAAACCCAGATCTTTTGACTGGGTGCGAGTGTTTGATTGACTCAGATGCTCCGTCCATCACCACCCCCTTTTGTACCGCTTTTGGCCGCCATAAGTTTGGCAGGGTATGCTCAGACGTGAGTCCTTTGCTCACTTTGCCACTGGATTCAAGCAAGCCGGGCTGAAGACGGCTGGAATGCCAGAAACCGGTCCTCGGAAGCTTGTTTGCGGTCCAGGGAAAACATGGCTTGGCAGTTCGGGCTGGACTGTTCCCATGAGGCACAGGGTCAGACTGATTTGCATATCGCCATGTCTGAACTGGGGTGGCAGAGTGGGCTAAAGAACGGTGATGGATTAAACCCAGATCTTTTGACTGGGTGTGAGTGTTTGATTGACTCAGATGCTCCGTCCATCACCACCCCCTTTTGTACCGCTTTTGGCCGCCATAAGTGTGGCAGGGTATGCTCAGACGTGAGTCCCTTGCTCACTTTGCCACTGGATTCAAGCAAGCCGGGCTGAAGACGGCTGGAATGCCAGAAACCGGTCCTCGGAAGCTTGTTTCCGGTCCAGGGAAGACATGGCTTGGCAGTTCGGGCTGGACTGTTCCCATGAGGCACAGGGTCAGACTGATTTGCATATAGCCATGTCTGAACTGGGGTGGCAGAGTGGGCTAAAGAACGGTGATGGATTAAACCCAGATCTTTTGACTGGGTGTGAGTGTTTGATTGACTCAGATGCTCCGTCCATCACCACCCCCTTTTGTACCGCTTTTGGCCGCCATAAGTGTGGCAGGGTATGCTCAGACGTGAGTCCCTTGCTCACTTTGCCACTGGATTCAAGCAAGCCGGGCTGAAGACGGCTGGAATGCCAGAAACCGGTCCTCGGAAGCTTGTTTCCGGTCCAGGGAAGACATGGCTTGGCAGTTCGGGCTGGACTGTTCCCATGAGGCACAGGGTCAGACTGATTTGCATATAGCCATGTCTGAACTGGGGTGGCAGAGTGGGCTAAAGAACGGTGATGGATTAAACCCAGATCTTTTGACTGGGTGTGAGTGTTTGATTGACTCAGATGCTCCGTCCATCACCACCCCCTTTTGTACCGCTTTTGGCCGCCATAAGTGTGGCAGGGTATGCTCAGACGTGAGACCCTTGCTCACTTTGCCACTAGATTCAAGCAAGCCGGGCTGAAGACGGCTGGAATGCCAGAAACCGGTCCTCGGAAGCTTGTTTCCGGTCCAGGGAAGACATGGCTTGGCAGTTCGGGCTGGACTGTTCCCATGAGGCACAGGGTCAGACTGATTTGCATATAGCCATGTCTGAACTGGGGTGGCAGAGTGGGCTAAAGAACGGTGATGGATTAAACCCAGATCTTTTGACTGGGTGCGAGTGTTTGATTGACTCAGATGCCCCGTCCATCACCACCACCTTTTGTACCGCTTTTGGCCGCCATAAGTGTGGCAGGGTATGCTCAGACGTGAGTCCCTTGCTCACTTTGCCACTGGATTCAAGCAAGCCGGGCTGAAGACGGCTGGAATGCCAGAAACCGGTCCTCGGAAGCTTGTTTCCGGTCCAGGGAAGACATGGCTTGGCAGTTCGGGCTGGACTGTTCCCATGAGGCACAGGGTCAGACTGATTTGCATATAGCCATGTCTGAACTGGGGTGGCAGAGTGGGCTAAAGAACGGTGATGGATTAAACCCAGATCTTTTGACTGGGTGTGAGTGTTTGATTGACTCAGATGCTCCGTCCATCACCACCCCCTTTTGTACCGCTTTTGGCCGCCATAAGTGTGGCAGGGTATGCTCAGACGTGAGTCCCTTGCTCACTTTGCCACTGGATTCAAGCAAGCCGGGCTGAAGACGGCTGGAATGCCAGAAACCGGTCCTCGGAAGCTTGTTTCCGGTCCAGGGAAGACATGGCTTGGCAGTTCGGGCTGGACTGTTCCCATGAGGCACAGGGTCAGACTGATTTGCATATAGCCATGTCTGAACTGGGGTGGCAGAGTGGGCTAAAGAACGGTGATGGATTAAACCCAGATCTTTTGACTGGGTGCGAGTGTTTGATTGACTCAGATGCTCCTTCCATCACCACCCCCTTTTGTACCGCTTTTGGCCGCCATAAGTGTGGCAGGGTATGCTCAGACGTGAGTCCCTTGCTCACTTTGCCACTGGATTCAAGCAAGCCGGGCTGAAGACGGCTGGAATGCCAGAAACCGGTCCTCGGAAGCTTGTTTCCGGTCCAGGGAAGACATGGCTTGGCAGTTCGGGCTGGACTGTTCCCATGAGGCACAGGGTCAGACTGATTTGCATATAGCCATGTCTGAACTGGGGTGGCAGAGTGGGCTAAAGAACGGTGATGGATTAAACCCAGATCTTTTGACTGGGTGCGAGTGTTTGATTGACTCAGATGCTCCGTCCATCACCACCCCCTTTTGTACCGCTTTTGGCTGCCATAAGTGTGACAGGGTATGCTCAGACGTGAGTCCCTTGCTCACTTTGCCACTGGATTCAAGCAAGCCGGGCTGAAGACGGCTGGAATGCCAGAAACCGGTCCTCGGAAGCTTGTTTCCGGTCCAGGGAAGACATGGCTTGGCAGTTCGGGCTGGACTGTTCCCATGAGGCACAGGGTCAGACTGATTTGCATATAGCCATGTCTGAACTGGGGTGGCAGAGTGGGCTAAAGAACGGTGATGGATTAAACCCGGATCTTTTGACTGGGTGGGAGTGTTTGATTGACTCAGATGCTCCGTCCATCACCACCCCCTTTTGTACCGCTTTTGGCCGCCATAAGTGTGGCAGGGTATGCTCAGACGTGAGTCCCTTGCTCACTTTGCCACTGGATTCAAGCAAGCCGGGCTGAAGACGGCTGGAATGCCAGAAACCGGTCCTCGGAAGCTTGTTTCCGGTCCAGGGAAGACATGGCTTGGCAGTTCGGGCTGGACTGTTCCCATGAGGCACAGGGTCAGACTGATTTGCATATAGCCATGTCTGAACTGGGGTGGCAGAGTGGGCTAAAGAACGGTGATGGATTAAACCCAGATCTTTTGACTGGGTGCGAGTGTTTGATTGACTCAGATGCTCCGTCCATCACCACCCCCTTTTGTACCGCTTTTGGCCGCCATAAGTGTGGCAGGGTATGCTCAGACGTGAGTCCCTTGCTCACTTTGCCACTGGATTCAAGCAAGCCGGGCTGAAGACGGCTGGAATGCCAGAAACCGGTCCTCGGAAGCTTGTTTCCGGTCCAGGGAAGACATGGCTTGGCAGTTTGGGCTGGACTGTTCCCATGAGGCACAGGGTCAGACTGATTTGCATATAGCCATGTCTGAACTGGGGTGGCAGAGTGGACTAAAGAACGGTGATGGATTAAACCCAGATCTTTTGACTGGGTGTGAGTGTTTGAATGACTCAGATGCTCCGTCCATCACCACCCCCTTTTGTACCGCTTTTGGCCGCCATAGGTGTGGCAGGGTATGCTCAGACGTGAGTCCCTTGCTCACTTTGCCATTGGATTCAAGCAAGCCGGGCTGAAGACGGCTGGAATGCCAGAAACCGGTCCTCGGAAGCTTGTTTCCGGTCCAGGGAAGACATGGCTTGGCAGTTCGGGCTGGACTGTTCCCATGAGGCACAGGGTCAGACTGATTTGCATATAGCCATGTCTGAACTGGGGTGGCAGAGTGGGCTAAAGAACGGTGATGGATTAAACCCAGATCTTTTGACTGGGTGTGAGTGTTTGATTGACTCAGATGCTCCGTCCATCACCACCCCCTTTTGTACCGCTTTTGGCCGCCAATAGTGTGGCAGGGTATGCTCAGACGTGAGTCCCTTGCTCACTTTGCCACTGGATTCAAGCAAGCCGGGCTGAAGACGGCTGGAATGCTAGAAACTGGTCCTCGGAAGCTTGTTTCCGGTCCAGGGAAGACATGGCTTGGCAGTTCGGGCTGGACTGTTCCCATGAGGCACAGGGTCAGACTGATTTGCATATAGCCATGTCTGAACTGGGGTGGCAGAGTGGGCTAAAGAACGGTGATGGATTAAACCCAGATCTTTTGACTGGGTGCGAGTGTTTGATTGACTCAGATGCTCCGTCCATCACCACCCCCTTTTGTACCGCTTTTGGCCGCCATAAGTGTGGCAGGGTTTGCTCAGACGTGAGTCCCTTGCTCACTTTGCCACTGGATTCAAGCAAGCCGGGCTGAAGACGGCTGGAATGCCTGAAACCGGTCCTCGGAAGCTTGTTTCCGGTCCAGGGAAGACATGGCTTGGCAGTTCGGGCTGGACTGTTCCCATGAGGCACAGGGTCAGACTGATTTGCATATAGCCATGTCTGAACTGGGGTGGCAGAGTGGGCTAAAGAACGGTGATGGATTAAACCCAGATCTTTTGACTGGGTGCGAGTGTTTGATTGACTCAGATGCTCCGTCCATCACCACCCCCTTTTGTACCGCTTTTGGCTGCCATAAGTGTGGCAGGGTATGCTCAGACGTGAGTCCCTTGCTCACTTTGCCACTGGATTCAAGCAAGCCGGGCTGAAGACGGCTGGAATGCCAGAAACCGGTCCTCGGAAGCTTGTTTCCGGTCCAGGGAAGACATGGCTTGGCAGTTCGGGCTGGACTGTTCCCATGAGGCACAGGGTCAGACTGATTTGCATATAGCCATGTCTGAACTGGGGTGGCAGAGTGGGCTAAAGAACGGTGATGGATTAAACCCAGATCTTTTGACTGGGTGTGAGTGTTTGATTGACTCAGATGCTCCGTCCATCACCACCCCCTTTTGTACCGCTTTTGGCCGCCATAAGTGTGGCAGGGTATGCTCAGACGTGAGTCCCTTGCTCACTTTGCCACTGGATTCAAGCAAGCCGGGCTGAAGACGGCTGGAATGCCAGAAACCGGTCCTCGGAAGCTTGTTTCCGGTCCAGGGAAGACATGGCTTGGCAGTTCGGGCTGGACTGTTCCCATGAGGCACAGGGTCAGACTGATTTGCATATAGCCATGTCTGAACTGGGGTGGCAGAGTGGGCTAAAGAACGGTGATGGATTAAACCCAGATCTTTTGACTGGGTGTGAGTGTTTGATTGACTCAGATGCTCCGTCCATCACCACCCCCTTTTGTACCACTTTTGGCCGCCATAAGTGTGGCAGGGTATGCTCAGACGTGAGTCCCTTGCTCACTTTGCCACTGGATTCAAGCAAGCCGGGCTGAAGACGGCTGGAATGCCAGAAACCGGTCCTCGGAAGCTTGTTTCCGGTCCAGGGAAGACATGGCTTGGCAGTTCGGGCTGGACTGTTCCCATGAGGCACAGGGTCAGACTGATTTGCATATAGCCATGTCTGAACTGGGGTGGCAGAGTGGGCTAAAGAACGGTGATGGATTAAACCCAGATCTTTTGACTGGGTGTGAGTGTTTGATTGACTCAGATGCTCCGTCCATCACCACCCCCTTTTGTACCGCTTTTGGCCGCCATAAGTGTGGCAGGGTATGCTCAGACGTGAGTCCCTTGCTCACTTTGCCACTGGATTCAAGCAAGCCGGGCTGAAGACGGCTGGAATGCCAGAAACCGGTCCTCGGAAGCTTGTTTCCGGTCCAGGGAAGACATGGCTTGGCAGTTCGGGCTGGACTGTTCCCATGAGGCACAGGGTCAGACTGATTTGCATATAGCCATGTCTGAACTGGGGTGGCAGAGTGGGCTAAAGAACGGTGATGGATTAAACCCAGATCTTTTGACTGGGTGCGAGTGTTTGATTGACTTAGATGCTCCGTCCATCACCACCCCCTTTTGTACCGCTTTTGGCCGCCATAAGTGTGGCAGGGTTTGCTCAGACGTGAGTCCCTTGCTCACTTTGCCACTGGATTCAAGCAAGCCGGGCTGAAGACGGCTGGAATGCCAGAAACCGGTCCTCGGAAGCTTGTTTCCGGTCCAGGGAAGACATGGCTTGGCAGTTCGGGCTGGACTGTTCCCATGAGGCACAGGGTCAGACTGATTTGCATATAGCCATGTCTGAACTGGGGTGGCAGAGTGGGCTAAAGAACGGTGATGGATTAAACCCGGATCTTTTGACTGGGTGGGAGTGTTTGATTGACTCAGATGCTCCGTCCATCACCACCCCCTTTTGTACCGCTTTTGGCCGCCATAAGTGTGGCAGGGTATGCTCAGACGTGAGTCCCTTGCTCACTTTGCCACTGGATTCAAGCAAGCCGGGCTGAAGACGGCTGGAATGCCAGAAACCGGTCCTCGGAAGCTTGTTTCCGGTCCAGGGAAGACATGGCTTGGCAGTTCGGGCTGGACTGTTCCCATGAGGCACAGGGTCAGACTGATTTGCATATAGCCATGTCTGAACTGGGGTGGCAGAGTGGGCTAAAGAACGGTGATGGATTAAACCCAGATCTTTTGACTGGGTGCGAGTGTTTGATTGACTCAGATGCTCCGTCCATCACCACCCCCTTTTGTACCGCTTTTGGCCGCCATAAGTGTGGCAGGGTATGCTCAGACGTGAGTCCCTTGCTCACTTTGCCACTGGATTCAAGCAAGCCGGGCTGAAGACGGCTGGAATGCCAGAAACCGGTCCTCGGAAGCTTGTTTCCGGTCCAGGGAAGACATGGCTTGGCAGTTTGGGCTGGACTGTTCCCATGAGGCACAGGGTCAGACTGATTTGCATATAGCCATGTCTGAACTGGGGTGGCAGAGTGGACTAAAGAACGGTGATGGATTAAACCCAGATCTTTTGACTGGGTGTGAGTGTTTGAATGACTCAGATGCTCCGTCCATCACCACCCCCTTTTGTACCGCTTTTGGCCGCCATAGGTGTGGCAGGGTATGCTCAGACGTGAGTCCCTTGCTCACTTTGCCATTGGATTCAAGCAAGCCGGGCTGAAGACGGCTGGAATGCCAGAAACCGGTCCTCGGAAGCTTGTTTCCGGTCCAGGGAAGACATGGCTTGGCAGTTCGGGCTGGACTGTTCCCATGAGGCACAGGGTCAGACTGATTTGCATATAGCCATGTCTGAACTGGGGTGGCAGAGTGGGCTAAAGAACGGTGATGGATTAAACCCAGATCTTTTGACTGGGTGTGAGTGTTTGATTGACTCAGATGCTCCGTCCATCACCACCCCCTTTTGTACCGCTTTTGGCCGCCAATAGTGTGGCAGGGTATGCTCAGACGTGAGTCCCTTGCTCACTTTGCCACTGGATTCAAGCAAGCCGGGCTGAAGACGGCTGGAATGCTAGAAACTGGTCCTCGGAAGCTTGTTTCCGGTCCAGGGAAGACATGGCTTGGCAGTTCGGGCTGGACTGTTCCCATGAGGCACAGGGTCAGACTGATTTGCATATAGCCATGTCTGAACTGGGGTGGCAGAGTGGGCTAAAGAACGGTGATGGATTAAACCCAGATCTTTTGACTGGGTGTGAGTGTTTGATTGACTCAGATGCTCCGTCCATCACCACCCCCTTTTGTACCGCTTTTGGCCGCCATAAGTGTGGCAGGGTATGCTCAGACGTGAGTCCCTTGCTCACTTTGCCACTGGATTCAAGCAAGCCGGGCTGAAGACGGCTGGAATGCCAGAAACCGGTCCTCGGAAGCTTGTTTCCGGTCCAGGGAAGACATGGCTTGGCAGTTCGGGCTGGACTGTTCCCATGAGGCACAGGGTCAGACTGATTTGCATATAGCCATGTCTGAACTGGGGTGGCAGAGTGGGCTAAAGAACGGTGATGGATTAAACCCAGATCTTTTGACTGGGTGTGAGTGTTTGATTGACTCAGATGCTCCGTCCATCACCACCCCCTTTTGTACCACTTTTGGCCGCCATAAGTGTGGCAGGGTATGCTCAGACGTGAGTCCCTTGCTCACTTTGCCACTGGATTCAAGCAAGCCGGGCTGAAGACGGCTGGAATGCCAGAAACCGGTCCTCGGAAGCTTGTTTCCGGTCCAGGGAAGACATGGCTTGGCAGTTCGGGCTGGACTGTTCCCATGAGGCACAGGGTCAGACTGATTTGCATATAGCCATGTCTGAACTGGGGTGGCAGAGTGGGCTAAAGAACGGTGATGGATTAAACCCAGATCTTTTGACTGGGTGTGAGTGTTTGATTGACTCAGATGCTCCGTCCATCACCACCCCCTTTTGTACCGCTTTTGGCCGCCATAAGTGTGGCAGGGTATGCTCAGACGTGAGTCCCTTGCTCACTTTGCCACTGGATTCAAGCAAGCCGGGCTGAAGACGGCTGGAATGCCAGAAACCGGTCCTCGGAAGCTTGTTTCCGGTCCAGGGAAGACATGGCTTGGCAGTTCGGGCTGGACTGTTCCCATGAGGCACAGGGTCAGACTGATTTGCATATAGCCATGTCTGAACTGGGGTGGCAGAGTGGGCTAAAGAACGGTGATGGATTAAACCCAGATCTTTTGACTGGGTGCGAGTGTTTGATTGACTTAGATGCTCCGTCCATCACCACCCCCTTTTGTACCGCTTTTGGCCGCCATAAGTGTGGCAGGGTATGCTCAGACGTGAGTCCCTTGCTCACTTTGCCACTGGATTCAAGCAAGCCGGGCTGAAGACGGCTGGAATGCCAGAAACCGGTCCTCGGAAGCTTGTTTCCGGTCCAGGGAAGACATGGCTTGGCAGTTCGGGCTGGACTGTTCCCATGAGGCACAGGGTCAGACTGATTTGCATATAGCCATGTCTGAACTGGGGTGGCAGAGTGGGCTAAAGAACGGTGATGGATTAAACCCAGATCTTTTGACTGGGTGCGAGTGTTTGATTGACTCAGATGCTCCGTCCATCACCACCCCCTTTTGTACCGCTTTTGGCCGCCATAAGTTTGGCAGGGTATGCTCAGACGTGAGTCCTTTGCTCACTTTGCCACTGGATTCAAGCAAGCCGGGCTGAAGACGGCTGGAATGCCAGAAACCGGTCCTCGGAAGCTTGTTTCCGGTCCAGGGAAAACATGGCTTGGCAGTTCGGGCTGGACTGTTCCCATGAGGCACAGGGTCAGACTGATTTGCATATCGCCATGTCTGAACTGGGGTGGCAGAGTGGGCTAAAGAACGGTGATGGATTAAACCCAGATCTTTTGACTGGGTGTGAGTGTTTGATTGACTCAGATGCTCCGTCCATCACCACCCCCTTTTGTACCGCTTTTGGCCGCCATAAGTGTGGCAGGGTATGCTCAGACGTGAGTCCCTTGCTCACTTTGCCACTGGATTCAAGCAAGCCGGGCTGAAGACGGCTGGAATGCCAGAAACCGGTCCTCGGAAGCTTGTTTCCGGTCCAGGGAAGACATGGCTTGGCAGTTCGGGCTGGACTGTTCCCATGAGGCACAGGGTCAGACTGATTTGCATATAGCCATGTCTGAACTGGGGTGGCAGAGTGGGCTAAAGAACGGTGATGGATTAAACCCAGATCTTTTGACTGGGTGTGAGTGTTTGATTGACTCAGATGCTCCGTTCATCA
This sequence comes from Lissotriton helveticus, assembly GCF_964261635.1. Lineage (NCBI taxonomy): Eukaryota > Metazoa > Chordata > Amphibia > Caudata > Salamandridae > Lissotriton > Lissotriton helveticus. Next base: position 1,225,553,241 of record NC_136059.1, on the reverse strand, counting down.
CCACCCCCTTTTGTACCGCTTTTGGCCGCCATAAGTGTGGCAGGGTATGCTCAGACGTGAGTCCCTTGCTCACTTTGCCACTGGATTCAAGCAAGCCGGGCTGAAGACGGCTGGAATGCCAGAAACCGGTCCTCGGAAGCTTGTTTCCGGTCCAGGGAAGACATGGCTTGGCAGTTCGGGCTGGACTGTTCCCATGAGGCACAGGGTCAGACTGATTTGCATATAGCCATGTCTGAACTGGGGTGGCAGAGTGGGCTAAAGAACGGTGATGGATTAAACCCAGATCTTTTGACTGGGTGTGAGTGTTTGATTGACTCAGATGCTCCGTCCATCACCACCCCCTTTTGTACCGCTTTTGGCCGCCATAAGTGTGGCAGGGTATGCTCAGACGTGAGACCCTTGCTCACTTTGCCACTAGATTCAAGCAAGCCGGGCTGAAGACGGCTGGAATGCCAGAAACCGGTCCTCGGAAGCTTGTTTCCGGTCCAGGGAAGACATGGCTTGGCAGTTCGGGCTGGACTGTTCCCATGAGGCACAGGGTCAGACTGATTTGCATATAGCCATGTCTGAACTGGGGTGGCAGAGTGGGCTAAAGAACGGTGATGGATTAAACCCAGATCTTTTGACTGGGTGCGAGTGTTTGATTGACTCAGATGCCCCGTCCATCACCACCCCCTTTTGTACCGCTTTTGGCCGCCATAAGTGTGGCAGGGTATGCTCAGACGTGAGTCCCTTGCTCACTTTGCCACTGGATTCAAGCAAGCCGGGCTGAAGACGGCTGGAATGCCAGAAACCGGTCCTCGGAAGCTTGTTTCCGGTCCAGGGAAGACATGGCTTGGCAGTTCGGGCTGGACTGTTCCCATGAGGCACAGGGTCAGACTGATTTGCATATAGCCATGTCTGAACTGGGGTGGCAGAGTGGGCTAAAGAACGGTGATGGATTAAACCCAGATCTTTTGACTGGGTGCGAGTGTTTGATTGACTCAGATGCTCCTTCCATCACCACCCCCTTTTGTACCGCTTTTGGCCGCCATAAGTGTGGCAGGGTATGCTCAGACGTGAGTCCCTTGCTCACTTTGCCACTGGATTCAAGCAAGCCGGGCTGAAGACGGCTGGAATGCCAGAAACCGGTCCTCGGAAGCTTGTTTCCGGTCCAGGGAAGACATGGCTTGGCAGTTCGGGCTGGACTGTTCCCATGAGGCACAGGGTCAGACTGATTTGCATATAGCCATGTCTGAACTGGGGTGGCAGAGTGGGCTAAAGAACGGTGATGGATTAAACCCAGATCTTTTGACTGGGTGCGAGTGTTTGATTGACTCAGATGCTCCGTCCATCACCACCCCCTTTTGTACCGCTTTTGGCTGCCATAAGTGTGACAGGGTATGCTCAGACGTGAGTCCCTTGCTCACTTTGCCACTGGATTCAAGCAAGCCGGGCTGAAGACGGCTGGAATGCCAGAAACCGGTCCTCGGAAGCTTGTTTCCGGTCCAGGGAAGACATGGCTTGGCAGTTCGGGCTGGACTGTTCCCATGAGGCACAGGGTCAGACTGATTTGCATATAGCCATGTCTGAACTGGGGTGGCAGAGTGGGCTAAAGAACGGTGATGGATTAAACCCGGATCTTTTGACTGGGTGGGAGTGTTTGATTGACTCAGATGCTCCGTCCATCACCACCCCCTTTTGTACCGCTTTTGGCCGCCATAAGTGTGGCAGGGTATGCTCAGACGTGAGTCCCTTGCTCACTTTGCCACTGGATTCAAGCAAGCCGGGCTGAAGACGGCTGGAATGCCAGAAACCGGTCCTCGGAAGCTTGTTTCCGGTCCAGGGAAGACATGGCTTGGCAGTTCGGGCTGGACTGTTCCCATGAGGCACAGGGTCAGACTGATTTGCATATAGCCATGTCTGAACTGGGGTGGCAGAGTGGGCTAAAGAACGGTGATGGATTAAACCCAGATCTTTTGACTGGGTGCGAGTGTTTGATTGACTCAGATGCTCCGTCCATCACCACCCCCTTTTGTACCGCTTTTGGCCGCCATAAGTGTGGCAGGGTATGCTCAGACGTGAGTCCCTTGCTCACTTTGCCACTGGATTCAAGCAAGCCGGGCTGAAGACGGCTGGAATGCCAGAAACCGGTCCTCGGAAGCTTGTTTCCGGTCCAGGGAAGACATGGCTTGGCAGTTTGGGCTGGACTGTTCCCATGAGGCACAGGGTCAGACTGATTTGCATATAGCCATGTCTGAACTGGGGTGGCAGAGTGGACTAAAGAACGGTGATGGATTAAACCCAGATCTTTTGACTGGGTGTGAGTGTTTGAATGACTCAGATGCTCCGTCCATCACCACCCCCTTTTGTACCGCTTTTGGCCGCCATAGGTGTGGCAGGGTATGCTCAGACGTGAGTCCCTTGCTCACTTTGCCATTGGATTCAAGCAAGCCGGGCTGAAGACGGCTGGAATGCCAGAAACCGGTCCTCGGAAGCTTGTTTCCGGTCCAGGGAAGACATGGCTTGGCAGTTCGGGCTGGACTGTTCCCATGAGGCACAGGGTCAGACTGATTTGCATATAGCCATGTCTGAACTGGGGTGGCAGAGTGGGCTAAAGAACGGTGATGGATTAAACCCAGATCTTTTGACTGGGTGTGAGTGTTTGATTGACTCAGATGCTCCGTCCATCACCACCCCCTTTTGTACCGCTTTTGGCCGCCAATAGTGTGGCAGGGTATGCTCAGACGTGAGTCCCTTGCTCACTTTGCCACTGGATTCAAGCAAGCCGGGCTGAAGACGGCTGGAATGCTAGAAACTGGTCCTCGGAAGCTTGTTTCCGGTCCAGGGAAGACATGGCTTGGCAGTTCGGGCTGGACTGTTCCCATGAGGCACAGGGTCAGACTGATTTGCATATAGCCATGTCTGAACTGGGGTGGCAGAGTGGGCTAAAGAACGGTGATGGATTAAACCCAGATCTTTTGACTGGGTGCGAGTGTTTGATTGACTCAGATGCTCCGTCCATCACCACCCCCTTTTGTACCGCTTTTGGCCGCCATAAGTGTGGCAGGGTTTGCTCAGACGTGAGTCCCTTGCTCACTTTGCCACTGGATTCAAGCAAGCCGGGCTGAAGACGGCTGGAATGCCTGAAACCGGTCCTCGGAAGCTTGTTTCCGGTCCAGGGAAGACATGGCTTGGCAGTTCGGGCTGGACTGTTCCCATGAGGCACAGGGTCAGACTGATTTGCATATAGCCATGTCTGAACTGGGGTGGCAGAGTGGGCTAAAGAACGGTGATGGATTAAACCCAGATCTTTTGACTGGGTGCGAGTGTTTGATTGACTCAGATGCTCCGTCCATCACCACCCCCTTTTGTACCGCTTTTGGCTGCCATAAGTGTGGCAGGGTATGCTCAGACGTGAGTCCCTTGCTCACTTTGCCACTGGATTCAAGCAAGCCGGGCTGAAGACGGCTGGAATGCCAGAAACCGGTCCTCGGAAGCTTGTTTCCGGTCCAGGGAAGACATGGCTTGGCAGTTCGGGCTGGACTGTTCCCATGAGGCACAGGGTCAGACTGATTTGCATATAGCCATGTCTGAACTGGGGTGGCAGAGTGGGCTAAAGAACGGTGATGGATTAAACCCAGATCTTTTGACTGGGTGTGAGTGTTTGATTGACTCAGATGCTCCGTCCATCACCACCCCCTTTTGTACCGCTTTTGGCCGCCATAAGTGTGGCAGGGTATGCTCAGACGTGAGTCCCTTGCTCACTTTGCCACTGGATTCAAGCAAGCCGGGCTGAAGACGGCTGGAATGCCAGAAACCGGTCCTCGGAAGCTTGTTTCCGGTCCAGGGAAGACATGGCTTGGCAGTTCGGGCTGGACTGTTCCCATGAGGCACAGGGTCAGACTGATTTGCATATAGCCATGTCTGAACTGGGGTGGCAGAGTGGGCTAAAGAACGGTGATGGATTAAACCCAGATCTTTTGACTGGGTGTGAGTGTTTGATTGACTCAGATGCTCCGTCCATCACCACCCCCTTTTGTACCACTTTTGGCCGCCATAAGTGTGGCAGGGTATGCTCAGACGTGAGTCCCTTGCTCACTTTGCCACTGGATTCAAGCAAGCCGGGCTGAAGACGGCTGGAATGCCAGAAACCGGTCCTCGGAAGCTTGTTTCCGGTCCAGGGAAAACATGGCTTGGCAGTTCGGGCTGGACTGTTCCCATGAGGCACAGGGTCAGACTGATTTGCATATAGCCATGTCTGAACTGGGGTGGCAGAGTGGGCTAAAGAACGGTGATGGATTAAACCCAGATCTTTTGACTGGGTGTGAGTGTTTGATTGACTCAGATGCTCCGTCCATCACCACCCCCTTTTGTACCGCTTTTGGCCGCCATAAGTGTGGCAGGGTATGCTCAGACGTGAGACCCTTGCTCACTTTGCCACTGGATTCAAGCAAGCCGGGCTGAAGACGGCTGGAATGCCAGAAACCGGTCCTCGGAAGCTTGTTTCCGGTCCAGGGAAGACATGGCTTGGCAGTTCGGGCTGGACTGTTCCCATGAGGCACAGGGTCAGACTGATTTGCATATAGCCATGTCTGAACTGGGGTGGCAGAGTGGGCTAAAGAACGGTGATGGATTAAACCCAGATCTTTTGACTGGGTGCGAGTGTTTGATTGACTCAGATGCTCCGTCCATCACCACCCCCTTTTGTACCGCTTTTGGCCGCCATAAGTGTGGCAGGGTATGCTCAGACGTGAGTCCCTTGCTCACTTTGCCACTGGATTCAAGCAAGCCGGGCTGAAGACGGCTGGAATGCCAGAAACCGGTCCTCGGAAGCTTGTTTCCGGTCCAGGGAAGACATGGCTTGGCAGTTCGGGCTGGACTGTTCCCATGAGGCACAGGGTCAGACTGATTTACATATAGCCATGTCTGAACTGGGGTGGCAGAGTGGGCTAAAGAACGGTGATGGATTAAACCCAGATCTTTTGACTGGGTGTGAGTGTTTGATTGACTCAGATGCTCCGTCCATCACCACCCCCTTTTGTACCGCTTTTGGCCGCCATAAGTGTGGCAGGGTATGCTCAGACGTGAGTCCCTTGCTCACTTTGCCACTGGATTCAAGCAAGCCGGGCTGAAGACGGCTGGAATGCCAGAAACCGGTCCTCGGAAGCTTGTTTCCGGTCCAGGGAAGACATGGCTTGGCAGTTCGGGCTGGACTGTTCCCATGAGGCACAGGGTCAGACTGATTTGCATATAGCCATGTCTGAACTGGGGTGGCAGAGTGGGCTAAAGAACGGTGATGGATTAAACCCAGATCTTTTGACTGGGTGCGAGTGTTTGATTGACTCAGATGCTCCGTCCATCACCACCCCTTTTGTACCGCTTTTGGCCGCCATAAGTGTGGCAGGGTATGCTCAGACGTGAGTCCCTTGCTCACTTTGCCACTGGATTCAAGCAAGCCGGGCTGAAGACAGCTGGAATGCCAGAAACCGGTCCTCGGAAGCTTGTTTCCGGTCCAGGGAAGACTTGGCTTGGCAGTTCGGGCTGGACTGTTCCCATGAGGCACAGGGTCAGACTGATTTGCATATAGCCATGTCTGAACTGGGGTGGCAGAGTGGGCTAAAGAACGGTGATGGATTAAACCCAGATCTTTTGACTGGGTGGGAGTGTTTGATTGACTCAGATGCTCCGTCCATCACCACCCCCTTTTGTACCGCTTTTGGCCGCCATAAGTGTGGCAGGGTATGCTCAGACGTGAGTCCCTTGCTCACTTTGCCACTGGATTCAAGCAAGCCGGGCTGAAGACGGCTGGAATGCCAGAAACCGGTCCTCGGAAGCTTGTTTCCGGTCCAGGGAAGACATGGCTTGGCAGTTCGGGCTGGACTGTTCCCATGAGGCACAGGGTCAGACTGATTTGCATATAGCCATGTCTGAACTGGGGTGGCAGAGTGGGCTAAAGAACGGTGATGGATTAAACCCAGATCTTTTGACTGGGTGCGAGTGTTTGATTGACTCAGATGCTCCGTCCATCACCACCCCCTTTTGTACCGCTTTTGGCCGCCATAAGTGTGGCAGGGTATGCTCAGACGTGAGTCCCTTGCTCACTTTGCCACTGGATTCAAGCAAGCCGGGCTGAAGACGGCTGGAATGCCAGAAACCGGTCCTCGGAAGCTTGTTTCCGGTCCAGGGAAGACATGGCTTGGCAGTTCGGGCTGGACTGTTCCCATGAGGCACAGGGTCAGACTGATTTGCATATAGCCATGTCTGAACTGGGGTGGCAGAGTGGGCTAAAGAACGGTGATGGATTAAACCCAGATCTTTTGACTGGGTGTGAGTGTTTGATTGACTCAGATGCTCCGTCCATCACCACCCCCTTTTGTACCGCTTTTGGCCGCCATAAGTGTGGCAGGGTATGCTCAGACGTGAGTCCCTTGCTCACTTTGCCACTGGTTTCAAGCAAGCCGGGCTGAAGACGGCTGGAATGCCAGAAACCGGTCCTCGGAAGCTTGTTTCCGGTCCAGGGAAGACATGGCTTGGCAGTTCGGGCTGGACTGTTCCCATGAGGCACAGGGTCAGACTGATTTGCATATAGCCATGTCTGAACTGGGGTGGCAGAGTGGGCTAAAGAACGGTGATGGATTAAACCCAGATCTTTTGACTGGGTGTGAGTGTTTGATTGACTCAGATGCTCCGTCCATCACCACCCCCTTTTGTACCGCTTTTGGCCGCCATAAGTGTGGCAGGGTATGCTCAGACGTGAGTCCCTTGCTCACTTTGCCACTGAATTCAAGCAAGCCGGGCTGAAGACGGCTGGAATGCCAGAAACCGGTCCTCGGAAGCTTGTTTCCGGTCCAGGGAAGACATGGCTTGGCAGTTCGGGCTGGACTGTTCCCATGAGGCACAGGGTCAGACTGATTTGCATATAGCCATGTCTGAACTGGGGTGGCAGAGTGGGCTAAAGAACGGTGATGGATTAAACCCAGATCTTTTGACTGGGTGCGAGTGTTTGATTGACTCAGATGCTCCGTCCATCACCACCCCCTTTTGTACCGCTTTTGGCCGCCATAAGTGTGGCAGGGTATGCTCAGACGTGAGTCCCTTGCTCACTTTGCCACTGGATTCAAGCAAGCCGGGCTGAAGACGGCTGGAATGCCAGAAACCGGTCCTCGGAAGCTTGTTTTCGGTCCAGGGAAGACTTGGCTTGGCAGTTCGGGCTGGACTGTTCCCATGAGGCACAGGGTCAGACTGATTTGCATATAGCCATGTCTGAACTGGGGTGGCAGAGTGGGCTAAAGAACGGTGATGGATTAAACCCAGATCTTTTGACTGGGTGTGAGTGTTTGATTGACTCAGATGCTCCGTCCATCACCACCCCCTTTTGTACCGCTTTTGGCCGCCATAAGTGTGGCAGGGTATGCTCAGACGTGAGTCCCTTGCTCAGTTTGCCACTGGATTCAAGCAAGCCGGGCTGAAGACGGCTGGAATGCCAGAAACCGGTCCTCGGAAGCTTGTTTCCGGTCCAGGGAAGACATGGCTTGGCAGTTCGGGCTGGACTGTTCCCATGAGGCACAGGGTCAGACTGATTTGCATATAGCCATGTCTGAACTGGGGTGGCAGAGTGGGCTAAAGAACGGTGATGGATTAAACCCAGATCTTTTGACTGGGTGCGAGTGTTTGATTGACTCAGATGCTCCGTCCATCACCACCCCCTTTTGTACCGCTTTTGGCCGCCATAAGTGTGGCAGGGTATGCTCAGACGTGAGTCCCTTGCTCACTTTGCCACTGGATTCAAGCAAGCCGGGCTGAAGACGGCTGGAATGCCAGAAACCGGTCCTCGGAAGCTTGTTTCCGGTCCAGGGAAGACATGGCTTGGCAGTTCGGGCTGGACTGTTCCCATGAGGCACAGGGTCAGACTGATTTGCATATAGCCATGTCTGAACTGGGGTGGCAGAGTGGGCTAAAGAACGGTGATGGATTAAACCCAGATCTTTTGACTGGGTGTGAGTGTTTGATTGACTCAGATGCTCCGTCCATCACCACCCCCTTTTGTACCGCTTTTGTAGAGCCTGGCGGGGTGTCAGGATAAATTGTCGGATGTTTGAGGGCCCCTCCCCAAAATATTGGATTTGGCTGTCCCGGCTAAGGACAACAATACTCAATTGAATCCTAATGAAATCCTGGAATGGGCACAATGTGCGCTCTGTTTTTTGGGCAATGCTAACTGTGCTCTTTCTACCGAACAGCACAAATCCTTCCTCATGAGGATTGATCAACAGTTAGCAGACTTGGCCTCTACGGAGGTGGGCACCTTGGCCAATGGACTTCTCTTCAGACGTAAGTTTTTAAAAGACCTGGGCATGTACGTGTCCACTATTTCAGCCCTTGACAAAGCTCAAACCTCCTTGAAAAAAGTCTTTAATAGCGGCCTTTTTGTCTGGGCTGGACGCTTCCGACATCTAGCGCCTGGCAAGGGATTCTACCAGGTTTCCAGAGGCAGTGTAGTTAGAGGGCGAGGTGGTGCACCATGCTCCAGCCCACAATTGAGGTGGTCAGGGACGTGCCCACAAAGGTTGCTACAAGGGAGGAAATAACTCCAGTGATACCCCTATTCAGGTAAAGGCTTTTCCATCTTCAGGGATCATGGTGGGGGGACGAATTGCATTATTCCTACACAATTAGGGTTCTTACTCGAGTTCTGTGGGTGTTACAGACTGTTCAAGGATTCCACCTGGAGTTTTACTCCTCTCCACATCAGGGGAAACAACTGATTCCTCTCCATTTTTCCCAAACAAAGGGCAGTTTCATAGATCAAGATGTGCTCTCGTTACAGCAGAAAGGGGCTATAACAGAGACCTTCCTTCATCCGCACGAGTTTGCCAGCACAATCTTTTTGGTTCCAAAGAAGGATTAAGGTTTCAGTACGGTTCTCAACCTCAAAGAATTCAATTCATGGGTTGTGTATCACCATTTTTAGATGGAAGGCATACACCTGTTACGAGATCTCTTGCAAGAGGGAGAGTGGATGGTTCGTCTTGACTTCAAAGACTATTACTTAACCATCGCTGTATTCACCCCATTGCAGATTTCTTCAGTGTCAGTGGCGCCTCCAGTGGTTCTAATTTCTCCCCTTGCCATTCGGCCCATCTTTGGCTTCTTGGTGTTTCACCAAGCTTCTTCAGCCAGTGGTTCAAGACCTCTCAGAATGGGGGTTGTGCCTGTTAATTTATTTATACAACATTCCTATTATGGCACAGGTCAGAGACTTAGTCCTTCTTCATCTCTCTTGGACGACCCAGATTTTTCAGGATCTGGGTTTTGTCATCAACAAGGAAAAGTCACTTATGGTTCCATCTCAGACAATGGAGTTTCTGGGATTCCAGGTGGATCCCATCTAGGCCCAACTTTTGCAACCCTTGAAAAGCGAATTTTCATCAAGCAGTTGAGGAGAGTGCTTGCCTCTCTGACTATATCATTGAGGATATTGGCTAGCTTGGTAGAACTGTTGGCATCCTCTATTTCCGGGTCCTCTCCACTATTAGGCCCTTCAACGATTAAAGATAATGCATCTTCACAAGGGTTTGACGTACTCGGAACAGATTGCTCTGTCGAAGGAAGCGAGGATGGAGATGTCCTGGTGGTTGAACCATATATATGCCTATAACTGCAAAGCCATATTTGCTTCGATTCCAGAAGTGATAATAGAATCCAATGCCAGTCAGTGGGCCTTGGGAGCCTATTGCGGCTCTGTGGAGATGGGGAGCAGGTAGTACCTGGAGGGAACTCCACCTTCAGCTCAACTGTCTGGAGCTCCTGGCGGGTTTATTTGCTGTTCATATTCTCTCTCTGAACAGACTGAGTTGTTGCATCCTGTTGAGGATGAACTACATATTGGCAGCCCGAAACATCAATCGATTGGGCCAGACGAGGTCTCGCTTCCTAGTGGACACTGCCAAGGACTTTTGGCATTATTGTTTATAACATTCTATATCTGTGATGGCCAAATACATTCCGGGCAAGTCCAATTTGGTAGCAGCGGACTGGAATTCTCAATCCCTCTGCGACTCTAGCAACTGGAGATATTCAGACTTTTGAATTTGCACTTGGGTTCTTGCATGATCGACCTGTTTGCCTCCCGGACGAATGCGTAACTTACCCTCTTTTACACTTGCAGACCGGATCCAAAAGCGATCAGTTCGAATACCTTTCTCAAGTCATGGTTGACGGGTCTGCTTTATCCATTTTTTCCATTCGCCACAATACAGAGGGTCCTTTCACAAGACAGTCATCATATGGCAGATTTGGTTCTAACTCCTTGTTGGAAGGTACAGTCTTGGTTTGCAGTGGCCGTGTCCCTGTCTTGTGCACCTCCAGTGTATCTTCTCTCCTTCCTGGATATACTTCTGAATCCGATTGACCTTCCACATCCGCTGGTGACCGAGGGTCTATTGCCTCTCATGGCCTGGAGACTTTTATGCAACGCTGACAGGTGCCAGGACTTTCGCAGGATACTTAGTTTCTCCTGTCACAAACACGGGCTCCCTCTGCACACAAACATTATGAAACAGCCTGCCGAAGATGGGTTGTTGGAGTGGTGAGTGGGTTGTGGATCCCATGGGATCTGGAATTCATATGATTTCCATTTTCTGTCGGACATTGCTAGTCAAGGCCTGTCTTATTTTAGGAAACAGTGAACAATTTCCGTTTCGATTGGTCACCCTCATCTGGATGGTAAACCGATAGGTGAACATCCTTTAGTTTGTAAACTGTTGAGAGGGATCCCAATGTTAGGCCTCCTCAGCCTTAATATTCCACTGTGTGGGATGTGAACATGGTGTTGCGTTTCCTCAGGGAGTGGCCCGTGAATGAGGGCCTTTCATGCAAACAGTTGTCTGCGAAACGTACTCTCCTTTTAACCCTGGTTTCCTGTCAACTGTGTGAGAAAGTGCCATCATTCTTTCATGGTATTCCCCCACTTTTTTGCTGAATTGCTGATGTACTTTGACTGAGTGTGCCCTGGGCTCCTGCCAATCATGTACCCAGAGCCTGTGTTCCTTCCCTAAAAACTGTATTGAAACCTAAACCCAATTGGCATCTCTGGCCACATGTCAGCCCCTGGTAAATGGTACCCTATGTGTGACCAGAGAAGGCACCTAAGGGCTGCAGCACTTATTGTGTCACCCTTAGAGGCCCTGTGCCCTGACACACACACACTGCCTTTGCAGGCTGACTGTCTTGGTGCAGAAAAAAACAAATAGTCAACATGGCACACATCCCTGTATGCCATGCCCACAAAACACTGCCCTGGCATACCTCAGTCACCCCTCTAGCTGGGTGCCCTATGTCAGTGGTGTGGGAACAAGGGAATGAACCCTGTACCCTTACAGTACCCAGGTCCATTCCAGGGCACTGTAAGTGCAGTGCTGCCATTAAGAGTATATGGTGCTGGGAGGTCGTCATCACGAACTCCACAGCACCATGATGGCTACACTGAAGACTGAGAAGTTTTGTATCAAACTTCTCAGCACATTCAACCCACACTGATGCCAGTGTGGGATTTAATGTACAATGCACGACAGAGGGGAACTTAGAGTTGCCCCCTGAAACTAACCCACAACCAGCGTCCTGACTGTGAGGCAGCCTAGGCGGCCACCCAGCAGACATGTTGCTGGACCTCTGGGTAGAGAGCCATCTGCTCTCGTGGACCCACAACAATGCACATCCTGGGGCGAGGTGTTAGGCCTCTGCCCCCAGGATGGGCAGGGGGAGCTTCAGAGGCATGCAGCATTTGTGGGCTTCTCCAGGCCACTGGCTGTACTCAGCAACAGGCCCCCACCGGTTCTGACCCCCACTCTGGTGGGAAGACAGGCAGGAAAATCTAAGTGAGGAAAGGTGGTGTGCCATCCTGTGCCAACCCCACCCCTCAGGTGGAGGAGGCGAGGTGAAGCACCACTCTGGGCTCTCGCCATCTTGAGGATTGGGACCCTTACCCAATCAGAGGCAGGCTCCTGCCCCCCTCCCACTGGAGAGTGGCAGGATAGGGGGTGTACTCACCCCAGGGAAGGGACCCATTGGTCTCTGACCTTCCCCTACCTGTTATGCCCCTAAATTTAGTATTTAGGGGCACCCTGAACCTTCCTTCCTCTTATCCCAATTCCGAAACTGCAAGAAGAACAAGACGAAAGAAGACCTGCCGTGCAGCTGCTAACAAGAGAACAACACCAACGGACTTGGCCCCAGCCCTACAGGCCTGTCAACCCTTGAACCTGCTCCTGCTAAACCCCGGCGTCTCCTGTGGTCAGCAACCTCGAAAACCTCGGAGGACCTGACTAGCTTGCTCATCCAAAGACTGGGACTCCCACAAGCAGTGGTTCTGCTCAAACAGCAATAACTCCTGTTGCCAGCCAGGAACCGCGAATCCAGCACACTCTGCACCTGCCGAGCCCCGGCCAGTGCCTGAGTGGACAAAGACTACTGGTACGTCCCCCCAGCAACTGTGAGCACGAATCCAGCACCCAAGGACCCTCCTCGACGCTCCTGATGACGCTCCTGATTTCCCGACACCAAAAGACACCCCTGCACCCGGTACCCCACGGCCCCCTGTGCCCTACTCCTGGGTGGCTACCTAACCTACATCTTCCCAACTTACCTCTCGAAGTGGTGATCGCATGTGAAGAATTTCCGTCCCCGAGCTTGCAGCCTTTGTTCGCCTTGCAGCTTTCCCATTGAAATACATTGGGCACCCGATGGCCCAAAAGCACCCTGCACCTAGCTGCCCGAGTGCCAGTGCAGCATCTATCCTAGTCTACTTCCCCACTTGCCCTGTGTAAGTGGCCAGGAGCTCAGCTCCCACAGCCGAGTTGCCTGCCTGCTAGCAGTCACCAAGCAAAGGCCCCCTGTCCGCCATAGGCTAACATTGGGCCTACTCACTCTGCATGCAGCTGCCCCAGTGCCGCTGAGGGTGTATTGACTGTACCTACCTGACCCTGGGAGACCCCTGAGTCTTACCCCAGAACCTTAACTCTGCCAGTCAAGTACTTACCTGAAAGCCGATAACTCACATTTTCTCCGTAGGGTAGCATTGGCTGGTTTTCACTTGGAAATTCTTCTAAGTGTCGATCAATGAAAACGAAATAACTCACCTGTTATCAGGAGAGATCCCAGTGCTGGATCTTTGTGCCCAGCACTGACCCTAAAAAGTAATTACAACTGTGATTTTCCGATAACTTGATTTTCCTCCATAGGATAACATTGCCTGGTTTTTGCCAGAAATTCTTCTAAATCCAGGATCCAGCCCTGAATAAGAAAAACATATGCAAAGTAATTGATATTGCATTTTACTTAAAACTCCTATTGAGCTCAATGTTATTATTGTGTTAAGTTTATGTTGCATATTGCAGCAACGGTATCTATTGCATTTAAAAGTCTATTGCTCACTGAAAGTATTCAATTTCAACATCTCATTCTAAGAAAGTATTTGTATAACTACTTGTGGTTCTAAAATAAAGCAACAATATATTTTTATATACAAAACAATTGGCCTAGAGTTCTGTTCTTGAGTGTGTGAGACCAATTGCTGACTGAGTGTGTACAACAAATGCTTTACACTGTCCTCTGATAATAATATAATGATACTGCCTTACTGCTCAACCAAGCTACCACTTTAGAGAGTATCTAACTTTAGCCTCTGCCAAACCTCTGGGGACTGTGGACTCTGTGCACACTGTACCTTACTTTGGTGCAGTATATACAGTTCCACTTTCTTACAAACTGGTCTTGGATGTTAAGGTCCTGGATTTAGCAGGTATCTTTTACTATCTCTAGAGGTACCAAAATGGATTCCAGATGTGTTAATTATCCTGCTTTTTCACATCATCAGAAATTGTGTGTTGTCAAATGTCTACAATGTTATGAGGACTGTACACGTGAAATGCACAATGATGCTGTAGGACAGTTGTTAATATCTTTGCAGAAACCTTTCTGCTCAGTTACTTCAGCTACCTTGGCCTGTTGGGATAAATGGTTGTTGTCTGAAGTGAAAATTGATGTCTCCATTTTCGAAGCTCATTCTGTGGGAGAGGCTATGGCCTCTAAAGTTTTTTCCACTGGTTCTCATCTGGAGGACATTATCGCTGCCGTGGATTGATCTTCTGATTCAACTTTTAAAGTACTCTGTCTTAAGCCTATTGTGGATATTGTATCTAATGTGGTGGCTCAACGTTATGTGGAAAAGTAAATTTTGCCATGTTGTATGTGCCTACGTGTTCCCCATGTTATGTTATATGTGCATGATCGATATGCATGTATCCCCTCTGACCGATTAAAGACGCAATTACAGTTGTGTCCATCTCTAGTATGCCAGTTTTCAGCCTTCGTGAATACAACGAATATCAGGCCTATGTAAAGCTACGTTGCCACGTTTCATAGTGTGCACGGTAATTCATTGAATTATCCCCGTTTCTAGGCCTCAAAAGGGCCCGGACTCAGATTCAGCTCCTGTTTCCTGAACCCTCTCCGAGGAGCGATACAGCCCCCACCTGTATCCCTGACCCTTAGCTTACTTAGCTTACTTCATGCCTCGCAGTGCCCGGCTCGGCCTGGCTCTGCCTCCCAGTCTGCCAAGAATATGTTATGTTTCCAGTTATCAGTCCAGCCCTCCTTCTCTGCATTCCTAAGCTACTAAATCGCATCAATAGTTTCCGTCATGGTCTAGCCTTTGTGTCTCCATGTAAGAGAAATGCTGTATTAATATTCATAGAATATTCCTCACACACGCACTACATATAGAATAATGCATGCACCAGTCTTAATGTCTGTTAGCCTTTGCCCTGATAACTTTTGGATTCTATCAACATGTACTCTAAACACTAGATACTAGATATGCTTGGGTACATGTCGCTCTGACACTCCAGACTTTAGTCTCCTCTTCTAGCGCAGAAGTCATAGCCCCAGTTCTCCCTAGTAACACGTCATTGTCAGTTTGCGCGCACCACTAGGTTAGAGGTCCCAGCTGCTCAGGTAGCCCCCTCCATGTTTCCGCCCCTTTTATGACATATTCTGTTACGTTTACATCACATGTCTATGTATACGCCCTGTACACGCCTTCTTGTTACATCATGTTGCCCTTATCTTTCGCGACTGCTACAAACCCCGCCTACTGCTACGCCTACTATATTGAATGTAATGTATTCTGTTTAACTATAAATATTGTGCACTGTTATTAAAAGTTAGCCTATTCCTGCCCCCGGCAGCTGCCATCCTATTCCCGTACAGGCTGTCCTGTTCCTGTCCTTTATGCTTGATTAAAGCCTGTCAACTCCAGCTACCTCGAATCTTGACTCTTATTTATTGAGCTACCTGTTTATTGATTATAGTCAAAAATAGATCCGGTAATTAATTATTTATTTACCACATAATGGCGCCCGAATAGGGACTTGCCCTTTCCCCACGCGCCGGAGAAGCCACGCAGGCCCCCTGATCCTCTGCAGCCGTGACGGAACCATACCGGCCACGTGCAGATATTTCTGCTTCAAGTATCCCTCAGGCCCACGGAGGAGACGGAGGTTGCGGTCCAGCATCCAGACGAGGCGGTGGAGGAACGCGGCGAGTCCCGACCAGAGCCCAAGCCAAGAGTCCAAGGTCCGAGGTATCCGGAGGCCCACCTGTAATGTAACTGAAGTCCGAAGTTCGTCCGTCCGGCGTCGTAGCAGTCCAGTCCAGTCCGAGGCCTTCCGTTCTTGCTGCCCGGTGAGTACCGTTGCTGGGGTAGTATCTAGACAGGGTCAATTAATTTGTCTCTGGTCCGTGGGTTTGGGTACACAGATCCAACACGAAGTGTCCACCTAGGTGGATGCGGGTCCTGACGTGTCTCTTTATGGGACCGGTAAGTTTCGTACTGTTTTAGCAGTGCATCTAGTCATTCCAGTAAGTTCTGTTCTCGAGAAATTCATGTATTCTGTTTTCAGTATTCCAGGTAATATTCTGTCCGAACTGTTGTTTTAAATGTTATTTCATGTGTTTTCAATGTCGTGGTATGAGTGATTTGTTTTCTTAAGTTATTATTGTGTTTATCGTGTATTGTATTGTGTCCAGATTCTAGTCTAAGTTATGCCTCTGTTCACGAAGTTACGTCAGTTAAAAACCAGAAAAGGTCTGCTCGAGGAAGCAGTTCCTGTCCCGCCTAGGGACAGTCCAGGTCATTTTATGTATCATAAGCATGGCATAAGTGCCATATTATATCTAGACTTATGGGTAGAGTACACCAAAGAATTAGAGGAAAAATATAGATGGCCCGTATCAGGTACGTGGGATGCCGAGTGCATCATGCGAGTAGAAGAAGTATTATGGAAAAAGAAAGCCAGACAGTCCCAGAAAGATGCCATCGAGTTATGGCGCAAAGAATCTCATAAAAGAACCGAAAAAGAAATCAGAAAGTCAGAATTCAGTAGAGAATCCTCAGAAAGAGCCCAAGAAAGGGAATTAATCGAAATAGGTGAACGAGTTAAAGCCGAACAGTCAGACAGACAGAGAAATGCCCTCATTAAGGGTATGTATCCTCTTCTTGCCGAGGGCTTGCCAAAAGCAACCCCGGAAGCACCATGTAATTTTCCGCCGCCATTAGTTCCGATTAAGCTACGTCACAAACCGACCGCAGCTGATATTTTTCTCTCGTCCTATTTGGACGACACAGTCCCAGAATATGCAAATCCTGTTCCGCCAGCTCCTGTAAATAATGTAATTCCTGTTCCTCCAGCCACCGGGGCACCTGTTACAGCACCTGTTACGGTACCCCCGGTCCAGCCCGTAGTACAAGTACCCGCTACATCGGTCACTCTGCCAGCACGAAGAGTATCGGTCGACGATTCCAGTTTAGGGGCCGCGGGGGGAGGTCCTCCTGGTACCCCGCCGCCACACAAACGTGTAACATTAGTCGAGTTACATGAACGTGCGTTACAGCGTACGCCCAAACATCAGTCCGTTGCAGATATCAGACGAGCTCTCACCGAATGCCGTTATGATCCAGTCCCAGGCGATGATAATATGGTTATATATTCATTGCGTGTAAGACGGGTGACCGAGTATTTGGACACCCTACCGAATATGAAAGAAGATCTAGACAGAATATATCGTTTCATCGTACAGGAGAAGACCCAGAAAGTATTGGCGAAATCATGTCTCTAAGGAAAGCTGAGACTCAGCTCATGCTATTAAAATTTTTAATTAATTGTTTAATAAGGGAACAAGATTGTCCGACTAAAGATCCGATCGGAATGAGAATCCTGACAAAGTGGAGTGATCATATAGCCGAGGGAAGACACAAGACACTCAGTAGTATAGACAGTATGTACAAGAAAATTCGTAAGGAAATAATAAGGTTACACGAGAAACGCAAAGCAGCACAAGTAAGCGAGAAAGAAGACAACACTGATACTGAAGAGGTAGAAGACGAGAATACCGCCAGAATAGCGTATGTAGGTAAATCTAGATTTCCAGACCGACATTCACGCCTAGAACACAAGAAAGTTTTTCACCTTCCAGCACTAGAACAAGAGAATCTAGAACAAGTATTTCAAGCTACCGATCACATTCTGAAATCACGAATCGGTTATAGTGAACTTAGTACCATGCATGAACAAGAACTAGTCTGATCAGCAGTCCGATGGGCTACTGATTCTACCACTTTTCCAGACGAAATAGTGGCACAAATGTTTCTGAAACTGCCCCCAGCCGAGCAGCGACTGGTGGGTATGTATATGATCCAGCACCTCATCACACTGTATGAGGGTCAGCATTCTGATCCAGGTCCGTTACATGATGTTCTGAACGAGTTACTCCAATATAGATGGAAAGGTCTAGGTACCGATTTAATTAGCGTCATTCTAGAACAGCGCCACAAATATAGAACGTTTCTGAATCCGCATTTTGTTCATGTCTCACCTCCAGAAAGTAAATCATTTTACATAGATAGACAGCATCCGTTACGAGAAGTACACCCAGTTAGGACAGCGGGTGGTGAAATGCAACGAGTATTTGTTTACACCCCTATCACAAAAATGGAACTCTTAGAGATGAAGAAATTAATTCCCTGTCACGACAAAGACCCAGCAGGGTTCCATCGAGAATTAAAAGACATGCTCCGTATGGGAGAATACACGTATCCAGATATCATTAAAATGTTAAAGGTCCTGTTGCCCGCAGGGGTATATGAAAAACTCAAGGAAAAAGAATGGGAGGTGGGAGAGAAAAAGATTGATTGGACAGCTTTAGAAGCTGAAGATAAAATACGAGTACCAGGTACCGGTCTTGGGGACAAATGTAAAGAATTGCCCGAGTTATTGATTCAAGTTTTGCCAAGGTTACTAGCCACGAAAAAGGAAGATTGGGATGCAATCTCAGCATGTAAACAGAAACAGGATGAAGACACTAGTGATTTTTATTCTAGATTTGAGAAATGTTTTATTATCAACAGTGGTTTGAAGACAAGTAGCGAGTCATACCCTCATCTTTTCGTTACTAAACTAGTCGAGAATTCAAGTCCACAAGTTAAAAATCGAGTTTTGAAAGTCGAAAGTAGTTGGCAAGCTAATACTCCGTCACAAATGCTTCAAATGCTCCAGTATCACCAGAATAGAATCAGGAAAGAGCAAGAACACGAAAGGAGACGTATGAAAGACACGAAAATGAAAGTACTAGTTGCACAATCTGTTCCACAAGACAGTCAGAAGAGGGGTCCGAATCAAGCCAGTCATCCTGCAGCTCCCGTTAAAGGGACATGCAATTATTGTAAACAGCCAGGTCATTTTATAAACGAGTGTGCAGTTCTGAAACACAACATAGCTACTGGTAAAACTAAAGAAAGACCACGTCCGCCTAGACAAGAACAAGTTTCACAGACTTCTCAGTCACCCCAGAATGCACAACAGACAGTTCCAGCACCGCAGCCTATCGCTGCAACACAGCATGTTACACAGCAGATGTACCAGTATGCCCAGACAGAGTATCCAGAGTATCAACAGTATTCATGAAACAGCCTAGAGAGGGAGGTAGGCTTGCCTCTCATCGAGATACCTGTAGATCAAGAGGGTCCCTATGTACACAGTCAAGTATTGGGGAAAGACAGAAAGTTTTTGATTGATACAGGGGCAAGTAGGACTACTATCAGTCATGACGAGGTTCCAGGGGCTCCGCTCTCAGGCTCTAAAAATGTTTCCCTTGGATTTTCAGGAAAACCGATTGTTAATGAGATTTCAAAACCAGTTACTCTAGAAGTTGGTCCATTGTCCCGAACTACTGATTTGTTACTTACGAAGTCATGTCCAGAAAATTTGTTAGGCATCAAAACATTGAAAGAATTAGGTGCAGTAATTTGCTGCTCCCCAGAAGGAATACGATTGTTTTTAAGAGACTTTAAAGGTCACTATGTATTACGTGATTTTGATCCAAGGTTACTAAATGTACCGCAGCATTTATGGGCGCAAGGTCCAACTGATGTAGGTTTTATGCAAATCACACCCCATCGTGTGACTCTCAAACAAGGTATAGTTTTGCCACGGATCAGACAGTACAGATTGCCACCTGAGGCTGTAGCAGCCTTATCCAAAATTATTGACGAGCTTATTGTTCAAGGAGTGGTTGTAGAAACTGACTCCAATGTATGTAATTCTCCTATCATCCCAGTCATGAAACGTACTGATCCAAATGCACCTCCAGTATATCGATTAGTGATTGACCTTCGAGAGCTTAATAAATGTATCATACCCCAGTATCCAGTAGTCCCAGATATTTCATCCCTATTAACAGCTATTGATTCTGAAGCTACATTTTTCACTGTTATAGACCTCAAGAATGCATTTTTCAGTGTTCCCATTCATCCAGACAGCCAGTACCTTTTTGGTTTTTGTTTAAATGGAAGGAGCTATAAATTCACACGAGCTCCTCAAGGTTTCACAGAAAGTCCTAGTATTTACAGTCAAGCACTTAAAAGACAACTAGACAACATTCACATGCCAACTGACACTGCCCTGCTCCAGTATGTCGATGATCTACTGATCACAGCCCGTTCTGAACGTGACTGCGAGCGAGCGTCACTTACAGTCCTGTATTTTCTGGCCGAGCAGGGGCACAAGGTGTCCCCTTCGAAGCTCCAGTTCTGTGTCCAGCAAGTGATCTACTTAGGCCACTTACTGTCCAAGTGGGGTAGGCAGTTGACACCAGACCGTATCCAGTTAATAGCGAGTCTTCCACAGCCCAAGACGCAGAAGGAGGTACGTGCTTTTATTGGCCTCACTTCTTACTGCAGACAATGGATTCCTCAGTATGCATTTCTAGCAAAGCCACTGATACAGTTAACGACACAGGAGGCAGCCGTATCGACTGTCCTCCCTTGGACCCAGGAACATACTCTTGTTTTTAGTTTTTAATGAATTAAAGAAAGCCTTATGTCAAGCACCTGTTCTAGCTACACCGAACTACAGTAAGCCTTTTACACTTTTTGTCACAGAACGTGATGGTACTGCATTATCTGTTCTCACACAAGATCAAGCAGGACAATACAAGCCCTGTGCTTATTATTCTAGCACATTAGATCCAGTAGCCCAGGCTCTGCCTGCGTGCCTCAAGTCAGTTGCAGCCACAGCTCTAGCCATCAGACAAAGTGATTCCATAGTGTTAGGACACTCCCTGACAGTACAAGTTCCACATTCCGTGGAAGTTCTTTTAAACCGAACACAGACACAGCACTTGACAATTGCACGTTTAACAGGTTATGAACTGACACTGTTCCAGCCACACATAGAAATCAGACGCTGCAACATTCTGAATCCTGCTACATTGTTACCGTCAGTTACTTCAAATCCTGCCACACATGACTGTGTGGAAGTTGTTAACACTATGACTAAGCCAAGACAAGACCTGACAGACATTGCATTACCTAATCCCGACCTGACACTTTATGTGGATGGTTCATGTATGAGAACTAGTACAGGAGAACTAGTAGCCGCGTATGCAGTGACTACTGACACTGAAGTTATTGAAACACACTGTATTGACACCCTGTCTGCTCAAGCCGCAGAGCTAGTCGCTCTGACCCAAGCCTGCATACGTGCCAAGAACCTGAAAGTAAACATATACACAGATTCACGTTACGCATTCGGAGTTGTACACGACTTCGGAGTGCTCTGGCAGGAGAGAGGTTTCATGACTTCTCATGGAACCAAGATTCAGCATGGTCTCCTCATTCAAGCTCTGTTAGAGGCAATACATTTACCGACAGCTATCGCTATCATGAAGTGCAAGGCACATACGAAAGTTACTGATATCATTTCCCAAGGTAACGATCTAGCAGATCGAACAGCCAAGCTTACAGCTCAGACACCAGACATTCCAGTTAACAAGACACAGACATCCACTCCAGAACAGACTACTTGTATGACAGTTAAGGACCCTACACAAGATGTCATAGACATACAGTTACATGCTACTCCCGAGGAAATCAAGAAATGGTCCGAACAAGGAGGGATCCAGGCAGATCAAGGATGGGTGACGAAGGGAAAAGCCACATGGTTTCTCCCCGACTCTATGGTTCAAGTCATTATTAATACCGCACATAGTCCAGCACATCTAGGAGAAAAAGCTATGTTAGACAGTATTCAGAACCTTTGGTTCAACAAGCACTTACGAGCTGCAGCCAAGCAGAAAGTCCGTACTTGTATGATATGTTGCCAATTCAATCCAGGTAAAAGTGTCCCGGTGGAACAAGGTGGATTCCAACCCCCTGACCACCCTTTTGAAGTCCTCCAGATGGATTATATTCAGATGGAGCGATGTCGAGGTTTCAAGTATGTCCTTGTAGTAGTATGCGCTTTGTCCAGATGGACAGAAGCATATCCAGTTCCAGATTACACAGCCGCGACCACTGCCAAGCAGCTGGTTCGTGAATTCTTTCCCCGTTATGGACTCCCTAGGGTCGTGTATTCTGATAACGGCCAGCCATTCTCATCTGAGTTAATGAAACATGTTTCCCTTTTGTTAGGGTACCAGTGGAAGTTCCATTGTGTGCGCCATCCTGAAGCAGCCGGTCTCGTAGAGAGACATAATCAGACCCTGAAAATCCGTATTGCCAAGACATGTAAAGAGAAAGGTGTAGACTGGCTAGTTGCCCTGCCAGTTGCTCTATTCTTCATGAGGATGGTTGCACATTCCAGATCAGGTCTGTCCCCTTATGAGGTCGTATTCGGCCGCCCCCCAAACATGTGGGGTACACCTAGACCCCGCAGTATTACAGATGTTTCCAGTAATATGTTGACAGATTACCTAGCTTCCTTGATGTCTGCCCTACACTCTTGTCGTTCACAGGTTGCCGCTGCATTTCCAGACAATACCGAAGTGAAACCGCATGAGGTCATTCCAGGCGACCTCGTCCTTGTAAGGAACTTTGATCGTTCAAGTCCGCTGGAGCCTCGTTGGAAAGAGCCGCGACTTGTCCTTCTGACCACCCGCACGGCCGTGAAGTTGGAAGGCCGCAAGGGGTGGGTCCATCTGTCCCATATAAAGAAATTTCATGGACTACCAGACAAGACATTTTCTAAGGACTGTTCCATTTCTAAAGACTGCCTGAAACCAGACTTTGATCTGAATCCTGAACTGAAAGTTCCTCTGTTAGAGAAAACTCCGCAGCAGGAGTATAAGTTAAAGCTCCGGTCTAGTAAAATAAGTCAGCCAGTTTAATTGTCTAAGTCCCTCTCGGGTGAAACGGTTAGACAGGTATCTGACATGTATGAGATAGACCCCCATAGTGAGAGTTAGTCAAAACTCTATACGATGTATCGTTTTTCTAAGTTTCTTATTGTTTCTAAGTTTGATGGTTACCTGCACAAGTTATGCATTACATTTATGTTTTCCAATTTCTCATGTAAATAAGTTTCCTAATGCTACAGTAGAGCACACATTTAGTGATCTGCCTCCTCACGAGTTATCCTATCGTCTTGCTATGAGAAATAATACATTTATAAGAATGTTACACTATTCACACCAGACCAGCAATGCCACTAATTGTTGGGTGTGTGGTCGACTCCCCCCTTTCCAGACACCGAAGGGAGTTCTGCCACTCTTTCCTTATCCGTTTTCACATAATGGTTCGTGTGGAGCATGGTCCACGTTAACGTCATCCTCCAATGATATGTCTCTTCTGAACAGAACATGTTTCCCAGACAAGCAAGGTCTCTCCCATAGAACAGGGTTAGATCTAGAAAATGAAGTATATGATTTGGGTAATTATTCTTCGAATTTTATGGTCCTGAATGTTCAGTCTGATACTACTCCAGATTTACCTGCTATTTCAGTACTACCAGTCAAAGGCGAATTATGTGTCAGAAATAATGGTTCCGCACATGTAGGACATAGTGATTGTACTACTACTGTCGAGTATAGTGACAGTGGGAAATCTATTTTCAAAGCCTCACGTCATTCTTATTTTGTGTGTGGTCAGACCGCATATGTTCGTCTGCCCCTCGATTGGGATGGAACATGTTACATTGCCTTCCTACTGCCACCAGTTTTTCTAGCCCCATCTGATTATCATAGAAACACACATCTAGTACACGTCAGACCTAGAAGGGAGATCGAGTCCCCAATTGTCGATCAAACTGAAACTGCTCTAGAACAGTATACAGATTTCAATAAAGGCTTCTTCTTCTTTATAGGACCTGTCCAGAATAGTAAGTTAATCCGTAGGTTAACCAGAACCCTTGAAGCAGTAGTGAATGAGACTACTTCTGCTCTAGGTAACTTAACTGAAGAGCAATCTGCTATGAGATTTGTCGTGCTCCAAAATCGTCTCGTTCTTGACGTCATACTGGCCGATAGAGGAGGAGCATGTAGAGTCATCGGATCTAGTTGCTGCATTTTCATTCCTAATAACGCGCCGTCTGTTTATTCAGCTATAACCAGACTTCATAAAATTGCCCATCAGTTACACCAGAATCCAGGCACCTGGACATGGTCCGGTTGGCTCTGGAGTATTGTATCTGCCTGGGGATGGAAAGTATTGTCATTCCTAGGTATTGCAGTAATGATCATATTCAGTTGCTGCCTCTGTATACAATGTGGCCCTGCGATTTGCGGCATTTGTGCTACCTCTTGTATTCCTAGTCCTAAATCCCGTTCCAAGACAATTCGAGACGAGCAAATGATGCTATATGAAATGATAGATGGTATCATGAATATAGATGTTTCCTGATGGAAACGTAGGGCACAAGGAGGGAATGTGGAAAAGTAAATTTTGCCATGTTGTATGTGCCTACGTGTTCCCCATGTTATGTTATATGTGCATGATCGATATGCATGTATCCCCTCTGACCGATTAAAGACGCAATTACAGTTGTGTCCATCTCTAGTATGCCAGTTTTCAGCCTTCGTGAATACAACGAATATCAGGCCTATGTAAAGCTACGTTGCCACGTTTCATAGTGTGCACGTTAATTCATTGAATTATCCCCGTTTCTAGGCCTCAAAAGGGCCCGGACTCAGATTCAGCTCCTGTTTCCTGAACCCTCTCCGAGGAGCGATACAGCCCCCACCTGTATCCCTGACCCTTAGCTTACTTAGCTTACTTCATGCCTCGCAGTGCCCGGCTCGGCCTGGCTCTGCCTCCCAGTCTGCCAAGAATATGTTATGTTTCCAGTTATCAGTCCAGCCCTCCTTCTCTGCATTCCTAAGCTACTAAATCGCATCAATAGTTTCCGTCATGGTCTAGCCTTTGTGTCTCCATGTAAGAGAAATGCTGTATTAATATTCATAGAATATTCCTCACACACGCACTACATATAGAATAATGCATGCACCAGTCTTAATGTCTGTTAGCCTTTGCCCTGATAACTTTTGGATTCTATCAACATGTACTCTAAACACTAGATACTAGATATGCTTGGGTAAATGTCGCTCTGACACTCCAGACTTTAGTCTCCTCTTCTAGCGCAGAAGTCATAGCCCCAGTTCTCCCTAGTAACACGTCATTGTCAGTTTGCGCGCACCACTAGGTTAGAGGTCCCAGCTGCTCAGGTAGCCCCCTCCATGTTTCCGCCCCTTTTATGACATATTCTGTTACGTTTACATCACATGTCTATGTATACGCCCTGTACACGCCTTCTTGTTACATCATGTTGCCCTTATCTTTCGCGACTGCTACAAACCCCGCCTACTGCTACGCCTACTATATTGAATGTAATGTATTCTGTTTAACTATAAATATTGTGCACTGTTATTAAAAGTTAGCCTATTCCTGCCCCCGGCAGCTGCCATCCTATTCCCGTACAGGCTATCCTGTTCCTGTCCTTTATGCTTGATTAAAGCCTGTCAACTCCAGCTACCTCGAATCTTGACTCTTATTTATTGAGCTACCTGTTTATTGATTATAGTCAAAAATAGATCCGGTAATTAATTATTTATTTACCACAGTTAAACTAGCATAATCCAAACCTGCAGTTCCGGACATAGAATAAAAAAAATTCTAGCTGACACGTCAAGAATTTTCAATTTTATTAAGGACATGGAGGCAAGGATTATCCCGCACTTGGTGGTTTTACAGATGTGTATTACCATATTTTGCTTTTTATATGCATTAACTATGATTTGGAAGTAGATTTTTAACTTTGTTCAACCTCCCTATGCAAGAAACGGGCATGCACTGTAAGAATGAAAGACTTACCTGTCTATATGAGTAATTTCACAAATATCGATGGCACTGATTTGTTTTTTTTATTTTTTATAGCACTATTCATCCCAGTGTAGGGTGTCAGAGCACTTTACATCACACACACATGCACAATAAATCATACAAATGTGTAAACCAATGTATAGCAAATGTTAACACAATTAAGGTTATAGCTTATGAGGCAGTGCTTAATTTGAGCAGATGGTTTCCAGAGCTCGGCTCTGGCACTTAATGGTCAACACTGACACTTATGACAGTCTACCACATGGTGGCCCGGTCAGTCAAATTTAGAGATAAGCACAACCGCTGCTTATTAATTCAATATACAATAAAACATGACTAATGGATTGGACCTTTGGCTGACTCCCGTGACTCCCGTGATCCTCGACCCATGGCCCCGCCTCCGTAATGGCGAATGCAGCTTTGGAGACGCCGAGACGCGGATACCGCTGATACTGCTGGTGCCGCTGCTGGTGCCGGGAGCCTAAGCGGGAAAGGAGAATTCGAACCAATGGTTGCAATGCGGTGCTGAGCAGAGCAGAGGGATTCTGGAGATCGCTGGAACGTTGGGACGCTTTGAGAGAAACGACGCTGCCTCTCCGTTGCAGTTGCTGTTCTTGACCCGTCAGTCAGACAGGGGCTCGGTAAAGCTCGTTCCATGCAAATCACGCCGCCCATCTGTTCCTTCCCGAGGTGAGCAAGTGTACAGCATTATTTGCGGCCAGTCAAGGAGCTTTTTCATCGGTTCTGCTGCGGTTGCATCTCTTGAGGTTGTGGAAAACAGGCTGAATACGGTCAAATACAGGGCTGCTACGGAGTAGATACTCTCAGAGACTTAATTGTGTCAGGCTGTGTTAACTCTCCACGGAGGAAATTACTGCTTTGAAATACTTTGAAGTGATTGCATACCAAAAATAAACAATAATAACTCGCTGGGGGCTCCTGAATTTGCTGGGAGCATTAAAAACTTTTTCTCTATCCAATAAAATAAGGGGGACCTGGCACATCTTCTGACCAGAGGGGTCACCTGGGGGATTGCTGACTGTTGCAGCCCGAGCGCTGCTCCCATTTTGACACCGGACCTTGCTGCCTGACGTTTCCCGATCACGGGAAGCGGTAGATCGGGAACTACAATTCCCTGCACCCCCTGCGCCCAGGAAGGCGCGCATCCTGTTTCCAGACCCGCCCCCGGAGGTGCGCATAAGGCCAGCGCGAGCCCCCGCGTCGCGGGACAAGCCCGGGCAAAGGGCGGGCCCTCTGTGGCCCTCAGAGGCCAGAGGAGGCCGGGACGGGCCACCCCCCATTGGAGCGCACTAAAGAGGAGGTAGATAGTGGTATACTTTCATTAATTCAATATCTACCTATTGACTATACCAACAGACTTGAAGTTTTATGTACAACACTCTGACTCTGTTACTACGCCATAATCCCTATAGTGCTAAGCCATAATTAAATTTGACCATGACTCTGCAAGGGATCACCAACAAAACTACCCCACAGAGGGGATTCTGCAAAGGGACATTAGATTCTCATTTTAACAGGTTAACAGTGCTTACTCCTGATGAAACTGCACAAAATGATTCTCCCTTGTTTATACTTAATACACCTCCCACACCCAACTCACAAGTATCTTCACAAACAGCTGATACCACGCAATGTCTCGCTCTGTGGGAGGAATTAAATAGCCTGTGTAAATCTAGATACGTCCCTGTGGCACCATTAAATGAACAAATAAGCGCTCCATCCTGTACCATAATCAGTGGCTGTACATTACCCATCAATGACTGCCCGCAGGAATCCCCCCTTTTACCCAATAAAGCTAATACTCAAAGCACAGCACTCTCACAAATCTCTTGTGTTAAAAGGAAGCACGATGGAGTCCTAAGCCTCTCTTTGTTTTCTAATAATTCCCCTCTGACCATAGAAACAGCAGTAAAGCCTGACTACACAGTACCCCCTTTAAAGCAGCCTTTACTTTCTCAAATCGAACTACTGGTGAAATCCCTCCTATCACCCTTGTTGGAAAAAATTAACACACTAGGGGAAAGGCTGACGGGAATAGAAGAAAGGCTGAAGGATATTTTCCCACCCACCAAAACTATTATAATATCAGATTGCTCTCAGCCATTAGTTGCCTCTAAAGAGACCAAGCCATCTACAACAACCAAAATCCTGTCACTAGACTCTGATCTAATAGTCCCAAAAGCTCCAAGGGTCACTTTAACGCAGCAGAATCTTGCTAGAACAGAGATTAAAAAAGTTCCCCATATTCATCTACCCCCAGAGGCTGCCCCATTCGTGTCTGTCCTGGCGGGAGTACCAGCACTCCCATATGGTAAATCCGAAAGTCAGCAAGATTTACTTAACAAGGTTACGTTTTGGCTAGCAAAAAATAGACCCCTTCCACCCGATCTTGATGGACGAATATTGAGTGCTAGAAGGGTGGGCTGGCTGGGTTCCTTACCAAAAGACATTCCTGGTGACCTAGTCTTAGTAAAATTTAGGAACAGATATGTTGTCCCATACTTAAAAACTTGGCAACCCCAAGAAGGAGATGGTCTTATATCCACCTGGGACTTATATGACTTTTACCCTCGTGCACAATATATTTCGCCTTTAAGACCAAAGGAAAGGTACAACTATCTGATGAACAGAACCGCCTATGCATGGTATGGTAGGGGCCCTTCCGCTTTCAATAGATTGGATTTACTGTATAATAGTGATAAATGCGGAAAGCGCTATTAATATTATGGGATAAATTCCTCCTTTTTTTGTAACGATAGATCCATGAATGTTAAACCTGACGCATAATTAACAAGAAAGATTAAGTTTAGGAGATCTTTAGAAAGGTCTGTGTAATATTAATGCTGTTTTTTTCATATTGACTTTTGTACTCTCTTACTTTTGAGTTTTAAACTTTTTTAACAGTGTAATTGATGATTTTCAACTGAAATTTATGTCTATTTTTGATAACTGTTATAACCGTTATTGATTTGTACTGTGTAAACCAGAATTGGGTAATAATATATTATGATGTCTTTTTCTTTTCTTTCTTGGATATGTATTATGGTTTAATGTTGTTATGTTTTAATCTGTATACTTTTATGATTTCCTTCGAGAAATCGAAATAAAGTTATTTGAACGAATGACTAATAACTACCACCCAGGCTGTTTTTTATAGCTTGGGGGGGTCTGGAATTGTCACACTTGTATTAGTGTGATGGTTAGTAGTTGTGTTGGTGCTGTTGTTGGCAGCGCTGGCAGGGGCAAAGGGTGGTGCAAGCTGCAGTGGCCTCCAGACGAAGGCCTGGGCACTCATTTTAAAAAAAAAGTAAACTAAGAACTGTTATGAGGTGTATGAAACATATATCACCCATACTTGTAGTCATTATGGGCCATATGTAGGTAGTACATGTTTTGCGATTCTCAAATTGCGAATTTTAGGGAATCGCAATTAGAGAATCGCAAAATGCAATGTAGGTAGGATTAGCAAAATATTTTGCTAATCCCACCTATTCCTTATTTGCGAATCGCAAATTGAGATTCGCAAATAAGGAATACCTTCCCATTCATTCCTATGGGCTAGAAGGCAATTGGCCTACCTACATATGGCCCTAGATGTTATGAGTGAAACTCCGAGAGAAACACAAAGTCAGGAAATAAAACCTAGCGCAGTGATCATTACTTTCCATAGGTACCCTTCTTTGCAATTCCAGAATAACAAAAGATTGAGAAAAAAACCAATACAGATCTAAACCATGACTTACAGTTTGCATGCAGCAAATGCCAGTAAATAGATTGTTGTGTATATTAGAATAGCAACTTACAAACTGGAAGTAACAAAATGACCTTGGTGTCAAAAGTAGTGGCTCACTTGCTTATCTACATAAAATACAGCTCTGTGATCTGCATGTTTCATGATGTGCTTTGCAGCAGGCACATTAGCCCTCTATGCTACTTGTTTTTGTTCCTTCATTCAATTTCAGGTTATCAACTACAACCAACAATGCAGCTCTTACAATAATAGTCACAGTACCTAGCGAGCATTTGAAAGGGTATTCCGTTAAATTAACAATAAATACGCAGGAGGCAATCAACCAGTGACAATTCATTGAAACATCCAAGGCACGCAATCATTCATAACCTAATGCGCAGGAGCAAAGGACCTCTAGTCGACTGTGCTCTTTCCACTTCCAAGTATATCTGCAGCAGTTGCAAATCTTTCCATTAAGGCCCCCCAGGCAACCATGTACACCTCCAACTGCGCATATGGAGTTCCTCTGCAAAAGACCACTCCACTACATCCCTATGCCAGTGCTCGTCCGACGGGGAGTGCTGTCCCAACCATGAGATAGCCATCCTACTCCGGGCCAGCACCAAAGCCAGCTGCAAATAGTTATACGCCATCTTGCGTCCCTTAGGTCTACAAATGTTCCTCAATAAACAAAACTGTGGAGCAAGGGTGCCCTGCAACGTTGTTGTGTGTGTGGGCTTGTTGACCACCCAATCCCAAAAGGCAACTCCAGGCCATGTGCAGAAAATCAACCCCCGAAAAACTGCAGCGTTGACATGCATCCGAGTGAGCCTGGGACATCCGGTGAAAAGCTAGGGGAATTACATATGTGTGATGGAGGAAATTAAAGTAATGCTACGTTTTATTTTAATTGTTTTAAATATTACCCACCTGTGGACCCCCATCCCCCCGCCTGCCGGCCGCTGCTGTGACCACCATTTGCAGAGCGTGAGTTTGTCAGTTGGGCAGACACTGGGGAGAGAACGGCATTGTCACTGAATAGCGGACTGCAGAGAGGAGCATTCTTGACCAGGCTGGGAACTTGCGCGAGAAAGTGTTTTATTGACGTGATTTATTGATTGACCGCAAAGTAGACAGGTAACTGGGATTTGGCCGGGCGTGCATTACTGGGAAGTTGATTGTCAGTCAAACCACATTAACAAATGTCGCTGTGCTCTCCTTAGCGTGCCAGCCTCTTATTTTCTTGTTTCGTAAATTTGTTAGAATGTTTAGTTTTTTTTTTGTATTAAGACAACTCAATACAATTTTTTTTTTTACCGTACGAGTTACAAACAAAAATTTGAAAAGCAGACTGAAAGTCCAGCTATTCCTCCCCAGTTGACCCTCTGGGTCACATACTTAGGGTCCAGTCGGCAGTACTCCGTTCATGCGGTCAGAATGTGTACCAGCGCAAACCATGGACTGAATTTTCAGGGATGGCATTTAACTTATTGTTATAAAAGGTGGAGTTATTACTATGACTCTGTATGATATAGCATGGGTGAAACTTAAGTGTGGATCCACCCCAATCCTTGAATTGGCTAGTAACAACGTGGAGTTGTGTTTGTCCCTTTATATATACGCTTCTAGTCGAAATTCAGTAACTGTCCAGCGCATCCATCCTTCGTGAATTTTGACAAATCGATTATATATTATTTCAAAATATATAACTACTTGAATTCTAGCCACGTCAATACATATATGCTAGAGCGGAATATTAATAAATCCTCGGCTTTTGAACCATATGATAGGAAACACGTCTGGATATTTTTCTGTGATGTGCTCTAGAAGTTACGCTGCTCACCTCGGAATCTATAAACATGTGTAAAATAGTTCAGGAGCATCCCTACCACAGTCACATCTTGCTTTCTGTAACTCGGTTTCAACTGGACCCACACACCATACTGTTCTATGTGCAGGCTTAGATGCCCTGCTACAAACAATTCTCTCTGTAAAGTGTGTCGCTGCTCTTAGGTGCGAGGAACACGCTGGCCTTAACATAAAGTAGTTACTATGTCTTTTGGGTTCTCTGTAGTGAATATGCAGTTGTTGATCTGCTTTCTGCAAATGTGTATGTTATTTGGGTCTGTTTTGGCAGTGTATGTGTGTGTGTGTGTGTATATATATATATATATTCACTGAAAAAAACATAGGTTTCAGGAGCATTATAGTTAGCTGAACTAACTATAATGGGGGAATTTCAATGGTTTTGTATGAGAGAAATGTCCAGCTAACTATAACGCCCCTGAAACCTATGTTTTTTTCAGTGAATTTCTAAGGTTTTTTAAATGCTAATTCCTAACTGTAACGTGCCTGAAACCTATGGTTTTTTCAGTGAATTTCTAAGGTTTTTTAAATGATAATTCCTAACTATAACCTGCTTGAAACCTATGTCGAGGTGAGACTTTGAATTGAGCACTGAATGAGCATCAACCACTACCTGCTCCAAATTGCAGAAGCATAAAGGTACTGATTCAGCCTCCTATGCCCTCTTGAGGTTGCATAAACCATAATGGATTTGGTCTGTACAAACCCTAGAAACACACGTTTGAAACCTTCTCTGTTATCTTTAGAAAACAGCCTCCACGGGCGGAGAGGCAAGATGGCGGCTGAGTAGAACGGCCGTACGCTTCTCCCTGACCACGTATATACACGGAGGCAGAATGTGACAGCAAAGCATATGAAAACACAAACTGCTCGTAGAATTAAGAAATAAAGCGATCTAAGAGGCGAAGGGAGAAAAATCCTGGAGAACTGTGCTGCGATGGCTGTAACAAAGTAGCGGGCAAAAGGGATGGACCCAGGCGATACAGTGTTTCTAAACTTGGAGACCTCCCCCGGACCCGCCTTGCACGGAATGCTGCTTTGCCGAGCGGAGCTGACGAGACCTCTTTGGGCTTAATTGGCGGTTTCGTCGTCCTGTGGTGCGGAGAGGGATCGCCTGCAATGCTCTTGGCTTTGGCGGGAGAACTCGGTGATTATGGCCCCGAAAATTCCTGTTGCTGCGGGGGTGAAAGGAAAGACGCGCTCGGGCTTGGGCGTCGGGCTGTCCCCCAAAGTGAATATAGCAACAAATACAGCAGGATTCTCTAATTAAATCGGGACCCAACAAGCAAGTCTGCTCAGCAGCAAATCCTCAAGCCAAACTGGATGAGAAGAAAAACCGGACCGGAATGCCACAAAGTGCTGAGCCTACTGTGCTAGAAATGCTGCGAGCAATCCCACAGCTCAAGACACAACAAGTAGGTGTATCACAAGGTGTGCCAGATGAGTCAGGTGAGCAGTACCAGGGGGGAATATAGACAAAGGAAAGGAGACTGGGGGAAAGGATGTATTAAACCCGCCAGCTATAAGTGTCAGCCTGACCCCGAACGCTAGCCAAGCCATTGATAGTGTAACAAGCAAACTGTGCCAGCCAAAACAATATATTCAATCTCCTCCTGTCGTAGAAACCCCTTCCTGTCTTCAGCCAGAGATACAAATCCTTAACAATGGGGATACAACAGCCATTACAAAGCCTGTGGAAAATTTTGTTATGCAAAGGTCTGTTAATCCAATTAATACCTTAGGGCAGTGGTTCCCAAACTTTTCACTCCTGTGGACCCCCATTGAGTCACCACCAGAAGCCGGGGACCCCCAAGCAATTTGTAGGATTTAAATGTCAAACATTAAAACAGTAATTCGAACAAAAAAAACACAGGTGTCCACAAAAGAAAACTCGTATTACTAACAATTTTTGGGGCATATTTACAAGCCCCTATATCCATGGGAACGTCACTTTTTGCGATGTTCCCGTGGCGATATGGGCTTCACCTTATGTACAAGGCAGCGTTGAGCCACTTACTGTGGCTTAACGCTGCTTTGCAAATAGGACCCCCTTTCATGCAATACTTAACGTGAAAGAGGTGGGCCGTGGGTGTTGCGATGGGCGTTCCACTGCAACACCCATTGATTTTTTAACGCTGCCTCCTAATTACAAGTGCAGCGTAAATAGGAGGCTGCGCCAAAATTAAAACCAGGAAACACTTGGACTAAATTTGACGAAACGAGGAGAAATGCTTTATTTCTCCTCGATTTAGCTTTTTCCATGTGTGCTGCCTTAGGCAGTACACATGGAAAAAGCAAAACGCCTTGGGTTTTTTATGTTCAGGAAGGAGGATCTTCCTGTACATAAACAATCTTCCCCTGCACTCAGTCACACTTGCACTATGGTGCAAGGGTGCCTGCCTTGGTGCTACTCTGCTAAGTGTAGCGCCAGCACAGGGGGAAACGCAGGGCTGCACCATATTCTTGTAAATATGGTGTAGCCCTACGTTTCTGAAGTGGTGGACCGTGTCGTTAGCCTCCTTGGCTTAATGCCATTTCTGTTGTAAATATCCCTCTTAAAATTTTATATTGAAAACATTTGCAAAAAACTAAATAATTTAATGGGAAGATTGGTGCTGCATCCCAGTGACAAACTTTTACATGGCTGGTTTTATTTTGCAGTACGAGGCTCCTGCTCCTGCCAGGGCCAGACGGGAAACAAAAAGCAGCCCTAGAAAATGTTTTCAGACGAGTCACCATACGGTGCATACGAAGTGCAATGAGTGAGCCTGGCCACTACAGAGGGGGCTTTGGAATGCTCTCCCCCAAACATTTTTGGGAAACAATGGCGCAGTCTACAACACAGTTATCATGACATATTGAATTTTATTAGCTTTTAAAGAATAGTAAATGAAGACCTTCTTATGCACCAGGATACGACAATCTGGGAAGAGTAAGAAGTTATTGACAAAAGCAGTAAGTAACCGACTGACCTATGCACATAACATTAAAAAAAAATTAAATGCATGGTACATGTTCTTTGCAGTAGGCATATTAACCCTCTGTGCTACATTAGATAAGTTAAAGCTGCCACTGGACAAAACTCTCCTCTCTCTCTCTCCAGCAGGTACATTATTCACTGGTGTTATCTTGACACTTTTATTGTTGCTCGAAAACTGCTAATTTTACAAGGAACTTTGAAGTGCTTTTAAACTGCTGCCTGCGGACCCCCTGGGAATGTGTCAAGGACCCCTGGGGGTCCGCGGACCACAGTTTGGGAAACACTGCCTTAGGGGGTCCAATAGCAGTGACTGAGAATTATGCTGCATCCTCTAACCATAGTGAACAAGATTTTTACTAATTCTCTGACGGTATCTGGTCAGTGTCCGGCTCCCCCTCTGAGTCTCGGGAAGACTCTAGCGATGATAATTCGGATACTGGGGAAAAAGATATGACTGCCACAATTCGCAGAACGATGAAAAGAGCAACTCAACCTAGCCCGCAGAAGAAAAACCTAAGGTGGGATTATCTGGGAGCTGAGTTATTTAGCACAAGCAACACTAATACACCACCAACTGAGAATCCACCTTCTGCCGCACCCCCAACTCTGGACACTCATTTGATGTATACTCTCTCACCGAGAAGAGACATGTCAAGACAGTAAACGATCGCAGACAACAATGCGTAAAATCCAAGGGGCAGTCAGAAAGGTTGCAAATCATGTGTGGTAATCAACGAACGACTCGCAGCTCTTGAGGCCCGGACTGAAACATTGGAGACTGATGCTACCACAACACGCACAGCTACTGAGGCACATGAGGCGCAGCTCGTCGATATACAGTGGAAAATCGAGGATTTCGAAAATAGATCGCGCCGTAACAATTTACTAGTCTTAGGGGTTCCTGAGGGAAAGGAAGGAGTGGACCCTCATAGATACATGGTGGATGTCCTGTCTAAAGCATTCTCAGAGCTTGAGGAGTGGAATTGGGAACTGGAAATTCAAAGGGCGCACCACGTTCCTTTCAATCTCAAGTCACCTTCAAAGCCCGACACCAAACCCCGTGCGATACTTATATACTTTGGCAATTTTCTACTTCGCCAGGCAGTCAATGACAAAGCAAAACCCACAACAAAGCGCAGGGTTGGGGATTATACCTTTTTTGAGTTCATTATGCACTGTCTGCTTTACAAACTAGTTACGATTTGCGTGATGTCTGGGGAGTGAAATATCCATCAGATCCTGGGTACACATATTATTCAAATCCTCATAAAACATTTTTTAGACTTGATTATTTTTTTGTGTCATCCTCTCTTATTTCATCTGTTGAAGTAAAGAAACTGCCGAAAGTACTTTCAGACCATAACCCCTTAATATGGGTCTGACACTCCCAAATCTAGAATATTCAAATATGAAATGGACATTTGATAGATCACTACTGCATAACGAAAGCTATATAACGTATATTAAGAAATGGGCTATTGAATATTATGAGGGGAATCAATATAGTTTCCCATGTAATACAGTCTGGGATAGTTTTAAATCTGGCCTCCGGGGCGAGACAATTAGCTTCGTAGGGAGAGCCAGGAAACAAGAAAAGCATGAAATTAATATGCTGATATATATAGACTGGGAGAGCTGGAAAAAGAATATAAAGGCGCAGTTAGACGAAATCAAGAGACTGAGGAAGCTACAATACGTCAAAATATAGCAATTATTAAGGCTGAAATAAATAACCACTACTCTATGATGTAGTGTAGCTCCTATTTTCCCAATAGGCTCTGCGCATTGGAATAGTACCTACAGCAGTAAAGGCCTAGGCCAGACGTTAACTAGGTCTACTACTGTCGATACTAGACTTAATTTTTGGGTTTGCCAGCTAAGCTCAGAGTTCGCTAGAAACTTTCTCGAATGTTCAAGGAAGGAATTAACTCCCCTGATTAGACAAGAAGGGATTTAGTTTCTGACAACCATAGAACATGACAACTTTGCTCTCCCCTAATCAAGAGTCAATCTCGAGAGTCGTGTGAGCACAAGGCAATTATTTTACTCAGTCAGTACGTGCATTCTTAGTCTCATCAGAATGTAGAGAAAAGGAAGAGACGGGCGTGTTCAATAAAAGATGTTATTTATTGATCAGTCTCTTTTCTCATACATGAGAAATGGATCGATATTATTGCAATACTTATAGTTAAGTAAAGTGCATACATTAAAAGCAATAGTATAAAATAATACTGTAAAAACATTGATATGGTTTCTGAGCAAAATGATGTTTAAAATGATTAAAATATATTTACATACACATATACATTTGACTAAACGTACTCAACTGGTGTTTCTAAATACGCCTACCCCGTGTACCTGACCTAAGTCTAATGCGTGGGCGGGAATAGAAAGTTACAGTTTAAGTTAAGTTTGTTTTTGCCAAGTGAATAACTAAAGAATTCTCTGTGAGGGGTTATTCAGTTCTGTACCTGGAATTTAGGATGGATGAGGAATAGTATCTCTTTCTCTGCTCTCGATATTCCAGGCTGCCTGCGAGGGCTGCCCAGAAGCGCCGGTGCTGGGTCTCTCGGCTTGAGATAGCAGCGCGTCTCTCAGCGCGTCAGGAAGGCGGGGCTGCTGCCAGCGGGGTCTGCTTCTGCAAGTATGGCTGCTCCGTCTTGTCACCACGCGTGTGTTTGCATAGGGCAAGGTCGGCAATATTTATACCTTAAAGGTGCCGAGATTGACGTAAGGATGGACATAGATACGTCAATAAAGATGTCATACGACTTGCTCGTTAGCACATTCTTTACTAAAGTTCTCTGTGAAATCAAAACAATGGCCGCACGGATTTTCCAGGTTGTCATAGGTTTGATTTGTTATGAGAACGTCGTATGCCTTATCAGGGGCTGGAGGAATGTCGCTTGTCTAATTAGATCTCAAGCGTTATGACCTAATCAGATAACACGTTCCTGTGCCGTAGTGTGACTGCGTCAGATAACGGTATCTGCATCATTGGGGTTTTCTTGCCTCATGGGCTGACTGTTAGTTAACTTGATAGTTAGTTTAACCAGAATAGGGTCAGGAATAGGGGGACTGATTCAGAACCTATAGAAATACACAACACCCACTCCACGCTAACTATGGTCATATCTACTAATCTATGCATAGTATAACATAGTACAACATACTATAGAGTATAGTGTATACCTTACCACCCCAAAATACATAAATGCATTTCGAAATTTTCAAATATACTGAAAAATTGCAGTCATATATATTGTATGCACTTAAGCTATGAATTAAATGCAAAATTAAACACGCATTGTTATGCATTATTGCTTATTGGTATATGAGAAATACACATGAAATGGCTCTTAATATGGCTATACAGAAAGGAAGTTCGAGACCATTTCATCACATAATAAAATATTTGTGAACATCCCAGCGAGCAGCTAAAGTCTATAAAGTATCTAAAAATAGAAATTTTAGTTCTCTAGGAATAGTTTCTTACTTTAAGCAGAAGATCAGTGTCCCGGGGAAAAATATGTAGAAAAATATTTTAAGGGGCTTGCTGAAAAATATTGCTGTCCGTGAGCTGGAGTGAAATTGTTCATGTGACTTTATTTTTAAAGTTGAAGGCCGAATTCAGGGAACGCCGTGTGCGAGTTTACTCAAAAGTCTCTATTTCTGTTCTGGAGAGAACATCATATCATTCAGGCTTTCGAAAAAACTGTCAACAGCTTCATGGGAAAGTTCCACTAAGTCGGAAATAGGGGTAACCATGCATTCGTGCGCATGATTGTCTCCATTGACATTCTGATTCGCATTGCTGACAGAAGGTCGTACCTGTTCGATGCTGCTTTCATCTTGAACTTCACTACTCTTCAATCGCAGTGGTGAAGATTCCAGGAATGCCGTCATCAGGATTGGCAGCCTTTGAGGGCAGCACAAAGCGTGAACCTTGGTAGGAACCAACAGTGTATCTGCATCCACTGGCGCATCCGATTGTAGCGTCAGACAGGTGTCTAACACGCATTCTTCTCCGCATAGCAGACACCTTAGTACAGGTAAAACACACCTTTGCCACATTGGTCGAAATGATAGAAACCAAGTCATGTTTAGGTCTCTAAGCCGGGAGAGTCCCAGGATTTTTGATATCCGGTCCCGGTATCCAATGGCTAGGATCGTATCTTCCATTGTCGCGAGAGTTTGATCTGTGACATGGGTTGCCATAACGAAAAATAAGGACTAGGAATAGGATTCCTGCAATTAGTCCCAGGATCAGGGGAAGTCCGCCAAAAATCGAATGGACGAAATCTGGAAAAATACCCAGTATGGCTTTGAATGGTGTTAATGCCATCGAAAATACTTTCTTAAATACCCCTGAGATCCCATTGGTATCAGAAATATTTAAGATTTCGCTCAGGATTTCCGCGAAATGTACGGGGGAATTAGTTGATAATAATGTATGTATCTCTGCAGTCGTCCTTGCGACTTGTAGATCATACGTTTCTTTTGATGACGTGAGCCTTGTAGGCGTCTGAAGAAGCACTGTTTTCATTCTGCTTAAAGTATCTATTCGAATAGAAGTAATTTTCAAACTGGGCCATGCCCTTGCCTCCCTGTCTGGAAAGGAGCTGGGGAATAAAGAACGTCCACAGCACTTGACCTTCGCCGTTGTAGTGACTAGATAAGGAGTCCCGGGCATAAGACTGCAACATCTGCGGTCTACATTAAGAATGTAACTCCCATTATAGAGTCTTTGAAAGAATGGTTCTATTTCAGTTGCAGGTGCGCCTTGCTGGTGACATGAAAGGTTGTATGAATTCCCTTCACAGGCTCCATGCAAACTAATTCCGTTACACAGAAGCGTGCCGCTTAGTGACATAGCACAATTGTTGCCACTAAGAAACACTTTCTGTCCTTTATTACTGACACATGCATGTGAATAGGGCAGGTTCCAAGTTGTTTTAAGGTACCCCTTTCCCAATTTCTCGTACATGCCAGCCTGTATATATTTTTGGCAGTATTGAAACCTGAAGGTTGAGATTGGAATATTTATGATTCCGTGGATTATCCATTCACTGACAGGTCGTTCTGACATTGTCATTGGTAATCTTTCTAGTTTTTCAATGCTCAAGATTGTATAATCAGCACCCTTTTGTGCCATACCGATTTGTCTATCAGTAAGGTTAAAGATTTGGAATAGTGACGTTGTGTTGATTAAACGCCAAGGCACATAGCCTGAACGCAGATTTTGTAACGTCCAGCCAAGCTGTACAATGGAACGCAATTGTGACTGACCATGTTGTAATAACAGTAAGTCTTGCGATAATATATCGATTGCTGAAGACACAATGCTGTCCAATGAAAAAATTCTGGAGGACAGAGTCATTAACCCATTGTCCACTACAGATAGTGATTTTTCCAAATTAATACGGTCAATTTCCCGTATTCTTTCTGCTGTTTCAATTTGAGTAACCTTCCAGGCCTCATTGTATGCTGCATATACAGAGGCTGCTATGAAACGCTTTTGACGCTGTTTGCGTGGTCCCATTATGAAATCACGCAAGTCAGCACCATCAGTAAGTAAAGTTAGGTGTTGCTTAATTTCAGGCAGTGTGGAAGTTTGTAGCCACTGAAGGCATAATTTGCCCACACTGTAGGTTGTTATTATCCCTGGGTGATGTCTTTGGGGATATCTAGGGTCTGGCCTGGTCATTTTGAAACCCTGTGTTTTATTCAGGAATCTATCTTGACAGTAATTTGTATCTGTGGGCCAGATCAACCATTGTTTCCAATCAGGATGTGTTCTGTTTTGGTTTAATATATGGTTTACGTCTATCTCTTCATCTGTATCAGA
The DNA here is from genome assembly GCF_964261635.1 of Lissotriton helveticus. Classification (NCBI taxonomy): domain Eukaryota; kingdom Metazoa; phylum Chordata; class Amphibia; order Caudata; family Salamandridae; genus Lissotriton; species Lissotriton helveticus. Next base: position 1,225,513,109 of record NC_136059.1, on the reverse strand, counting down.
GCTATTGCTAAACATTGTTGGCTTCGGAATAGACGGTTTAATTAAATCTTTGATTTTGGCTAAGCCAAGACAGGTGGTTTGTTGAACAGTGTCATTTAAAAATATCATTTGTTCTGGGATCATGCAGGCTCTAAACAAAGCTTCTAAACCCTGTACTTGCCATTCTTTTGTACCCCAAACACTTTTCAAATCAACATTTTTGTCCCAATAATCAAATCCAAAGGTATTCATTTTTTCAAAGAATGAATCTGAATATATCAATTTTGTGTTGGTTATCATGGTTTTCATCCCTGTCTTGTTTGACAATTTAAAATAAAATGTTTCAGCATTACTTGTGTTAAAACCTGAAAAATATGAATATTTGTCATACACGGTTCTAGAGCTCCCTTTTGGAGGTGTAGCACAATGTTCCCATTGATTATAATTTAAAACATTTCTAGGTTGTGCAGATTTATGCAAAAAATGGTTACCATAATGGTTATAGCAATACATACTATCATAATTTGTAGAACCTTGCAAATAATCATGTTTTGTAAATTTAGCAGACATTACTAAGTCAGACATCATGTTGTTAATACTTTCGAAGTCCCAATCATCAGCAAATGAGTTTGGTTTTGCAAAGTCACTCAAGGAGATCTTGATTTGGTGTGGATATTTCAGGATCTCGACCGGACCATAAATTTCATAGTCAGTGTTGTCCCAGGCTACCCCACCAGGTATAGGATTGGCTGTGAAGTTGGCTGAAGAAAGTTCTGAAGAAAGTTCTCTTTTCTCGACGTGTGAAGATGTGTGTGGTTTGAGGACCAAGTTGATGTTCTGACTTGCTGTGTCCATTTTAGCATATTTTCCCTCAATGAAGCGTCCCAAAGTAAATACCATGATGAGCCAAAGTATGAGGATAAATGCGCCAAAACCCACCCAAAATTCAATCCATGGAGAAATCAGACATGTTTCTTTCAGTTGTTTCAAAAGTTCCTTCGCTTTGTCTTTAAAGGATTTTGATGATGGCTGTGTCTTTGATTCACTGAAGCCGTCAGAGGAATCATCGAAGTTGATGAAGTAACCGGATGCAGTTCTGTCAATTGTTCCAATTGGTTCAGGATTTCTGTTTTTTGCATTGTCACTCGGCACTTCATTGTAGATTGGTGTGTCTCTGCTAAATGTCTTTATTTGGGTTTTAAGAGGTCTGAGTTCTATTGCATTGTTGCATAGTCCTTCTTGTTCTTCTTTAGGCGTTTCGAATGTGATGAGCCTTTTTGTTAGGACCTCTGTGCTGGTAGCAAACCTTGGTGTTCTGCTACTTATTGGGAGTCCACTTGGCCTACTGTTTGTTATCGGCCACATGTTGTGGTTTTACCAGGTCGATGGATACAACTCGGTTCTCCTTTTTACAAGCAAGTGGCGGTAGTACAACTGATCTTGTCCCGTTGACAGACAAGACAGGAACTGCTTTTCTGTAAGAAGGCCCAAATTCCTTCTTTACCGCGATCTTTTCCCTGACTAGATCCCCGACTTTTGGAATCCAGACAGGTCTTGCTGGGACAGGTGGTGATTCTTCAGTGGTCGTTGGCTGTTGTTTCAACTGTATGTTGCTCAGGTCTTTTCTTGTTTTGTTTAAGTCCTGCAAAATAGCCAAACGGTCTTTGACATCAAAGGTTTTTTCTATTACCACTGAAGTCTGACTATCAAGGTCAGAGATCAACATCCTAGTTCCGAATAATAATTCGTACGGACTGAATCCCTTCAGAGAATTTCTTGGCAAGTTATTTAGACTACGTTGGACACTTATTAGATGTTTGACCCACCCAGCTCCCGAACCTAATATCCTTTCCATTATAGATTGCTTTCTGCCTTGGTTTTTTCTTTACACCATCCAGTACCCTCAGGAAGGAAGTGAGAAGATTCCCGCTGGGCTGTGCTCATTTGGCCATGTTTCCCCCCAGGCTGGTATGCCTGAGTGAAAACAATGGTCGAACGTAACATGCTCTTAGCGTATATGCCATTTAGACTCGCAAATCTTGTATAATAGTCCGGACGTCAGCCGAGTGCTGGTGATCTACATTATAAGTGGAAACTAGCCTGTATATGTTAATCGCAAGCCATTCTTTTTGCTGGTAATATTATCTGCCTTGATACGACGAGGTATTAAACTGCTTCTCTCCCCACTGCGATCTCTGTTGCAGTTTGGGCAGTTTTTTACAAACATGGTGTAGTGCAGGCTCATGCCTGGCCACCAGTACCGTGATTGTAATTCTTCCAGAGAATCTTTTAATTTAAGGTGTCTGAGACCCTCGCCCATGTGTGCGTCTGCGATTAACAAGTTTCTCCTGTCCATGTTTGGAATCACTCTATCCCCCACTCCAGGGATTCGAGCAAAAGGGACGGAGTTTGCATCGATTATGTATGTATAATTGAGTGGATAGTTGATCGGTAGTGCTGAGCAGTCGCCGTTTGATGACGTTTTCACCGCCAGCAATGTTTCACCGTCAATGTATTTTAATGTACGCTTTTTTCGATCTACGGGAGCCGGTTTAGTGGCTGCCGCTGCGGCTGCTTCAGCCAATGAATTCCCCACAACGTGAACGCCATCACATTGATGACTCAGTGAGTGAGTCACGTGAGTCTTTGGTAGTTCTTTTTTCAAAAGAGCTACTTGTTCCCAGAGCAGTTTCTGCTTTATTGGTGCATCTGTGTCATCTTTGTAACCGTTCTGAATCCATGTCTGCAAATCCTTGTTATATGCTTTGACGCAGTAATATGAATCTGACACTATAAGTGTCGGGAATTCGCGATCCGCATTATCTAGCGCCATTTTCAAAGCTATTATTTCAGTTTGTAGTTCTGAATTTGTTTCTACTGAGTGTGATTTTGTTAATAGAGGTCTTAGTTTACCTCCGCGCCACACTTCTTTTGTAATCTCACATGTGGGATTGTATGCATGTTCTCCCCAAACGGAGGGTTGAGCATGTCCGTCTGTATAGATTACACAGGCGCAATGTCGTAGAGGAAGAATGTCGATTGGCAGAGGATACGTCTTTTCATATTTTAGATTTTTTAATTCTTCTAGTTCTGGATCAAAGTAGTAGTATACTTTGTCCGTTGTGATTGAATTCACCCATTGTATCCATTCCGGATTCAATGTTGTTGTTGGTAAATTACACGGTGTTGTTAGTGCCTCAAAGGCTGATTCTGCTGTTCTGACTGTGATATGTCTGCCGTCAGCTATCTCTTTTTCTCTAGCTATTGCGGTTTGAACTGCACGAATGATTTTTTCTGTATTACTGAATTTCTGTTCAGCTTCTGTGTACAAGTGTGATTTAAATGCAATTGGTACCTTTTCTCCCTCATTAGAGGTCAGGTATGTGAATCCGCATCTCCCTGGGATGACTCGGATCACAAGGTTGCGTGTGTTATCACGTGTTTCTAATTTTGTTTTAATTAGCATGTCTGTTTGTAAGGATCTCAAAATTTCTGTGTGTGTTTGAGTCCAATTGGATCTTTTAAAGTCTGGTTTAATTAGATCATAAAGGGGTTTGACCCTTTCTGCGTAATTTGCAATGTATGTTCTTCTGAAATTTAGGAAGCCTAGAATTGCCTGTAGGTTTTTTAGTGTTTTAGGGGCTTGGATTACGGCACATTTCTCTAGGAAATTGTCTGCCAGGCTTTTGCCTTCACTTGATAACTCATATCCTAAGAATAGGACTGTCAGATGGGCAATTCTGGACTTTTTGAAGTTGAATTTGTAACCCTCTGCAGCGAACCCAAGTATTATGGTGTTCACCCTTTTCAAGTGAGTCTCCAAGTCATCATCTGTTAAGTAAATGTCATCGACATAAGATAATGCTTCATCATCATATAGTTGTAGTAATTCTGTTACTCTCGCTGAGAATACCCCCGGGCTGTTCTTGTACCCCTGGGCTAACCGACAGAATTGCTTTTGAGTGCCATTTACTGAGAATGCAGTTAAATATCTGCTCTCTGGTGCTATGTTTTGACAAAAGAATCCATTGGAGATGTCCAAGGTTGTTTTGTATTTTTTGCGCACTATGTTATTCATTAGTGCAGCACTGTGTGAGTTTTGCACTGCAAAGGTTTTGCAACATGTGTTAAGGTGTCGGTAATCCAAAACTAGACGATATGAATTGTCTGGTTTGGAGACCGGAAACAAAGGATTGTTCATTTGTGAGGTGCAAGTTTCAATCACCCCCTGGTATTCTAGCAGATCTAGTATTTCATTTACCTGTTTTTTAGCTTCTTGCTTAATTGGGTACTGCCTTTGTGCAGTAGGTTGTGATTTTAACTGGATTTTGTGAGGAGGGGAGTCCTCATCCCATCCTACATGATTTTTATATAAAGCAGGTGCTAAGGCCACTGCCCACTTTCTAGCAAGTGTGTATTTTTTATGAATCGGTATTTGATTCGAGAAGGCAGGCATAATTACTTCTTCGCCATGAGGGCACTCCCTGACAAACTCTGGTGGCGTGTTTTTGTCAGCTAGAAGGATGTCATAACCCTTTGAGAGGTTATCCCAAAATAGTCCCCTAATTTTCCTAGTCTTATCTCCCTCTATACGTAATGTTATCTCGTATATCTTGTGGGGCTTGCTAACTCTGGTGTCTGCAGTTTCCACTTGAAGGTATTCATTCGTGTCCACTGTCTCCAGATGATTCATAAGGACTGTGCGAGCTATGCTCACCTCTGCTGCGCTGTCTAGCATTGTCTGAGCCCATTCTCCGTTTTTCAGTTGTGTCCTCAGTATTCTCGGCATTTTTAACTACCTTGATACTGGCTACCTTCTTTTTTGGAAATTGTAATTTCTTTTTTTGTTGAGCAGGTTCCTTGTCTTTGGACTTGGCGTGCTCTTCTGATCGTCCTCTTCTTTCCGATTTCTGCGAGGAAGTCTGAAAAGATTGAGAGGGACGTGTATCAATGTCTTGATATCTATCAGGTTTTTTAATATTATCCCTATTTCTAAGGTTATATCTATTCCCAGAGGGGTCACTCTGCGGTGACCTTTGTCTTTGGTTAGGAGATTTCTCTCTTCGCCTAGGAGACCTTCCTCGGGACTGGAATTTCTTTTCTTTAGGATTGGATTGTTTGTTTCCATCCCAGTTCTTTTTTGGTGAATTATTATTATTAAAAAATATTTTTTCTGGACTTGTAGTCAGTTGCGGTTTTACTGGTATTCCACCTAGACTATCTCTGCCTAGTTCTTCATAGGATTTTTCTATGATTCTGGCAATTTCAGCTGGTTGGTCTGCTATATCTGTCTCTTTTAACCTCTGGCGGATCGCCACATTTGCTGCTTCACCTTTTATGTTGGCTAATAATATAGCCGAGACCTGCTTGAAGTCTTTTAGTAATTTCATACCAAGAGTTAAAGCAGGTTCTGGACCGTATTCATCTTGAATTTGTTTTAGCACATCTGGTATTACCGAAATGGATGGAACACCGTGCGTTTTTGTGTAGATGGAAGCAAAGACTGTACCCCAAGTGTCACAGTCCTCAATGTGTGGTGCGATTCCCATTGGGAGACATATAGTCAGAATCCTGTGTTTTTCTAATGGGGTGGTGTCAGGAAACACCGCCTCTATTTGGGTAATTTTCTGTGCCAACCAGAATGGTATCTGTTCCCGTTTAGCTGGAACTTTACCTAGGCAGGATTGGATGTTCTGTGGTGTAATTTTATTTGTGTTCCCCTGGTGAGGGGTCAGCTGTGGAAGTTTAATCGCTGGCTGAATTGTTGAAGTCCGCATTACATACTGAACTAATTGTCTATGAATTTTTAGTAGTTGTTTTAGCTGTATTAACAGCTCTGCTGCAGGCATTCTTTCGATGTCTGGATGTGGTGTGTATCCGGCTAAGAACGGCCACGTAGCTCCTGGTCTTCCTAAAGGACCGAGCCTTGTAATGTGATTGTTATGTTTTAGGGCGCCATCAAATAAGAGCAAATGCTCTTGGAATTTGAGTGGTACTTCCACCTCCTCGAAAGGAGTGTATGTTTTAGGAGGTTCCTCTACTTTGTAATAGTGGAAGTACTTTGTTACAGCATTTGCTGCCGGAAAATGTATCCATGAATAGTATACCTCTGTCTGCCGATATTCGTGTGCCTCAATTACGAATATGACTGTGCCACCTCTAGGTGTCAGTCCATTTTCTATAAGTTTTAAGGTTATAGATCTCCTTTTAATGACCGGAATGAGTGTTATATTCGGGTCTGCTGCTTGCATGGTAGCATCAGCATCTGCGAGTTCAGTTGCTAATCTAACTGCCTCTCTTTCATCATCACTCTCTGCCATTTTACAGACAGGATGGTATTATGTTTGTTTGCAGATCAGGTTTCTTTATGGAACAAAGATTAGATGCACAATATTTTGGGAATGTTTTTATCCTTCAACGTTGACTATACCAAGAACCATACATAGGAGTTCCCTCCTGCGAGGTTTTGGAGGATATTACCTTTCACCCACTCCAGACGTCTTTGGAGTATAATGGAAAAGGGGTCTGAGTGAGAAAGCACGACTGAGTTACTCTAAATGTCTTACGTTAGTTTTATCGCCCTTTCCAAACGCGTTGGGCGCCATGTAGTGTAGCTCCTATTTTCCCAATAGGCTCTGCGCATTGGAATAGTACCTACAGCAGTAAAGGCCTAGGCCAGACGTTAACTAGGTCTACTACTGTCGATACTAGACTTAATTTTTGGGTTTGCCAGCTAAGCTCAGAGTTCGCTAGAAACTTTCTCGAATGTTCAAGGAAGGAATTAACTCCCCTGATTAGACAAGAAGGGATTTAGTTTCTGACAACCATAGAACATGACAACTTTGCTCTCCCCTAATCAAGAGTCAATCTCGAGAGTCGTGTGAGCACAAGGCAATTATTTTACTCAGTCAGTACGTGCATTCTTAGTCTCATCAGAATGTAGAGAAAAGGAAGAGACGGGCGTGTTCAATAAAAGATGTTATTTATTGATCAGTCTCTTTTCTCATACATGAGAAATGGATCGATATTATTGCAATACTTATAGTTAAGTAAAGTGCATACATTAAAAGCAATAGTATAAAATAATACTGTAAAAACATTGATATGGTTTCTGAGCCATATGATGTTTAAAATGATTAAAATATATTTACATACACATATACATTTGGCTAAACGTACTCAACTGGTGTTTCTAAATACGCCTACCCCGTGTACCTGACCTAAGTCTAATGCGTGGGCGGGAATAGAAAGTTACAGTTTAAGTTAAGTTTGTTTTTGCCAAGTGAATAACTAAAGAATTCTCTGTGAGGGGTTATTCAGTTCTGTACCTGGAATTTAGGATGGATGAGGAATAGTATCTCTTTCTCTGCTCTCGATATTCCAGGCTGCCTGCGAGGGCTGCCCAGAAGCGCCGGTGCTGGGTCTCTCGGCTTGAGATAGCAGCGCGTCTCTCAGCGCGTCAGGAAGGCGGGGCTGCTGCCAGCGGGGTCTGCTTCTGCTCTCGGCTTCGGCAAGTATGGCTGCTCCATCTTGTCACCACGCGTGTGTTTGCATAGGGCAAGGTCGGCAATATTTATACCTTAAAGGTGCCGAGATTGACGTAAGGATGGACATAGATACGTCAATAAAGATGTCATACGACTTGCTCGTTAGCACATTCTTTACTAAAGTTCTCTGTGAAATCAAAACAATGGCCGCACGGATTTTCCAGGTTGTCATAGGTTTGATTTGTTATGAGAACGTCGTATGCCTTATCAGGGGCTGGAGGAATGTCGCTTGTCTAATTAGATCTCAAGCGTTATGACCTAATCAGATAACACGTTCCTGTGCCGTAGTGTGACTGCGTCAGATAACGGTATCTGCATCATTGGGGTTTTCTTGCCTCATGGGCTGACTGTTAGTTAACTTGATAGTTAGTTTAACCAGAATAGGGTCAGGAATAGGGGGACTGATTCAGAACCTATAGAAATACACGACAATGAAGGGAGCAGCCATCTACCAAGCACATAAGTCAGAAGGATATGAGTATGGTGAATCTATTGGTAAGGTTCTTGCTTTACGGACCAAACAAAAAATAGCTAAAAATAATATAACAGAAATCAAGGGTAATGATTGAGCTTCATATACAGTAAAAAAGGATATTATTAAAATCTTCAAGAAATTCTATCAAGACCTATATAAGCAAGGGAATACTGATGTTATGATAGATAGTGATACTGAGCGCAATTTAGGTAATCAACGTAGGCTTAATGAAGAAATGCGGAAAGAGCTGGATAAAGAAATACCGGAAATAGAGGTACTTGGCGCCCTACAAGCCATGGCTACAGGGAAGGCGGCAGGCCCAGATAGGATCCCCATGGAGCTATATAAAGTGATTAAAAAAGAAATAGTTCCTATGTTACTAGATTGGTTTTGGGGGTACAATATGATGGGATCCCTCCGGAGTCCTGGCAAAGGGCAGATATAGTAGTATTCTTAAAAAAAAGGAAAGCCTCCCGATAACCCTGCCTCATATAGACCTATATCTCTTATGAACACAGGCCCGAAATTATATTACAAAATTTTAGCTACCCGGCTTGGGAGGATCATAGCGCATCTTGTCTATCCTTGGCAGCACAGTTTTATACCAACAAGAGGCACAACTGATCACATTAGACGTGCGATAGCTCTATTAGATGTCACCGAGGCAACTGGGGAGAAGATGGCTATGATCCTCCTAGACGCGGAGAAAGCTTTTGATCGTGTGGCATGGCAGTATCTATGGACAACTATGATACATCGCTGGTGTAAAAGATACAATTCATATGTTTTACAGCTGCGACCAATTAAATATATTAATAAAACAAATAGAAACCTTCTTGACAGCAGCCGTAGAGTGTCCTATTAAAATATCTGTAACTTTAATGTTACTAGGATGTGATGAAAGTATACAATGTGGTTATCAAATGAGCAGATTTGTTTTTATTGCAATAGCTGTAATGAGACTTCTTATCTTCACTCATTGGAAAGACCCAGATCCTCCTCGGTTTCAAGCATGGATTGGTCGTTTATTGGCTATATATCATCTCAAAAAAGCACTCTATAAATGTAAAGGCCGGGGTGCTCGAAAGCGTGGCAGAGAAATCTGGGCTCCCTTGAAAAATGGATTATTAGACAAACTAGCATGTAAAGGAATATAGGATATAAAAAGATGCCCGGAAGGTTAGACCGGCAATGATGGTTTGTTATCGTAATTGCAATGTTTTGGATTGTTCTTTATCTCTCTTGCCAAACAGTTATTCATTTACGCTGGGACTATGTGTTCTGTTTTTTTTATTTATTTATTTTTGATTCAATGTATATATTATAACTATATGTAAATTTAAGCCTTTGCATAAACTGGATGTTATAGATTGTATATGTAAGATATAGTGAGGAAACTGAATTTGCAAATCCTCTTCAATAAAAAAAAAAATGAAACCTATGTTTTTTTCAGTGAATTCCAAAGGATTTTCAAATGATAATTCCTATTTATAATGTTCAATAAGTATATCTGTTTTTTCTATCTTTTTTAATTATCATCCCATTCTCAACGTTGTAAAAACTGCAAATTTTACCACTCTTCAATTTATTCCTTCCTCCAAAAAGATCGCTACAAACCAGAACCACAACTAACGTTAATAATATACAAACTAGGCATTCTCGTAGAAAAAAAACAAAAAAAACACCACTTCCCAAACTTTCAAAAACAAACCAAATCTACAATGCTATCCAAAAAAAAGGCGATAGTTCCATTTACCACTAACAAATTAATATCAACATTTAACTAGTGTAAGGACGTCGACTATGTACTGTGCGAATTACATCCAACTCACACCCATATCTAAAGACAAATATGTAATAGAGGTACTAATTATACACTTCCAACACCCAACAAAATAACAACACTTAGCACCACCACCAAAATAACCCCTCCTGGCAGCTCTCTGTCTACTACCTCAGACGCAGCGCAAAACAGGACAACGGACCTTCCCAAAATAATAGATCCCCTCAACAGCACACTAGCTCAATGTTCAGAGATGTGGCAATCAACTATGTATAAGGGAAGGATCTCACACATCAACAATGATATACACACTGCTAATACTACCGATGATATGCTATACACAACACACTATAGAAACCAAAAACGTTTCCGTGTGTAGATATGCTATTGATACATGTAGTGTACTGCACAGTGGACACAACCATATTATCTCAGACACTGGCGAATATTTCGGTCATGTAGCTGTGTTGTCTCCCCCCTCCCTTGAAGCAGAAGCGGAGTGGGCTGCTCCAAAGTACGCAAATTCAGCGTAAGACTATAAATAATTATCCTACACCTTGGGTGTGGTTCACTTCTGAAAAGAGAAGAGACTCCGCCACAGCGAAAGTCCGCACCCTGCCACGTGGCTGCCGCCATGACCACGTGCCTCCTCGATACAGGCCCATTCCAAACTCAACGCCACAGCACCGCAGACTTATGTCTGTATCGACTACTGCCTTCGATCTCCACTGCGGACAGCAGGGTTCACAACTCGAATTCAGCTTTGCATATGCACTATGGACAGCATTGAATGAAGCCTTCCTTTATTTAAAGGTAGAGACAATTGTACTCTATGCCTCCCGATTTTGTAAAAGGATGTGACAAAAAGCATTTGTCTATAACTGTGCTGACTACAGCCTTCGATCTACACTGCGGACAGCAGGGTTCACAACTTGAATTCAGCTTTGCATCAACACTACGGACAACATTGAAATTAGCCTTGATTGATTTAAGACAGAGACAATTTTGTTAAATGATGCGACAAAAAACATGCGTCAATGTCTTTATTGAGTACTGCCTTCAAATGTACACTGTGATCAACAGAGTTCACCACTTCATACCAGAAGCGCAGAAGCACTACAGATACCATGGAATTCAGTCTCGATTTATTTAAGGCAGAGGCAATTGTACTATGTCCTCAGATTTTGGTAAAATAAGTGACAAAAAGGATTCCTTGATGTCAGTGTCAACTACTGCCTTCGATCTTCACTGCGGACAGCAGGGCTCACAACTAGAATTCAGCTTTCCATCTACACTACGGACAGCATTCAAATGATCTTTGATTTATGTAAGACAGAGACCATTTTGTTAAAGGATGCCACAAAAAACATTCCTCAATTAGTGTACTGAGTACTGTTTTCAAATGTACACTGCAATCAACAGAGTTCACCACTTGATACCAGTGGCGCATCAGCACTACAGACAACATTAAATTCAATCTCGATTTCTTTAAGGCAGAGACAATTGTACTGTGTCCTCAGATTTTGTTAACGTATGAGACAAAAATGCATTCCTTGATGTTTGTGTGACTACTGCCTTTGATCTACACTGTGTACAGCAGGGTTCACAACTTGAATTCAGCTTTCCATCTACACTATGGACACCATTCAAGTTAGGCTTGATTTATGTAAGTCAGAGACAGTTTTGTTAAAGGATACGACAAAAACAATTTCTTGATGTCAGTGATGACTACTGCCTTAGATCTACATTGTGAGGGCTCACGATTAAGGTAGAATGGTGATTGTACATGACGCATTCCAGTAGACAAGAGATATTATACCACTGCGACCCCCTCGAACCACAAATCATCGCAGGGTACGCACACGCTGAGTTCTCTTTTGGTGCCACTAACTCACTGCACCACAAGTCATCTCCCCGTAGCTTTATTAAAGCAGAATTCACTAGGCAAACAAATTGCTCCCAGTGCGTCCTCCCTGCACTACGCATTATCGCAGGATATGTGCAAGCTCAGCGCAAAAGATACTACTAACTCAGTGCACTATAAATCATTACAAAGAAGACTGAACAGTTTTATGTCACAGTGAGACATACTGTCCCTTTTAAATGGAATTCATGCAAAATTCAATTGATAAAACACATTAGTCCAATTACTGTAGCCCCCCTGACCTCGCATCATCGCAGGATACGTACACGACAAGCGCCAAAGGTACTACTAACTCAGTGCACCAAAAATCATTATCACGTGGCCTTACTAAGGCAGAATTCACAAGACAAAAAACATAACTATCAGTTTGGCCTGCCCGGACCGCGCATCATTGCAGGCTCCACAGAACCTTGTTGTTTCAGATAGCACTAACTCAGTGCAAACCAAACTAAGTATAACACCTATCAAACCCTACACAATATCCCTTTAGTATGCTTCCTTCAAAAACGTATTTTGTATCACTTATAGATTTAGTTGAATAATAAAATTTACGCTGCATATATGTTCTATCTTCCACTTCAATCATGATTGCAGATGATGCAGTCCACCCTAAGATCTACACTGAGGACAACAGGGTTTACAACTGCAATTCAGCTTTGTATCTACACTACAGACAGTAGAGAATTTAGCCTTGATTTATTTAAGGCACAAACAAAAAATACTCGTATGGCACTGCTAGTATGCACTAGCACCTTTAATCCCTACATCCTGTGAACTATGTTTACAAAGAAAGTAGAACACAGGGCCAAAATGTACCTCCACCACCGGTAATACCAAGTACCTCCGGGGTATTACCTTTAACATCGCCACCAGACATACGCCCCCATTTTGAGAAAGTTAGAATGCACTGCGTGAAATGCAATTGTTTAATTTGTTATGGGGAGCAATCAGTAGACCTAGTTTACAGAGCAGTTGATAACCATCGATTGTAGTTTTTTTTAACCTCAAAATTGATGCAGACCAATATGCAACACTCAATATTTTGAGTACAGACCGCTCGAACCACGCATCATCGTAGGGTGAGCACACCCTGAGCACCACACGCACCACTTACTCAGTGCACCATAAATAACCACCACGTAGCCTCATAACACCTTCAATGCTATGGAGATTTTTTTCCTGTGCTGGATATTTTATTTTCCCATTGTTCATGACAAGGTCAGCTTGTCATTAGCACAGCTCCAGTGTACTGCATGACTGTCATGAGCATGGAAGGGGTTAAGGCAAAATTCAGTTGCCAAAAGACATTCTTACCAGTGCTTTCTGCTTGAACCACGCATTATCGCAGGCTCTACATAAACCGCCCCTACCTCAGTGTACCACAACTCATGAACCCTTTTCGATAGAATCTTCTGTGTATTATTTCACATATAGTGCTCCTACCTTAGTACAGCAGAAGTCATAAACTGTTTACGATTGAATATCTGTGTATGATATCATGATTGCTATTCTACTTGTTACCAACAGCAACATAATAAAATGGAGTCGAGCGCATGTGCCCATATCCACTTCAACTATCTATCTGTGTCTGTGTATTTATTATGTTTCTAAAATGCTGCTTCTACGCTCTACCACATTATATTGTGCTATAAATAGCATATGCAACCATCTTACCTCTGACAGTAAGTGTGGACTATTCCTCCTTTTTAAAACTTTTTTTTTTTAGCATATTTATATACCGCAAAATCAACCCAAAACTATATCAGCAATTTACATGAGCACTGTATTTAAAGTACATTTTCAGGCACGCGTAGATTACGTCATTAGTCTACAATAACAGGATGTGGATGCAATTCCAAGCCTCGAACACTGATTTCCAGCACCAAGTTCGACAGTATACCTGAATGACCACATACGTATATATATTAGCTGCCCTTCATGTGCCAAAAAACGGCAACTTAAACCTTTCACAGCCCTGTATTACTACAGCTACAACACTCCACTGAATGTACGACAAACATTCATAATCACAGAAATGCGTCATGTCCACAATCTTTTATGTGTGAAACTATGAAGGAATATAGAATCAGTGATACCTCGTACACATTTATACCAAATGGGAGTTTCATGGTCAGTGACGTGGAGATTGCAGTACAGAAAGGGAAGAAATACAACAGCGCTAATACAACAATAAAGGCAATAAGGTAAAAGATATGGGAGAGTAATATAACGGAAGGTACAACACAGTGATACCCGTACCTTTCATATTGGCCATGTTGTGGAAATTTACAGACATAATGATACATTTGCGTTAAGACCCGGGTGACGTCAGCACTACAAAACGGACACCCGATTCACTTGATTTTTCATATAGCTAACTACGGAACCACGCCCATAGCTCTGTAATCATGGTTCAGAACCTCGCGCAGCACTGCCATACGTCAGTACAGCACACTCCGCTTACGCTTCCAGAAAAAAAAAAAACATGGCCCAGATTTCCATTGTACTGATTTCTTCCTTCCAGGTCTAGTTGTCAGAACAACACACACACACTCCCTCATGGCTGGTATACACCCACACCACATCCATCCACAACATACGTCACCACACACGTGGCCCTATCAATAAAAAAAACGGGGCGCACGTGCTCTACGCCATTTTAGAGTTGCTCCCATCGCAAGTGCTGTGATGGTCCGTCCTAGTGCGTCGAACACCTCATGTAGGCCCGAACAACTGAGTACAAGACCCCACCACTACGTGCGTGGCCTCTTTGGTCACTGAGTTAGTGGTACCGGAAGGACTGAGCAGCTGAGGACCCTGCGATGATGATAGGAGCACAAGTATGTCGTTACCCATACCGATATGAAGACTCGCCACCAAATGTGAGTCTTCTTGGTGGCAGAGCGGGACTGCATGATGTAGAAAGTACCCTGTCTGCGAAAAGGTGAGCAGTGAGGCCTGGGTGCCCAGCGGAGGGAGTAGATGGGGTGCACCAGACTGGATACAAAAAGTTCACGCAGCCATTTACGCGTACGCAGTCCTATATACCGTATCTTATTGCATTTGTATATTTTTTTTCTAATAGCAGGAACGTTTTTATAATCGGTCAAACGTCCGGATTATATAAACTATACAAATAGTTGTTTTTTATTGCAGGAGAGAAGGTTTGTGAAAGGGCGATGTTATTCAACTCCACATTAAGATGGTAACAAATACCAATCATAACATCTTTCTTTTACTATCTTTTATATGTAGAGCTTCAGGGTGCATTATGTCCCGGCACGTGGTGAAAAACACACTGGTGACAGAAAGGTGAGCTCCGAATATTCTTTTCAGTCACTCTCTCACTTCCTCTCTCCTTTGATAAAGAAATGACACACAATATTAACTTCCTTTTTATCTTACAGGTTGTGTTTCACAAATTGGCGTCATCCCCCCAAAACACCTACAAAGCACAACCTTTGTGCATTCTGCGATGATGCGTGGCCATCGTAACAACGTCTGAGAAGGCTGCTTCTAGATGTGGTGCACCCTCTTTGAATCACTACAATGGCACAAGGTGAGCAAATAAGCTTGTTTCCGAAACAACGAGAAGTCATCTGTGAAAGGAGAGAGTGGGTAGTGTGCAGCAGCTTCACTGCGTAGGAATGTACAATTACCTCCCTTTTAACATGGGAAAAGTGGCGCCAGGAGCTCCTAAATCTGCCTCTGACTTACCAAGAAAAACACTCACCTCCGGACTATGCGAGTCAATGGGGTGCATCAGTCTAGGTACACAATATTGAGAACTCACCGCTATGCAGTGGGAGTGCATGGGATATACTACTTTGGAAGAAAAACAGCGCACAGACACCTCCTTACAGTGGAAGTTGATGAAATACATTATCCTGAGTGTACAAATAAATACACCAAAAATACACTTGTGCAGTTGTATGTACTATGCTATTATTAACTCTATATACTATCTTTCAGATCACTAAACTGGAGGGTGCACTATGAACCAGCATGTGCTTGGACACACAACGGAGGCAAAAGGTGAGCTATGAGTATTTTCTCCAGTATTAACTGCTCCATCTATAACTTTCTCTCTCTCACAGTTTTAATGTTGTTTTTTCTCTCTCTCTCTCACTCTCTCTCACATAATTTCTCTTTCTCTTTCTCAGTTATGGACGCTGCTGTCCACTCTGCCGTGTATAACCAAAGCTGAGTTCAAGCTGTCACAGTGTTTACACGAGGTAAGCAGAGCGGCCTAGATATACAATGCCTCCGATTAAATGCATTAGAAATAAAAGAGCTCATTTACAAGCCCCTTGCACCACTTTTGCGTCACTTTTAACATGGGAAAAGTAACACAAAATTGGCACAAGAGGCTTGTAAATAAGCCCCAAAGAATATTGTCCTGCATAATGACTTGATCTCTCACCTAATTCTGTCTCATCTCTGAATCATTTTAAAGACCTGTAGGTCAATACTGTAAATCTGACGCAGTAGGCACTTCCGTACAGACACCTTTTGAACGCGGGCCTATAAGAGAGGTGGAATGTATCAGGTACACTGCAGATGTGCAAATTAAAAAATATCGCCAAGTATTACCTTAACTTGTAATGTTTGACGTCATTTAGTCACATTAATCTAATTTTGAACACCTATTTTCATTTTTGTTTTGCAGATTACCTACCCTACTTCTATTGGAGTCCATATCACATTTTGTTGAATTGTTTTTTTAAAGTTATGTTTCTAGTTATTTATTACATTGTTATCTTTAAGTTACATTTCCAGTTATTTATTGTTGTTTTAATAAAAGTGCATTAAAAAAAAGTATATACGTCTTCTTTTTCTGACAACATTTCACTATTATTTAGTGTGATAATAATACAGTTAGAAAACATTTAAAAATAGAAATTATATTTATAACTTGAAGTATAATACTGAGGCTAACTCTTTACCAGCTCTTTACCAGAGTCTATAGCTATGACTAACGGTTCCTATGGAAAACCTTTACAACTCCAGCACAGTAACTGTTTCGATTAGCAACATTGTGTGGTGAACTTCTAAGCTCTGTGCTCAAGTAAGTGTTCCATGAACTGTTAATATGGTAACAGGCAGTAAGCAGTTCGGGGGTGGGGTTGAAAGGTACTGGCAGTACAGAAACTGTAATATTTACCCAGGATCCTCTACATAATAGAAAAGAAGGCAAAGTAAAACAGAACACTGTGTACCAGATTTACAACCCCCTTGCGCCACTTTCGCGTCCAAGGCCCCCCCAGCAAAATTAGAAGTGTGTGGGCCACAATAACCCCCCTCAAGCCCTGGGAACCACCACCCCCGGGGATTTATGTATTGTGGGAGGCAGGCTGCGTGGCCCTCCGCCTGGAGCCCTCGAGGGCCCTGGGACCGCCACACCCCAGGGCCGGCTGCTGCAGTGTCCGGGGGTGCCTACCCCAGGACACTGCTGTTTGCTATGAGAGTGTGGGAGTCTCGCGGCTCCCGCCCCTCCCATAGCAAACTTGGTTTGGATTTTGAAAGACAGAGCAGTGAAATCTGTTCTCACTTTCAAAATCCAAACCAGATTGCTTTTCCACATGCAAGTTAGCATCTCCCCATGTGGAAAAGCAATGCTGGCTCCCGAAGGACAAGGGGAGCCGGCATGACCGTGGGGGCATTGTGGCTCCCCCCATGGTCCCCAACATTTTTTATAAGACCCGGGGGATAGGGTCCCCGGGGATATTAGAAATTACTGATAGGGGCTATTTTTTTACGGTAACATTAGAAGTCGCGCACCCAGCGCAGCGCTCAGTGTGGCCCCCTGGTGTGCACGCGCTGGATGCATTACTCATAATCTGTAGGGTGCACTACTCCAGCGCCTTTGGTGCACAACTTCTACACGTTTGGGAGTTGGCATTGCTTTTCCACATGGGGAGCTACTAACATGCAGCTCCCCATGTGAAAAAGCAATCTGATTTAGATTTTGAAAGAGAGAACCGATTTCCTTACTATGGGAGGGCGGGATGGACACCCCGGGACACTGCAGGAGCCGGCCATCCCACAATACATAAAGCCCCAGGGAGTGGTGACCTTGCAGCCCCCCCCAACTAATTTTTTTGTAGCCCTGGGAGGTGACAGGCCCTCGAGTGCTCCAGGAGGGGGGCCACACAGTCCCCCACCCACAATACATAAAGCCCGGGGGGGGGTGGTGGTCGTCCCCGCGGCTTTGGGGACCTTGGACCCCTCCCCCCACCATTTTTTTTAGCCCCAAGGGGTGACGATGCCTGGGGCTGGGGCCCCTCTGGGCCCCCCATAAAATGTAATATTTTGCCCCCGGTATTTAGCCACACCCGGGGGCTAATTATAAAAAAAGCTCCATTTTATTTTATTTATTTTCTTTACGGCAGAGTCCGCGCACCCTACAGGCACCTGCCGGGTCTTTAAAAAAAAAAAGATTTTGTGGGCCCTGGGGGTCCTTCTGGGACCACCTAAGCAGGTCTAGAGGGTAAAAGTATTTCTACTCTGCCCCCTTTCTATGTTTTGCACACATATTCCACTGACTTCTTCAGCCTCGCTTCTACCGAGGCACAAAATGGCTGCCAACAGTTCCTGGTTTCGAATGTTGACAACCACTTGACAGCCATTTAGCATTCAGCGAGTGATCGGAAGGGTGCGCTTATGATATACTCATGGTCCGCTGATAGTCCGCGGATCCACCGAGCCCATAGATATATAAATGCTTTTAACTGTAATTTTCTCAGGAACTACTGAACAGATTGACACCATTTAGGCAAAAGGCACCAGTCTGAACCGAGGACTACATCTTTGCTAAATTTGGTGTAATTTTGTTCAGCAGTTTGGGCTGTAGCTGTGGCTAAAGGTCCTATTGGAAATTGCATGGGAAAACATGTTTTGGAACCCCCCCTTTTTTCGCTTCCCCCGCATGACGTATCACCATAAAACTTTCAGGATAGGAGCGGACTGCAGCTGACCGTAAGTTTTGAAAAGTTCCCGAAGATTCGTCAACCGGCTCCAAAGTTATTCCAAATAGAATGTTGCGGATTTCCTATGGAAAATAGGTCCTAACTATATATATATATTACCTACTGGCGGTCGCCAGTAGGTAGTTATAGTTAGGACCTACTTTCCATAGGAAATCCACAACATTCTATTTGAAATAACGTTGGCATCAGTGGACGAATCTTCGCGAATTTCTCCAAGAAAATGGCCTGCTCGGTTCCGCTCCTTCCCTGAAAGTTTGGGGGTGATTCGTCAAGTGGGGGCCGAGAAAAAAGGGGGGCCACAAAACGTGTTTTCCCCATGCAATTTTCCATAGGGACCTTTAGCCAGGGCTGAGAGGTAGAGTTTGGTTCGCAGATTGTGCTTTTTGTTAACTGGTGTAAATCTGTTCAGTAGTGCCTTAGAAAATTACAAGTAAAATTATAGCGATATCTAGAGACGGAGTACAGAACGCGTACGGAAATCCGTACAATTACGAGCACGAGCTGCATGCTGATTGGCTGTCAACTGTGCGTGAACACTCCAAACCAGGAAGTATTGGCAGCCATCTTGTTCGGCGCTAGAAGCGACTCACAAGAAAATAGTAAAACAAAGTTGAGAAATAAGGAAAGGAGGCAGGGTAGAAACATCCTGACCCTCTAGGCTTGATCAGGGGGTTGTACATGGTTATTTAGGCTCAATTATTTATTTTTTTAAAATAAAAATCGGGGGTACGCGTATGGTATACGTACGCGGTGGAAAAGGGAAATAAAAAATAGAAGTCAGTTTTATTCATTCGGTCCCGGGGGGAAAATTTCAGGGGCAATTTTTTTCATAGTGGGGGGCTTGTAAGGTGCCCCAGGGAACACCACCCCTCTGTGGTTTTATTTGGAAGTATGCGGGGGGGGGGCTTACGATCCTCTTCCCCTCTGTCTCGGGGACCGTCACCCCGACGAGGCTTTTTTAAAAAAAAATATATTTTTTTAAAGTGTGTTTTCAGCTCTCCCTCTCTCTCTCCCCGTACACGTCGTGGGGACCGCCACCTTCCTGGGGCAGTAATATGTAAAATGACCTACCTGCACTCCCCGGGGTTTTTTAATGTTGGGAGGGGGTTGCGCTGCCCCACTCCTGGAACCCTTGGTGGCCCTGGGGTCCACCATCTCCCAGGGTCGGTTCTTGCAGTGTCTCGGGGTGCGTACTCCCGGGACACTGCTGTTTGGTATGGGAAGGGCGGTACCGCCGCCGCTTTCACTTTACCACAGGAAACCACTTTCCTATTTGAAAAAGAGAGCATGTTAATCTGTTCTCTCTTTCAAGAAAGCAGATTGTGTTTTGAAAGAGAGAGCAGCATATAAGGTGATGTCTCTGATAAAGCAATGCGGGCTCACTAAGGACTAACTTTACTGGTCAAAAAATGAGCTATATTTCTATGATAGTATGTAAAACTTTCAGTTTTTTTTGTGCACCAGTTGTACTCTCTACGCATGCGCAGCCTCGTTTCCAAGCCCACATTTTTTTCTTTTTCTTCAAGTTCGCCAAGCAAACCTCACCTCATTTCAGGTATTAAATTTGCCGCTTTCTTTTCCCGGGCCGTGTGTGTCATCCGCTGCTATACTTTTGTAATATATTAATAAACATATTGTATCTATATTTATTTGAAATGTAGTGTCGAGGTGCCAAACGTGGATTACATACTCCGTCCAGCGCCATTTTAGTAGTTTTCCTCTGTTATTTTTATTATACCGGTTACTTTCATTTTACCCTCCGCATATTTTCTCTGTGATCGATGAGATTTCCTGACACAGACACCACAGTGTTTGTCCTTGGCCTCCAATCTTATCAGACTTTGTCACAAGTATACCTAGAAACTAATTTGAAGGACGTACTCTCTACGCAAGCGCAGCATTGTTTGCAAGCGCACGTTTTTTTTCTTTTTCTTCAAGTTTGCCAAGCAAACCTCACCTCATTTCAGTTATTAAATTTGCTGCTTTCTTTTCCCTAGTCGTGTGTGTCATCCGCTACTATACTTTTGTAATATATTAATAAACATATTGTATCTTTATTTATTTGAAATGTAGTGTTGAGGCGCCAAACGTTGATTACATACTCCGTCCACCGCCGTTTTTGTAGTTTTCCTCCGTTATTTTTATTATACCTGTTACTTTCATTTTACCCTCCGCATATTTTCTCTCTGATCGATGAGATTTCCTGCCACAGACACCACGGTGATTGTCCTTGGCCACCGATCTTATCAGACTTGGTTACACGTATACCTAGAAACTCATTTGAAGGACGTACTCTCTACACATGTGCAGCCTTGTTTCCAAGCGCACATTTTTTTTCTTTTTCTTCAAGTTCGCCAAGCAAACCTCTCCTCATTTCAGGTATTGAATTTTCCGCTTTCTTTTCCCAGGCCGTGTGTGTCATCCGCTGCTATACTTTTGTAATATATTAATAAACATATTGTATTTATATTTATTTGAAATGTAGTGTTGAGGCGCCAAACGTTGATTACATACTCCGTCCACCGCCATTTTAGTAGTTTTCCTCCGTTATTTTTATTATACCTGTTACTTTCATTTTACCTTCCGCATATTTTCTCTGTGATCGATGAGATTTCTTGCCACAGACAGCACGGTGTTTGTCCTTGGCCTCGGATCTTATCAGACTTGGTTACACGTATACCTAGAAACTAATTTGAAGGACGTAAGCCACAGCCATTATAACGCGTGTTCGTCAACACAAAGTCATTATTAAGATTATGCGTTTATCATGCGTGGTAAATGCATACTAGTTGTAAAAGCATGTGTGGTAATGCCATATGCGTGCTAATGGCTTCGTGGTGACGATCAGGCGTTGTAATGGCTGTTTCCCCCTGGGACACTGCAGAAACTGGGTCTGGGCGTGGTGGACTCCAGGGCACCAGGTGGAGGGCCACGCAGCCCCTCTCATACAATATAGTAGTGTTTGTGGGGTTATTGTTTCCGTGGTTTGAGGGGCGTCTTTGAGGCGCACACACTTAATTTTGTAGGGGTTAGGCATTGCATGGGGAAATGTCGCAAGAGGTTTGTAAATGTGCTACACATTGTTTCGTATTAGTTTGATTTCTTTACCATGTTGTAGTGTATCCAGAGAAAATATAACTCAGTACTTTTCAATCCTAGTCTTGAACATCTTACTATAGTACTTCAACATTTTAAATATTATTTTTATTGTGGATCGTCACCCCCCACAAAGAAAAAGTAGTATGTACTTTTTTAAATTAAGTTTTATTAAAAGAATAACTGTAAACGAAACTTAATGATAATTATATTATAAAGAACTAGAAAAATAACTTTAAAAAAACAATAGTATAAACAAATTGTGAAGTTGACTCCAAAAGACGTACGATTGGTAATCTGCAAAACAAAAATGAAAATTAGAGTTTAGAATTATGTAGATGTGACTAAATGAGCGGAAGCATTACAAGTCAAGGTAACACCACGATTTTACGTGACCAGTGTGCCTGGTACATTTCACTTCTGTTATAGTGCCGCGTTCAAGTGGTGTCTATATGGAAGTGCCTACTGCGTCACTGACACAAAAGTTGCACAACGGGATTGTAAATATGGCGACTTATTTCTAATGCATTGTAATGAAGGCATTGTATATCTAGGCCTCTGTGCTTACCGTTGTATAAACACTGCGGCCAGTGGAAATCAAAACTTGAAGACTTCTTTGCTTTTACATGTGAAAGCAGACAGCATTTTCTATAACTTTAAAAGAGAAAGAGAAATGATGTCACATAGAGTGAGAGAGAGAAAGAGAGAGAAAACAACATTAAAACTATCTCGCAGAGTCTGGAGTTGAGATTTTTTTTTGAAAAGTTAGACGTAGATTTACAAGCTGCTTGCGTCACTTTTCCCATGTTAAAAATGACACAAAAGTGGCGTAATAAGCTTGTAAATCTGTTTGTCAGACTGTTGTAACCTATCTGTTGTCACTGCTCGGAGGTAATTATACATTTCAAAACAGTGAAGCTGGTGCACACTACCCACTGTCTCCTTTCACAAATTAAGGTTACACTACAGTTTTACGTGTGCATTGTGCCTAGTACATTTCAGTTCTGTTATAGTGCTGCGATCAAGTGGTGTCTATATGGAAGTGCCTACTGCGTTACTGACACAAAAGTGGCAGAACGGTATTGTAAATATGCCAACTTATTTCTAATGCATTGTAATGAAGCTATTGTATATCTAGGCCTCTGTGCTTACCGTTGTATAAACACTGCGGCCACCGGAGTTTACAACTTGAGTTCAACTGTTGTTCTTGACGTCAAAGCAGACAGCAGTGGCTATAAGTTTAAAAGAGAAAGAGAAATGATGTCACAGAGTGAGAGAGAGAGAAAGAAAGAGAGAGAAAGAAAACAACAGTAAAACTGTCTCGCAGAGTCTGGAGTTGAGATTTTTTCTTGAAAAGTCAGACGTAGATTTACAAGCTGCTTGCGTCACTTTTCCTATGTTAAAAGTGACACAAAAGTGGCGTAATAATCTGTTTGTCAGACTGTTGTAACCTATGTGTTGTCACTGCTCGGAGCTAATTTAACCTTTTAGACAGTGAAGCTGGTGCACACTACCCACTCACTCCTTTCACAGATAATTTGTTGTTGTTTCGGAAACAAAATTGTTTGTCACCTAGTGCCATTGGCGTGATTGAAACATGGTGCTCTACGTGTGGAAGAAGCCTTCACTGTAATCAAGAGAGTTAATCATTTCAATTCAGATAAGTTTGTATACAGCAGAGTGGAGATAGCAGCGTCCAAATCTTTAAAAAGAAAGAGAAATGATGTGAGATAGTAAGAAAGAGAAAGGGAAAAAAGGATATTAAAACGTGGGAGAGACACACACGACAGGGGAGGGGTACGTGAAGCCAAAGGCACAACAAGTCAAAAATAACGGGGTGGGGGTTAGAAAAAATTTGGGGTGGGGGATTTAGTTCAAGCAAAAAGAAGAGTGGAGCTGCAGGTGCTGTAAGCGGGGGGGATTATCAAAGCCTCATTAACAAGCAAAATGTCTTTAAAAGACCTGTCACGTACTCGGGTGCGAGTGTGTGTGGGCCAAGGAAGCTATGTCATCCTTGCTGAAGCCCCGTTAGCCCAATGTTTTTTTTGCGCCTGCTGCATACTACATATTCTCTCCTTTGACAGATAACTTGTCGTTGTTTCAGAAACAAGCTTGTTTGCTCACCTTGTGCTATTGCCGTAGTCCGTGTTACATAATCCATCCTGAAGCTGTACATCTAAAAGATATTAAAAGAAAGATGTTATGATTGGTAATTCTTGCTATAATAATTTGGAGTTGGATAATATTGCGCTTTTATAGACGTTTGATTGTCAGATTTCTACGAACTGTTTGTATTGTGAATATATTCCGGACATTTCAGCGATTATAAAAATGTTACTGCTATTGTGGAAAAAAATTAAACATATAAATTAATACATTATGTAGCAGTGCGTTCGTCTAAAATACTAAGTCGCATTTTTGTATGTAGTCAGCTACAACCCTTTGACTCCTTGCGATGCATACTCAAGTCTCACTGCTCACCTTCTTCATGAGGTAGTTCCGATCTCCAACAAAGAAGTCCCATATATGGTGCCGAGTCTTGATATCTCTATGGCTAACGATATATTCGTGCTCCCATCATCATCATCATCGCAGGTTCTTCACCCGCTCAGTGCTTCGGGCACCACTAACTCAATGACCAAAGAGGTCACGCATGTGGTAGTGGGCCCCTTGTTCGGTGCTTTGGGAACAACTCTAAAATGGCGTAGAAAACGTGCGCCCCGTCTTTTTTATACATAGGGTCACATGTGTAGTGACGGATGTGCTGGATAGGTGTGGTGTGGGTGTATACCAGCCATGAGAGAGTGTGTGTCGATCTGACAACTAGACCTGCAACTAAGAAATCACTACAATGGAAATCTGGGCTTTGTACTGTTGTTGTGTTTTTCTGGTAGCGTAAGCACAGTAGGCTGTATTAACGTATTTAGTCTTGATTACCACCTCCCCCAGGGGCTTTTAAATGTTGGAAGAGGGGTCAATAATTGTGTTGACTTTTCTTCTTTAGTGTGCAGTGCTATATTTTTTTATAAAATGTATAAGTTTTCAAACTATCTTTACTCTTACGATGTATGTGCGATATTTCCGTAATTGATTTTAAAAGTAATATACGCTTTTTTACAGTTTAAAAAAACTATTTTTATGATTATTCCAGATAATGTTTTCTCCTAATATGTACATTAAATACATAAATATATATTTTCGAATAATTAGAATCTTACGTGGAGTACGTGTACGGGGCGCCGTATATGACATTACGCTGGATATATCTATTTTTTTAATTAAAAAAACACAGGGTACGCGTTTTGGGTGAAAAAGAAAAAAAACGTGAAGCCCGCTTTATTGTTAATTAGCCTCCGTGGGGGGTCAAATCTCTGGGGCTATTTGTTTTTCATAATGGGGGGCCTAGAGGGTCTCCCCTGCGCGGGGATCGCTACCCCCCGGATGTTTAACTATATGTATGCTGGGCCCCGGGAGTTCCGGGGACCGCTTTCTCCTCCACTCGATTCCCTCCCCCCTCCCCCACCTCCGGGGCCTCTTTTTATTTAAAAAAAACTGTGCAAAGGTGTTGCAAATGTGGTTTTTACTTATAATGTGGTGTTTACTTTCATGATGGGGAGGTGTGGTTGCGCGGCAAAAAATTCAGTCTAGGTTTGAAACAGTTTTTATTAAGCAAATACAAATAAACTTTCTTCAGAAACTGTTGCAGTATATATGAAAAGGGTGACAATTAAAAATGGAATTTCATATAATATCAGTTAAGCGTGGCTATATAGTTAATTTTTGTGCTACAGTTTGTAAAAGTGTAGCCCCACATTCTTGTTGATGTAAGAGGGCATCAGTTACTTTTAGATAAAGTAGAATAGAAGTGCTACAACAAACACTCCTGCACTACATTATCTCAGATCAAGAGAACAAGTAAAACAGTAAAATCAAAATTGTTTCATATTACATAGAAATGCATGCATTATTATTTTTAAAATTTGTATTCTGTACAATTCAGAAACATGCTGTCGTAGTGTTTACAAGTTGCAGACTGTTCCGCTAATAAATCACATACTCACCAAAGAATATATAGAATGTTACTCTTATAATATATAGTACAGGTCCTATATATTCTTTAGGGAGAAGGTGAATAGGAATCGCAAATAAGAATAGAAATTAGAAAATAACATTCAGAAATGTAGGGTTTATTAAATATTTAAAGTAACAAAGTATGCATGATAGCTATATTTTAATATATATAAAAATATCTGATCAAGTTTTTATAAATATTTGATAATTATATTACAGATGGCACTGAAAAACCTCCCATTCCTCTTTTGTAGCAATAGGACAATCAATTATAATATAACGATTTATACTATTGTTACAGTAATGTGGAAAAGTAAATTTTGCCATGTTCTGTGTCCCTACGTGTCATCCATCATATGTTATGTGTGCATGATTAAATATGCATATGCATACCCCATGTTCGATTAATGACGCAATTACAGTTGTGTCCACCTCTAGTATGCCAGTTTCCAGTTCTCGTGAATACTACGAATATCAGGCCCATGTGAAGTTACGTTGCCACGTTTCTCAGTGTGCACGTTATTCTATTATAAAGTCCCCGTTTCTAGGCCTCAAAAGGGCCCGGACACCAGATTCAGCTCCTGTCTCCTGAAGCCTCGCTGAGGAGCGATACAGCCCCCACCTGTATCCTCGACCCTTCACTTACTTCCTGCCTCGCAGTGCCCGGCTCAGCCTGGCTCAGTCTCTGAGTCTGCCAAAAGTATGTTATAGTTCCAGTTATCAGTTCAGTCCTCCTTCTCTGCATTCCTAAGCTACTGAACCGCATCAATAGTTTCCGTCATTGTCTAGCCTTCACGTCTCCACGTTAGAGAAATACTGCATTTAATGGTCATTTAATATTCTTCATCACGCACTACATGTAGAATAATGCATGGTCCAGTCTTAGAGTCTGTTAGCCTTTCCCCTCTTGACTCCTAGTTTATATCAACATGTTCTCTAAACATCAGATACTAGATACTGTTTAGGTACATGTCGCCCTGACTCTCCAGACTTCAGTCTCTGCTCCTAGCACAGAGTTCATAGCCCCCAGCTTCTCCTAGTAATACGTCATTGCCAGTTTGCGCGCACCATCAGGTTAGAGGTCCCGGCTCCTTAGGTAGCCCCCTCCATGGTTTCCGCCCATTCATGACATATTCTGTTACGTTTGCATCACATGTCTATGTATACGCCCAGTTACACCTACTTTCGCCCTTATCTTTCGCGACTGCTACGCGTCACGCCTTCTGCTCCACCCACTGCTACGCCTACTGCAATGTAATGCTATGTGTTTGCGTTATGTATATATGCTCATGTATTGTTATTAAAAGTCGGCGCGCTCATCCCAGATCCAGCCCCAGCAGCTGCTGGGCCCTGTCATCCTATTCCTATGCAGGTTGTCCTGTTCCTGTCCTTATGCTGTAATAAACCTGCGAAACTCCTACTACCTCGAATCTTGACTCTTATTTATTGAGCTATCTGTTATGATATATGTCTAGTCAAAAAGAGAGGTATTATTTATTTATTTACCACATAATGGCGCCCGAACAGGGACTTGCCCTTTCCCCACGCGTCGGTGAAGCCACGCCGACCCCCTGACCCTCTGCAGTCGTGACGGAACTCTTCTGCGCACCGGCAGATATTTCTGCTTCAAGTATCCCTCAGGCCCACGGAGGAGACGGAGGAGGCGGTCCAGCATCCAAACGAGACGGTGGAGGAACGCGGCGAGTCCCGACCAGAGCCCAAGCCAAGAGTCCAAGGTCCGAGGTATCCGGAGGCCCACCCGTAACTGAAGTCCGAAGTTCGTCGTCCGTCGTCGTAGCAGTCCAGTCCAGTCCGAGGCTTTCCGTTCTTGCTGCCCGGTGAGTACCATTACTGGGGTAGTATCTAGACAGGGTCAATCTAAATTGACTCTGGTCCGTGGGTTGGTGGTACACAGACTCACAAACGAAGTGTTCATCTAGGTGGATACGGGTCTTGATGCGTCCCTTTATGGGACCGGTATGTTCCGTACTGTTTCAGCAGTGCATCCAGTAACTCTAGTCTGTTCCGTTCTCGAGAAATTCTTGTGTTTCTGTTCTCAGTATTCCAGGTAATATTCTGTCCGAACTGTTATGTTATGATGTTGTTCAATGTATTTCCAATGTCGTGGTATGCCTGAATTGTTCTCCAAATTGTTATTGTTTCTCGTGTATTGTATTGTGTTCCGATTCAAGTTTACAATGTCTCTCTTTTCGAGATTACGTCAGCTAAAAACTAGAAAGAGTTTGTTAGAAGAAGCAGTTCCTGTTCCGCCGAGGGACAGTCCAGGTCATTTTATGTATCAGAAGCATGGCATAATCGCCATATTGTATCTAGATTTATGGGTAGAGTATACCAAACAGTTAGAAGAAAAGTATAGATGGCCCGTATCGGGTACATGGGATGCCGAGTGCATCATGCGAGTAGAAGAGGCATTATGGAAAAAGGAAGCCAGACAGTCACAGAAAGATGCCATCGAGTTATGGCGTAAAGAATCTCATAAAAGAACTGAAAAGGAAATCAGAAAGTCAGAATTAAGTAGAGAATCCTTAGAACGAGCACAAGAAAAAGAACTAATCGAGATAGGTGAACAAGTCAAAACTGAACAATCAGACAGACAGAGGCATGCCCTTATTAGGGGTATGTATCCTCTCCTTGCCGAGGGCTTGCCAAAAGCGACCCCAGAGGCATCCAGTAATTTCCCGCCACCATTAGTTCCGACCAAGCTACGTCACAAACAGACCGCAGCTGATATTTTTATTTCGTCCTATTTGGACGACACAGTCCCAGAATATGCAAATCCTGTTCGCGCTCCACCGGTCCCTGTAAATCAGGCACTTCCCGCTCCTCCAGACACCGGAGTACCTGTTACGGTACCCCCGGTCCAGCCCGCCATACAAGTCCAGCCTGCCTTTCCATTTCCCACTCTGCCAGGACGAAGAGCCTCAGTAGACGACTCCAGTTTAGGGGCCGCAGGGGGAGGTACTCCTCAAACCCCGCCGCCACACAAGCGTTTAACGTTATCCGAATTACATGCGCAAGCGTCACAGCGTACGCCTAGACATCAGACTGTAGCAGAAATAAGAAAATCCCTTGCCGAATGCGGCTATGATCCAGTCCCAGGCGAGGATAATATGGTTTTATATTCATTCCGCGTAAGAAAGGTGGCCGAGTATCTAGTCACCTTACCGAATATGAAAGAAGATCTAGACAGAATATATCGTTTCATCCGTACAGGAGATGATCCAGAAAGTATTAGCGAGGCCATGTCTCAAAGGAAAGCCGAGATCCAGCTCATGATATTAAAGTTTCTGATCAATTGTCTAATAAGAGAACAAGATTACCCGTCTAAAGATCCGGCCGAAATGAAAACCCTGACAAGGTGGAGTGATAATATAGCCGAGGGTAAACACAAGACCGTCGGTGCTATGGAGAGTATGTACAAGAAAATCCGTAGAGAAATAATAAAGATACACGAACAACGTAAAGCAGCACAAGTAAGCGAGAAAGAAAGTAACTCTGATACTGAAGAGGTAGAGGACGAGAATCCCGCCAGAATAGCGTATGTAGGAAAATCTAGATTTCCAGATCGCCATTTACGCCTAGAACACAAGTCTATTTTTCATTCTCCAGCACCAGAACAAGGTTCACTAGAACAAGTGTTTCAAGCTACCGATCACATTCTGAAATCACGAATCGGTTACAGTGAGTTAAGTACCATGCATGAACAAGAACTAGCCCGATCAGCAGTCCGATGGATTACTGATTCTACCACTTTTCCAGACGAAATAGTGGCACAAATGTTTCTGAAAATGCCCCCAGCCGAACAACGACTGGCGGGTATGTATATGATTCAGCACCTCATTACTTTGTATGAGGGTCAACACTCTGATCCAGGTCCGTTACATGATGTCCTGAACGAGTTACTCCAGTATAGATGGAAAGGTTTAGGTACCGATTTAATTAGTGTCATTCTAGAACAGCGTCACAAATATAGAACGTTTCTGAACCCGCATTTTGTTCATGTCTCACCTCCAGAAGGTAAACCATTTTACATGGAGAGACAGAATCCGTTACGAGAAGTCCACCCAGTTAAAGGAACGGGTGGCGAAATGCAGCGAGTGTTTGTATACACTCCAATAACAAAGATGGAACTCCTCGAGATGAAGAAATTAATTCCCTGTCATGACAAAGATCCAGCAGGGTTCCATAGAGAACTAAAAGACATGCTCCGTATGGGAGAATACACATACCCAGATATCATTAAAATGTTAAAGGTCCTGTTGCCCGCAGGGGTGTATGAAAAGCTAAAGGAAAAAGAATGGGAGGTGGGAGAGAAAAAGATCGATTGGGCAGTTCTAGAAGCTGAAGATAAGGCACGAGTACCAGGTACCGGCCTTGGAGATAAATGTAAAGAATTACCAGAATTATTGATACAAGTTCTACCCAGATTATTGACAACTAGAAAAGAAGACTGGGATGCAATCTCAGCCTGTAAACAGAAGCAAGATGAGGATATTAGTGATTTTTATTCTAGATTTGAAAAATGTTTCAGCATCAACAGTGGCCTCAAGACAAGTAGTGAGTCATACCCTCACCTTTTTGTTACCAAATTAGTCGAGAATTCAAGTCCACAAATTAAAAATCGAGTTCTGAAAGTCGAAAGTACCTGGCAAGCTAATACCCCGTCCCAGATGTTGCAGATGCTTCAATACCACCAGAATAGAATCAGAGAAGAGCAAGAACACGAAAGAAAACGTATGAAAGATACGAAAATGAAAGTACTAGTTGCACAATCTGTTCCTCAAGACAGTCAGAAGAGGGGTCCGAATCAAGCCAGTCATCCTGCAGCTCCCGTTAAAGGGAACTGCAATTATTGTAAACAGCCAGGTCATTTTATAAATGAGTGTGCAGTTCTGAAACACAACATAGCTACTGGTAAGACTAAAGAAAGACCACGTCCGCCTAGACAAGAACAAGTTTCACAGATTCCTCAGCCACAGAATGCACAACAGACAGTTACAGCACCGCAGCCTATTGCTGCAACACAGCATGTTACATCGCAGATGTACCAGTATGCACAGTCTGAGTATCCAGAGTACCAGCAGTATTCATGAAACAGCCTAGAGAGGGAGGTAGGCTTGCCTCTCATCGAGATACCTGTAGATCAAGAAGGTCCCTATGTTCACAGTCAAGTATTAGGGAAAGACAGAAAGTTTTTGATCGATACAGGGGCAAGTAGGACCACAATTAGTCACGCCGAAGTTCCAGGGGCTCCGCTCTCAGGCTCAAGAAATGTTTCCCTTGGATTTTCAGGAAAACCTATCGTAAATGAGATTTCAAAACCAGTTTCTCTAGAAGTAGGTCCATTGTCCCGCACTACTGATCTGTTACTTACTAAGTCATGTCCAGAAAATCTATTAGGCATTAAAACACTGAAAGAATTAGGTGCAGTTATATGCTGTTCCCCAGAGGGAATACGTCTGTTCCTACGTGACTTTAAGGGTCACTATGTATTACGAGATTTTGATTCAAGACTGTCTAAAGTTCCGCAGCATCTATGGGCGCAAGGTCCAACTGATGTAGGTTACATGCAAATCACACCCTATTGTGTGACTCTCAAGCCAGGTGTAGTGTTACCACGAATCAGACAGTACAGATTGCCACCCGAGGCTGTAGCAGCCTTATCCAAAATTATTGACGAGCTCATCGCTCAAGGAGTAGTTGTAGAAACTGACTCCAACGTATGCAATTCTCCGATCATTCCAGTCATGAAACGTACTGATCCAAATGCACCCCCAGTATATCGATTAGTGATTGACCTACGAGAGCTTAATAAATGTATTATTCCGCAGTACCCAGTTGTCCCAGACATCTCTTCCCTATTGACAGCCATTGATTCCGAAGCCACGTTCTTCACTGTCATAGACCTCAAGAACGCATTTTTCAGTGTTCCTATTCATCCAGACAGCCAGTTCCTTTTCTGATTTTGTTTAAATGGAAGGAGCTATATGTTCACACGAGCTCCTCAAGGTTTCACAGAAAGTCCTAGTATTTACAGTCAAGCACTCAAGAGACAACTAGACAACATTCACATGCCAACTGACACTGCCCTGCTCCAGTATGTCGATGATCTACTGATCACAGCCCGTTCTGAACGTGCGTGCGAGCAAGCATCACTGACAGTCTTGTATTTCCTAGCCGAGATGGGGCACAAGGTGTCCCCTTCTAAGCTTCAATTCTGTGTCCAGCAAGTGGTCTACTTAGGACACTTACTGTCCAAGAGGGGTAGGCAGTTGACACCAGACCGTATCCAGTTAATAGCGAGTCTTCCTCAGCCCAAGACCCAGAAGGAGGTACGTGCTTTTATCGGCCTTACTTCTTACTGCAGACAATGGATTCCCCAGTATGCATTTCTAGCCAAGCCACTGATACACTTAACGACACAGGAGGCAGCCGTATCGACCGTCCTCCCTTGGACATCTGAACATACACTTAGTTTCAATGAGTTAAAGAAAGCCCTATGCCAAGCTCCAGTTCTAGCGACACCGAACTACAGTAAGCCTTTTACACTTTTCGTTACTGAACGTGAAGGTACAGCATTATCTGTTCTCACACAAGATCAAGCAGGACAATACAAGCCTTGTGCTTATTTTTCGAGCACATTAGATCCTGTAGCCCAGGCTCTGCCTGCGTGCCTCAAGTCAGTTGCAGCCACAGCACTAGCTATCAGACAAAGTGATTCCATAGTCTTAGGACATACCTTGACAGTACAAGTTCCACACTCTGTGGAAGTTCTTTTAAACCGAACACAAACTCAGCACTTGACAATTGCACGTTTAACAGGTTATGAATTGACACTGTTCCAGCCACACATAGAAATCAGACGCTGCAACATTTTAAATCCTGCTACACTGTTACCATCAGTTAATTCAAATTCTGCCACACATGACTGTGTGGAAATAGTTAACATTACGACAAAGCCAAGACAAGATCTGACCGATATTCCGTTACCAGATCCCGACCTGACACTTTATGTGGATGGTTCATGCCTAAGAACAAGTACAGGAGAACTAGTCGCCGCGTATGCAGTGACTACTGACACCGAAGTTATTGAAACACACCGTATTGACACCCTGTCCGCTCAAGCAGCAGAGCTAGTTGCTCTGACACAAGCCTGCATACACGCCAAGAACTTGAAGGTTAATGTTTACACAGATTCACGTTACGCATTTGGAGTCGTACACGACTTCGGAGTGCTCTGGCAGGAGAGAGGTTTCATGACTTCTCATGGAACCAAGATTCAGCATGGTCTCCTTATTCAAGCTCTGTTAGATGCCATACATTTGCCGACATCTATCGCTATCATGAAGTGCAAAGCACATACGAAAGTTACTGACATTATTTCCCAAGGTAATGATCTAGCAGATCGCACAGCCAAGCTTACAGCACAGACTCCAGACATTCAAGTTAATCCGACACAGACACACACTCCAGATCCGACTACATGCATGACAGTTAAGGACCCTACACAAGATGTCATAGATATCCAGTTACATGCTACTCCCGAAGAAATCAAGAAATGGTCCGAACAAGGAGGGGTCCAGACAGATCAAGGATGGTTAACGAAGGGTAGAGCCACATGGTTTCTCCCCGACTCTATGGTTCAAGTCATTATCAATACCGCACATAGTCCAGCACATTTAGGAGAAAAAGCTATGTTAGACAGTATCCAGAACATTTGGTTTAACAAGCATTTACGAGCTGCAGCCAAGCAGAAAGTCCGTACCTGTATGATATGTTGTCAGTTTAATCCAGGTAAAAGTGTCCCGGTGGACCAAGGTGGATTCCAGCCCCCTGACCACCCTTTTGAAGTCCTCCAGATGGATTATATTCAGATGGAGCGATGTCGAGGTTTCAAGTATGTCCTTGTAGTTGTATGCGCTTTGTCCAGGTGGACAGAAGCATATCCAGTCCCAGATTACACAGCCGCGACCACTGCCAAGCAGTTGGTTCGTGAGTTCTTCCCCCGTTATGGACTCCCTAGAGTCGTATATTCTGACAACGGCCAGCCATTCTCATCTGAACTCATGAAGCATGTTTCCCTGTTGTTAGGGTACCAGTGGAAGTTTCATTGTGTACGCCACCCTGAAGCAGCCGGTCTCGTAGAGAGACATAATCAGACTCTGAAAATCCGTATTGCAAAAGTGTGTAAAGAAAAAGGTGTGGACTGGCTAGTAGCTCTACCAGTCGCTTTATTTTATATGCGCATGGTCGCACATTCCAGATCAGGTCTGTCCCCGTATGAGGTCGTTTTCGGCCGCCCCCCTAATATGTGGGGTACTCCTAGACCCCGAAGTATTACCGATGTTTCAAGTAATATGCTGACAGATTACCTAGCTTCCTTGATGTCTGCCCTCAACTCATGTCGTTCACAGGTTGCTGCCGCATTTCCAGACAATACCGAGGTGGCACCGCATGAAATCGTTCCAGGATCCATGGTGATGGTCCGCAACTTTGACAGATCAAGTCCGCTGGAACCTCGTTGGAAAGAGCCCCGACAGGTCCTCCTCACCACCCGTACAGCCGTGAAGTTGGAAGGACGCAAAGGCTGGGTACACCTTTCTCATGTCAAACTTTTTAATGGACTGAAACCCGTCTTAAAGAACATTTCCCAGGATTTGAAGGATTGCCAAAATATTGTTCTCAAGGACTGTCCCGCAAAAGACATTGCTACAACCCCTCCCCTGTTAGAGAAAACTCCGCAACAGGAGTATAAGCTAAAACTCCGGTCTAGTAAAATAAGTCAGTCAGTTTGATTGTCTAAGTCCTCCCCTAGGTGAAACGGTTAGACTGTTTCTGACATGTATAAAATAGACCCCCATAGTGAGAGAGTTAGTCAAAACTCAATCCGATGTATCGTTTTTCTATGTTTCATATTATTTCTCAGCATTATGATTTCCTGCACCAGTTATGCATTTTTCTTGTATTTCCCAGTTCTTCATGTAAATAAGTCTGCTAATGCTACAGTAGAGCACACGTTTAGTGATCTGCCTCCTCATGAACTCTCTTACCGCCTCGCCATGCGAAATAACTCATTTATCCGCATGTTACATTACTCACACCAGTCCAGCAATACCACTAATTGTTGGGTGTGTGGTCGACTCCCCCCTTTCCAGACCCCGAAGGGAGTCCTGCCACTTTTTCCTTATCCATTTTCACATAATGGTTCGTGTGGAGCATGGTCCACGTTAACGTCATCCTCAACAGATATATCTTTTCTTAACAGTACATGTTTTCCAGACAAACAAGGTCTTCCCCACCGAACAGGTTTAGATCTAGAAAATGAAGTGTATAATTTAGGTAATTATTCGTCGAATTTCATGGTCCTGAATGTTCAGTCTGATACTACTCCAGACTTACCTGCTATTTCAGTACTACCAGTCAAAGGCGAATTATGTGTCCGAAATTATGGTTCCATACATGTAGGACATAGTGATTGTACTACTATTGTCAAGTATAGTGACAGTGGGAAATCTATTTTCAAAGCTTCACGTCATTCTTATTTTATTTGTGGTCAAACCGCATATGTTCGTCTGCCCCTCGATTGGGAGGGAACCTGTTACATTGCCTTCCTACTGCCACCAGTTTTTCTAGCCCCACCTGATTATCATAGGAATACACATCTAGTACACATTAGACATAAAAGGGAGTCCCCAATTGTCGATTATACTGAAACTGCTCTAGAACAGTATACAGATTTCAACAGAGGTTTCTTCTTCTTTATAGGACCTGTCCAGAATAGTAAGTTAATCCGTAGATTAACCAGAACCCTTGAAGCTGTAGTAAATGAGACTGCCTCTGCTCTAGGTAACTTAACCGAAGAGCAATCTGCTATGAGATTTGTCGTTTTACAGAATCGTCTCGTCCTTGACGTCATACTGGCCGATAGGGGCGGGGCCTGTAGAGTCATCGGATCTAGTTGCTGCATTTTCATTCCAAATAACGCGCCGTCTGTTTATTCAGCTATAACCAGACTCCATAAAATTGCCCATCTGTTACACCAAGATCCAGGCACCTGGACATGGTCCGGTTGGTTCTGGAATATAATTTCCGCATGGGGATGGAAAATATTGTCTTTCCTAGGTATTGCAGTAGCGATCATATTCAGCTGCTGTCTCTGTATACAATGTGGCCCTGCGATTTGCGGCATTTGTGCTACCTCTTGTATTCCTAGTCCCAAGCCCCGTTCTAAATCCCGTTCCAGGATAATTCGAGACGAGCAAATGATACTGTATGAAATGATAGACGGTATCATGAATATTGATGTTTCCTGATGGAAACGTAGTGACAAGGAGGGAATGTGGAAAAGTAAATTTTGCCATGTTCTGTGTCCCTACGTGTCATCCATCATATGTTATGTGTGCATGATTAAATATGCATATGCATACCCCATGTTCGATTAATGACGCAATTACAGTTGTGTCCACCTCTAGTATGCCAGTTTCCAGTTCTCGTGAATACTACGAATATCAGGCCCATGTGAAGTTACGTTGCCACGTTTCTCAGTGTGCACGTTATTCTATTATAAAGTCCCCGTTTCTAGGCCTCAAAAGGGCCCGGACACCAGATTCAGCTCCTGTCTCCTGAAGCCTCGCTGAGGAGCGATACAGCCCCCACCTGTATCCTCGACCCTTCACTTACTTCCTGCCTCGCAGTGCCCGGCTCAGCCTGGCTCAGTCTCTGAGTCTGCCAAAAGTATGTTATAGTTCCAGTTATCAGTTCAGTCCTCCTTCTCTGCATTCCTAAGCTACTGAACCGCATCAATAGTTTCCGTCATTGTCTAGCCTTCACGTCTCCACGTTAGAGAAATACTGCATTTAATGGTCATTTAATATTCTTCATCACGCACTACATGTAGAATAATGCATGGTCCAGTCTTAGAGTCTGTTAGCCTTTCCCCTCTTGACTCCTAGTTTATATCAACATGTTCTCTAAACATCAGATACTAGATACTGTTTAGGTACATGTCGCCCTGACTCTCCAGACTTCAGTCTCTGCTCCTAGCACAGAGTTCATAGCCCCCAGCTTCTCCTAGTAATACGTCATTGCCAGTTTGCGCGCACCATCAGGTTAGAGGTCCCGGCTCCTTAGGTAGCCCCCTCCATGGTTTCCGCCCATTCATGACATATTCTGTTACGTTTGCATCACATGTCTATGTATACGCCCAGTTACACCTACTTTCGCCCTTATCTTTCGCGACTGCTACGCGTCACGCCTTCTGCTCCACCCACTGCTACGCCTACTGCAATGTAATGCTATGTGTTTGCGTTATGTATATATGCTCATGTATTGTTATTAAAAGTCGGCGCGCTCATCCCAGATCCAGCCCCAGCAGCTGCTGGGCCCTGTCATCCTATTCCTATGCAGGTTGTCCTGTTCCTGTCCTTATGCTGTAATAAACCTGCGAAACTCCTACTACCTCGAATCTTGACTCTTATTTATTGAGCTATCTGTTATGATATATGTCTAGTCAAAAAGAGAGGTATTATTTATTTATTTACCACAGTAAAAAGAAAAGGAAAATAAAGTTATGTATTTAACAGAATATCCATAATGAAATAATTTCGAGCAGTAATTATTTACTAAACTTCTTTTCTCCGGGAGGTGAAAAAATTACATCTTCGTGGCGACGGGTCATAAACTCCTCTGAGATCATGACGGTGAGAATAATAATATGTATATATTCTCACAGCATATGATCACAAGGGGAAAATAGACTGAAAGCCGCAAGCCGGTAATGTTGCTTACTTATCGTTACTGTTTGTGACGACGGATTGTGAATTCCGCTAGGATCACTAAGACTCTTAATGTTATAATATACATATTAACAGTATGTGATCTCTAGGGGAAAACATAATAACAAGTGTATCATTGTCACGTTGATTGTAAATGTTTAGGGTTTGCGTCGACGGGTTAGCAACACCTCTCGAGCGAAGTACAGTATCAATATTATAATATAAAAATTCACTATATATAAGGTAAAATGAGCCAGAAAAGGAGTAATATTTGTTATAATACATCTGTTTCTAAGAACAAGCTGCTGACGTTACAGAGAAAAAGGGAAAAACATGCAATAACATTTTTTTCTACATATAAATGTTTAAATATTGACAAATAGTCACAATTTATAACTAAGTACTATGCCTATGCCATCTTGAAACAACTTACAACTCCGGAATATGTTTGTTGACGCAAAAAGAGAATCCGATGCTGGAGAACGGAACCTGCAACAGAGATTGGCGATTCAGAAATAACCCTGGAAAACGAAACTAATTGCACAGTAGGTGTGGTTTATATAGTTTTTTGTTGTTTAGTAGTCTATGGAAGGAAGATGTGGCTCCGCCTATGTAGATGGCACGTTTTGCAGTTTACACGTTCTCACGGTTTAACTGTTTTTCGTCTGCACGTGTTCGGAAAAGTTTCAAACTGTGAAGCTGTAAAGGTTTTGATTTTGATACTAACACGTATAAGGTATTATTATCTACATACGTTGGAGAGTTTAAAAAGTGTTACTCGGTAAACTGTGTTCTTTGCATTTTCATGATTAAAAGCATCTAAATAGAAGACGTATAAAAAAATATCGTCATCATTAGAAAAAAAAGGTTTAATATTTGTTATTTTTATGGTTCTTAATTAAAACAAACATTTGCAATGCAATAGGTCTCGCATTAGGTAAGTGTGAGTTATTGGTATTGTAAATGATACATTTTTTTATTTATGTGTTGACTTTCAAAATGACAAACTGATTTTTTTTGGCATTTTCAGTGTCAATACTTAAGGTCTGTGAAAATGAAACAGCTGTAACTGCATTGTAAAAGAAACATGCATGTGTGCTTACAGCATATAAGAATTGTGAATGTTGCCATAGGGCTGGTGGCATTATAACAATACAATTGGGAGGTGGGGCAGTGAATGGGCAGTGGGCAGTAAGGGTGTGGGGCTGGAGGTGGTACAGTTGTTAGGGAAAAGAGGCGAACAGAAGGCTAAAGGGGTACAAAAGCAAGTGAAAAATAATAAAAGGCAAATATTGTCATTTGGCAAGGTGATTATTTGTAAGTGTACGTACAATAATAGAATATATGTTTGTGGGCATAGCTTCAGTTTGTATAAAAGAAACATCTGAATGCTGGTTCTTAAGAAATTGTACATATTTTAATGATTGAAATAAAGAAATTTTTATATTTACTTGCAATTGGCAATACTGTACAATTTAGAAACTCACAAATATGGTGTGTAAAACAGTAGTTTTTTTCGACATATGCGTTGTTCACTAATAGTTCCTTTGTAAGTAATATGAAAATTTGTATATACATTGTTGTCGGTAAGGCAAGTAATAATATATTGTTCAGGTAAATGCAAGTTGTTCTGTATATAAAGCATATTAGGCATGAAAGTAATACAAAGAAACATTGCAATAGTCTTTTTTGTTTTCTTAAATATACATTTTTTGAGGGTAGTGCTTGAAAACTTAATGTAAAAGTGCAGTACTTGTAATAATGTTTACAATAAAAAACAAATAATGTAGAGTAAAGCGAAAATAGTTGTGCACTAGCGTTGGGATAAAAACGTAAAATTTACAACAGCATGCAAAAAAATTGAACATTGTGTGTTAGGCATTTTTCTTTCTTTAAAAAAAGCAGTTTCGTGCGGTACACAAAAAGTGTATATTTTTGTTATGCTGTTACATTTGTTTAATTATGTCTGTGATGCATCTATTGCAAAACAGTACATTTAGGGGTCGATTCAGATTCGGGAAAAACCGCTCCAAATAGCCGTTCGGAGCATTTTTCCTGTACGAATCGTACCCTGCAACGTCCCCCGTACGTACGACGAAGTACGATTCGTACCAGGAGCCGTACTCCGTACGAGTCTTACAAGACAACGTACGACTCTAATCTCTGTACGATTCTCCCTCGGAACCCGCTGTACGCGACATCTGTACGGTTCGTGGCTGTTTTTTACGACCCAGCAAGTACGATACGTGTCGGGTACGCACCGTACGACCCTTTTTCTACGGGAGCTGAAAACAGCCGTAAAAGCAGAGTTTGCGCCGAAACAGGTACGGAACGCCCCCCCCGGGTACGGTGCGTACCCCCCATGATTGCAAGGGTACGCACCGTACCCCTGCGATCATGGGGTGTACGAGCCGTACCCCCAGTGTACGATCGGTGTACGAGCCGTACCCCCATTGTACGATCGATGTACGAGCCGTACCCCCATCGTACGATCGGTGTACGAGCCGTACCCCCATTGTACGATCAGTGTACGAGCCGTACCCCCATTGTACGATCGGTGTACGAGCGGTACCCCCTTTGTACGATCGGTGTACAAGCCGTACCCCATGTACGATGGGTGTACGAGCCGTACCCCCATCGTACGATCGGTGTACGAGCCGTACACCCATGGTACATGGGGTACGGCTCGTACACCGATCGTACAATGGGGGTACGGCTCGTACACCGATCATACAATGGGGGTACGGCTCGTACACCGATCGTACAATGGGGGTACGGCTCGTACACCGATCGTACAATGGGGGTAGGGCTCGTACACCGATCGTACAATGGGGGCACGGCTCGTACACCCCATGATCGCAGGGGTACGGTGCGTACCCCTGCGATCATGGGGGGTACGGACCGTACGGTGTGTATGTGTTTGTGTGCTTTTCCGTACGACTCGCCCTTACCTGACGTGGACCGTACGAATCGCGTCCTCATACCCCGGTCCGGATCGTACTCGTCGGGTCGTATGGCATGTGTACGAGTCGTACGGTATGTGTACGAGTCGTACGGTTCACGGTTTCAGCCTTGCAATACGTACGGATCGCGACGATTCGGACGGATTCACGGAATACGGATCGTACTTCGCGATTCGGACGGACGGGTACGATTCGTACGGTGAGGGCTCCGGATACAAATCGTACGGACGTTTTTTTTCCCGAATCGGGATCGACCCCTTAGTGTTATTGGTAAATGCGGCATCAAAGCATCTTCAAAGTCTTCTGTATCTGTATCAATGTCTAAGAAGTCCATCAAAGTGGTATTGTTTATATCCATTGATTTAAAATTCTCACTTGTTTCTACTTGCACTGTCATTGTGCTTTTTTCTTGGTATGTTTTCTCGACACCATATAATGTTACGGTAATGTTTTCCTTTGGTGGTTGTATGACCTATAAAGAAAGTGTTTTAATACAAAGTATTTTTGTGTTTTTCTTTTTTTGCAATATGACAGGTTTAAAAATTATTACTTACTTGTACTGTAGTGTGTCTAGTCGTGTTTCATATCTTTTCTCCATTGAATTCATGTACAGTCAGATGTGTTATCTGTACACATTTCCCAAGTTCAATAGCAAAATCTGTTGCTTCTCTCCAGAGACTAACTTTCACTGAGTCGGTAGCTTTATTAATTGTTATACTCTTAATCTTGGTTTCTTGTCCCCCGACGAATATATT
Source organism: Lissotriton helveticus (assembly GCF_964261635.1). Taxonomy (NCBI): domain Eukaryota; kingdom Metazoa; phylum Chordata; class Amphibia; order Caudata; family Salamandridae; genus Lissotriton; species Lissotriton helveticus. The sequence continues at coordinate 1,225,471,732 of NC_136059.1, read as the reverse complement.
TTTTGTAGCTTCTACCTGTAGTACATAACATTATTATTCGTTGCTGTTCTTTTATATAGTTATATTCAGGCAAAAACAATATGTTCTTTGCATGTTGTTTGATATGTACAAATTTTAACTTTTTCTCAAAACTATAGTAAAGAAATTGCTGCTGAATTAGTTAAATAAAAAGTGAGGGAAAAAAAAAGCAAATAGATAGCTATTACCTTTGAGAAATAACATAGAACAATTGTAAGTTGTTTACAAGTAGTTGTTGAAATAGATAAATGTTGTTTGTATGTGAGCGTCACTGTAGTTAGGTATTTTCTCAAATAGTAAAATATATAAACCATTTTACTTACCTTGTATTGTGGTTTTATTGTTGGAATGTGAGTAGTTGCAATGTTGCAATCTCTTTATTTAAATTTAGCTATACTGCAAGAGTGGTAGCAGTAAAAGAAGCAGATGATAAGTTAAGAAATAAAAAGCAAAGGAAGCACAACAGCCAAAAAAGCAAATGGGTAGTAATTATTTTAGGTGTATGTAATAATGAAAATGCAGCATGTAAAAGAAACACAACTATTATACTTTGCTGTTTAGTTATAAAGATGTAATATACTAGTTGCGATGCTTTTACAGACAAAAAAGGGAAGTCGGGGGGCAATATTGAGAGCATTTTTGGGAGCAGCATAAGATGTGTGGTGAATTTTAAAAATGGCTTATTTTGTAGGCTAGTGTAAAAAAAAAATTATTGAATGGTAGCAGCAGAAAGTTGCAAGTTGTGTAGCGAAATAGAAGGTATGTTATAAAGGATTGAAGAGCATACGCCAAGTATTGTAAGTTAGCAAACAAAAAGCAAGGAAGTTAGAGCAACTTCTAAAAAAACAATTGTATAGCAATTACCTGTTGCAAGAAGCATTGTATAATTTGCTTTCCTTGTACAAGTAGTTGTTTGAAACAGGCAAATGCTGTTTATAGGTGAGTTGCATTGTATTTAGCAATATTTTACAAATAGTAACATATATAAAGTGCTTTACTTACTTCATATTGGTAGTTAATTTCTGTTTTTCTGTATGTTATAGGGTGTTGGGCTAATGTTAAAAATAGTTCTAGAGGCTATAGTAAACATTATAAAATAGTTCCTTGAATATGAGCATTCAAAGGTTTCAAGTTGTCTATTAAAATCCATATTCGAAAACATTTCAAAGTGCATTTCATTTGAGACAATTAGTTATAGCTATACAGTTGTAACATTTTCATTTTTTTGTGAGGGGGAAGAAAGATAGGCAAATGTCTGCAGATAAAAAAGTAATAGAATGCAGCTTACCTCTGTTATTGTCCCTGACACACTCAGTAGTGTCTTTACAGTAGCGCCTCGTACAGCCTTTATTGGAGACACTGGTGGTGCTGGCGGCTGTAAAATGTATTCAGCCTCCTGGATAACAGCTGACGAAATTTTAAGTGGTGGCATCCTTGCAATTTTTGTTTGTTTTGTCACTAACAATATAGCATTTTTGATAATATAATTCCGAATTATCATTCCATTTTGCTCTTTGGTTTGATTATAGTAATCTTCATTATAACATGTTGCTTTTATACAGCCAGTTTCATCTGCTAAAGCCATATGGTATAAAACTTTATTCTCTTGTTTAGCATTTCTATAATAAGTCTTTGATGAACATCTAATAATGTTGACACGGATTGCTTTTTGATATGGCTTTGTATCATCTTCTTTGATGTTCTTCAATTCTTCAATGGACATCATCTGTAAAATATAATGCAGTAATTAAGAAACATTATAGGTAAGCATGTTAAAAAACAATTTGCATAGATATAAATCTAATGCATGTATTTAAATAGCTATCCATATTGGTTTGTGATCACTATAATATGATTCTAATGTGCCGCAATTTGTAAGATGTACATTTGTAAAAATGTGGTCTAGCAAAGAGTTGTAGTCTGTTGTAGGTGTGGTAATTTTTTGTTCGCAATTAAAATGTGTTTTCATGTAACTTAATAGCAATTTCGTATTGTGTGTTGCTTGTTGTAAATCAGTATTGAATTCACTCATTATGATATATTTATGATTTGGGTATGCATTCAATGTAGTAGTTAAAATTGTTAACAATACTTGAATTGCAACTTTGGGTGGTTTCTATATAAAAACTATTAGATAATCTGTGTTGTTGATTGTTTGTGTGAATTGTAAAATGTCAATTTGTTGTTGAGTTGTAAATATGGGATGTATTATATGTTGTTTGTTGGAATATATAGCAATTCCATGTTTTGTCTGTTTGTTAAATAATTTGTCAAATAACATACAATTATAATGATCAATACAATATTTTGTGTGAGGTGTTTTGTGTGTAATATTGACTTCAGTTAAGCATAATATGTCAGCATTTAATATATTAGAATCAGCTTCCATTGCTTTGAAATGTTTTTGTAATGACCTTATGTTATGTACTATAATTGTGAAACATTTGTTATATTGCTGTATTTGTGTTATAGATATTTCTAACAACATATATGTTTTTAAGGGGAACATTTCTTCATGTACTTTTAAGTGTGTTAAGATTTTCCTTTCATCAACATTTTTTATGTATATGTTTTTTAAAGATGTTGCTCTATTGTTTCACCTTGTGTTCTATGCATGCAGATGATTGGCGTAGTGGAAATTGTTTTCGTATTATTGTTATACATTTTTTGCTATATTGAAAATGTCGAGAAATTGGTAATATTGGTGTCCAAGTATGAGAAATATTTGTATTGTATAAGTGCTTGTTTTGTTGTCTTGTCTGTATACCTATTTTGTGATTATCAAAATGTAGCCAAATCCAAATAACAATTGGAAGATCATTTGTATAATCTACATATTCAACTATTCCTGTTGCACCATTAGTTAACCCATCATTAACATTACTATTAGAAGTTAGATCATAACGTAACTTAATGGCAATATGTAATATATTTGGCAAGCCCATTGTTTGTGTTGAGTTTGTAGGTAATCTTTCTATTATTGTTTCCTTCACTTCTGCACTTAGGTCTGCTGCTACTGTATCTGTTGCTACTGTTGTATACATTGGATAGTGTTTTATGTGTTGCATTAAAACATTATTATTGACTTCATCAACTTCTTTGTTTGTAGCCATTATATATGGTATGGATTGTATTATACTTGAGTCAGGCTCTATTTGGCGAGCTTTTAAGTTTTCTACATCATCATTTGTATGTTCACCTATTCTTAGTCTATTAAGCATTTGTGCAAATGGCAAATCATTTATTTGTCTCATAATTTTTGTGAATTCATATAATCTAAAATGTGTTTGCCATAAGTTTGTACTCAATGGTGCATACATCTGTTTTGAGTTTTCAAATATATATGTATCAAAAACTGGTTTTAATTGGTAAAAGTCTCCAATAGCTAATATAGATATTCCTCCAAAAGGCTCGTCTGATGATTTTATTTCTTGCATTCTATTGTGTATAAAGGTGAACATATTTGTACCTACCATTGAAATTTCATCTATTATCAATACTTTTAAATGCATTAGTTTACTTTGTAGTGCATCTCTGTTTTCTTGTGTTAATTGTTTATATGTTAAAGTTTGAGAGACTGGGATTTTAAATGTACTATGTAATGTTTGTCCATTTATATTATGTGCCGCTTTTCCTGTTGGTGCTGTAAGTAATATATAAATGTTGTCTGGATTTTCTCCTGCTTTAGTATTGAAGTATCTTAGCAAAGTTTGGTAAAGTGCAGTTATGAGAAAGCTTTTACCTACTCCTGCACCACCAGTACAAAAAGTAAAGAAAGCTGTTGTTTGTGTTTTCAGCCAATTCAAATGGTGATATACAAAATTTAGTTGTTCAGATGTTAAATTCTGCATAATACTATTGTATTCTTCTTGTGGTAGTAAATTGTTTATTAATAATTCTTCTTCTGGAATACTTCTAATCCCTAAATCTAGTGCTAGGTCATATTGTGCATCTTGTTGATGATCTTGTGTGTTAATTTCTCTGTCATCTATTGATATTGCTGCTGTAGGTGATGCTGGTGGTGTTAGCATGTTGTCATCATTATGTGTTTTTTCACTAGTAAGCATCATGCGTTGCTTATTATATAAGTAATAGTTTTTATCGGCTTCTGTTTGTACTTGTAAGTATCTTTCATAGTATGTATTTTTTTGTGAAATTATATTACTCTCTATTCTCCACGGGTAGTAAAGCATTAGCAATTCTCTGTAATAATTTTCTGGGTCATTAACTTTATCAAACCTGCGATAGCGTATAATTTTGTTTTTTTTGCGACAAGTGTATAATTTGCTGTTTGTACTACTAACCGATTCGCCTAATGGAAGTTCTTCATCATCTGAGCTATAAAAATGAGTTTCTAAAAGTAAATCATCATAGGTACTCTGCACCTTCTTTTTGTTCGTTTTTTGTGTTGTATCATATTTGGATGCATAATCAGCTAAAGTACATTGTTCTAATGTTGTTGGACGCTTGCTATAATTATTAATTACATTGTCAAATTGTACTTTTGTTGATGTTTCTGGCATCATATTTATTGTCTTTATGTCCTTCATTAAGTATGTCCATTTGTCTGGTATACTTGTATTGATAAATACAAATGATCTAGAACTTTTCCTTAATGGCATTTGCAATATAAGGTAAGCGGCCTCTTGTGCACTAATTTCAGTGCAATTTAAGAATTTATTGCCAATATGCTTTAATTGTTCTTTAATGTTTACAATATGGCTAACTTCTTTTGCAGCTTGTGCTATTATTTTACTTAGACCTCGCTGAGATTTGCTAATATATGACACAATATATATGGCACAAGCATATGCATCTAGAACATACTGTATATCTATGTTAGCTTGCCATGCTTATAAAATTATTTTATTGTAATTATTGATTCAGCAGGTGTTCTTTTCAAAACAATAGTTGTTTTGTTTATTTGTAATTGTATGCATTTTATATATTGTTCCTCAGTTAATTGCATATGTTCTAAAAACTCTTCATATGTGTAACTTGGAAATTGTTCTGTATTCATTGTTGAATGAATGATATCTATGTGTTGCTTTAATATAGTATCTGTTGTGTCTAATTGTAATGGCTTTAATATCATAATACATGCCATAGGATATTTGGGGTATTGATATTTGCATGTTCTTATATGTTTAATGCGACAATTTTTAGTATGGCCGTGTTTTTGTAATGGAAGTAAATAGTCTAAAGATGTGTCTTCTGCTTTGTTACATGTTATGTGTTTGTTAATAAAAGTAATAACTTTGTCATCTTTGTCTATGCAATACTGTGGTGCATTATCAATCCATAGCAATGCATGGATATGTGGTGATCCTCTTTGTTGAAATTCAACTCTGTAAAAGTAATCTGTTACTTTACCTATCTGATTAGTTTTGTGCAATAAAATACAGTTGAATAATTTCCTTACTTGATAATCAAAGTGTTGTGCACATGTTAAAGGGTCTTGCTGAATTAAACTGCATTTTGTTTCCCAAGACATACTTTTGAATTCTTCTCTGGTACATTCTTTATTATTTTTTATGCGTAAGAGTATATTAATTAAATGGTACCATTTTGTTTCTGCTGCTGATAAAGTTAAAAAAAAGTTGGGATACCTAATTGTCTTATCATTGCAAACAGATCTCTCTTGCAATTTTCCCAGTAGGGGGGAGAACTTCGTATTGTTTTTAATATTTTGTATCCTTCATTGTATTGTAGTATGCTTTGTAAGTTGTCTTTTATATCTTTCACTGTAATAACTTTGCCATTAGTAAAATGTTTTCTAAGTGATATAAATATTTTGTCTTGTATTTGTTTAATTTGCAATTTTTTCAATTTGAAAAACATATTTGTTATACTATTAGCTACTCTTTTGTCATAACTTCTTAATTCACATTTACATATTGTACTATAATGGACTGATATATGTCTATCTTCATTAGCTGGTCTACGTTTCCCACAAAATATTGTTGGGAATGCTAAATATTCAGAATCTTTATCTTCATATAATCCACGTGGTGTATTATGTTCAGCAGGAGCTAAATTTAATATATTGATGTTATCTGCTGTAATTGTTTCAGTTGTTAGTAATGTATCCAAATTGCCTACAGGTATGTCATCTGTACTACTTGAAGTCATATTTGTTTCAGAAGTATTTGTATTAGCAGTTGTTTGGTATGGTGTATATTCCCAATCTGGATTTATGGTTACTCCATATTCTTTAAACAAATCACTATTGCAAGCTAACCATAAAGCTGCATTTTTCACTATGTTAGGTCTTACATTTTCATAATGTGTGTAGGATTTATACCGTAACCTCCTCTTGAACTTAATTGGTATTGTCATACTATCACTTATTTGTCTTGGCAATATTGTAATAGTTGTCATAACATCAGCTGGAACATTAACAACAGCACCTGTTAATGCTTTCTGAAAACCACGTGGCAGTGTTCTAATTTGAAAAAAAGGTATTCTTGGAGATACTAATCTTTCTTCTAAATCATACAAATATAGTTCAGATGGTATATTGTTATTGTTATTGTTAATTCCGGCTTTTATAGCGCCAACTCACCGGCAGGTCTCAGGGCGCTTGTGACCGAAGGGCAACAACTACATCATTATCGGAAGGAAGGGAGCAACAAGAAGTTTAAGCTGAGCTTAGTGCATCCCTAACCAGGAAGGTTTTCAAACTTTTTCTGAAGCGAAGGCGATTACCTTCTTTTCGGAGGGTCTCAGGAAGTTGATTCCAAATTTTTGGGATCAGAGCAGAAAAGGATCTCCCCCCTTTTGTAGCCAGCCTAAACCGGGGGCACACCAACAACTGTGCGTCTGAGGACCTTAATCTTCGTTCTGGTTTGTATATCTCCAACCTTTCCTTTATGTAAGCGGGAGCTTGCCCGTAGATTGCCTTATGGGCTATACATAGACTTTTAAAGACAGACCTTTGCCCAATAGGCAACCAATGAAGATTCTGCAGCAATGGAGAAGCATGAGATCTTCTTGGAAGCTTAAAAATAAGACGTGCGGCGTCATTTAGGACCACCTGCAATCTACTGATCAGGGTCTTTGGAAGGCCCAAGTAAAGGGCATTTCCGTAGTCCAGCCTTGAAATTATCGTGGCAGAGACTACAGTGCGAAGCATAGACTGGGATAGGAGAGGGACTAATTTTCGCAGTTGTCTAATTAGACCATTGCAGGTGCCGACTATAGAGGAGATCTGGCTACACATTGACAGTTCACTGTCAATCTTAATACCCAGGCTTTTCACCTTGTCCACTGGTGTAGGCGTTGGACCTAATTCCTGGGGCCAGTACAAGTCGCTCCATGGGGAACCTATAGATGATACAACTAGAACCTCTGTTTTTTCAGGGTTGATGAGGAAAACTCATTCCATTATAAACTGAACATGGATGTATTTTGTTTTTATTTATGTATTGATAGCATGTATTACAAATATAGTTTGTTTGATAATCACTAATGTTACATAACATGAAAGTTTTGTTTTTAATAATATTACAGCTATCTCTAACTGTTTGTTTGTGCCACATTTGGTTACAAATAGTACATATATATTCTGGGCCATACTGTATTTGATTATGGAAGTCATCTATTATAGGTATTTCTAATGATATATTAGTATCTATATTTTTGTTAGTACTTGTATTAAGATTTTCAATCAAAGTGACATTTTGTTTTTGTTTGCTTTTATTTGGTGCTTTGGTTTGAGAGTTATCAATTACTGTATTAGGTATTATGCTACCTTTAATGATTTTTTCAACTTGTACATTACCATCACTTTCTGTGCCGCTAAAATTTATTTCACTATTTGCAGGCATAAGAGCTATAGTTGGACTAGATGATTTTTTTGCTATAATGTATATGCATATGTTTAGGGGTTTTTAGTTTTTTTTTAAGCAAATCTTTTTTGGGCTTTTTTAAAGGAAGTTCTAAGAATTGCAGTTACAGTTATGGGTATTACTGTGAGTATTATTAAATTAGCATTATGGGGTAATACTTTATTGGCAAGCATTGTTATATATTGCATGACATTTTCATATATTTTGGTGTTTATAGCTATTGTTGTACAATCACTATATGATGCTTGCTTAATTTGTGCTGTATATGAATAGTAAATAAAATAGTCATCATTTGTTTTAGTAATGACAATCATAATTGCATTTAAAGATATTATGACAGACTCATGTATAGCTAATGTATTTTTTAAAGCTAATGTTATGTTTACTTTTAATGTCTTGTTCTTTAACATGTATAAGTTGCTTCTGCATTTGAATTGAATATATTGTATTATTGTATTCAATGTAATTAGGTAAACCTTCAATGCTCATGTTTTCTTTGTTATAGAAAGTTATCATGTCTATATACATTATTTTGGCAAGTTGCATTATATTATGCAGATCTTGTGTAGTCCATTTTTCTATATTTGTAATTTTATTATAAATAATAGCAAATATAAGATTGCAAATATATATGTTATGTATTTGTTTTTCTTGAAATTGTGTATCTATAATGTCAACATTTACTTCTATTATGTCACTATTTTTATGTTCACTATTAAGAAAGCTTGTTCCATTTGCATCTAATTCATGTATTGCAGATTGTTATATTACAATATTTTCGTGACTCCCTTTATTATGAATTTCATTGTCATGATTGCTAATATCTGTTATTGTATTTGTTGTTAATGTCTTCTCTATATATTTTTTTATTTTATTTATTTTTTTAGCTACTTTCTGGTCACATATTGTAACATTGTGTAGGTGTAGAGTAAATGGTAAGTTTTGGGTAATTATATTTGCATTTGCTTGCTTGCCTATATTTTTAGTTTGTATGATATTTTTTTCTTAACAGTGTGTTACTTTTAATTTTTTTATGAGCTTTATAATTAATTTTATTTGTGTTACGTCTTTTTTTGAGTGTTTTTGTTTGTGTAACAGTTTCAGGTACTGTATTTAGTAATGAACTTGCTACTTGTGCATATGTACTAGTATTAATCTGTTTTTCATGTAACTTGGATGTTGATGCTTCTCCAGTTTTGCTAGTATTGCTATTTGCCTGCGCAAAAAGGTTTGTGCTATGTACAAAAAAGTTGTCTTTTTTGTGTGCTTTTCTGCTCTATTTGTAAAGCTTTTTCAAATGATGTTGTTTGTATTTTTTTAACATTGATTGGCGTTAATTCAAATTGGACATCTGCTGCATCAATTAGTTTTATGTAGTTTGCTAAATTGTTAATATTATGTATTACATCCTGAAAAGTTTTTTTTCTCAGTACTACACATGTGCCATTTGGATGTGGCATCCCAGTGTTATCTCGACTATGTGAATCAAAAATAGCTATCTTCATTTTTAAAGATAGAGATAACATACATATTCATGCAAAGTAAGACTCCAGAATGTACTATTGCTAAATTTAATTCCTCCTGTATGTTTGGATATGATAAATCAAATTGTTTAAATATGTTACCATAGTAAGGTTGTCCAAGTCTAAGTGAATATATATCATTTCCATGTGTGATATATTTTGGTAGATCATCAGGATGCATAAAATCTTGTTTATTAATAGAGTGCATTTGTATATATAATGCATCTCCAAGGTCCATTATATAATGTAAATCTTCTGCATCCCATATATGCGCAACTTTATTGTGGTTGTGAATAGTAGCAAACAAACTATTCGGTAAGCATTGTTTACCTCTCGAATTTGTTGAACATTTTTCATGCCCTTGATGGTATTCTGCCTGAATGATGTTATGCATTTTAATATGTTTCTATAAGATATTGGATCACAGTATTACTCTTTAATTCTACTTGTTAAGTGTATCAAAATTACTTTCTATATGTAATTTTTTAAATGTTAACGCAAATAGGTATGAGTGTAATATATTAATGTTGTGTTGTAATATGCTTTAAAAGTAATGTGTTACTAGTACTGTGTGTTATATACTATGTCTAACATAAAATAGTAAAAGCTAACTGAAGAATGTATATATATAATGACTTGTAAATGACACCCATTTATTAAAATAAAAGTTTTTTACCTTGCTGTTAGCTTCTTCTGTTTGAAGAACCTGTAAGACAAATGAATGTGTTATTACATTTTAGTTTATACGTGTATTTATATAATCTGTTGTTATACAGCAATATATTTAATACATATTGACAAGTTACTTCTAAAGATTAGAGCATCTTAAGCAAAATGTCAGTGTGCATGGTAGTAATATTAGAGTTGCTTCTATGTGAACATTGGAATTAATTCGTTTGTCAGTACTTAACATAGAGCTAGGAGTGCGCAGACAGTGCTACAATAGAACTTGGACCGCATTACACTAGAGTGTATAAACAAAGTATGTGAGAGAGTGCAAGCAACAAAATGAGAGTGAGAGAGTGTGAGTTGTAGAAGAAGGTAGATTGAATATGAGTGAAGTAGTGTAGACAAAATGATACTGATGTACAGAGTATGTGAGAGATAGTATAAGAGTAAGAGTGTAAAGAGATATTGGCATGAATTAAAATGTTAATAGTGCACCGATAGTGTTACAATAGTACTTGCAGTGCATGCATATTAGAGCTTATTAAAAAAGTATGTGAGAGAGTGCAAGCAAAAGAATGTTAGTGAGAGATTGTGAGATGTAGAAGAAAGTAGATTGAATATAAGTGAAGTAGTACAGAGAGTGATAGCGACATACAGAGTATGTGAGAGAAAGTACAAGAGTAAGAATGTAAAGTGATATTGTTGAGAGAGAGAATGTTTGTGAGAGATTGCAACATAGAGTGAACGAGAGAGAGAGTATAAGAGAGAGTGCATGAAAGAGAAAATAGTGTGTCTGTATTGCTTCCTTTTTTTAGCATGCACAAGGGTGTTTGTAATAATATATTATTAAAAATAATATAAGTACAGTAGAACATGCATGTATCAAAAAATTGAGCAGTAAATTGGTGATGCAGTGGAGAGCATGCAGACAGTGCTATATTGATATAGCTAAGAGAGCATGCATAGTGTTATTTAAAAAGAGCTTAGAGTGCACAGACAGTGCTACAATAGAATTTGACTGCACGTATAGCATTACATTGATAGGCTTTAGGTATATGTACAGTACTACTTCTATAGAGCTTAGAATACATGTGTAACACTATGAAAAAAGTAAGAGCATGTGTTTAGCATTATAACGATATAGCTGACAGGGCATGTACAGTGCTATTAAGATAGAGCTAGTAGTGCGCAGCCAGTGCTACAATAGAACTTGTAGTGCATGTATACTAGAGAGTATAAAGAAAGTCTGTGAGAGAGTTCAAGCAAAAGAATGAGAGTGAGAGAGTGTGAAATGTACAAGAAACTATATAGAATATGAGTGAAGTAGTGTAGAGATAGGGATAGCGACATACAGAGTATGTGAGAGAGAGCAAAAGAGTGACAGTGTAAAGAGATATTGGTGAAAGAGAGACTGTAAGAGATTGCAACATAGAGTGAATAAGAGAGAGAGTATAAAAAGAGCGCATGAAACAGAAAATAGTGTGTTTGTATTGCTTCAGTTTTTTAGCATGCACAAGGTCTGTTGGCAAAAATATATTTTTATAAAAAATATAAGTACAGTACAACATGCTTGTATTAATTGTGCAACAAATTGGTGATGCAGTGGCAAGCATGTGGACAGCTATACTGATATACGTAAGACAGCATGAATAGTGCTATTTGGAAATAGCATAGAGTGCACCGACAGTGTTACAATAGAATTTGACTGCATGTATAGCATTACATTGATAGACTGAAAGTGCATGTACAGCACTACATCTCTAGAGCTTAGAATACATGTATAGTACTATGAAAAAGCTGAGAACATTTGTTGAGCATTATAATTATATAGCTGACAGTTTATGAGTGTACAGACAGTGCTACAATAGAATTCGGACTGCATGTACACTATCGTGTACAAAAAAAGTATGTGAGAAAGTGCAAGCAAAAGAATGAGAGTGAGAGAGTGTGAGTTGTAGAATAAAATAGATAGAATATGAGCGAAGTAGTGCAGACAGAGTGATAGCGATATATAGAGTATGTGAGAGACAGTATAAGAGTGAGAGTGTAAAAGATATTGGTGAGACAGAAAATTTTAATAGTGCACAGACAGTTTTACAATAGTACTTGGAGTGTATGCACACTAGAGTGTGCCCAAAAAAATGTGAGAGAGTGCAAGCAAAAGAATGAGAGTGACCTATTGTGAGATGTAAAAGAAACTATATAGAATATAAGGAAAGTAGTGTAGAGAAAGTGGTAGTGACATATAGAGTATGTAAGAGAAAGTACAAGAGTGTAAAGAGTTATTGGCGAGAGAGAGAATGTCTGTGAGAGATTGCAACAGAGTGAACAAAAGAGAGAGTGTAAGAGAGAGTGTATGAAAGAGAAAATAGTGTGTCTGTATTGTTTCTTCGTAGCATGCACAGGTGTGTTTGCAAAAATATCTTATTATGAATAATATAAGTACAGTACAATATGCATTTATCAAAAAAAGTGCAACAAATTGGTGATGCAGTGGAGAGCATGTGGACAGCATTATATTAATATAGCTAAGAGAGCATGCATAGCGCTATTTAGAAAGACTTTAGAGTGCACAGACAGTGTTACAGTAGATTTTGACTGCATGTGTAGCATTACATTGATAGGCTTACAGTGCATGCACAGCAGTACATCTATATAGCTTAAAATACTTGTATAGCACTATGAAAAAACAGAGAGCATGTGTTTAGCATTATAATGATATAGCTGACAGGGCATGTACAGTGCTATTAAGATAGAGCTAAGAGTGCGCAAACAGTGCTACAATAGAACTTGGAGTGCATGTATACTAGAGTGTATAAAGAAAGTATGTGAGAGAGTGCAAGCAAAAGAATGATAGTGGGAGACTGTGAGATGTAGAAGAAATTAGATAGAATATGAGCAAAGTAATGGAGATATAGCGTTAGTGAGATACGGAGTATGTTGAGATACGGAGTATGTGATAGAGAGTAAAAGAGTGAGAGTGTAAAGAGATATTGGTGAGAGAGAGAATATTTTTCAAGAGATTGCAACATATAGTGGACAAGATAGAGAGTATAAGAGAGTGTATGAATCAGAAAATAGTGTGTCTGTATTGCTTCCTTTTTTTAGCATGCACAAGGGTGTTTGTAATAATATATTATTAAAAATAATATAAGTATAGTATAACATCCATGTATCAAAAAATTGTATAACAAATTGGTGATGCAGTGGCAAGCATGTGGACAGCACTATACTGATATAGCTAAGACAGCATGTATAGTGCTATTTAGAAATAGTATAGAGTGTACAGACAGTGTTACAATAGAATTTGACTGCATGTATAGCATTATATTGATAGGCTTACAGTGCATGTACAGCAGTACATTTATAGAGCTTAGAATACATGTATAGTACTATAAAACAACTGAGAGCATGTCTTCAGCATTCTAATTATATAGCTGACAGGGCATGTACAGTGCTATTAAGATAGACATAGGAGTGCGCAGACAGTGCTACAATAGAACTTTGAGTGTATGTATATTAAAGTGTATAAAGAAAGTATGTAAGAGAGTGCAAACAAAAGAATGAAAGTGAGAGTGTGAGATGTAGAAGTAGGTAGATAGAATATGAGTGAAATAGCGTAGAGATAGTGATAGTGAAATACAGAGTATGTGAGAGAAAGTACAAGAGTGATAGTGTAAAGAGATATTGGTGAAAGACAGAATGTTTGCAAGAGATTGCAACATATAGTGAAGAAGAGAGAGAGTATAAGAGAGAGTGTATGAAAGAGAAAATAGTGTGTCTGTATTGCTTCTGTGTTGTCCTCAATTTCTGAACTATGTAGGGGGACCTGGTAATGGGAATTTGTGAGCATTTGAAATGTATTTAGTAAGTTAGTAATCACACCCATGCATCATGGTGGTGTTGTGTTAATGTAGCATAAAATGCAATGTATTAACATAGCATTTAGCATGCATAGTTATGCTTGCATAAATATATCAACGAAAAAAATACTGGACAAAATGCATTTATTTTGAATTTGTGGAACACATTGGTCACGTACTAGTAAGCACGTGTACAGTGCTATAATGATATAGGTTAGAGCTTAGGAATTGCAGAAATTGTAATAAGCTGGAAGTGGATAGGATGTCAACATGTGTAAGTTTACTGGTTGTCTATTTAATAAGTTAGTAATTAGACTCTTGCATTATGGCATGGTGTGAATGTAGTACGAAGTGCAATTTTTTAGCACAGCATTAAGCATGAATAGCTATGCTTGAAAAATATACTAGTATAAATAATATTAATACAGAAAAATGCATATGCATGTAAAATTCTTGCAACATATTGGTAATGCAGCAGAGAGAACGTGCATAATGCTATAATGATATAGGTAATAGGGCAGGATCATACAATTTGTAATAAACTAGGAGTTGTTATTCTGATATATTCTGAAACATTTGTAGAGTTATTGTACAGGCATTTACATGTAATTGCGTGGTAGGAAATAATAGCATAATACAGTATTCTTCTAGCACACACCTAGTACTCATCATGATTGTTACATACATCTTTGAAGGCAAATAAAAAAAGCAAATATGAAACTCCCTTGTACAACTTAGTCCAATATTTGATCAGTATCATTGAATGCACAAAAATTGTGACAAAATATGAAGGAAATGTAATGATGTTTTTGCTAAAAGCGAACACTGATTGAAGAAGACAGTACACAGGTTAAGCTTTATGTGAGGGCCAAATACATACTGGACAGCCTAAAACAAATAAAGCCCGCAAATAAAAAGAAAGGAACTGTGAGTCACAAAAATACCAAACTAATGATAAGAAATTGGGTGTTATATATTTTTAGAGAAACTATTTGAATAATCCCAAAAAGTGAAAAGAAGGGGTCAAACAGAGCACAATCCTAACGAACATATGTACATTAACAGACTAATAGGTCTCCTAGTTATTTCCCAATATATGAAGATTATCCAATAATGTCAACATTTGGACATGACAAACAAGCAGAAAAGTTCAAAATGTCATATTCTTTATTAGGAAATCCATAGGAGTAGACTTGACAAGAAACAGCCGACACGTGTTTCGTCAGTACTGCAGATCAGTACTATGACTTTTTCAAGGCTAAACGAAGCGAGAAAGTCACGTCGTCTCTCAAATTAAAGCATGTCCAGGTTGAAAAGATTTAAAAGTCAGGAACCATAGCCAAACGGATTCCAGACGATCATGTGACATCCAGGGGCAGAAGTCAAAATGTTTGAAGTCAGATCGTTCCGGGTAATAGCTATCTGGTCAATGCACCGAGGGCATTCTTAATATACCAACCAAAGGACTCATCCACTAGGGTCTCGTGGAAAAACGAACTCAATATAAGTGTTGTAGGTCATACAAATTGTCTGATGACGAACCCAAATATCGAAAAGACAGAATTCCATAGGTTCAGTTTAGTAAAACCATCCTTGAATGTATAGACTCGAATGACAGAGGCCACTCATGATAGGTAACAGAGTGCTATGGCCAAGCCCCACAACAGTTAAGGAGCGGTGGCGTGTGAAATGGACCCACGTGATAATGGAATCAGGAAGTCCTACAACACTTATATTGAGTTCGTTTTTCCACGAGACCCTAGTGGATGAGTCCTTTGGTTGGTATATTAAGAATGCACTCGGTGCATTGACCAGATAGCTATTACCTGGAACGATCTGACTTCGAACATTTTGACTTCTGCCCCTGGATGTCACATGATCGTCTGGAATCCGTTTGGCTATGGTTCCTGACTTTTAAATCTTTTCAACCTGGACATGCTTTAATTTGAGAGACGACGTGACTTTCTCGCTTCGTTTAGCCTTGAAAAAGTCATAGTACTGATCTGCAGTACTGACGAAACACGTGTCGGCTGTTTCTTGTCAAGTCTACTCCTATGGATTTCCTAATAAAGAATATGACAATTTGAACTTTTCTGCTTGTTTGTCATGTCCAAATGTTGACATTATTGGATAATCTTCATATATTGTGAAATAACTAGGAGACCTATTAGTCTGTTAATGTACATATGTTCGTTAGGATTGTGCTCTGTTTGACCCCTTCTTTTCAGTTGTATCTTGCCAATCTTGTATTGTCATTAGTCTCTCTTGGTAGTGGGGGACAGTGGTCTATGTAGCACTCCGTCTTCTAAACTGAAGATCTATCACTATTCCAGTACTGAATATAACTTGACTATCAAAAGTGCATGTGCGGTCATTTCCCTTTGGATACACCACTACTGATCTTCTCTTGCTAATCCCAAAAAGTGTTTGGTCTTAAAATGGGATGCTCATTTTGAAAGGCATACTCTGCCTGCTTTGGGGAAGAATAGCAAATTTTAAATACAATGTCTGTTATAGATAGTCATTTGCTTTAAAACTCCTTTGCATCTAAAAAATATGCAGACTATTCTAAAAGGGCAAGGAACATTGACGAATACATGCTCCCTTGTCATAGAGTCACCGAAATTCATATTTTTTAGAACTCTCTCTCTAGTCACGTGAGATAGAACTCTCTCTCCAGTCACGTGAGAATTGTATCAAAACTGCTTGCTTTCATTAAAGGAAAAATAACTCCATGTGTTGTACAGGCAAGTACATTAAGATAACATCAATGCCTATAAATCACGGATTTCTATGTGTTTACTAATTGGTTTTTCTCCTAACATGTGTTTGTTTTGTTTATGTGAGTAATTACCGTGAAATTCTTTTTAAATTGGTGGTGCTTGCTAATTGCTGCTTTCTGTGGTGTGCTAAGTACACTAATACAACTTGATTCAGCTTGCATTGTAAAAACTGGTAAAGAAATATATTGAACTATGTCTTTCGAACCGTAGTTGGTTTTGAAAAGTCATTAATGTGTACTAAATGAAGGGTGTCAGCTGCCCTGAACTATCCCCATAGATAGTTGTCAAGAATATCTCTGTCAGGTGCCTACAGTAAACTGCAAAAGAAAACATGGTTATGATAGATCATGACCCGTGTTTAATTAGTTATTGCCTGGCAGAGTCTAAGGCCAAAGTGCGTGTTTAAACTTCTAGATGTATTTTCATTTTTCAGCAAATCAACCTTGTTTAAACTTTAACCTACTAGCTCCTAACGTACGTGCACAAGAACTCCATAAGTATTATTCAGACTTTCCACACTAAATATTATTCAGACTCCCTACATGTTTGTTTGAATATTTGTAACACTGATCTGCAAGCGATAAATTAAGAGAAAGTGGAAGAGCATATGTAATAAAATAGCTATTTAATAGTGAATTACAGCTGGAGTTACATCGCAAATCTGTTTTGTTCCTATTTTAGCGTTTTTCCTCGTATTTAATTCGGCATGTATTTTTTTATGTCTTATGTGTTACATGTTAGCACATTGTAGAAAGTATATATAAAATGGCGGCTACAAAAAACTACTATTGATCGACAATTCTATTTCTGAAATGTGGTGGTCTAGTTTTTTTCAGCTGTACGTGTATTTAGCGGTAGGCATTTCCCGCAGCCAATAATATTGCAGCATTGCATTACGTGACGTAACGTGCTAATTAACGCGCGCAAAATCTGTATTGTGTTTCGGCGGTGCTTGTGAAAGGAGTGGCATGTGTTCCCGGCGTGTGCCTCATTGGTAAGTAATGTTTTTCCTTACGAATTTTTTGCGTATTTAGATGCATGTGTAAATGTTGTTTCCGGTTGCAAATACGTTAATGTTTGTTTTAGTAAGGAAATGTAACGTTACATATAGCGTGCTAGTTTTGTTGGGTACTGAGTAAATAGCATTTACATTAGTAATTAGGGGCAACGCGGAGTATAGAAATTGTATGTTTAGTGGACACAGTTTGCTGACATTTTCTAAATATGTATTTTTTGCTTGCAATGCAATCTTTAAAAAACGTTCAAAAATATTTGTTCATATCAATGTTTGCTACGATATGGCTGGCATATTTGGGTTGAATGAATAGATTAAGTGGTTTCCATAGTTGTGATTTGCCATGACTATAGCGTCTTTAGTAACGGGCTTGCTGTTGCTAGAGGTCGCTTGGAATATTGAAATTGGATGTTTAGCATACATAGTATATCGACATCTTTTAATCGTGTATTTGTTGGTCGCAATGCAAAGTTGAACAAATACAGAAAAATACTGTTTATTAGTAATATTTGCTATGGTATGGATGGCAAATGTAACGTTACCGAACAGACTGAGTGCATAGTGATATATTTTGTTGTGTTATAAATTGGCAAATATATTGCATGTCCTAGGGCAATTTTAATACTGTTGCTGATCTATTGTATTTTTGTAAGTTTATATTGAAGGTGTATCAGCGTATGCATTTTTATTGTAAGTATATTTAGACGTGTCTATATATTTTTACCCAAAATTGTATGTATTGTTTCAGAAAACGGACTTTGCAGGCTACAATGTCTATTTTATAGTTTAGATCTAAGGTACATTTCTGGAGGCATTTTTATTATAGGCAAATTTATATGCGTGCATTGTAATAAATAGATTTATATATTGAGATTACCCGTACTACGCATCGTAGACGTTGTAGACAACTAAATGAATTTATGCTGTGATAAAGTAGTTAGTTTTCTTTATTTCTTATTTGTTATAACTATAATTGTTGTGTTTGTTTGCCGTATCGCCTCCTGTAAGGTAGGTAAGTTAATTTTTCTGTATAATTGTTGTATGTATGTGTTAATGTAATGTTTTTAAAAAAGGCAACAGAAGTAATATTAATTGCATGCCTTCAATTATTAGCTAATAACTGCGCGCGTTTGTATATTAGGGACTTAACATCAGATTTGCAAAGCAAAATAAAGAGGGCAAAAAATCTACTCAATGTTTTAATGGCAGTATTTATCAGTGGCGTGGAGAAAAAATGCACAATAACTAAATTATTTTTTTGGGGCGGTCCTTCAAAGTTAGTACTTTCCTATATATTTGTAGGTTGCCATATGGGGGCATTTTGCCTTCTATCTGTTCTAGGTAAAGATGTAATTATCATTGTAGACAAAGAGTAGGTGATATAATCAACTAAAATAAGTGCGCCTCATTGCGAGAAATTAAAATGGCATACATCTGCTGAACTGCTTTGTTGCCTGGCCACGTCGTTGCCCTCATAAATAACTGTATTTGTTATTTTACAGCTACTTACAAACTACTAGAGTAGACTGCTAAAACTACAAAGGCCGTTTTTAGCCTTGCCTACAAACTATGGCATTGTAAAGTGTTGTGCAAGGCTAGTGAAATTGTTTGCACAGATGAGAAAGGGCTGCTGTCTGACTATAACGCAAATGCACTTGGAAACATAATTATTTTAGCCAAGAGTAGTTAAAATGACAAGTACATGGGAGGATCGTGTAAAATGAAAACATAGAGGTAATTAAATTATCTTTAAGGTATTAATTACAGGTGTATAATTATCAGCAAATAACCGTGCGTACGTATTAGCAAAATGTCCGAGTGCATTGAAACGGCAGCAAGTTAATCCTTTTTAATGGTTGCCAGAACTGTGATGAGGTGTGTAATTTCAAAGCTGTATTTTTCTAAACATTATTGCAACAGGAAAACACGGGAAGAGATTTGCAAAGCAAAATAAATAGGGCAAAAATCTTGTCAATATTTCAATACTAGGATTTGCCAGTCGCGTTGGTAAAAAAATGTACTCTTACCTGATCAAAAAAAGCAAAAGAAGTAGTATTAATTGCACGCTCCCAATTATTAGCACATAACTGGGCGCGTTCGTATATTAGTGACTTAACATCAACTAATTAATGTTCGTATAGCTTTTATTTAACCTTCCCAACAGCAAAGTCTTCGAGTGCACTGAAACTGCAGCAAGTTAATCCTTTTTATTTTTTGCCAGAACTGTGTGGAGGCGTGTAATTAGAAAAGTGTATTTCGCACAGCATTATTGGAACAGCAAAATACGGGAAGAGATTTGCAAAGCAAAATAAACAGGCTCAAGATTATAGACAATATTTTGATGACAAGATCTGACAGTGGCGTGGAGAAAAAATGCAGTTTTTTTAAATCCAATTAAAAAAAGGAACAGAAACAGCATTAATTGCATGCTTCCAATTATTTACAAATAACTGTTTAATTCGTATATCAGTGGCATAACGCTAACATTTTTATATATTGAATGGTATTTTGGCATATTAAGGCAAACACTTATAAAGTTGAAATAACGGAACATGAAGCGTGATGGGTCGTTGTCTCCATAAAATACAACAGTATTGTGCATACAAACGTTTACAGGCACACACAGGGACAGTTTAAATAATTTTGGGCCCTAGGTTAAGTTTCACTCGAAATGTTTTGTTTCCTTTTTAAACATGTTTATTTGTATTTAATTTCCTATGCATGTTTTAATGTGTATGTATTGCATGTTTGCTGATTGTAAAAAGGTCACATAAAATGGCGGCTCTAAAAATACTGACGAACAGTAATTGTATTTTCAAATGTCGCGGTCTAGTTTTCTTCTTAGGTGTACGCATATTTTCTGATAGACGTTTGGCGCAGCCAATATTTTTGAAGCATTGCATTACGTAAAGTAACGTACAAATCAACGCACGTAAAAATTATATTGCGTATGGCGGTGCTTCTGGAAGGAGTGACGCGTGTGTCTTGTTGCTGGGTAATGTATTTTTTACGAATTACTAGCGTATTTGCAGCTTGCTGACATATTTTAACTGTAAAGTAACGTACAGATCAACGCGCGTAAAAATTGTATTGCGTATGGCAGTGCTTATGGAAAGAGTGGCGTGTGTGTCTCGTCCCTGGGTAATGTATTTTTAATGAATTGTTAGCGTATTCACAGCTTGCCGACATACTGTAACTGTATTTTCTTTTGATTGTAATGCAATGCCTAAAAAACGTACCAAAAAATAGCTTTCTAAAATATTGAAATCGGAAGTTTAGCGCACATAGTCTGCTGCCATCTTTTAACTGCGTATTTTCTGAGGGAAATGCGAACTTGAAAAAATACTGCAAAATACCACCCAATCTTAAAATTCGCTAATGTATGGGTCGCATATGTAAGTGTAACGAACAGACTGATTGGTGCAGTGAAATTTTCTGTTGTTGCGTGCGTTTATAAAAATGCAAGTTCGGAAAAGTGTATTTTGCAGAGCAGACTTGGTCGTGCGTTGCTTGCATGTGTATGTGTAGTCGCATGTAACTATGCGTGTGGCATTAAAATGTGACGTGTACATAGAACACCTTTGAGACGAGCGAATGTATTTGCAGTCTAATAGAGTAGCCGTTTTTTATAGTTGTGAATTGCATTACTGTGTTTGTATAGCACACAGTATGCCCACATATAATAAATACTGTGTATTGTAAAATTGCAATGTGTATTTTACAAATGCACTAAAATATCGCTTTGTATGAATATTCGCTACGGTGTGGGTGGTATGCCTATTGACGGTCTATTTATGTACTGTATATTTTTGAATTGCAATGCGATGTTTAAATAATTCACAAAAATACAGCTTGTTATGAATAATTGGTACGGTGTAGATGGCTTGTCTATTGAAAGTATATTTATGGAGGCATTTTTCTTGTAAGGAAATTTACATGCGTGCATGCATAAATACCTAAAATCGCATGTATATTTCGAAAACCGTACTTTTCAAGCTAGACGCTGTAACACATAATACTTGTATACTTGCATGTAAATATATTACAATTATAATGCCGTAACATGTGTATCAAAGGTGTATTTATGGAGGCATTTATTTAGTAGAGGAATTTACACGTGCGCATGCATAATTATCTAAAATTGTATGTTTCGAAAACCGTACTTTGCAAGATAGACGCCGTAACACATAATACTTGTATACTCACGTGTAATTGCATCACAATTATAACTCCGTTTTAAAAGTAAGGAATATAAAAAAGGTGTGCAAGTACTCACGTTTTATATTACCAAAGCCGCTTGTAGGAAACGATTTTTTTGTTGTTTGATGTAGTAAACGCTGCGGGCAAGTACCGGGAAGTAGTAAATGCTGTAAAATAAAACGTAGCAAACGATCATTTTCCGTAAATATAACATTTCTGTAAGTAAACAAAAATATTTTTATATTACTAGAAGGCTAAGATGGAATGCAGCAAGTTAATTAATTCTAATGTGCTATCGTTGAAGGAGCAAAAGTCTAAGATGTGCGCGTTTGTTAAATTATTTTAAACCGTATCAAGTTTTTTACAAATAAGTAGTAGAAAAAGACAGAAACAAGCTTACCTTTTACAAATAGATAGGGAAAACGAATCCAAAAGTTTTCCAATGTGTAGCCGAAGTGGAGAAATCACCACAGAGCAAAATCCAAAAGTTCGTCGATGTTTACGGCAAGCACCTATGGGTGTAACAACTGTTAAAGCTTTCGGTTTAAGTAAGATGTTGCGATCTGATAGCAGAGTTTAAGGGCAATAAAATGCAAGGGGCACATTAGAAAGAAATGCATAGGCATAGTGAGAAAATGGGTAAGCGTGAAAGAAGCTTGTCTGCTATTTGTCAATGTAAACTAAAAGGGCAAAGGTGAACGTTAACTTTGAAGAAGTTTCGTTTCTTGAAATCTAGTTAAATTCGGGGAAATGTAGGCAAGTTTCTGTTTCATTGAAAGCATAGTAAAAACAATATGTATTGAGTGTTTCTTTGGCAGTATAGCACAGGAATATGTAGTATCTGTTACTTTTCTGTACTGTATGTGTAAGGAAGAGGCGGTTATTAAAAGTAGATTTGATTTGCACTTACACGAAAAATATGCAAACCCGCATTATAATTCAGCATGCAGACTAAAGGTATTTCGATAGGCTGTATGTGCATGTAAAAAGTGTCTAAAAGTAGCCCGCTATAAAAAAGATGCTTTGTTAATAGGTAGTTCGGACTGGACTGTTCCCACGAGGCACAGGGTCAGAGCAGATTTGCATATAGCCAATGTCTAACCCAGGGTGGTATGGAGTGCAAAAAAACGATGGATTTAGGCCCAGATCCTTGTACTGGGGTGAATGTATGACATTGTTCTACATTCTGTCCATCAACTGTGTTTTTTGCAATTTTCACCCCGAGTGGGCTGGGTATGCTCAGACATGAGTCCCAGGCTCTCCACACCACTGGAGTCAAGCTATCCAGGCTGATGAAGGCTGATAGCCAGAAACCGGTCCTTGGATGCTTGATTCCGGTCTGGGAAAGACATGGCTTGGTAGTTCGGACTGGACTGTTCCCATGAGGCACAGGGTCAGAGCTGATTTGCATATAGCCACTGTCTAACCCAGGGTGGTGTGGAGTGCAAAAAAACGATGGATTTAGGCCCAGATCCTTGTACTGGGGTGAATGTATGACATTGTTCTACATTCTGTCCATCAACTGTGTTTTTTGCAATTTTCACCCCGAGTGGGCTGGGTATGCTCAGACGTGAGTCCCAGGCTCTCCACACCACTGGAGTCAAGCTATCCAGGCTGATGAAGGCTGATAGCCAGAAACCGGTCCTTGGATGCTTGATTCCGGTCTGGGAAAGACATGGCTTGGTAGTTCGGACTGGACTGTTCCCATGAGGCACAGGGTCAGAGCTGATTTGCATATAGCCACTGTCTAACCCAGGGTGGTGTTGAGTGCAAAAAAACGATGGATTTAGGCCCAGATCCTTGTACTGGGGTGAATGTACGACATTGTTCTACATTCTGTCCATCAACTGTGTTTTTTGCAATTTTCACCCCGAGTGGGCTGGGTATGCTCAGACGTGAGTCCCAGGCTCTCCACACCACTGGAGTCAAGCTATCCAGGCTGATGAAGGCTGATAGCCAGAAACCGGTCCTTGGATGCTTGATTCCGGTCTGGGAAAGACATGGCTTGGTAGTTCGGACTGGACTGTTCCCATGAGGCACAGGGTCAGAGCTGATTTGCATATAGCCACTGTCTAACCCAGGGTGGTGTGGAGTGCAAAAAAACGATGGATTTAGGCCCAGATCCTTGTACTGGGGTGAATGTATGACATTGTTCTACATTCTGTCCATCAACTGTGTTTTTTGCAATTGTTAATAGTGAAGGCATGTTTATAGAATAAATAGGCACACAAAAAGAGTTAATAGTAAGGACCGTAGTTAATAGAACAGCAAAGCTTGCAACAAAGTGTACTTCATGTTTGCATGGCATTACCTTGGGGCCAAAACATTAAATAAATAAATGCGATACACTGCTCTAGTGTAAGCATTAAAAGTCAGCCTGTGGATTAAAGGTGTTTGGAGATGTTGTGTGTGCACGTAAAAGTTGTGATAGAACAGCAAAGCTTGCGACAAAGTGTACTTTATGTTTGCATAGCATTACCTTGGGCCTAAAACATTCAATAAATAAACGTGAAATGCTGCTCTGGTGTAAGCATCATAAGTTAGCCTGTAAGTTTAGCAAAATGTGTGGCAAAGTGCACCCTACAAAGTGTACTTCATGTTTGCATGGCATTACCTTGGGCCTAAAGCATTCAATAAATAAACGTGAAATGCTGCTCTGGTGTCAGCATCATAAGTTAGCCTGTAAGTTTAGCAAATTGTGTGGAAAAGTGCACCCTATGTTTGCACAGCATTACTGTGGGCCAAAGCATTAAATAAATCAACGTGAGATGCTGTTCTGGTGCACAAAAGCACGTTGTTTATAAGCAAATAACTAACATTCTTTTTCTAAAAGTACGCACTCCTCCAGTTAAATACACGGAAAGTTTGGAAAAATGCAGTATTTTCAAAAAAACCTAATAGCACATGCATAAGTTTGAATGGCATTACCTTGGGCCTAAAGCACTAAATAGATAAATTTATAAGCAAGTAAATAGCATTTTGTCCTCACAACTACGTACCTAATTGCATTAGCTATGCCACTTTGAGACGTTCCCTCCCTCTAGTTAAATGCACTGAATTTTTTGCTAGGGCTCACATGTAAATACAAGCTTTAATAAGGACTTCATACGGAGTATATTTAAACTGCCCTTCTCATGTTTGGCAAAGTAAGGACCTGTTTGTAAAGCGCATGTCTAATCACATTGGATATAGCACTTTGAGACGTTCACCCCTTCCAGCTAAACGCACGGAAAGTTTGGAAAAATGCGCTGCTTTTGTGCACCCTATGTTTGCACAGCATCACCTTGGGCCCGAAGCATTAAATAAATAAACGTGATATGCTGTTTTGATGCAGAAAAGCACGCTGTTTGTAAGCAAGTAACGAATATTCTTTTTCTAACACTACACACTCTTCTAGTTAAACGCACGGAAAGTCTGGCAAAATGCAGTGTTTTAAAAAAAAAACATAGTGAGAAAATGGGTAAGCGTGAAAGAAGATTGTCTGCTAATTGTCAATGTAAACGAAAAGGGCAAAGGTGAACGTTAACTTTGAAGAAGCATTTGTTTCTTGAAATCTAGCTAAATGCTGGGAAATGTAGGCAAGTTTCTGTTTCATTGAAAGCATGGTAAAAACAATATGTATTGAGTGTTTCGTTGGCAGTATAGCACAGGAATATGTAGTATCTGTTACTTTTCTGTACTGTAAGTGTAATGAAGAGGCGGCTATTAAAAGTAGATTTGATTTGCACTTACACGAAAAATATGCAAGCCCGCATTATAATTCAGCATGCAGACTAAAGGTATTTCGATAGGCTGTATGTGCATGTAAAAAGTGTCTAAAAGTAGCCCGCTATAAAAAAGATGCTTTGTTAATAGTGAAGGCATGTTTATAGAATAAATAGGCATACAAAAAGAGTTACTCGTAAGGACCGTAGTTAATAGAACAGCAAAGCTTGCAACAAAGTGTACTTTGTGTTTGCATGGCATTACCTTGGGGGCAAAACATTAAATAAATAAATGCGATACACTGCTCTAGTGTAAGCATTAAAAGTCAGCCTGTGGATTAAAGGTGTTTGGAGATGTTGTGTGTGCACGTAAAAGTTGTGATAGAACAGCAAAGCTTGCGACAAAGTGTACTTTATGTTTGCATAGCATTACCTTGGGCCTAAAACATTCAATAAATAAACGTGAAATGCTGCTCTGGTGTAAGCATCATAAGTTAGCCTGTAAGTTTAGCAAAATGTATGGCAAAGTGCACCCTACAAAGTGTACTTCATGTTTGCATGGCATTACCTTGGGCCTAAAGCATTCAATAAATAAACGTGAAATGCTGCTCTGGTGTCAGCATCATAAGTTAGCCTGTAAGTTTAGCAAATTGTGTGGCAAAGTGCACCCTATGTTTGCACAGCATTACTTTGGGCCAAAGCATTAAATAAAGCAACGTGATATGCTGCTCTGGTGCATAAAAGCACGTTGTTTATAAGCAAATAACTAACATTCTTTTTCTAAAAGTACACACTCCTCCAGTTAAATGCGCGGAAAGTTTGGAAAAATGCAGTATTTTCAAAAAAAACTAATAGCACATGCATACGTTTGAATGGCATTACCTTGGGCCTAAAGCACTAAATACATGAATTTATAAGCAAGTAAATAGCATTTTGTCCTCACAACTACGTACCTAATTGCATTACCTATGCCACTTTGAGACGTTCCCTCCCTTTAGTTAAATGCACTGAATCTTTTGCTAGGGCTAACATGTAACTACAAGCTTCAATAACGACTTCATATGGAGTATATTTAAACTGCTCTTCTCACGTTTGGCAAAGTAAGGACCTGTTTGTAAAGCGCATGTCTAATCACATTGGATATGGCACTTTGAGACGTTCACCCCTCAGCTAAACGCATGCAAAGTTTGGAAAAATGCGCTGCTTTTGTGCACCCTAATGTTTGCACAGCATCACCTTGGGCCCAAAGCATTAAATAAATAAACGTGATATGCTGTTTTGATGCAGAAAAGCACGCTGTTTGTAAGCAAGTAACGAATATTCTTTTTCTAACACTACGCACTCTTCTAGTTAAACGCACGGAAAGTCTGGCAAAATGCAGTGTTTTCAAAAAACCCTAATAGCATATGCATACGTTTGCATGGCATTACCTTGGGCCCAAAGCATTAAATAAATAAACGTATGGCTGCTCTGGTGCAGAAAAGCACGTTGTTTATAAGCAAGTAAATAAAAAATTTTCTACAAGTACGCACATAGGGCCAGATGTAGGTAATTTCGATTTACCGATTCTTAAATACCCACTCATACCGAATCGGTATTTAAGAGTCGGTAAATTGGAAGGAGGCAGATGTAGGTAAAAAATTACCGATTCTGTAAGAGTCGGTATTTACCGAATCTGTAAATACCGAATCGGTATTTCCTATTGATTCCTATGGGCCTTGAAGCCCATAGGAATCAATGGGAAATACAGATTCGGTATTTACAGAATCGGTAAATACCGAATCCTGGCAGGGGGAACGGGGTGTCACTTTGACACCCTGTAGCACCCCAAATGCAGGCTTGTGTGCCATGTGGCACACATACATGCCCTAAGGGCATGTCTGTGTGTCACATGGTATAGGTGTACATGCACAAATGTGCATGTACACTGGAATTCAGTATTTTACCACCCAATAGGATAAGGTGGTAAAATAAGAAATCCTAAGGGCCTGTGGCACTGCAAACTGTGCCACCTACATATGGATTTACAGAATCGGTATATTTACCGATTCGGAAAAATATCGAAGCGGTAAATTTACCGAATCGGTAAATATACCGATTCTGTAAATTCCGACCCACCTACATCTCAAAAGCCAAATACCGTTCGGTAACGGCCGAAATCGGCCGTTACCGACCGGTATTTGGCTACCTACATCTGGCCCTTAATCACAAACACTAATAGCACATGCATACGTCTGCATGGTATTACTTTGGGGCTAAAGCACTCAATATATAAACGTGATATGCTGCTGTGGTGCAAAAAAGAACGTTGTTTCTAACCAGAAGTGCCCTTTTCACGTTTGATAAACTAAAGACCTGTTTTTAAAGCGCATGTTTAATCACATTAGCTAGTAAACATATGTAAAAGGCCTTCACTTTAATACAGCGTACATGTAAAGTAAAGAGCAGTTTTTGTAAGAATAAAGGCGAATAAGGCGAACATCTGGCAACGCTTAAGAAACTGAAAGCAGACATGGCGCCTGCAAAGCAGCTTTTGAAGTACGTTTGTGAGATTTAACACAGCTCTTACATAATGAAACAGGAAACAAATTACCATGTCACACCTGATAGTCCTATCTATTTACAACCTTGCCTGTAAAACAACGTAGCAAGTGAAAGAAAGCACAGCATATGTACCGGTAATAGTAGATGGCTACATTTGCATGGCGCCAGCTTCAGGCTAAAGCACATATAACTAAACATCCTAGTTTTAAACATCATAACGGCAGTGCCTAGCAGTGCACAGAATAAGCATTTCATTTTAAAATGCTTTCACAAACTGTAAGCCTGTTATATATGTTATCACAAGCGCGTTCTAAACAACAGAACGGCAGCGCCTAGCAGTCAACAGAACGCCAGCGCCCAGTTAAATGCACTGAATTTTTTGCTAGGGCTCACATGTAAATACAAGCTTTAATAAGGACTTCATATGGAGTATATTTAAACTGCCCTTCTCACGTTTGGCAAAGTAAGGATCTGTTTGTAAAACGCATGTGTAATCACATTGGATATGGCACTTTGAGACGTTCACCCCCTCTAGCTAAACGCACGGAAAGTTTGGAAAAATGCGCGGCTTTTGTGCACCCTATGTTTGCACAGCATCACTTTGGGCCCAAAGCATTAAATAAATAAACGTGATATGCTGTTTTGATGCAGAAAAGCACGCTGTTTGTAAGCAAGTAACGAATATTATTTTTCTAACACTACGCACTCTTCTAGTTAAACGCACGGAAAGTCTTGCAAAATGCAGTGTTTTCAAAAAACCCTAATAGCATATGCATACGTTTGCATGGCATTACCTTGGGCCCAAAGCATTAAATAAATAAACGTATGGCTGCTCTGGTGCAGAAAAGCAAGTTGTTTATAAGCAAGTAAATAAAATTGTTTTCTACAACTACGCACTTAATCACAAACACTAATAGCACATGCATACGTCTGCATGGTATTACTTTGGGGCTAAAGCATTCAATATATAAACGTGATATGCTGCTGTGGTGCAAAAAAGAACGTTGTTTCTAACCAGAAGTGTCCTTTTCACGTTTGATAAACTAAGGACCTGTTTTTAAAGCGCATGTTTAATCACATTAGCTAGTAAACATATGTTAAAGGCCTTCACTTTAATACAGCGTACATGTAAAGTAAAGAGCAGTTTTTGTAAGAATAAAGGCGAATAAGGCGAACATCTGGCAACGCTTAAGAAACTGAAAGCAGACATGGCGCCTGCAAAGCAGCTTTTGAAGTACGTTTGTGAGATTTAACACAGCTCTTACATAATGAAACAGGAAACAAATTACCATGTCACACCTGATAGTCCTTTCTATTTACAACCTTGCCTGTAAAACAACGTAGCAAGTGAAAGAAAGCACAGCATATGTACCAGTAATAGTAGATGGCTACATTTGCATGGTGCCAGCTTCAGGCTAAAGCACATATAACTAAACATCCTAGTTTTAAACATCATAACGGCAGTGCCTAGCAGTGCGCAGAATAAGCATTTCATTTCAAAATGCTTTCACAAACTGTAAGCATGTAATATATGTTATCACAAGCGCGTTCTAAACAACAGAACGGCAGCACCTAGCAGTCAACAGAACGCCAGCGCCCAACAGTCCACTTTTTCGCTACTTCTACAGAGAAGACAGAAGTAGTATGCTATTAATAGTAACAAAGAAAGGCGCAGAATTAGGAGGCTGTTAAGGAGCTGGACTGTGGCAAAGTGCATTTTACTTTTGCATGGCACCAGCACCTTTCAACACTAGTGTACAACAAAGAAAACAACGGACATAAGCAGTCTACGGAACGCTAGCAACCAACAGTGCACATTCTTGCGACTTCTACAGAGAACACAGAATTAGTATGCTATTAATAGCAACAAAGAAAGGCGGAAAAATATGAGGCTGTTAAGTGTAAAGTACGCCACACGACATTCTGAGACTAAAGCCTAAGCAGATGGCTACATTTGCATGGCGCCAGCTTCAGGCTAAAGCGCATATAACTAAACATCCTAGTTTTAAACATCATAACGGCAGTGCCTATTAATAGCAACAAAGAAAGGCGGAGAATTAGGAGGCTGCTAAGGAGTTGGACTGTGGCAAAGTGCATTTTACTTTTGCATGGCACCAGCACCTTTCAACACTCTTAGTGTATAACAAAGAAAACAACGGGCATAAGCAGTCTACAGAACGCTAGCGACCAACAGTGCACATTCTCGCGACTTTTACAGAGAAGACAGAATTAGTATGCTATTAATAGCAACAAAGAAAGGTGGAAAAATATGAGGCTGTAAGTGTAAAGTACGCCACACAACATTTTTTTTTTTTTTTGAAGACCTTTATTTACATCATTAGGATAAACATGTGTGGGCCTACAACCAATCTGGCCGGCCACAAGTCAAAGACGATCAAGAATCAAAATAAGCGACACAAGGCCAGTTGGCAGGCAAGCAAACATAATTGAACAATGCTAGAAATGGGATAAGCGGCAATAACGGCCCAATATCAGGATCAATGAGGTCTATTTTATAATAAGGGGACAAGGCTCATGGCTGACTCACAAATACGGGAAAACCCAGAAACAGGAATACACCCATGCCAAAACGAGAGGAGGGGGTGGGTGGGGGGGAGGAGGATGTAAGGGCACGAGTCGATCGTAGCACAAAACAAACGCAAAATATAGTGGAGAAGCATACAAGTGCTACCAAGATCTCATGTCCCCCACCCAATAACACGCTAACAGAGGCAAGGGGAGCGGATAAACTGTACGAACCGAACCCACTTCTCTCAATACGAGCCTGGGACAAAGGGGGGAGGGGGGGATAGGGGGGGGAGGGGAAAGGGAAAGGGAAAGGGGGAAAAAGAAAAATAGGGGGGAACAAAGGGGAGGAAACCAAAAAGGGACAGAATAGGGGGGAAAGGAAGGAGAAAGAGCAAAGTAAAAGAAAAAGAAAAGGAGAAACACAATCGTGCAAGATGGGCGCCACCCCGGGCCAGGCAACCCGCGGCTAATAGTACAGAAGAAAGTGGAAGCTGGCGAAAAGAAGGGTATGGCAGTCGCGACAAAGCATCGAAACCGATAAAAGTGGCATAGCAACAGACCCCAACCCACTCATGCCTGAGAAGCGAGGACAGAAGCGGCAAAGGGATAGAAAAGGGCCATAGAACCAAAAGAAAACATCTGAAAGACCCCGCCCACCCGTCCCACCCCGCACCCCTGCAGAAGGCTACGGCCTACCCTCCAAACAGCGTGCCTGTCGCCCTAATCCGAAACCCGAAATATAGTGAAAAAAGAAAGTAGAGGAAGAAGACAAAAAGAGGAGGAGAGGAAATACGAAACAAAAATAAAATGTGAGGGAGGAGCCAGAGGATATGAGCAAACACATTCGGCTACGACCATCCCCCGACCAACGAATGAATAAGTATCAAATCAATACTACACCTTCACATACAGCATAAACCACAGGGAGGGGGAGGAGGAAGAGATTGTTACGTTTCACCGTGTCGGGAGTACAAACATCAGTGCAACGGGCAGGTAAACCAGCAAACTATCATGTCGTGCAACTCACCCCCAACCCTTCCTAACCACGAAACCAACCCAATAAAGGATAATGTGGAGCGGACCACCCAGCACAAAATAATCGTAATGTTGTCCAGAGTCACGGCAGTGATATAAATCAGGGAGAGCCTTCGTACGGAGGGAATACAAAAAGTCAATAAAGCAAGTCAATTGTAGCAATAACGACAGGGCAAGCAAAGGCAAGCCGGAGTCCAGGTGCGCAAGTCGACAATACAAAGGTACCCCTCCAGGACAAAAGTTCGAATCCAACGAAGCGGGAGCAAACAGCGGACCACCATAAGTCCCAGGTACCCGGGAAGGAGCAGATCTCCGCGTCGTGTGGAAGTCCTCGAAATCCAGGCGGTGAGGAAGCAGAGGGTCAAAAGTCACCGGCCCATCAAGCGGCCGAAGAACAACAACAGCAACTCCTGGCGCAGCCGAAGGGGGCGAAGCAATGGCGGCATCAGGCCGATAGGGGTGCATGAAAGAGCGGCGGCCCAAAATGGCGGCGAGCCGCATGGGGTCGGTAGAGGCACCGGGGGCCAAGACAGCGTACAATGACATCAAGGCGTCCAGGACATCTCCGGGCGTGGGCGCTCGAGTACACACCCAGGCCTCCGCACAATCCGGCCGATAAGGAGCGTCGGTGCAGAGCGGAGCACCCCCGCGTTGTCGGTAGCCATCTTGTGAGTTTCGCCGCCCCACACTCCACCGTGGGCCCCCAAACAGTTCCCAAATGTAGGACTTTACAGACCTCCGGAGGCTCCCAACAACAGCCTCACCGGCACAGGATGGGCGAGCGCCCGATGGGGGGGTCCCCTCCGAACAGTGGCAGGCCCCACAGGCGAGAGCCAGGCGCGGGGTTCAGGGCCGCCGGACAGGACAAAGGCGAAGGGACCCCTTCACACGGTCAGCCCCCAACACATCTCGTCCCCCACCAGCCGCACGGCCCAGTCATCGGGGCCGGTTCAGGATCTCCGGGGCACACGCACAACGGTTCCCACCAGTGGCTCACTCTCGCGGCCGGGGCCGGCAATCTCTTCTCCGCCGGTCGGGTCCCGCAGGCGAGGTCCCGGTCTCGAGTGCCCGGAGGCCCCAATCTCACCGAGGGCACAGCTGCGGACCCACAGCACACAGGAACCTCCGGACCAGACAGTGAGTAAGAGTGGGTCTTTAAATTTCAAATTCTGTATTGAAGTATCGTCGCGGTGCAGGATATATTGCAGGATAGTTGAGGTTAGCCGGAGGGCCGACGGAGCCGAGCTAAAAGGCGGCCATTACGTCGCCACACGACATTTTGAGACTAAACCCTAAGCATTTTATTTCCAAATGTCACGTCCTACGTCCTAAACACCAGAACGCCAGCTGCTAAGTGCAACTTTGAAGAAAAGTGGAACTGGACTGTGGCAAAGCGCTTTTTTTACTTTTACATGGCACCAGCGCCTTTCAACACTATTAGTGTATAACAAAGCAAACAATGGACATAGCATGGCACCAACTAGATCGCACTCTTTAATGGCACTTTCACATCACGCTGTTTTTGAAAGCATCTTAAAAACTCCCCAACAAAGAAAACGATGGACATAGCATGGCGCCAACGTTTACAAGATCGTACTGTTTAATAGCACTTTGAGATCACGCTGTCGCCAGCGCCCAGCACTGCATGTGTTACGAAAGTCACGCTGTCTCTAAAAGAAGGTTGCAAATGTCTGTTCGGACTTGCTGTGAAAGTCACGCTGTCTCTAAAAGCAGGTTGCAAATGTCTCTTCAGACCTGCTGTGAATTAAAAATAAAAAATGAACGCTGTGAATAAAACAAAAAAAGGAACGTAACATGCCGCCACACGAGATTCCAAGAGCAAAAGAAAAGCATTTTTTGGTAAAATGTTTTAACAAACTATAAGCATTTTAGATATGCTTCAGGTTTTCACGAGCAGGCTCCAAAAAGGCAGAACGCCAGCGGCCACGTGTTCAGAAAGACATAACTAAAAGCGAAAGCATGCACACACATTAACATCTCCAGCAAGCTGCCAGCAGCCAGCAGCGAAAGCGCGCTCACACGGACAAATCTGAGACACCAGAAGCGCGTGGCCGAACGCTGTCTCAGATTCCCAGGACACGGGCAACTACAGTTGTCGAGCTAGACGCAATGCTTTGCATTGCTTTCTCTAGCTCGCCCTAAAAATGCTAGCATTTGTAGATCGTAATCCTACCCTCGGAAAGGTGTGCTGGCGCTTGGGGCTTTGGGAAGGTTATTATATAATAAATGCCCTTTTCTATGCACCTGTGGACTTGGCTTTTAAACTTTCAATTGCCTAATCTGTATATTTACACTTCCTCCAAACATTTTGGTACTGCTATTTTAGTATTGTAGTGAGCCATTCAACAGTATGTGTTTATGTATACACTGTTCTAAAAGTGAAGCTGCTGTACATTTTGCCAGACACTCTCCTTGCAGAATTGTAATAATTCAGCCAGTACCCAAGTAGTCATGGTGCAAAGTGGGCCTTAGGGCATGGACTGCTTCAAAGTCCTATACACTATGCATGCACTCTTCTATGCACGGGCAAACTTGTCTTTTATAGCTTTAATTATCCAGTCTATGTTCTTACACTTCCAGCAAACTCTTTGTGATTGCTGATTCAGTATTGTAGTGAAGTATTCAGCAGAATGCCCTTATGTATGCACTGTGCTAAAAATGAAGCTCTTCCAAATTCAGACAGACACTCCTGTTGCAGAACTGTAATTATCCAGTCAGTACTCAAGTAATCATGGTGCAAAGTAGGCCTTAGGCCATGTACTGCTTTAAACCTGTATAGAGTATGCTTGCACTATTCTATGTAGGTGTACATTTTTATTTTTTATACATTCAATTGTCCAGTCTGTATCATTAGACTTTCACAATCACTCTTACACTACTGTTTCAATATTGTAGTGAGCCATTCAGCAGTATTTCCTTATATATGTACTGTGGTAAAACTGAAGCTCTTATAAATTCAGTCATGCACTCTCTTTGCAGAACTGTAATCATGCAGTCAGTACCCAAGTAATTATGGAGCAAAGTAGGCCTTAGTAAATGGACTGCTTCAAACTTCTATTTACTATGCATGTACTGTTCTATGCACCTGCAAGTTTACCTTTTATATTTTGAATTCCCCAGTCTCTATCCTTACACTTCCAGCAAACACTCTGTCATTCCTCTTATAGTTTTGTAGTGACTCATTGATCAGTGTGTAGTAATCCATTCTCTACATTGAAACAGTAATCAGGAGATGTACAATAAGTGGTACATTCCCAGAGATATGGCAGTTATTGTGCACTGTGATATCAGCACAATGGATGCACCGTATTTACAATGAAGTGTATTATGGAGCAAAAACGGCACAGATATGTGATGTATTTGTGTTGTGAAGGTGGTGCATTGCTTGACTTGCATTTCAAGTGCAACGCAGCTCTAGCAATGCTCTTGGGGTGCTATGCTCACAACGCTGTGTCAATCCTTACACCTGTTTCAAGCAGGGGGCATGGTTTTGATGTAGCATAGCACTAAAAGTGACTGAATGAAATATTATAGATTTCACTCAGTCACTTTTAGGAGGTGTTCCCTTGCTAGAACACTTGCACTCCCCCCCCCCCCCCCCCCCTATGCAGGAAAGTCTCTTTCTGGCGCAGGGCTTTAGAATATGATGCACCTTCCATATGCATCACATTGTAAATATCAGGTACTATGGTACATCTTTTGCAACACCGCAGCATCACAAAAGTGACAGAAAAGATGTGTAAAAGAGGTACAAGGGGGTTGTAAACTCGCTCCTAACACAAACAAATTCACCCAGGCAGTTCACTAGCAGTGCAAATTGAAGTATAGACTTCTAACATATTTATATGGATGTGTTACATTGAAGTGCTTCAGAGGTATTACAGTATAGTATAGGTAAACACCTTATACATTTATGCTGTAGCACTCTCTTATACTTTTTGCACTTTCACGTTCACCATACACTACTAATTCATTCATTCATTTATGCACTACACATTCATTCTGACAAAGTTTTACACACTAACATAGAAATATAGGGCCGGATGTAGGTCGGTCGGTAACGGCCGAAAATCGGTATTTTCGGCCGTTACCGACCGGTATTTACAAAATGGTATGTAGGGCCACATATTTTACAGATTCGATAAATTTACCGATCGGTAAATTTACCGAATCTGTAAAATACCGAATCGGTATTTTTACCTAATCGTTAATTTCGGTATGTAGGTGGGACAACCCTTACCGATTCTGTATTTTACCATCAAATATATTTGATGGTAAAATACCGATTCCGGTGTGCATGCACATGTGTGCATGCACACCTGTGCCATATGACAGGCAGACCTGCCCTTAGGGCAGGTATGCCTGCCACATGGCACATGGCACCCGAATCTTTTTTGGGGGTGCTAGAGGGTGTCAAAGTGACACCCCCTGCACCCTTGTCAAAATCTGTATTTACCGATTCGGTAAATACCGACCGGTAATGCCCCATTCATTCCTATGGGCTTCAAAGCCCATAGGAATGAATGGGGCATTACCGGTCGGTATTTACCGAATCGGTAAATACAGATATTTACCGATTCGGTAAAAGGAACATCTGGATGTTCCTACATATCCACCCCTTAGATTTACCGATTTTTAATTACCGAATCGGTAAAATTCGGTAATTAAAAATCGGTAAATCTATTTTACCTACATCGGGGCCATTGTTCTTTTTTAAGCCAGTGGAGGTAGTTCTGAAAAGAAGTGTTTTTTCTTTTTAATTTTCTATTTTTTTTTATTTTTTCAGGAAGTTTTTAGTTGGTTTTTTTAAACCAAAAAAATGAAACTGGAAACAAAAAAACTGTGGAACAGGAAGAAAAAAGAAAAAAAATATTATTCTTTTGGGCAACGGAGCTCTTCTTTGCTCTTCACAGTGAGGTGAATAGACTGCTCACCGTAACAAAGGAGTTATCTGCAAAATTTACAATGAATTGTAAGATTTGCAAACTGAGGCACAATAATAGGATGCGGAATGTTCGGAGGAGGTGGTGGTGCTTTTGAGGTAGAAGGAACTGCAGGTTGAGGGTTTTCCTGGAACCTTTGTGTTGGCATCCTTCCATAATTATTTGGATGTACATTTTTGACATGGTGAACCATTGAGGCTGTCACGAAAGAGTACTTTTTAGTGGGGTCAACCCTGGAAAGTGTAACCTCACAGATCTTGCATGTTACTTTCGGTACAATCACGTTTTTCTGTGTTTCCGAAAATTAAGAAAACTTCCAAATGAAAGCTTCTTTTCTCTTTTTCTGAGCTGGCTTAGTAACAAAATGTTTCTTAGAGGAATGTACTGATGAAGTCTCTAAAAGAGCAGCCATTGTAGAGTTTGGTTGTAAAAGACTACAGCTCCACAGAATAGATGTTTTTAAGGGAAAGTCGAAGTAGGATAATCAAAATGAGAGGGGTCTTTCAACAGTTGGAATAGGAATTATTATGAACTAATCAAAACTCTCCTTTTATGGTCAGATGACTTTGCGTACGCTTACAGTTCTCTTACAGTGCTCTTAAGATGCAAGTATGTACGACGTACCTTTGCGAGTTTCGTAATTGCTTTTAAAAGTAATAATTGCTTATTAAAAGTTTTAAAAAAGTATTTTCATGTTTGTCCTAGATACTGTCTTCCCTTAATATGTACATTAAATACATAAATATATGTTTTTGAAAAATTAGAAACTTTTGCGCCGTATGCTTACGGGGCGCCGTATATGACGTCACGCAGAAGCGTTGATGCGATGCGCAAGGTCAAAGTGTATCTGTAACGAGTGCGTGGCTATGCGCAGAGGACCATTTGCCGTACAAAGTGTGGTGCGATCACTGTACGCGTACGGTTACCCCAAAAAATATGAAAAAGGAATTATAGCGATTCTAATTGTAAAAAATGGAGAGAAAAAAATTTATGTGGGATTTAGTTTTGTTATTATTTTACATTAAGAATATGACATATGGAGGAGCCAAGATGGCGATCGGGATGGCTGCATAAACGCTCGGCTCCGTGAGCCCTCCC
Source organism: Lissotriton helveticus (assembly GCF_964261635.1). Classification (NCBI taxonomy): domain Eukaryota; kingdom Metazoa; phylum Chordata; class Amphibia; order Caudata; family Salamandridae; genus Lissotriton; species Lissotriton helveticus. The sequence goes on along the minus strand of NC_136059.1, from coordinate 1,225,433,937 downwards.
GCCCCGCACATACATCCTGGCGATTAACCTGAGCAGTATTTGTTAATCTGAGTAGGGGAAGGAAAGCATTCACTTACCATCTGCTTCTGTGGCTCCGCCGAGCAGTTGACCCGAAGAAATGTCCCCGACTGTTTGGCGGCCTTCGAGGTGCTGAGACCGGGATCTCGAGTGAGGAGAGTGTCCGGCCGTGATTGCAACTCCTGCGGCCTCTGGTCGCGATGGGAAGCCACTCGTAGAGAACCTGAGATCTGCGAGCCGAAAGAGATGATACCAACCCACTCCCTATAGCGGGTTGCCCTGCGAGAGGTGCGATATAGCTGGGCTGGAGGGAGTCCATGCTGCCCAGTTCCCCTTCGGTGTGATACCCGGTCATGTTAACAGCCCCCCCCGGGAGCCGGTGGGTGACTCCCGGAGAGCAGCGGGGAGCTTGTTTAGCCTTTTGGTGACTCTCCTTTCTGTTGCCTGCCCCGACTATTGAGATCCCGCTGTGGATCCTGCTGGCTCCGGGGGTTGGTCCCGCTCCCGCGGTGAGGTGGAGGAGGAAGAGACCGCAACGGCTGAAATGGCGGATGCTACCCTCTTGCTTGCCCATCGTCCGGGCAGAGAAACCGGTGCACAAGAGAATCCCGGGGTTTGGCAGCGCGAGGAAAGACCCACGCCCAGCACTATACTGGCTGCATTGACGACCCTGCAGACTACCCTGTTCCGGGGGGCCCGAGAATTGGGAAAAAAAGGTGGCCGCCATTGTTGGCCCGCCATTTTGTAACGACATGGATCGCTCTCGAGAAGGCGCCGAGGTGTTTGCCTCTGATTCCTTGACGTATTCCCCGGATGAGTCTACGTTCTTTGAGCTGCGGATAGGTCTGGTTCGTGAGCTTGCTGTAGATACCCCTGTTGCACGTGTGATTGTTTCATTGGGGCCTCTCTCTGATTGGCGAGTGGGGGAACAGCATCGATCCATGGTTTGGGCGGCCCCGGCGGAGTTTCGACGCTTCCCTCATCGTATGCTTCCTTTTCCATGTTTGACGGGACTGTGCTCTGACTCGAGACTGTTGGCGGTGTCGATATTGTCGCATTCAGACTTCCACTATGCATCATCTGCGAGATTTCGGTGGCTGGGATCCTATGGGGCGACGACACTGTCTGATCCTCCCGGTGCATTCAGACCCTTTGTGCTACTTTGTATCCCGTCTGAGGGATTGTTCAACGTTGGTATTATTGACAGAAGTGGCCAGGGGTAACTTTGATTGGGACATGGAGGGACTCATAGATGGTTGATGGTGATTTGAGGGGTGCTTAGCGGAGTTGTAATTGATTGCGTTATACGTGATTGCTGTTACTTGTACTTCTTCTACCGTTGCTGTTTAGACGATTTTTGGAAGCGGAGGTGGGAGGGGCCGGATGACCAGGTTGAGGGCCCTTCTCCTTTCTTTTTTCTCTTTCTTTTTCTCTTTTTTTTTTTCTGTATTTCGGGTCTCTTATTTAGGGCGACAGGCACGCTGCTGGGGGGGTAGGCCGTAGCCTTTTGCAGGGGTGCAGGGTTGGGGGATGGGCTTGTTATTTTGTTCTCTCTTTGTCTCTATGGCCCATTGCCCTTTTCCTTTTTCGATGTCGTCGTCTTCCATGTTTCCTATAGTGTAGTGCGCCTCGAGGGGTGGGACTAATTCGCCATGATTGCTCCGTGTTTATCGCATCTATCCTGACTCTTATGCTCCCTCCCCCGTCACTCCCAATATGTGTACATCACTGGCGTAAAACTTTTTGCTTTCACTTAGCTGTAATAGGGGCGTGTGTGACTGTGCGACATTGATTTTCATTTTATTTTGCGTTATTATAAAATGAACCGTCTCAGATCCTTATTATTGCATGGTAATTTAAATGTATGTCATATCCTGGATGCTGCTCAACCTTCGACCTCCGAACCGCTGTATATTTTTATACTCCATTCCTCTGTGCCCGATCTGAATAGCGGCCGGCCGGTTTGGTTGTAGGCCCATGTTTGTATTTCCGTGCCACAACAATAAAGGTTCTTAAAAAAAAAAAAAAAAAAAAAAGAATATGACATATAATTAAAAAAATAAAATTAATATAAATATTTTTCATAAAAATGTAAGAAATTAGTATAAAACGAAAGAAATGTAATAATTTATACATTGAAAAATTATCATTTACTAAACCTTTGAAATTCACTGAAAAAACCATAGGTTTCAGCCACGTTATAGTTAGGAATTAGCATTTAAAAAACCTTGCAAATTCACTGAAAAAACCATAGGTTTCACACATGTTATAGTTAGCTGGAGATTTCACTCATACAAAACCATTGAAATTCCCCCGTTATAGTTAGTTCAGCTAACTATAACTCGCGCGCCCGCAATGCACTGTTGATGACGTCACATATTACATCACTCATGACATGGTCAGTGACATCAATCATGACATCACTGATGACATCTCAAATGACATCACTGATGACATCATCTTTGTGAAAGAATGGCAGACCTCCTCTCACCCTAATATAACCTTAGATAGACACATTCAAAAATAGAAACTACAATTTAAAAAAAAATGGATACCAATACCAGTTACAACAACCTTTTCAGTAATTCCAACATCTACATACACATCCACTCATTCACCAACAGTTCTATATAGTCACTCATACATGTACTCACTCATCATATGTACTCATACACCTATACATCCTGTTACACACCGATACTCATCCATAGAGTTACTTACACACATACTCACACATGCAAACATCCATTTAGTTGCATATACAGCTATACACACACCACAACACTTACTTCTACAGAAACGTACACATACTAACTCTTAAACAATCACTTATAGAAACACATACTTATTTATACAGGAACTCTTCCAATCTCTCACTCTCATATATACTCACTTATAAACATTTATACTCACATATAGTAGTTTAAAACATATGTACTTACTTATAAAGGTAGTATTGAGACAGTCATTCACTCACTAACACACCCATACACACACTCATCCACCCATACAGTCCTGCACACATGCTGTCTTCAAAACACATACAAACAGTGAGTCACTCATTCATGCATCTATGCGCTAAGTAATATTCCCCACCGAACCATACAAACATTCATACTGATAGTTTAAAAAACAACTAATAACCCATATAGACACTCATGTAGCTACTCAACAACCCATGCAGCCACCTATACACAAAGTGAGACACTGATACAGATATCTAAATATTTAAAAATTACCCGGTAATACTTGTATTCACTAAGATACACTTAATCAGTCCGTTATACAATCAATTTTGCAAATAAAATCATCCATTTAGACACTTATATACCCATTTATTCTTCCATCGACCTTGAGATGTACATATATACAACATATTTAATTTTCCGAAAAACACACATTCACTGGATGATCTCATCAGTGATGTCATGAGTGATGTCATGAGTGATGTCACTGACCATGTCATGAGTGATGTAATATGTGACGTCATCAACATCAAAGGGACACCACAGAAGCAAACAAGAACTCGCCTTTTTTTACCATCATTTATTATTCTGATTTATCGGAAAGAAAACTGCCCTAAGTGGACTAATTATCGGCACAGAAGCATGCAACCTACTGAAGGAAGAATAACAACTCACCTTATGGACTGCATATACCATATACCATCATGCTTGAATGGTGAATACACGTAGCCACGCCCACTTAGGGCGGTTTTCTTTCCGATAAATCAGAATAATAAATGATGGAAAAGAAAGGCGAGTTCTTGTTTGCTTCTGTGGTGTCCCTTTGATGAAGAGGCGGAGTAGCCTCGAAACGCGTCGGGAGTCATTTCAATTATCAGAGGAAGGTGTGCCGGCTGGAAGAGGCGAGGAAGCTGAATGGCAGGGATGTCATGTGTGACCTTCCAAAGCGCAAGAGCTTTTTGGTGATCAAAAATATATATGTATATATATATATATATATATATATATATATATATATATATATCGAAGAAGCAAATCCTGACCGCTGCATTAACAGCGGAACCAAGCAGGTGCCGACCTCTCCCCCAAAAAGTCTATATATATAAAATATTATATGAATGATTGAATCCCACGTCTGATTAACATTTCCACATGTAAAAAAACTTCATTGATGTAATTGCTACACTTTCCCAATTGCTTTATTAACATTCTTGCTTTCTGAAATATCCTTGAAAATGCACCATTTGCCCGCTCTTTTTTCAAAATTTACTCGAACCCCCTTGATACATTACGGTTGGTCGCCACAGTGCGCCGCCCGCTACTTTTACGCCTCAACACTTACAAATGTCACCAGCCGCCACTGGCTAGATACATTCCTCGTCAGGGCACAACTCTGGCCCAGTAAGTATCCATTAGGGGAGTAGCCAAATCGATCTTCTAGGCCAGCTGGACGTGGAAAGGGCGACACGTGCCATCTGTCACCACAGCTTTATACAGCTAGCAACATATGGTAAAGTGTTTGATCTGACTGTCCCCTTCATCAACTATGCCGGGAGCTCGGCGACGTAAACCAAATTAATTAGTAGTCATTCACCCAGTTGCTGCTGTACGCCATCCACCAGACAGCATGCTACATAATGGCAGCAAAATAATAAAACTCCAGCTGCTCCAGGCACCTCTGGGCAACCTTCCTCATAACTACTCATCAAGTTGACCCGAGCCACCCAACTGTACTTATCAGCCTAAATCCAGTTGCCAAAATGAATATTTTGAATGGTTCTTTTTGCTGCTGGCACCGCACCCCACACGTCAACCCCAGACACTGCCCATGCAAAACTTTTTTCATAGCCTCACATTCGGTGGCCCTACATGCTGTGGAGCACCAATTCAGCTCCATATAGTCAGTCAACGATTGAGAGAGCACCTCCTTACCCACTGCGTCCGACAGGACCTCAACCGCAATATCCACACCGGCCTCCATCCACTCCAACATACAACAAACAGGAGAGTGGTCAGACAAGAACCAGGGGGAATGCAAGACAGTCACCTGTTCAGCGATGGGGACCCGACCACCAGCACAATGTCCAATCTGCTGAATGTGTAGTGAGTTGAGAGTGGCATGTATACACCTTCTGTGACGAGTGAAGCGAACGCCATGCAAGGCTAGCCTCAGATTATGCATTACTTCACTCAGAGCTTTAGTCAGGTGAAGTTGAGTACCTGTAGGAAAGTGGAGTATTATGCAGTGTGACTGATTAGGCTGCACTATGTTATACTCTTGCAATACCCCAAGGATGGCCCTTGGCTTCACAATAAAAAATCCTTAGCTCAGTCCTGGTAGGGAGGCAAAGGGCAGTCAGGCTTTACTAGAGGAACATGTGTGAAATATTTCAAAGTACCAGCATGGACTATAACTAATTGACTAATTGACACAACTGAATAGAAATCCGACACCAATTTATAAAAATAAAGCAGATTTTTATATTCATTTTGACACTAAAATTAACACACATAAATCAACAGTGCCCGTACCTCAAGGCCATCTCACCTGCCCATGTTATTTTGCAGAATAATTGAAAGTTTTGTGATATATCCACTCCGTAGGGTAGATAACAAAAGTGATCTACATACGATATCCTTTGCCTTGAGGTACGGGTACTGTTGATTTATGTGATTTATGAGTGGAGGGCTACCCGTATCCCTTAGATGTACCCTCTGGGCTCCTTGTTGTAGATATACTAAAATGAACACAAACAGATAACATATAACCAGAGTAATAGATTTTAAATGGAACAATAAATCACAGCAATTCATTACTGCAGAACTTTAGCATTGCAGTCAACTCGAAAAAGCACCAGTTATGATTAGGCACCTGCAGGTTGAGTTGCTTGGAACCCAAGGAGGGTAAAGGTAATGTGGGGTCCCAGGACCAAGCCACGACAGTCAGTTCAAATTTACCTGGCTCCAGAAGCCTGGATGCAGAGTTGTCTTGGATGCCCGAGGTGCTGAAGCAGGAGCTGCGGGAGAGCTCGCTTTACCGCTTACACGGCCCCACCTGATCACACACTCTAGCACGGGCATCCGATCCCCCTGAGGGGACACAGGCTCCTCCATGCCACTGTTACCATAAGGTCATACAACTCCGGAGTGGAATCTCAAGCAACCTTCACACAGAGGACAGAAGGAGCCAGAACAGACAGCCAGCCCGCATCACACCTCCCTCCCCCACCCGAGGCAAGCAAACACACAGGCGGCAGCGGCCCCGATCAACCCCTGCCTAAATCTTGCATGGGGGAATCGTAATCTGAACAGTAAGATTAACTCTGCATAAAGTCAGTTAGCAACTTGTCCAGCACACAGTCTACAGCAACACTGTGGGTGCCTGATTTCAGCCCTGCCAAAGAGAGAGACAAGTGCTCCCCCCCTTGCAACCGCAGATCTTCTCCTACTGACACCTGCATGGTGCCGTCTTCCTGGGTCATGGCTTGAGGCATATCCTAAGGGCCTGCCTCCGGTGGCCCCGCCCTCAGCCCTGTTGTAGGCCGTGCCAGGAACCACGCTTGGGTCCAGTCTCCGATCCAGTTTGAACACGCACCTCCTCAGGCCAGAGGGACACTGTTTTGTCTGACATCTCCTGCCACTCATAGACCTCCCCCGGGCGCTCTTGCGAAATGAGGGGTTCAAAAGCACGTACTTCAGCTGCAGAGCCAAAATTTGTAAAATAATAAGTGCCAGGAGGCCACTGCTGCTTGCACCACCCACTGCCCTGTCATCGCTCGAAAAGACGGTACCAAAACAACTACTAACAATCTTTCTCACCTACAAGTGCAACATTTCAGATTATTCCAAGTCCCCAAAGCTAAAGGAATGGTTGGGGAGGTAGGTATTAGTAAAGTTTAATGTATATTGTATTCATAAAGAACCGTCAGTCTGCTCCTCTCTAAATTAGATGAGCAGTGCCACCATGTGTCAGACTGTCATAGGTGCCGTGTTCACAATTAAGTGCCGGTGCCGAGCACCAGAAGCCAATTAAGTGCCAGTGCGGAGCACCAGTAATCACTGGCTCAAATTAAGCACTGCCACCCACACTGCTCTGCCAAACACAGTCTCTTGGGCTTCTGACACCCAAAGACTGTACATGAGGGGATTGCCTCTCACCTGGGTCAGCAATCCACTCCTGGCTTCAAGTATCTGCAAGTGCCCAAGAATACCTCATAAATTATAGACAGGCCCTCTTCCAGGCAGCTCTCTCCGGGAGGCCAATCCACAGACAGTTCACTATCCAAAACGAGGGCCTACTGGGGGCCAATGCTCTTTCAGGCTCGAGCTCCACAAACGCAACCTGGAGCTCCCTTCCACTTCAATGTGGCCCTCAGGAGCCTTCACTCGCCTGGGGCTCCTCCAGTTCTGCTGCTCCAAAGGATTCAGGCGCTTGCCTACCCATAGCCATGTGTTTCCACCAGACCACTCCTAACCGCAGCCCAACTCAGTGCTTAACTCTGGGCAGAAGGTGCCCAACAAATTCAACCATCCATCCAAAGGTCATCAACACAGCCTGGGGGGCCGCTCCTCACCCTCACCTCCAGCAGTGACAGAGTGGGTGCACCCACAGAGCTCCCGGCAGGTGCGCACCAGTGCTCACATCACCATGAGGCCTTCCCTGCCTTTGTCTCAATGCGGCCTGTCCCAGCCAGCTCCTCATTCAGGCCTCGAGTAGCCAATCAGCCCCAAAGAGCAGGTGGGGCCCCCACCAGGCCAGCACACAACCCCGGACATCGTGCTCTGGCACTGTACACGACATATTGCTCTCTGGGTGCTGCAGACCCACCTGGTCTCCGCACCTCATTATCCCCAGTAACGCTCCCCATGGCTGCAGTTCCAGGCCACCCCTGGCGCTAATCTAGCAGACACAGACTATAATCTAGCCGCCACAGACTATAATCTATCAGCCACAGACTACAATCTAGCAGCCACAGACTATTTGGGGCTCAAAAGCACGTCAGGGAACGATCCGGTGTCTGCAATGTGCAGCAAGCAGATTGCAGGATGAAACAGGATTTAGGCAGCTAGGCCAGAAATCACGAATACCACGTCCTGTCGTCTATTTTAATAGGTCACGGCCCCCTCCATGCTACTGAGTCAAAACTGTGGCTTGCCAAAACATAGAACTCTCCCAGAACTGTGTTAACCACTAGAGCTATCCTACAGCTAATATAATCCCTTCATAATTGCTGGGCACACAATGTTTTCTGCAGCAGGTCGTTTTAACTCTGTAAAATATTTTACAATGCAGCCTCTTTGTGACTAAATAGGTAGGTAATCTAGAACAGATTTTCTGTCATGTCCTTGTTCTCAATTTTTTGGCAGCAGTTAAAACAAGCATTTGCAATGCAATAGGTCTCGCATTAGGAAAGTTTGAGCTATTGGTATTGTAAATGACAATTTTTTTATTTATGTGTTAGTTTTGAAAATAGTGAAATTAATAGCTTTTTCATTTACAGTGTCAATAGTTACACCTTTTGCAAATGTGACACCTATAGCATTTGTAATGCAATATGTGTTGTATTTACGTGACTTAGATGTATTGATATTACAAATAACAATGGCTTTTATTTTTTGTAATAATTAATACTTAAATAAAAGTTATTGTAATTTATAATGGCAATAGCATAAACTTTTATAAATAACTTTTGTGAAGATTATGTTCAGTGTATTTCATTGTGACGTAAATCCAAGAACAGAAGTGAAATATTAACATCTTTTTGTCACATTTGAAATAAAGCTTGAAACATTGAGAGAACATATTTGAACCTGTTGTTGTTGAATGGTTGCACAGAATGGAGAATATCAAAACATATGTGCGTGCAGTGCGTATGAGATGTGCACTCTTACAGAAGGGGTTCTTCCCGTTCTGTCTGGAGGACGATCTTAGCCCGTGGGTCGGAGTCTGGTTGCACCTGTTCGGTGCTAGTTTAAATTGCACTGCTGCTGTTTGTGCATTGGCTGTTCTGTGCTCTTAATATACGTGCTATGCCTCACAGCGAAGCTTGGAGTGTGTGGTTGGGGAATGAATGACTATTTTCAAAACACTGAGATTTACAGACACCACTGTGCCTAATGTAGGACTGCACTGTTCACACTAGCTCTAGTGCACTATGTTTATTCAATACCTCTTGACACATGTAACCAAAACTTACTGAAACTATTTTTTAAACAAATCAACCAAACCAGTAATGCATTCTCTTACTAATAAATTTTCTAGACAACAATTCAGTCTTGTTAGTCAAGTTCATTGCTTTTATGTAATTTCATAAATATGCCATACTTTTTTAGCCAATACTGCAATTCAATATCATTGCAAATATATACACATATATAACATCAGTTCAACAAGAAAATATGATTGGTTTCATCTGTGTACTTTCATGGTTTCCCAATGCATTTCGATGCGGTTGCATCTTCGTCAGGGGAATTAACTGTGTAGGACAAATAACAGCGATCATATATACAAAACTATCATTTCATTTGGCAACAATCAATTAAATTATATCATAGGCAATCTTCCAAAGGTAACTTGAATGTGCCCGCACTCCCTGCCCTCCCAAGCACTCTTGTGTACTTCATACTGTGGTTGTCCCTATACATGCTATCAGAATCAAACAAGTGCAATCAACATACGTGTCAACTGAGTGAAAACGTGACTCAAAACATCAGGGGATTCAATTACAAATAAAAGTGAGAATAAAAACGTACCCTCTGTACAACAACTCCTAGTTGTGTCCTTATTTTCAGATGGAATATCTATCCTGCAAGTCAAGTATGATACTCGTGTAAATGAACCAACCGCACAACAAGCTGCCAAATCCAAGTTATATGGATCGTTACTTTACTTACTGCTCTCTAGGTAATCGAGTAGAACCCTCCGTTAGCACTGCTCTCGTCTCCTACAAAAACGGTAAAAATCATGTTACCCTGTTAATTAAACTCACTAACTACTGGCGCTCCGCTAGTATTATCACCCTCCAACGTGCAAGAGTTACCGTAATTGTTACACTCGTGCCGTCCTCATCTCCTCGACTCTCCTTCAAACACACAAACGCCGTACTGCAAGACGCCATGTCGGGCAATATATAAACCCGTCATCATTAGTTGACCGTGGTCTCCGCCCCTTGTTTTACATTACCTCGTTGGTACAATCAGCAATAAATAAGAGCAACTCAAGTGTGGACACAATCCCACAGATCTTAAAGAAATATATTTGTATCAACATACCCTTCGCTCTGCAACAACCACACCGCTGCTGTCCGTGTTAACTAGTTGCACACTACATTTCCATCTCGTCCATGAAAATAGAAAGAGGACTCACGGTTTACCGATGCTGAGCCTCCCGAGTCTAACATACGTGAACCACTACTCCCCACTTCGCCTAAATGCTTACTGGACGTTAAGAGAACTCTACAGATGCACGATAAATAATAAACACAAATGCAAAAGTAAAAATAATAACAGTGGAAATAAAATAGAAAAGATAAAAGTAGAAATAATGAAAGTGATGCCAATAATAATTGGATCAGTCCACACTTTGTTGTTAACACTTGTTCCAATTCTAATCCTGTATTCACACCTTATTATGTTACCACAGTTATTCAAGCAATTACAAATAACATGAAAATTCAATTTTCTCATTTAGCCCACCCGGTTTCACGGTATTTAAGTGTCTTATCCAGAATGTCTCTCTCTGCGCTATTCTTATGTTGGGGTCCACATGGGGTTCGACCAACACCTGCTCTAGTACAGTGAATTTTAATTGCGGAATAGTATGTTTCCTTTCTCTCCAATGTTGCGCCAGACTAGATTTTTCTTGCCCTAATCTAATGTTAGACTTATGTTCTGTGATTCGTATCTTAATTTTCCTTGTTGTACGTCCAACATAGACTAGACCACAAGGGCACTTGATGGCATATATCACAGAACTAGTATTGCAGTCTGAAGTATGTCTGAGTTTTATCAGTTTACCTGTATGCGGATGTGCAAAAGTCTCTCCAGTCTGTACATTTCCACAATGGCTACAATTAAAACATTTACGCATTCCTTTTGTTCTCTCGTGCGAAGCCTGCACGTTTTGACGTTTCAATAGTTCTTTCAGATTTTTTGACCTCGACAGTGCGAAAATTGGTTTATCGAAAAAAACCATCTTAAAGTCTTCTTCTTGCTCAATCATCTCCCACCTCTTTAATATGCTTTTCTTGATCTTCGATGTTAATGTTGATTGCTTCAGCACACACACCTCACGTTTCGATGAGCTTTTTTGCACCTTCTGCAATAGATCTTGTCTGCTTTTTAATATTACTTTCTGTTTTGCCTCTTTGAGTACCTTTTCCGGGTACCCTCTCTTGCTGTATTGTTCCGCCATTTCATCTATGTCCTGCATTGCCTTAGATTCATCACTGCTAATTCTTTTAATTCTGGTGAACTGCGGAAATGGCAGATGATTTTTCAGACTTGTTGAGTGAGAACTGGAATTTTCAAAACACAACATTTACCCTGAGGGGCAGGACAAATGACTGCATTTACCAGCATGCACGGGGGCGAAACAGTTTAGGCAGCTACTGTGCAACTGCACCTATTTTGAGGCGGCCAGTGTCTTTAGTTCTGCACATCTTTCCAAGGCTTTATGTCGGCGAACACTTACTTATACTGGGCTGCAACGTTTGGGGCAGCGCTGTGTACTTCGAGGCACTTGCGCCTGGTTGGCAGTGTCTGGGGTGGTACGGTGCAGGCGGCAGTGTCAGTGGCGCTGCAGTATAGATGGCAGTGCCTGTGGCGGTGCTCTGTATTTCATGGATCGCGGTGGCTTACACGGGTGTCTGGGCGGCAGTGTCAGCGGTGGTGCAAAGTAGACGACAGACAGTGTCTGTGGTGCACGGTGCAGGCGGCAGTGTCAGTGGCGCTGCAGTGCAGCTGGCAGTGCCTGTGGTGGTGCAGTGTATATCAAGGATCGCTGTGGCTTACACGTGTGTCTGGGCAGCAGTGTCAGCGGTGGTGCAGCCCGGGCGGCAGTGTCTGTGCACTGCATTTCAAGTCTCACACACATGCCGGCCTGCGCTGACTGCAGTGCTCCCAGCAGCGGGACAGGCTCTGTGAGCGCTTCCTCTCGCCTCCCTGACCCCATACCAGTAAGTCTGAGTTCCGCCAGACTGGGACTTCTTTCACATCATTGCCCTTTGGGATGCAGTGTGGTATTGTATGGGTATTTATATAGTGCTTACTACCCCTGTTAAGACTCTGAAGCACTAGCTCGCTTCACACAGCGGATCCCACAAAATCCTCAAGTCGTATTTTGTAAACCTCAGGTTTGAGCAGCCCCACTGGACCTGTTTTTTGTCTGCGTCATGTGACACGCAGTCCTGTATTTGTTCAATGCCTGTCATTCATAAATTGTCCAGACACTCAGTGTCAAGTACCTCTTCGGCATTCTGGCACCTGTATTAGGACAACTAAATGAACTACGGGCAGCAGAATTTCGTGAAACATATGAGACTTGGCAAGCTACCTCTTTGCCATGCGTCAAGATGAAAGCCTCTACTTGTTATGAACTATTTTTTTAAATCTTAACACAGAAGTGCCTGGCGGTCCCACGTCACTTAATTTCGTGGGCGACATGCAGGAAGGAGATCGCTGTCGTTGTGCTCCCTTGATCAACACAACCAATGAAAGACACATTAATGCAGGCGTGATGGACACCAACAGAGGACTCTTGTGACACCGGCACCATTGCCCTTTATTGTGACAGCAGTCCCAAGCTTGGACTAAATATGTGAACGTGTCACTCACAATTAGCACTATTGCTGTAGCATTAGTGGTCTTTTCAAGCAAATGCGCACAACTAACTTCACACTATAAAGCCAGTGCAAATGAGAATATAAGTTCTCCAATGAAGTCCCTGAGCCCACATATGAATTTCAGTGCCGAGCCCCAGCTAATAATTGGGTACGGCATGTTACAGCCCTACACATAATCTACTCTACCTTCCCTCTGTGGACAGATTCAATTATCGCCTACACCCTCGCATGGACAAATCCAGTAACTTTCAGCACTTTACATTGAATATGTCCCGTACACAACGTCCCCCTCACTTCAAGGTACGGTCACCCTTTTCACGGCCAGAAGAAGTTACCTTCACAGACACAATACGTACTGACTAGATTACCGCAACACCCTGAAGGCCATACTCTACGGGCGGGTCTAACCTCCAGTACGAGCTTGGTGTTGCTTCTAATCTCATACACAGCTTCATAATAGAACTCCAGGTATAACCCCTACTTCCCTCCAGAATCAGTCTCTCCTTCATGACATTTCTATCCATCACATTTCACCACTCTCATCTCACCTTCTCTTCCGTTCAGACCCTCTTCTCTCCTGGCTGGGTTATTTGCAGCACTTCCCAGTATTACGTCACGTCCGTTTCACCATTTCCGGTACGGCTGGCTGTCATAATGGAGGCGGGGTTATAAAGTAGCGCGTAGATATAGAGAACGGGGAAGGGAATTCTCAAGTGGTGTGTGAAGTAGAAGCGTTGTAGGGTTATTAATTATGATGTCGCAGTTTCGCGATCCTGGGGTCGGCTCACAGTTCTTGTGTCGTGTGAAGTGGATGCAACCGTGTACATGGAGGGCGTGGAACCAGGAAGGACAGGGAGGAATTTCCCAACCGATTTTGCATGGGGCGGGGAAAGGACGCAGTGGACACACCCCCTCTCAGATTTTGAAGTGGAAACTGAGAATTAAACACTAACAAACACAAGTGACGTCAGGCGGGCGCACGCACTTCCGCGCAGGCGCAGAGTGTTCTTGGCCGCTTCTCCGGCTCCGCTTGCTGATGGCGTACAAGAGGCGATGGACGGCACTGGAGTCCCTGGCCGCGTCGCCCCCGCCCACCGTAGCAGCACTGGAGCCCCTGGCCGCATCGCCCCCGCCCGCCCGCACATCCATTGGGAGCCGGAGCACACAAGAAAACAGGGCAAGAAAAGAGCCTGGTGAGGTAAGAGGGGGGGGGAGCGTGTGTGTATGCAGTGTGTGTGTGTGCGCGCGTGTGTGTATGCGACGGCGGGGGTGGGTTCTCTGTATGTATGGGTGCGTGCATGGGCGCTCGTGTGTGTGTCTCTGGGTATGCGCATGCGTGTTGGAGCTTCCGAGCCAGGAGATGGGCACGGCGCCGTGCGCGCCCACGAGGTGAAATCTGCGCTCGTGCCCATCTCGTGTCCACATTCCCAAAAACGGCTGACAATAGTTGTCGAAGCAGACAGCAAGCAATGCTTCGCATTGAATGCAGGTCTGCTCGACCTAAAAAAAGTATAAGTTGACAGTCAGACTCTACTTTTCAAGCTTTGCCCCTCGCGGGTCCACCCCCTTCCCTCTGCAACACCTTGACCTAGATCTATGGGTTCCCAGAGTAATTTGTTTTCAATGCCAACACTGTACCCATGTTCACATAAAAATAGTCCTTTAGAAAATTGCCCTACAACTTTTTGTAATCCTTGTCTCAAAATTTCTGTCTAGTTTAGAGCAAATCATAGAGGGACCTATTCACACCTACTCGCAAAAAAAGCACTGGCAAAGGCAATACGTTTTGTCTATGTGACATCTATTGGCTTTGTTACAGTTGTTTTTAGTTTTTTTAGCAATGTTGCACAACAGCCCATGCTTTTGTGCAACATGTTTTACAAATATTGACAAAGCTGATAGTAATGTATGTAATTAATGTAAGAAATGGTGTCATTATTTGTGCAGGTTGTGCGGTCTGCACAAGTAATAAGTCCACAGTTTTTCCTTACTGGGAACTAAACACCCCATTGTAGAACTTGACTTTTTAGGGCAGTGAAGCAGAGTATTGTATGGTGTACTTAGAGGAGGTGCTGTAAGTAAGTAATATACAATTGTGGGCATGCAATAATAAGAGTCAAATACATTTTTTGTCAAATTTGTGTTTTTTTTTTTAAACAGGCACATATATTTAGTAGTAACACACTACTAAATTGTACATATTAATATATAAATATATACATGACATAGATATAAATATTGTTGATCTGTTGAATTCACATTTTACTTTTACTGGGTTATGACCCTGAAAATCAATTTCCCCATACAAAGCCATATAGAATGGTACATTATAAGGGGACATTTGTTTGAATGTAGTAGGGATATTGGTTTTGTTAAGTAGTCATTACAGCAATGATATAGGCTTTGTGAAAGCTCAACATCTTAATATTTAAGGTAAGGCTGTCGGGTTTGCCAAAGAGTTAGCACAACATTGTATAAGAAAGGATTACTGTTTTTGTTAAAAGTTACCATATTAAAAGTAATAATCAATATGTTAAATAAAAAAATGCTATCATTGAAATTGTTTAACCCTGTCTACATGCAATTGCTATGTCAAATAATACATTGTGTATTAAAAATGAGTTAGCAGTATACTGTTAAAGAAGTCTTTTAAATTAACTCAACATGTGTCAGTGTTTCTTAAAGCAATTGTTCTAAATATTTGTAAAGATGTAACAATACATCGTCAATAATATATATTTTGTTTACGTGGAATACAATAGTTTTACTTTATATTTAATACTTAATAAATATTTCTATTTACATTGTGCTACATTCTTTTATTATGTAATATGCCGATTACATAAAATGAGGGCAGACGAGAAAAAAACAGAAACCTACAGGAAATGGCACACAATAACCTGTAAAAAATCCAGGAAAATAGAGTGACAACCAAGCCTGCAAATGGTAAGTAATGGGCGGCCTGTGAGCCCCTTTTAAGATTTTTTTTTATTACAAGAGATTTTGCAAGCCCGCTTCAGGCGAAACCCAAAACGGTTTGCAAGACTGACCTTGAGAGTCTTGTGCAGCAGACATGTAAATGTGTATTTAGATTCAATCTTTGGTGACAATGGGAATACAGATGTAGAGGAAACTTTTCAGTAGCAATCGAGAGTTACTTTGGTTGAAAGCATCAGGGGTATGGCTACCATTTGTGTAGCCGGCGGTGGCTCTAGGGCCTAGAGTCTTGAGGGGCCCAGTAAACCCAAATAATTGGAGAGCACAGGACTCAAATCTGAGCATACCTGTCCCACTCGGGGTGACAAATGCAAAAACAACAGTTGATGGACAGAATGCAGAACAATGTCATACATTCACCCCAGTACAGAGATCTGGGCCTAATTCCATCGTTTTTTTTGTTTACTAGGGTAAATGTATGACATTGTTCTGCATTCTGTCCATCAACTGTTGTTTTTGGGTTTGTCACCCCGAGTGAGATGGGTATGCTCAGACATGAGTCCCATGCTCTCCATGCCACTGGAATCAAGCTATCCTGGCTGATGAGGGCTGAAATCCCGAAACCGGTCCTAGGATGCTTGTTTCCAGTCCAGGGAGGACCTGGCTTGGCAGTTCGGGCTGGACTGTTCTAATGGGGCACAGGGTCAACACTGATTTGCATATGGCTGGGTTCAAACTGGAATGGCATGGTGAGCAAAAAAAACGATGGATTTAGGTCCAGATTTCTGTACTGGGGTGAATGTATGACATTGTTCTGCATTCTATTCAGCATCTGTTTTTGCATTTGTCACCCCGAGTGGGACGGTTGTGTTCAGACTTGAGTCCCGTGCTCTCCATGCCACTGGAATCAAGCTATCCTGGCTGATGAGTGCTGAAAGCCCGAAACCGGTCCTAGAATGCTTGTTTCCAGTCCAGGGAGGACCTGGCTTGGCAGTTCGGCTGGACTGTTCCCATTGGGCACAGGGTCAAGACTAATTTGCATATGGCTGGGTTCAAACTGGAATGGCATGGTGAGCTGAAAAAAAGATGGATTTAGCGGTGCTACTGGATGCGGTGTTGAAGTCTGAACCAGGGGAAACACTAGAAGAATATCTGAGAATTAATATAGACTCAGTGCCGTCCCTGGCCACCATATGGGAAGCACTGAAGGTCACCCTACGGGGCCACTGCATAGCCAATGCAGTGGGAATCCTGAGAGATATTCGCACAACGATTGCACACCTGGAATGCCAGATTAAGCAACTTGAGACAAAGGTACAGGGGACGAGCGAAGGCCCCATACAAGCCAAGATACCGGAGACCCTAACAGAGTACCAGGCTGAAGCGGAAAGGGAATGTCTCTTTCGAGGCAAATATCACACAGCGCGTAGATATGACGAGGAAGAGCGCCCTGGCAAAGCACTCGCCGATCCCATCCGGCCCCCCCGAATGGCAAATCATGTACTGGTCATCCGAGATAGGATGGGGTGGCCCATCAGGACACAGTAGCCATAATGGGGGTTTTTACCATGCACTACCGAACACTGTATACGTCGTGTGCACCGCGACAAGATGAGAACCCGCAATACCTACAGCAGATAGAATTGGCTTGGCTTAACAACCGGCAGAGGGAATTCTTAGCGGCTGACTTGGGATTAGACGAAATACGGGAAGCCATAATGCAAATAGGTAATGGTAAGGCGCCGGGACCAGACGGCCTTGGTATAGAAATTTATAAAAACTACACACTGGCCCCCTTCCTGAAGGCAGTTTATGAGGAGGCTTCCCAAATGGGGATTCTCCCGCCTACCATACGTGAAGGAATGTTGGTCTCACTACTGAAGCAAAACCAGAGGGGATGATGGACGGAGTGTTGAACATTGCAAACACTCACCCCCAGTCAACTGATCTGGGTTTAATCCATCATCATTCTTTAGCTCACCCCGCCACCCCAGTTCAGACATGGCCATATGCAAATCAGTCTGACCCTGTGCCTCATGGGAAAAGTCCAGCCGAAACTGCCAAGCCATGTCTTCCTTGGACCGGAAACAAGCATCCTGGGACCGGTTTCTGGCTAATCAGCCGTCATCAGCTCACTACTGAAGTCCGGAAAGCCCCCGAACCCACAGACTCGTATAGACCACTATCACTGATAAACTGCAACGTCAATACATTGGCAAAAGTTCTGGCCAATAGGCTTACACTCTTGATGGATAGGCAGATTCGACCTGACCAGGCAGGTTTCATACCTGGCAGATCAACCTCACATAACCTGAGGACACGCTTCTCCATCCTGCATGATATCGACCAGGAGGAACAGGCGGTGGTGATCTTCCTAGACGCCGCCAAGGCGTTTCACTCCCTGGAATGGGGGTACCTCTTAAAGTCTTGACACACATGGGATTTCCTCCGGGCTTTCTAATGTGGATTAAATTGTTGTATAATCGGCCCTGCGCCTCATTAGTGCTGAATGGAGAACACTTCCCAGCCTTTTGCATCACCAGAGGCATGCGGCAGGGGTGCCCCCTTTCACCCCTGCTATTCGCGATAGCCATGGAACCGTTGGCGGCCATGCTGCATCAGCACCATAAGCAATATGCGCTAGACTACCCCATGAGACCTGTTTTAATATCGCTCTACGCGGATGATATCACGCTATATGTGCGAAATCCTGCTGACGGATTAAACGCCATGATGCGGGAAATATTAAAATTTGGGGCCTTCTCTGGAATTACCATCAACTGGGGTCAATTTCAAGTCATGCCGCTAACCAACTGTACCACACCTTTCAAATGGATTATCCGCTGTTGTGGAGCCATGATGAGGTCCGATATCTGGGAATCACCGTCACTAGAGACTAGAAAGAACTTCTGCAGTGGCCCTCGCTAGGGTGGAAGACCTGATCAACAGGTGGATAGCTCTCCTGCTCTCTCTAGCAAGCCGGATCACCTTAATTAAGATGGTCATCATGCCCAATTTTTTATACTTATTCACAAATATCCCTTGCCCCCCGGGGCGCCCTTTCTTCACTAGGCTGAAGAGTCAACTCATCCGTCTCGCATGGGGCGGGAAACAACCTTGGATTAAATGGTGCACCCTCACGTTGCTGTTCGCTCAGGGTGGATTTGAAGCGCCTGATCCTGAACTCTACTATCTCAGAGCTCAGGCACACTTCGCCGTATATTGGCTCGCTTCTCTGCCCATTATTACACACTGGACAGTAGAGCAGGGCCTTATGGCGCTTGTGGGGTTCCTGGCTGCAGATGACAAAACAGCCGGGGGAAGGAGGTCCACTGCGCCATTGCCAAAAGGTCCCAAGTTCCCATGCTATATTCCCTGCTACTCCCTCTGCTCGACCAACATAACCTGCCCGTCACTATATATTCGCTTGCGACAAGCTGTCAAAGCTGCTACTCCCGCGTTCCCAGAGGAACCTCCCACATTGCTCCCATTGCACCAAACGTTACAGGCAGGGGCTCCACATGCCTTGTCCCGCATATATAAAGCCTCCATAGGGGTGGGGACACACAATACTCTGAAGGCAAAACAGGGGTGGGAAGCGGAATTGGGACATCCTATTACGGAGGAGGCCTGGGTGTAAAGATGCCAACAAATTGAATGCATCACTGCTAGCAGCAGGTTTATAATTATTCATTTTAAATTCCTCCATAGAATGTATTATACCCCGGTGAGGCTACACAAACTCCAATTACGAGAAAGCGCCAGATGCGACCGCTGTAAGCAGGAGGGAGCGGGTTTTCTACACGTAGTGTGGGAATGTAGGTCCATAGCACAATACTGGACTGAAGTGGGGAAGGCCTTGGGAAACATGATAGGAGTACAACTTGATCTTACACCAGAAATGGGTCTCCTGGGATACCTCCCAGGACACATAGGTTGCGTTAAAAGATTTCTGGCGATAGGCTTACTTGTGTCCAAACGCAAAAGTGCCTGCAGATGGGGATGGGGCAGAGCGCCCACATTTAAGGAAGGGTTGACTGATCTTACTTACTGTCAGGAGCAGAACAATATTTAAGCAGAGTTGCTGCCCCCTCGCTCCCAACCCTGTGATGTCTGGGAACCGCTCACTAGATATATGCTCAAAGCGGCTGCAACAGACACGGAAGATGGGGCTGCACCATCGCAAACCACCCCACAAATTGAGAACGATGGGCCGCATGGTTAGGGGGTTGACCACTCATGAGACTGCTGTGACATTTTGTCCACCACCTATGCCTATACCGACTGCTGTGTGTTGGGTCTTGTGTATTCAAACTCAATCTATGTACTGTACTGATGTATTCATGGACTGCTAATGTAGTGTCTTCCACACAATATAATTTTAGCGTTGTTGTACTGAAAAATGGCAATAAACAAAGTAAAAAATAAATACATTATAAAATGTACACTGACCAAGTGGCAGAGTGGCACATTATTTGACGTAAGTGGAACACAGAATCACAGCTCAGGGAAAATAACAGAAGAGAGCAACACTAAGATGGAACTGAACCAGTAGGGGACATTGTACATTAGCAATAGTCCAATCAGCTAAATGATAACTAAGCTGGACCAGGTAGATTAAGCAAATGTGTTCCTTGCACAAAGCCACAAGGCCAATTTAGTGGGACAACATTAATGGGGTACAATATGGAATAAAATAATGCTGTTTTTAGGGCTGACTCAATGCCACCAAGAAGCAAAACATAAATGGATCAAACTATTAGGGTGGCGAGGGGGACAATCAAATGGAATGACCAATCTACAATACAAGGGCAAGATGTCATGTAGGCATCTAGCTTAACTGGAGACCCTCTTTGACGCTGCTATTGAGACCACTGACTACACTGACTCGGAGGCACCCAGAAATTCCTGTACTGGAAGCATCTGACAGAAGCAGAACTTGGATCCACTCATCTGGCTCCTCGCAGTCCACACACCCATATCCATTGGGAGGGATACATCTAGGTATGTACAATGGACCCCTCACTCTCCAGCCTGAGCAAACAATCAAACTTGACACTGAGAGGGTTCATCCAAAGAACCATCAAAGCCACTCAAAGCAAGTCTCACGAGACACTAAGGGAGAAGACGCCTTTGAATAGATGCGTCATGAGAGACCTTGGACTGATCATTGCTTACATCTTGGCACCAAATGCTGTCAACAAAACTTCATAAAAAAGCACTTAAAAAAAAAAAATTACAAAGAAATATTTTGATTTACTATCTAAATAGGCAATTGGCATTTAAATTTAGCAACGGTAAAAAAAAACTCGTTTTTTTCAACTGAAGCTTTGGATGTCAAGGAATAATTTCAATCACTTATACCACAGTCAGTTCTAAAAATAAAGCTCAAAGTTTATTTCATCATTATATTACAACCCATTTCTGTACAGAATATATTAGCGACATTTTAAATGTACATACTCGCATTTTTTTTAAATTACGTTATTTTACAATGTTCAAAAAAAGTTACAAATATGAATTTATTGATCTTCTTCGTGGAATCCGCGGTTGTGGCAGATAGCCAGCAGCAGCTTTTCCTTCAGAACTTCCTTCTTAGAGTATGGTGGAAGTTTTAGGGTCAGGAAGCAGGTTTGTGCATATGGAAGGTGATCTTCAGTAAATGAAGGGCTGGACATAATCGTTATCTTTAAAAAGTCCATTCCAAAAACAGGGACGCAGTCACTTCCCACGAGAAACACTGAATTGGGGAGGGAATGGGAAAGATAAATGTCAGGAAGCAGGAATATCTCCGATACAGAATTGGTAACACACCTAGGTGAAGGAAAATGATCACAAAATGCAAAGCGCCAAAGTGCCCTCCACAAAACACCCTTACAGCTTTTATCAAAACATGGCAGCTGTAAAGGATGGTTCGGGTGATAGTGCGCTCTGCACATCTGCATAACATATCATACATGAGAACATGCATATCCATTGCTAAGAAAAAGACAGTCTTGTGAACAAGTGCCAAACCGTGAAAAATATACCACCTAATCCCTTTAAATGCAGAGGTAGAATGTAGCAAGGGCTGAACATCCGGACTGAAAAGCACCTTTCTTTTCAAGAGTTCCTAATAGATGACAGTTTAGCGCCCTGTTATCATCACAGAAGCAGATGTCATCTACCAGGGCACATTCCCCTGGGTCCGCTTCCACCTTTTTGAAATGTAATTTTCAGCAGACTCATCAAGTCGGCTGGAATTTAATAGAATTTTACAATCTTGGGAACAGAGGAGTTGGCCTAATGGCAAGGGCAGTCGACCTTGAATCTGAGGAACTGGGTTTGAGTCTCGGCAATGATGCTGAACATCCTGTGATTTGGGAAAATCACTTAATCCCCTGTGCCTAACAAAAATGAATATGTGTCCGCATGTAATACAACTGGTGATATGTAAAGCTCTCTGATACCCGATTCGGGTCAAGTTCGCGCTATATACAACTCTGTAAAATGAAAATAAAATAATCTACACATTTTTGGCCCATACCCAAGAAGGCACTGCAAATGTTTCAAACCCCCATAGAGTGCACAAACGTTTACAAGTTTATGCCTCTGTGGTTAGGATTTTTCACATGAAATACTCAACAGCATTAAATAGTACCATTGCAGTTTGTTGTGCATAGTCCATTAATTGTTGCAAAATGTGCAGGCAGTAAATATGCACTAAAAAACAAATAAAATGTGATGGAAAGAATGCCTGAATTAACCAGAGCCACTGCCTGAGACTAATTTCATCATTCCTTCCATCACTATGTTGTTTGTTGCAGGAGATGCCCTAATGCGAAGCACACGCCAGACCGAGGTCCAGTGCTCATTGCGGCTGCACAGGAGCCAAAGCAGGGGGTGTAAGGGGGGAGGGGGCAGTGTTGGGTACAGCCAAAAGTGCTGGTCCGGTCCAGGGCTGAACACACTGCACAAGCTCCCAGATGGCAATTCCTGACGCTGCTCTCATGCTGGGAATGCTACTCCCAGCATGAAAGCAGCACTGGGATTGGTCTGAGCACCATGGTTCGGCGCTCAGACAGGGACTGGGAGCATGTGGCTTTTCTGAACCTGGCTGTACAACACACCAGGGTGGACGAATGCCTAATGCACATGTCGGTTTGGCCAGCCCAAGACAGCTGGCCAAACAGCCATGCGCACTTAGTAGTGCCCATCACCCCTCCTACCCACTGCAGTTGCAGAGTGCATGTCCCCACCCTATGATGTGCCGCTGGCCGCAGCAAGTAAGGAGAAACATAAAATGATAATAACATTGCTTTATTATCATTTTATTTTTCAAGTGTTTACCTCTGCTGCTACCTAGTGGTGCGATGCTACTCCGCCATAATAGAGGAGCTGCCCCTGCCAAGTGCCCTCTGTGGCACGACTCAAATTGTACATGGGTGAGGAGAGCTAAGCAGGCATAAACTGGTCTGTTATCCCATCTGGAGGTCACCCGGTCAGGCAATTCAGGCTAGGAAGCTCTAATTGGAGTAGGATAAAGAATGATTTGCACATGGCAGCTCTCTGTCTGGGGTTGCATAGTATGAGGACAATGATAGATTTAAATGTGACGCTCAGCCATCATCAGTGGCTGAGATTAATTTGAGTATTAAACCATGACTTGTTTTTGGTAAAGTATTCTCAATGATGGTTTAGGGCATGCCTTTCTACTGCATATGAACATGGCATGGCTGGCTGCATGCATGCTGAAAATCTGATACAGAGAATAGATATGGAAGCCTGCTCGCCACCTTACAAGATACCAGAGCACATTACAACAAGCATTGGCAAAGCCAGTAGGCCTCGGTAATTCGAGAACTATTGGCCTTGTGAATGTCAATTTCTTTTAGCCATGTTGAATAGCACCATGGCTGCAAGTCATGTTAAAAAGAGCTATGGCCCAGCCTGCGTTGTATTCTGAACTCACATATTTGAAAGCGCTTTCATGCACAATAATGAAGAGAAAATGTTTGGGTGAAATAAAATATCTGGGCAAGAGGACACTTTTCAATTGGGGTAGCCACGATTTAGCCAGGTTTTCTGGTTTCACTTTGACCAAGTAGGAAATCATCGTTTATTTGTCTTTCCTCATGTAAAGGCTTTGTTTTTACCTGTTCCTTCCTTTTCCTGTATTTTGTTTAAATACAGCAAACTCAACCGAAGGTCGAGCGCTTTACTTGAGCACTAGTTACACAAACGTTGTTCATAGGCATGTGGAGATTAAGCTCCCACAGCTGCCTCTTAGCCAGGCCAATTCCTGGGTGCAAGCCCAGCACCCAACAGAAAACCTGTTTTTGTCTGTTTGAGGTGTAGTGTGCGCCGTTGTCACTTATCTCCCAGAAGCTGGGAATTATGTTTAACTGAGAGCGGAACCGGTGGGAGAGTGAACATGAAACAAAAGCCACAAAACAAGAGGACATGGCGCCTGGCTTGAGAAACAACATGCCGCGTGAAGTGTGTTTTTCAAAATCTGGGCCTAAGCAAAACATTTGCATTTATTAATTTCAGAATGTCGGTTTCTATTCCAGCTTTTTGTAAATAATGAAACATCATAAGAAAGTTACAAAATGGTACAGAAACAGCGCAAGGGCGGGTGAGGAGATGAATACATATTACAAGCATTGGAATAGCCAATAGGTCTCGCCTTTGGGACCTTATAAGTGTTTAACCATGCAACAGTTAATGTTATTGCACCGAGGATATTGTGCTACTTACCTAAATACTTATAAGGTCCCAAAAGCGAGACCTATTGGCTATGCCAATGATTTTTTTTTATTGTAGTGCACTGAGACAGGCAGTGAAGGGCCGTGAGATCAGAAGGGAGAGAGGCACACTGGTCTGGGAGGGAAGATGTCACAGAAAGGGAGAGAGTAGTAACTGG
The DNA here is from genome assembly GCF_964261635.1 of Lissotriton helveticus. Classification (NCBI taxonomy): domain Eukaryota; kingdom Metazoa; phylum Chordata; class Amphibia; order Caudata; family Salamandridae; genus Lissotriton; species Lissotriton helveticus. The sequence goes on along the minus strand of NC_136059.1, from coordinate 1,225,409,269 downwards.
AGGGAAGGGGCGGGATGAAGAGGGAGAGAGACGAAGAGTAGGAGGGAAGAAGTTGTCATGAGGAGGAAGAAAGGATTCTACTGAGGGCAGGGAGCGGGCTAAGGCGAAAAAGAGGTGAATGGACGGATATGTGGTAAGGAGGGGACAGGAGGCCACTGACGGGAAGGAGGGCGGACTGAACAGGGAAAGATGCTGTGAATGAGAGGAAAGGAGTTTGGGGGGAGAGCGCCACTGTTGGGAAGCGTGACGATTAGATTTCGGGGTGAATATCGCAGGGGCTACTTTGCCTTGTAGAAGAGGTGCCCCAGACGCAGAATCGATGCCCTGCTATAAATCTATGACTATCTACAAGAATAGATGTAAACATCACAGCAAAGCGTCATTTCCTCTGCCGCAAGATCAGCCGGACCTGCCAGATTAGAGAGCTGTTCGAGGGCTTAGCGTGGAGGTGTGGAAGTAAGGCGCAAAGGTGCAAACACCTAGGGCGGCAGTGCCCTCCAGCGCCATGTTTCATGTCGGGGGCGGAATATGTCATCCAAGACCCTGCCCGTTGGAGATGTTTCCCACCACGGATCTTCGCCAGAGGGCTGCGCCTCAGCTCACTGGCCTCACTAAGCGTTTTAAAGTTGTCCTCGGAGCACAGGAGATAACCTGCACAGTGTTAATGCAAAGCCTTGCCCGCAGGTTGGGTAATTTGTGGTGAGAGGCACCCGCTGCGTGCCGCCGTCCACGAGCCGCCACAAATTGCATGTACAGTTCCAGAAGTCCTGGGCGATTGTAAAGTAAGATATTTCATGTCGGCGGGAGACGAATGGCTGCATTTTCACGCATGTCGGCGGGACACGAATGGCTGCATTTTCACACCATCCCTAGGTGTAAGGGAAATTCTGCACACTTTTGCTTTCCTCTCCCTGGTGGGGCGAGGTTTGTTGATGACCCCTTCGTGTTTTCATTTTTATTTCTTTCTGGTCACAACACGAAACGACGGCAGTAGATATGGAGCTGTTTTAATAAAGTCTACACACAGTGCTTTATGAATCCTGTCCCCAGCCGCTGCTAAACCCATCCCAGCCTGCCAGAGCCCGACACACACTGCAGAAAGAACTACCAGAGGCCGGCCGCCAGATAACACCACGTGTGTGCGTGTGCGCGTTCCTTCGTTCCAGGTTTCGATGCTCATTCCATGTATGTTGTTTACCTTGCGGGAGCGAGCACGAAAATTGCAAACAGATGGCGCTGCTGCCTGCTCCTGCAAAGGAATCTCCAAACGTGCAAGAGTGCCAATAGAAAACAGTGCAAAACATGCACGAGTTTGAAGAAAAGTCCTGAGAGATTCCAAGAGGTCCCTCCTAAGCAGCATTGCGCACTGCGTAGGCAAGACCTAAAAACGATCTGTGAAGGAAAAGAAGCAACAAGGTTGGGGGCAGGTGGTAGGAGACAGAGCAAGTGAAAACACGAGTATGCGTGGGGGGCTGAAAGATGAAAAAAGTAGCTCCTAAAACAGGAGTAGTGAATTGTTACAAGTATTTGGTTCTTGCCCTGTAGGATGGCTAAACACTGGAAGAGGCATGATGCATGCAGGTCATGGACAAACTGAAACAAAGGATACGAGAGCAACGTTAGAGCGAAAGAATGGTAAGCCTACAGGTGCTTTGAGGCTGGGCATGTGCTGTATAGATGAGACCTAACAACTAAAAGCCAATAGTTTGTACTTTTTCCCTTCATATCAACATGTTGCAAAGAAAATGTTCCACATTCTCATGCTATCCTAGTCAGCATAATCACATAACTAGATTGTGGACATATGCACCTTTAACTATATGAATTATACAACCATAATTGCATTCATAATGCAATGAATTTAGTTAAACTTGGAGAATAGACTTCTGCTGGGATTGCATTTTGTATACCATCTCAAGTATTTTTTACTTTCATATAAATGTATCAAATTGTTCGACTGTTGTAATCACTTCTTTACACTTCAACCATGGTATGAATTCAACGTGAATTAATCATGGAGATATTAGGGCCAGGATCAATCTGCAAATTAAAAGTAGTAATAAATTAAACTTAACAGAATGGGAAATAAATGACTAGATACTTTTCCACAGGTTTTCCACAATTCCTATATGTTTCATGCAGATATTTACCACCTGCTCTAGGGTGGTGGTATATATATGTGGGGGGTTTCTGTGGGGTTGGGGTTCCTGGGTGGGGTTCTGAGAAGGAGTTGGAGGGTGTGGAAAATATGCATTATTGAGTGGAACACTGGCTGCTCCCTCATAGTGCTGGAGGAAAAATCTGCTTCTAATAACGCTATGACCCTGAATACTCTGTAGTGCGTGGTCCTCAGGTAAATGTTTCCAGCAGTAGATCCTGTATAGGAGCGATCATCAGACACCAAGTTCTGACCACAGTTCTTAATCAGGATGGGGATCTGTGAGTGTGTTGGAATGAGACATCCACTGATTAATTTACAACCGCTGGCTTTATCTCAAAAGAGAGATTAGACTGACTTTGCCTGTACAGTAGAGAAAAGTGAGCCAGCAATGCTAAATTTTCAAAGCTTATGTGCTTAGCACCCAAAAACTGATGAGTAATAGGAAAATGGAAACCACCAATATATAATTAATCATCTTTTCGGGATAATTAGTTTAACTCCCGCTGGCTCAAGTCACGTATTAGTTTATGGGAAACTTGTGATAAGTAATGTCTAGGCTTAGAATCCGGCACCAATAGTCGATTCTTATTCATGTAAAAAAACAGTAAAGTGATCACAACAAGTAGGAACTCTGTCTCCAGAGCAGTTCAAGCGGTTTTGCTCTTTAACTAGTTCACTATTTACTTGGGACCTTTCCATTTCTTGGTTATCGTCTTCCACGTCCCACAGGGGCAACTTTCTTTCTTTCAGTTGTCATCTCATTTCTCTTCTCATCCACGAGATGTAAAATTGACTTTGCTTCTTCTAGGGATTTTACCTTAAGCAATGAAATCCCGGCAAAATAAAAGCCTCAAGGGTGAACCCATAAATATGGTGCCTTGTTTTCATGGACTGTCCGTGAGAAGTTTTATGACATTCCATTTCAGTTAAGTTACCATTGACATATCTTGGTGCAGCTCAATGCTATGCCCATTAAAAGAGGAATGTTCATGCTTCCTTGCTTCGGTCAATTACTTTTAGGTCGAGGATTAATGTGCATGCGCTGTCTGCAAGACCTGTTGTGGTCAACAAAACCACTTTATTTCGGCCTGCTACTTACCAGTGGCTCCCTCCTCCATCGCTTTTCTTTGCTGCATCCTAAGTCGCTCTCTGAGCCGATGTCTCCCTTCCGGTCAAAGCTAAGGAATACCGGCCAACCACGGTGTCCTTAACTTACTTTGTTTATCTGTTGTTTACAGCACTTTTTAAAAAAAGGTTGCTTGATGCCCGTAGTTGCTTTCGGCCTCCCACCACCCTCTGACACAGATGCAGTGTTTTCTTTGAATAGACGGCGCGCCCGTCGCTGCTTCCGCCCAGCCTCCAACATGGATGCTGTGTTTTTGTTGCAGCTCTAGCTTTCAACTTTAAAGGTAAGCATCCCGAGACTCGGAATTTTATTAACTCAGCTGCAAAAATAGTTGTACCGCCTTCCTAATAGAGCGTGTTAATTTATTGTGCTCCAAAACGGGGGCTGCGTGGCAATAAATTAATCTTTATCTTATGGCTTATGTTGCTCAGGAGATTGTGGGGAGGAGTGATGGAGTTCGGTTCCCCCAGGCGGTGCAGTGTAGGCTGCGGACATCCCCTGCGACAAGAGACCATATACTTCACACAGCTCCGGGAACAGATGCAGCAATTACCAAATCCCAAATCTCTCATTCCTCAAAAAGAATATTGACATCGGTTCCCTCTGTGAATCATCTTTGCTATCACTTCCAAGGCTAGACCCGAACCTAAATGTTGACAAACTCACCTCCCAAAGCCTCACAGTCCTTGCAGTCGAAATCAATAACGTCGCTCCTCTCCAAAGCAAAAAGAAAAGGCACACTCCCTCAGCACCTTGGTTCAACAAATCCCTCTATGAAGAAAGGAAGCACCTAAGATTCCTGGAGAAACAATGGAGGCATGCCCCCACCGATAATTTGGACACGCTTCGTTCAGCAAGATCCAAGTACCACAAGCACATCTTCCTCGGGAAAGCGTCGCACTTCAGAACCCTCCTTGACTCAGGCAAAAATAGACCCAAAAAACTATTTGATCTCATCAAGAATCCTAACTGCTCTCCCCCAACCTCCAAGTTGGAGGGTTCTACAAAGAAAGTAGCAGATTTCGCTTTATTCTTTGATGAAAAAGTGAAAGCACTTGTGGATCAGGTTGTTCATCCTACCCCTCCAGAGGAACGCAAATCCTTAGCCATTTGGCAGAACTTTGACCCCCATCTCTGAAGATGCCCTCCTCAATACAAAGCCCTCCAACCAATCTCTTGACCCCCCTTCCTAGTGCCATTGCCATTGGCTTCTTTACCCATTCTCTTTCCTATTGGACCACTCTGGTCAACCTCTCCCTCTGTCAAGGCTCCCTTCCTATCTCCTTCAAAACTGGGCAGGTCATCCCTCTGCTTAAAAAACCCACTGCTGATACGAATGACCTCAACAACTTCCGCCCCATCACTAATCTACCCTTTCTTGCGAAGATCACAGAAAGATGTGTAGCGAAACAACTCTCTAGTCATACTAAGGACAATGATCTTCTTGACAATTTTCAGTCCGGCTTCATCCAAAACTGCAGCACTGAAACAGCCCTGCTGCAAGTGATTGATGACGCACTGCGGATACTCGATTCGGGGGGGTATTGTCTTCTAATTCTCCTTGACCTTTCTGCAGCCTTTGACACTGTCAATCACAACACTCTCCTCAACACACTTCAACAGAGAACGGGCATGGAGGGCACTGTGCTTAAATGGTTTGCTTCCTTCCTCTCTGATAGATTCCAAATGATCAAAATAGCGAACAGTCTTTCATCTCCTTTGGCGGGAGGTCAAGGTGTTCCTCAAGGCTCTATACTTGCACCCACATTGTTCAATCTCTATTTAGAACCACTGGGAAATCTCGTAAGTAAATCCGGGATCCACTATCATCTCTATGCAGACGACACTCAAATCTACCTCAATGTTGCCTCCACTCACAATCTCTCCATCCTAAGCTCTACTCTCGACGCCATTCAAAACTGGATGTCAACTCATCAACTGATTCTGAATCCCTCCAAAACTGAATTCCTCCTCCTCTCCTCCTCACTTTCTCCTCCCCGGTTTCATCATGGAAGGATCAGATGAATCTACTTAACAATAAACCCATCATTGTCGACAGCGCAAAATCCCTTGGGGTCATACTCGACAAAAAACTCAATCTAATCTCCCACATCAATTCCATTGCAAAGTCTGCTCGATACCAACTGCGCCTTCTTTGGGGAATTAGTTTCTTCTTCCCGGAGCAAGACCTTAAAACCCTGGTCCTCTCCAGACTGGACTACTGCAATTCCCTTCTTACTGGCCTCCCCAAATCCCACCTGTCCCCCCTTAAATCTGTTCCCCATTCAACAGCTCGTTTCATTTATGGGGCCAAAAGAAGCGACCACATCACACCCATGTTATCCACCCTCCGCTGGCTTCCCATCGAGGCAAGATCTATCTACAAGGCTGCTTGTATTACCCACAAAGCCTTGCATTCCTCCTCTCCTCGCTACCTGGCGAACAAACTGAAACTCTCTGGAGGCTCTAGACCATCACGCAATGTGGAAAATGTACTGCTTGAACCTCCCTCTTTCAAGAAGGAAAGATCGATGGCCCAATCCTTTTCAGGCAACGCAGTGAGAATCTGGAACTCACTTTCGCCTCAGCTCCGTACCACCACCTTCCCCCAGGCCTTCAAAACTGACCTCAAAGCTCTCCTCCTTCAAAGACACTTCCAAATTTAATTCACACCCTCTCTATTATCTGAAGGAAGACCTTCCTTTATAGAAAACTCTACACTCCATGACTATGGAAGTGCCTTCCCAGTGTGTTCTTGTGGTTTGAGTATCTGCCATTTATTGCAGTATTATCCTTCTACCTGTGTTTGGTACTCTCTTGTAACATGCACACGTCACTTTTCTCTTGTAACACACTGTTTGCTACCTCTTACATTTTGTTTGCTTTAGATACTTACACAAGTGCCACCATTGCCTACGTAATGTTTGTTCTTGTGTTGGAGTGTCTGCCATTTATTGCAGTATTATACCTCTACTTGTACTTTGTACGCTTTTGTAACTTGCACACATATCACTTTTTCCTCCTGTAATGTACAGTTTGCTACCTCTTGTATTTTGTTTGCTCACAATTGTCACTTTTGCCTCATGTAACTTAACGTCTGCTTTTGTAATTTGTTCGCTTGTAATTTTCTCCTCATGTATCATTACTGTTCCTATTGTGAAGCGCTCTGACACCTTCGGGTAAAGTCCGCACTATATAAAAACGCATAAAAAAAAAAAAAAAAAATGCAATCTCTATTAGAGACATAAAAGCATCAGCGTGTGCAGAACAGTTACTGATATCTGCTAATTGATACTCCTTTGAAACCCTTCCGGCTTCACAGAATGTAACTGTTGCGGTGGAGTTTTCGAGCTACCTAAGCAATCAGTATTGATGTTTATGGTAAACTGAGGTCCAAGTTAAAAAAGATAATAGGGAATTTTGCATAAATTTTTTAAAGTACTAAGGTTGATGCAATATGATTTTGGTGAGGTTCTCTGCCGGCAGTTAAGACCAGCGTTTCAGAAACTCCTGCTTGGTTCCGCAAGGCTGCAGGCATATATGCTTGTTATCGTGCTTTCCTTCAGATTTGTAAAACTGCTAAGTTTTTAGTAAACATATGTCGCTCGTAGTTTGCAAACTTTCATTTCTGTTGAGTTTTTAGTAAGCATGTGTGTCGTTCTAATTTATTGTGTGTGTATATTTGACTTTTACATACCCCGTGAGGTGAAAACTAGCGGGACATTTCATGACCAGCAAGTCAATAAGAGTTCACAAATAAAGTTGAAATCTCATTTCATAAATAAAAAGGCCTGTCTTCTAACCGTATTGCCCAGTGCCACAATCTCCTCTTCCTTTAATTCCTAGAAAAGTTCCTAATTTCTTTATTTACCTTTCTCCTAGCCTTATTGATGGATGCAGGTTTAAAGGTCCCAAGCCAAATCCACCTCATTATCAGCTGTGTATACAACAGCATTGTCTTGACCCTCAGCCTCTTAATCTCCCTCATATCTCTCTTTCAGGGTCAAGCTTTCTATTTGCACTAAATCCTTTTCCTCTAAATGAATAACTAAAGTAGCAGGTCAGCGGCAACCCTTGAACTGCCATAAGTAGGAGCGAACCCCAATGCATTCTCCTTCCACCACCATTTTATCCGCACTATGCTGTTGTGGAAGCCAAGCTGCTTTCCACATGACCCCATCTTTGCTTGTCTGGATGCCCTATTTATGAACGAATGTCTACAGATCCAAATCCTAATACTCCACTTATTTGCCAATTAAGAAACCCTGGAACAACAGCAAAAGAAAATGAATAAAGATCCTTACAATGATAAAGTGCTTACCGGTCTTATCTATCTCTTAAAACAATCGGAGCTCCCTCTATCTGTCTAACTCTCTAATCTGCCTCACTTACTATTGTCTAATCTCCACCTCTGTGGCCATACCAATACAAAAACAGTGAGTTTCAAACTCTCCTACTGGTAAACACAGTCCATACAAAACCTACACCTAACCTTCAGTAAATTAAAACTCAGGAATAGTATACCATCAGCATGTGAAAGAGCAACAACCCATCTCCAAACACTATTAAACTGTTCCAACAAGTCACAGCACAAATCTGCTCCCTAAGATATTACTTCAAATACATAAGCCTACCTCCGATCCGTTTTTGTAACCCCAAGACACGCTCTCTATATCTTCTCAACTACCATGACAACTTGCTTAAATGCTCTCCCTGCCCCTTTAGGTTTAAAGTATTTTATCGCAGTTTTGAAAACAATACAAACAAATGAATACAGTGGTCTCGAAGAGGTAGTGCGAAGCTTCCGCTATGCAGGAGCGCAACCAGCGTGCACGGCTCTGCCATCGTGATGTCCATCAAGGCACTGTGCTGGGTGCGCATGCGGCAACAACAACTTCAAGGACCAACCACCCCATTCCCAACTCTCCCCCCCATTCCCACCCTCCAGATCCCTCCCCACATTCCTCCCGTACTGTGCCAAAGTCGCCCTCCCGTGCCACTCCCGCAGTGCGCCCTCCCCTCCCACCCGTCAATCATCCCAGACACCTCAGCTAGTTGGGGTCGCCGGGGACGTTAGCCGCAACATTCGGAGATATCGAGTACAGGTAAGTTCTCTAAATTCCGTCACTAGTAAGGAGTGGAACGGCAGCCACAGATCTTCAAACTTAGCCATCTCCCCCGCCACCATAAGGGATAGCTTCTCCATCCCCAAGACATGCCACAACCTATGTAACCAACCGGTAATCGTGGGGAGCGTGGTGGTGTGCCAGTGGATGAGTATGTTCTGGACAGCAGAGCCCAGGGCAATCGCTATCTGCCTACCCCAGCGAGATCTCAGAGGGTACATCAGCCCGTTGGGCAGACCCAGCAAGACATATGCGGGGAAGCGAGGCATTTCAATGTCAAAGCACCGGTCAATCTCGTCCAGGACCTCCTTACAATAGGGGCTCAGTAGGGGGCAGTCCCATAAAACATGTGTAAGTGTGCCTGTCTGTCCACAATCTCGCCAACAGGTGTTCCCAATGTTGTGGTTCATTTAATGTAGTCTCTCGGGTGTATAGTACCAGTACGTGGATACCTTAGTGAACGTTTCGGTGAGTCCGGTATGGTACGTGGAATGTCGTGCCCGATAGGAAATGTGGTCCCAGTCCGTATGACTCAAAGTCCTACCTAATTCACGTTCCCAGCGTTCCCGCCCCGGATTATAGATGTGAAAAGAGGAAGGCTGCAGAAGCTTGTATAGATCCGAGATGAGTTTGGAGTCTGAGGTGCGCGTCACGAGCCATTTCTCATAAGGCGTGAGCTTCCGGTCTGCCGAGTCGCATACCTGCGGCTGAAGCGCCCAGTGACGCACCTGTGTGTACCGCATCCGTTCAGTCTCCGGCAGATGGTATTCTCGCCTAAGATCCTGAAACGGAAGGACACCTTCCGGGCCGTACATGTGGAACAGCGCACTGCATCTAGCCGTCTGCCAGTGCACGAAGGCCCCAGGTTCCATCCCGGGATGAAAATCCGGGTTCCCGACCAACGGTGTGAATGGCGAGGGGAAGGTGGTGAGATCATGCGCAGCGTTCGTGGCGTCCCAGACTCGCATCGGGACCCGCGTGATGAAGGACGCGTATAGGTTGGGGGGGCGGTGAGCTCTGCGCAGGAAGGGCACCTCCTGCAGGGTCCTACCTGCAACCGCCTGGTCCTGGAACAGCCAGTGTTTATCGGATTCCCACCTGCTCCACTCCACCAGATACCGTAGTTGCGCCGCCTGGAAATATTTGTGAAGATCCGGTATGCCCAGTCCCCCTGATTCAGGGGCTAGTGTGGATAAGGCTCTCTTGAGTCTGGGTTTGCGGCCTTGCCAGACGAAACGCGCAATGTCCGCTTGAGCCTGCCGAATCCACCCTTTCGGGGGTTGAAGCGGTAGGGCTCGGAATAGATATAGCACCTGCGGCAAGAGAGTCATCTTCACTGCGGCTATTCTGCCCAGCAAAGACAGTGTCCCCTTGTTCCAGCGGGTTAACTCCTCTTTAAGTTTTTTGCTTAAGGCCGTATAATTGGCGGTCACCATGGTGGATAGAGAGGGTGCCAACAGAATGCCCAGGTAAGGCACCAGGTCTTTGGACCAGCGCATGGGGAAGAGGCCCTGTAGTTCGGCTCTCATGGCGGCGGTCAGCGAGATGTCAAGGGCCGCCGATTTTCCCATATTCATCTTGAAACCCGCCACAGCGGCGAAGTTCTCTAATTCGGCGATACAAGCAGGAAGTGCCTGTCTCGGATCGTCGAGGGTCAGTATAACGTCATCCGCGTAGAGGCTAATGGTGTGGGTATACCTCCCCATCCGCACGCCAGTCGCGTTCGGGTTCTGGCGTATCCTTTGGGCAAAGGGCTCCATATAGAGAGCAAAGAGCAGCGGCGACAACGGGCACCCTTGTCTGGTGCCCCGTTCTATCGCAAATTTCTGGGAGCTACAGCCATTCACCCGCACCACCGCGGACGGAAATTTATAGCAGTTGAATACCAGGGTGCAAAACTTTTCCCCTATACCCATCTTCGACAGTACCTTCTCTAATAGGGCCAGTGTACCCGGTCGAAGGCTTTCTCCGCGTCGATCGATAGCAACATCCGTTCCCCGGGGATTCGGGAAGCCTTCTCCAGTACATGGACCACTCTCTTGGTATTGTCTACCGTTTGTCTCCCAGGGATGAATCCCGCCTGATCCGGGTCCACCAGACCCGGCAGGTGAGGTGCTAGTCGTGCCGCCAGGATCCCTGTGTACAGTTTGAGGTCTACGTTCAGAAGGGAAATCGGTAGGTCGGAGCCGCATAGAGTCCGGTCTTTTCCCGGTTTGGGGATAACCGACACCGTTGCTTGGAGTATGTCTGGAGGGATTGCTCCTGGCTTTGAGAAGGAGTTAAAAAGGCGCGTAAGGAGCGGTGCTAGCTCAGGGCAAAACGTCTTATAGAAAAGGGGCGTATACCCGTCAGGTCCCGGGGCCTTCCCGTGTTTGAGTCGGGAGATAGCCGTGATCACCTCCTCAACCCGAAAGTCCCGTTCTAAGTGCTCTGCCTGTTCCGGGGCGAGGGAGGGAAGATTCACCGAGTCCAGATAGTCTGCCTCGGCCTGCGCCGAGGGGGGTGCACCTGCATATAAGTCAGCGTAGAATCTGACTATCCTCTGTGGCCGTCACCCCAGCGGAAACCGACAGCTCCTTCACCAGGTGTTTTTGGTGCGTTACTCGAAGCTTATGCGCCAGGAGCCGGCCACACCTATCGCCGCCAGTGTAATACGCGTGTTCCAGGCGCAGCGCAGCGTATTCCGCCCTGTCCATGTCCAATGCAGACAGGAGTTTTCTAGCTGCTTTAAGTTGCTTCCAGACTCTGGGAGCTCCGGTCCTCTGATGCACCCGTTCCAGTTCTCGCACCTTGCAGGTAAGTTCGTCTCTCTTCTGCTGCCGCTCTCTATTCTCCGCCGAGGAGATGGCAATAAACTTGCCGCTGAGCATCGCCTTCAACGCGGCCCACTGTGTCGCACGGGTGGTGTCATCATTATCATTGTGTCGCCGATATTCATGAATTGTTTCCTGTATGTGTTTCACTACTGCCGTCTTATGCAAAAGGGTGTCTCTGAGGCGCCACACCCCTCGCGAGGGGGATGCCGGCGGCAGCCGGAAAATGCCCTCAACTGGGGCGTGATCCGACAACGAAAGAACCCCTATGTCCGAGGCGGTGGCTAGGTCGTAGACCGGTCTCGTGACCAGAAGATGATCCAGTCTCGCGTAGGTCTTGTATGCGTGTGAATAGTAGGAGTAAGCTCGGGCGGTTGGGTGGAGACGACGCCACAGATCGTGTAGGTCGAGGTCTTCCATATGGGATTTGCCCGTCTGCGAGATCTCCCCTGTTTGAGGCTATCGCTGCGCCGATCTGTCCAAGGACGAATCGAAGACCATATTCAGGTCCCCACCAATAATTATATGTCTGTCCGGGGTAGTCGCTATGTCCGCCAAGGCCGAGTGGAGGAACCGCTCCTGGTGGTCGTTAGGACTATATATCGAGGCAACAGTAAACACTAGACCTCCCGTCTTGACCCTGTAAGCTAGGAGCCTTCCCTTCTGTTCCGCCACCTTATGTAGGGCCTCCCCTTTAAATGTCCTAGACACCAGGATTGCGACCCCCGCCGTCTTGGTAGTGTTAGAGGAGAAGTATTGTGTCGGGAATTTCGGGGACCGCATCCTTTGGCAGTCTCTGGCCAGGAGGTGTGTCTCCTGCAAAAGACAAATATCCGCTTGCGTGTTTTCTAGTAGGGACAATACTGCTCTCCGCTTGACAGGGTTGTTCAGCCCTTTTACATTAAGAGTAACAACCTTGAGGGCCATCATCGATGTGGGTAAGAGCGCAGCTCAATCAGTAGGTCGCGGCCCGGGAAGGACGGCGCCAGTGTCAATGGTGTGTAGATGTGGTGCGATGGTAGAGCAAATGTGTCAGCAATACAGTACGGTGCCCTTCCCTCGGCCCCCACTCCCCTGGAGCTTCCCCCCAACATCCCGTCCCCGTCTCCCCTTGACCCCCCAGTCCCCCCCAACAAACCTTCATGCAAGCAACCAGCTTTAGCGACCCCTCCCTCCCCTGCTCCCCCCTCCTCCCCCCTCAACTCCGTCACTCACCCCACCAACCCTGAAACTACCCCAACCACCCCCCTCCCCCACCCAACTGTGCAAAGAGCACCATTGTCCCAGTCTGGTCCCAATGGACAAGTCAGTGGAAAGTTATTCAAGTGGATGTCCAGCCACCACGTGCCGCCCCCCAACCCCGGAACCCTCGAACCTGCAAAGATGAAGAGGCTATGTCGATCTCCCCCCGGAGCATGCTCAGGCCGTCAGGGCCATATCACCATTCGCCGTGTCTCTGGTCACCGCATGCACTGCACTGTCCATTTCCGCCCGGATAGTGGGCGAGTCCGGTCTCATGGGCGCAGGTGGGGATCGTCGCTCCTGAATTGTCTGCCAACCATCTCTAGTGCCACGGCGGCGGCAGGGCGTGGGTACGTCCTCCTCCGCTGCGGTGATCCCCAGCACTCCGCAGGTGTCCTGGAGGGACTGGAGTTGATGCAAGGTCCCATTCCAACGGAAGATGAGCCGGAAGGGGTGCCCCCAGGAATACTGCGTGTAATGTTCCCGCAGGAAGTCTGTGGCTATTTTGAACGCTTTGCGTTTTTGCAGTGTGATGGTCGACAAGTTCTGAAAAAGGGCCACCGGGTGGCCACGGAAGCGCAGGGATTGCTGCCGCCGTGCTTCTCGAAGAATCCGCTCTTTCAAGGGATAGTCTGGTAAGAAGGCTAAGATGTCCGGGGGCGGTGCCGAGGTCAGGCACGGCAGGCCCACTCTGTGTGCTCTGTCGATTCGGATAGGGAAGTCACCGGGTTCACCCAGTATGTCTCTGAACAAGTCTCGCAGGTACGCAGCGACGTCGTCTCCTTCCTCTTTCGATGGGACGCCTTGGACCCGGATGTTATTGCGCCTGGATCTATTCTCGAGATCCTCGGCGTGGGCCTGAAGGTCAAGCTGCTGGTCCTTGAGTCGCAGCACTTCCTGCTGCAGTTGTATGATCTCTTCGTCTCGGGAGTGCCCGGCCTCCTCAACAGAAGCCACTCGTTCGTCCAGGGAATCGACCTCCCTCCGCACTTCTCGGACCTCCCCGGCCACCTCCTGCTTTAGCGTTTGGAAATCTTCTCGGAGGGAACAGACAGCGACTCCAGGAACGATCTAGTGACTGGAGGCTCCCCTCCCTCTGCTCCTCGGGCATTGTTTGAGGGGCTCGGGGCTTGTTGAGACCTATCTGGTCGTGGGGTACTCCTGCTCAGCATTTCTGGTAGAGTGCGGTCTCCCTTCTTGCCCCCTCTGTTCCCTGCCATCATGTGAGTGGGGGGGCACTTCGCGTGGCACAGTGCCCGGAAGAAGCCGCGGGGCCTGTCCCCGTGTCTGCAGGCGAATCCTTTTGTGGGGTCTGCGCCCAAGATCACTTCAGTGGGCAGCACCGCCGAGTCACACCTCCGCCAGCGGGTTCTCAGGACACCAGGAGCGTCGGCTCCGGGAAAGCAATCACGGACCACATCCGGCGCAGGTCATAGCGCAAAGGTCCATGGGTCCGTATGGTGGTGGTAAGGAGGTGATCCAGAACCGAAGGGTGGGTCAAGGCACCAGCGCGCCGGCCGGCACCGAAGCACTCCTCCCGCAGCGTAGGTCGACCCGGCACCAGATCAGAGGGGCTTTCCGTTCGGCGGCGACACTCCCTGCGGGGCCTGGGCCCCAAGGCACATCAAATGGAACCTCAGCGGCTCGTGCCCCAGTCTGTGGATCCCCCGGGTGCGCCTCGAGTCCCAGCCTGAGGGGGCCAATGGAGGTCCACCTCCCTTGGTGGTCGTAGCTGCAACTGTGTGGGCCTGAAACTGGAGCCGCTCAGCGGTCGAGGCCCGTCACCGTTGTGCAACTGACCTTCTGAGACGCGGCCGGTCCTCCACGCGTGACCTCAACGCGACCAAGTAGCCCTGTTCGCCAGAGTGCTGGAGTCATCCCCGGCAGAGTCAGATGTACACTCTGGCCGGCCGATACTGCGGTTGTGCTGCTCCCCTTCAACCCGGGAGCAAGTATGGCTCAGTCCGTGCGGTCCGGCCCCTGCAGTGTCGCGGCTCCCTAAAGGTCCCCACAGTTGCTCCGGGCTTCTCGGCGGCGGGTCCCGGCCACACTGCGGTGACGGGGGGTACGCCGGGGCAGCACCACCCTCGGTGCTAGGTAGCGTCAGGCCGGGGGGAACTGCGCAGTCGAGGCCCACTTCCGGCCGCGTCCCCGGGTTTGCGCAGCGACCCCACACCAGTCCGCCGCGTCCCCCTCCGGGACGTGCAGGCCCAGCCGCCGCAGGCTCCCGCCCGGGTCAGAGCGATGTCCGGTAGGCGTAGTATGGCAGTCCGCACTGTGCGGAGGTTCTTCGCAGCGGCCCCCACTTGTCCTCTCACTCCGTGCCGATCTCTGCTGGAGCAGGGGGATAACGGGCAGCCCCAGGCCCGCCGACAGGGCCAGACCCCGGTCTGCCGTAGCACTCCACGCCGAACCCACACGTGGTGAGGCCAGACCCGGACACGATACGCACCGGGTGGGACCCTTCCACCGGGTCCCCGCTAGGCTGAGCAGGGACCACTCGATACCCCAGATGGTCCGTGTGCCGTCGGGTCAGCTCGTCCGCGGCACCGTCTGTCTGTGGCTCCGGCCTTTTGCAGCGCTAGGCCAGCTCCCGGAGCCTGCTCTGCGCCCGGGCGCACTCCGGGTCCTCGCCGCCGCCCCCACCGGGTCACCCAGAGCTCCCGGCAGTGCCGTTGTGCAGCGGTTCGATTCCGGTGCCGATCTCCGCGCTGGTGGGGGGAGATCAGCAAGTATCAACAGGTTACGGGCCCAGGATCACGGGAGCTCGCGGGAGACACGTCTACTCAGCCCGCCATCTTGGCCACGCCCCCCCTCCCCGCCCCTTTTAACAATTCAGATTACAGTAAATGCCTAGAAAAATAACCTCATAACTACTGCAAGTAACTCTTCTTCCTGATCTTCATAACATACCCCACCTAGGGCTGGCAGCATCTCCTGGAACAAACATACCATAATTGGCCTTTTTAGTTTCAATGGAGTTAAAACAATCTCTCATCCGCCCTTCTGGGATACTGTTACCCATCTCATTTAATGAGGGTTCACAACCCCAGAATAACTTCTCTTAAAAGGCTATACTCACCAGCTCAACTGCACTCATTACTAGTAACGGAAGAGTTACTTACCTTCGGTAAAGATATACCTGGTAGAGACACAGTCTAGCCGCAGATTCCTTAACTTAGAATATCTCCCCAGGCACCAGACTGGATCCGCAAAATCTTTTATCCCAGCAATACCCCAGCACGCCGGGAGGCGGCATTACCCGGCTCCGTTCTGACGTTGTCCACGGAAGTCACGTCAATGTAGCCATATAAGCCCCTCTCGGCATGCTGACATCAGTTTTCTGCAGGAAACTTTTCCGTGCCACAACGCGTAGCTGTGCGAGAAACTGCAATAGCATAGGAACAGTGTGTTAAAAAAGAACAAAATAGTTGAAAAAGCACCGAGTACCCGGAGGGACTGAAAGGAGCTCACATAGTACGTGCTGTGAGCAAGGGCCCAACAAAATGCCAAGCCGTGCCCAACCTCGAGGGGCAACAACTGCGGCACGAAAGATATGACAAGCCAGGCACAGCTTGTCACCACAGGAGTGAAAGTAAAGAACCACAATATTGAAGCAACATGTTGCAAGACAAGTGGCTAGAAGTGAACAACCACTAGAAAGTGCACTACACACACCCTCCAGAGATTTAAGGACTGTAGTACCAAAGAGGAACCCAACCCAACCAACTGCCAGAGAAAGAAGGAGGCATACGTGTGGGCGGTGGGAGGGAATGAAAAACAGAATAACTCCACGTGTGAGGAGCACAGGTGGAACAACATGAGAAGGCAGTAAAAAGTATAGACCTGAACCACCTTAAAACGTGAACAGAGTGGAGAGCCAAAGGGTTCGAAAGCCAAACCACACCCCCTGCACCAAAGAAGGGTGCGAGAACACGCCACCAACCAAACCCGAGGACGGAGGGGAGTCCGAAGGGCCCCACGCAGAACAACACACCCTACCCCAGAGTGAGGTGCGAAAGCACACCACCGGAAGACCAAGGCCACCAGAAAGTGG
Organism: Lissotriton helveticus; assembly: GCF_964261635.1. Lineage (NCBI taxonomy): Eukaryota > Metazoa > Chordata > Amphibia > Caudata > Salamandridae > Lissotriton > Lissotriton helveticus. The sequence goes on along the minus strand of NC_136059.1, from coordinate 1,225,392,744 downwards.
GACTAGGTGGAAAAAACACCCTATGAAAAGGCCTTCGCAGAGCGGGGAGGATGGGCGGGCGTTAAGAAATCTGCAGCTAGACTGTGTCTCTACCCGATATATTGTTACCGAAGGTAAGTAACTCTTCCATCTGATAGAGACATCTAGCCGCAGATTCCTTAACTTAGAATAGATACCAAAGCCATACCCCATAGGAAGAGGGTCTGCGAAACAACCACCAAGTTCCAGGAGAACATATTCGTCCACTGCTGTCAAAAAACTGTGGAAACCGCAATGCAAGGACAACAGGCATCAGACCCATGACCCACCTCAAGGAGTATGAACAAGGGATGGTAAAGACACCAAATCCGACGAGGGACGGTGTGAGACCTCTCTCGCCCAGACACAGACAAAAGGAAACCAGAACTAGAAGTTCCGTGCCAATGTAAGAAACAATGCAGCGAGACCTTCAAGAAGGACCCAAGCATCGGGTCCTATAATCCAAGAGGAACGAAGTTCAAAGGGTCAAAACAATATGACAACGGAAGAGCATACCGCCTGAACGGATCTATGACAGAGAGTGAAACAGTAGGGAAAGCGCTGGATAGCGTAGGGGTAAAAATTACTATTCCAACTCCAGAGAGTGCAACTGTAGGGAAAGCGTTGGATAGCGGGTGGGTAAAAATGATTATTCCCACTCCAGAGAGTGCAACAGTAGGGAAAGCGTTGGATAGCTTAGGGGTAAAAATTACTATTTCCACTCCAGAGAGTGCAACAGTAGGGAAAGCGTTGGATAGCGTAGGGGTAAAAAATAACTATTCCAACTCCAGAGAGTGAAACAGTAGGGAAAGCGCTGGATAGCGTAGGGGTACAAATTACTATTGCCACTCCAATGAGTGCAACAGTAGGGAAAGCGTTGGATAGCGTAGGGGTAAAAATTACTATTCCAACTCCAGAGAGTGCAACAGTAGGGAAAGCGTTGGATACCATAAAAATTAAATAAAACATACTTAGAAATAATTTTTATATTTAAATGTATTAATGTTTTACTTTTTAAATAACTAAACATCATTTAAAAATACCCATTAATATAAACAATATAGATTTGAATAAATAATTAACAATACATTAACACTAAATATCAATTAATAAATAATAGTTACCAAATAATAAATATTAAGCAATAAAATACTGTAAAAAACAAAAAAAATATTATTAATAATTATTAATAATTGATTACCAATTAAAAAACATTAAACAATAAAATTATTTCTATACCAAAACATACTTTTTATAACCCATTAATTACCAATTATTTACAAATGATTTCCAATAATTTTTTTATTTACTAATTAAATTAATTAATTACCAATTCCAAAAATGAATTACACATTTATACATTAATTACCAATTACAAACATTAACTACCAATTACAAACATTAACTACCAATTACAAACATTAATTACCAATTAAATAAATTAATTACCAATTACAAATATTAATTACCAATTAAAACAATTAGTTACCAATTAAAATTATTAATTGCCAATTAATAATTAATTAAAAATACATAAATTATCAATACCAATAAATAAATAAAAATCATTACTTAATTACAATTAAAATACTTCCCACCCAATTCCCCTATAAACCCACTACCCGCTACAAAGACTTAGCATGCGACACCCCAGTGGTGCGTAGAATCCTCGACATACCCACAAAGAGACAGGAAAGTCGACACATGTACGTAGAGTGACTAATCCCAAAAGGGTAGTTATGCAAACGGTACCACGGCACCAGTGTGCTGCATAACAGTTAAGAATGCAGAAAAAATAACAGGTCCCCGAGGTGGAAAAATCCTGGTCTCCCGTGAGACAGCGGCGTGGGAGGCCGAAGCATCCCACGCCCATAGAAGACAACAGAACCTCCACCCAAGTCAAGGAAGAGAAGGACCGAGGAAGAAGAACAGCTTTGAGACTCCAAGGAGACGAGGTAGAATGAAGACAAGCCCTTCCACCGGGAGCGGCCACGTGAAGAGGGCAGCTGAGCCTACCACAGCCAGAAGTCAATCGACTAGACAGAATGGTGGAAACAGAAAGGAGCCCGGGGTCACCCAGGAAGAACCGGCAGGCTGCTACCGAAAGAGGGAGGAACACAAAATCCCTCGCAGCCCTCAGGGGAGAGAGGCAGAACCAAGCGCAGGTCTCGATTAAAGAAGTGGAACGGCAAGAATGACCGACTCACCAGAATGGCCAGAAGACACATTGGAGCAGAAAGACACTACGCCGGCACCGGCAAGCACAGCCAGTGGCAGAGAACCCACAGTACAATGCACTCAGGGCAGCCGAAGACAGAGAGCAGGAAGGCGAAGAAGGGCCCGGACACACCTCAGGGAGGAGTCCAGCCACAAGAAGAGAATTGCACCTGCAACGTACCGTAACGCCATGGAGAGCAGAGGTCCGAAGGTGACCACAGCTCCCAAGCACAGAAAAAGCTATATAACAGCTACCACTACCCCACATAGGGTATGTTAAGTCCCAAGAAATGGGAACCCTCTCAGGAAGAAACTTCCGCAGCAGAGGACAACAGAATAATCCACAGGAAAAAACCTTGCAGGAGGCTTGTCAAGCAGCCCAAGAAAAAAAAACAGAAGGCCTAATCTCAGATCCAACCTGGTGTAGATAACTCAGAGCAAAAATACACAGTCATAAAGAGGCCGGCCAGCAGCCAACAGAACCACAGTCCCGACAAAAGGACTCGAATGCACATGAAGCACACAGATCACACAACTAGGGCAACTCGCCCCAACGAAAGAACAACTCCCAAAAACCAGATCAACTCACAGGTCACTGAGGGGGAGAGGAAGGAGGAGGAGGAGGCCGAAGCCCCGCCAAGAACCTCTGGATGGCCGAGTCTGCAGGGGCATAGAAAAAAAGAGTGCCATCGAAGGGAAGATCCACCAGTCCTTCCCGAACATTTTCTGGGAACACACTGTCCCAAAGCCAAGCATGGCGGCGAAGGGCAACAGAAGAACTCATGGCACGACCAAACACCTCTGAGATGTCCAGAGCGGAGCGAAGAATAAACGCCACCAGCTCTCGGCCATCTAACGCATGGTGCCGCAAATCAACACCAGCACCCTCTTGAGAAGCGGCAGACCCAAGGGACTCCACCGAGTCCCACAAGCAAGAGGTGGCCCTAGCTAACACACATAGAATGTTAAGGGCCCGCAGAGCCTCACTGGTCAAAGCGAACATATCGCGCCACCAAGAGTCCAGCCAGCGGGTCTCCCGAGATGGTGGAGACAACAGAGGTGGCAGGAGAGAAAGGCAGTCTGCAAAAGGGGGCTTCTGGCACAGGGGTGGAGGGAAAGACACACGGGGTCCCGTGGTGCTGGGAGGTGGCGCTGCAGAAGGTATTGGGGAACCGGATCCCCCGTGGTGGGACGTCCCCAAGTCCCCTCCAGAGAAGAAAGGAGCAAACCCTCAAAGGGAAGCAGCAGCTCCCTACCACCAGAGCCCTGGTGGAGAACTTCCAGAAGATGATCCGCGGGGAAATGGGCAGCCGGATCTCCCATGCGCAAAATCCCCACAGCCATGGAAACAGTGCAAGCGAAGGACGCACCCGCCTCCGTAGGGCCCCACAGTGGGGAAAGCAGCTCCTCCATAGGCGACGGCTGCAAGCTAAGGTGGCATCCCCTAAGCCAAGCAGAGTGGGTAAGGGCCTGGCCCGGAAAGGAGGAAGAGGGACCGAGGAGTGGGGGACCTGTGGCTCCTTCGGCAAAAGCCGCGGCCGCGACAACGGTGAGGAGCCATCCTTTGATGACGTCGGGGAAAAAGCCAAGACGCTGTGGCCCATCTCCGGTGAGGACGACGCCAGCAGGCGCCCAACCTCCGTTAAAGAGGAGGTGTCCGAAGACGAGTCCGTGACCCGACGCCTGCCCGGCGCCGTAGAGTCCGCAACCTGAGGCAGGCTTGGCAGTTCGGGCTGGCATGTTCCCATGAGGCACAGGGTGAGACTGATTTGCATATGGCCATGTCTGAACTGGGCTGGCAGAGTGGGCTAAAGAACGGTGATGGATTAAACCCAGATCTGTTGATTGGGTGTGAGTGTTTGATTGGTTCAGATGCTCCGTCGATCACCACCCCCTTTTGTACCGCTTTGTTCGCCATAAGTTGGCAGGGTATGCTCAGATGTTGAGTCCCTTGCTCACTTTGCCACTGGATTCAAGCAAGCCAGGCTGAAGACCGCTGAAATGCCAGAAACCGGTCCTAGGAAGCTTGATTCCGGTCCAGGAAAGGCATGGCTTGGCAGTTCGGGCTGGACTGTTCCCATGAGGGACAGGGTCAGACTGATTTGCATATGGCCATGTCTGAACTGGGGTGGCAGAGTGGGCTAAAGAACGGTGATGGATTAAACCCAGATCTGTTGACTGGGTGTGAGTGTTTGATTGGTTCAGATGCTCCGTCCATCACCACCCCCTTTTGTACCGCTTTCTTCACCATAAGTTGGCAGGGTATGCTCAGACATTGAGTCCCTTGCTCACTTTGCCACTGGGGGGACTTTTCCAGCGAGGAGCTTACCGGACAGCATACCTCCACGCCGCAAGCAGCTCCTGTGCCAGCTCCTGGGTGGGGAACGCTGTAGTCTCGCCGCCACAGCAACAACACCGCGGCTGGAGACTACAGCTCCCAGCGAGCTTTGCGGGCATTTCCTGCCTCCCGCACTCTTCGCGCCCGGAGGCGCTACATAGAGCAGACGCTCCCTCCGCGTCGCGGGACGCGCGCGGGTAACGCCGGGCGGAGCCCGGGCAGAGGGCGGGCCATCTAATGCCGTCCAAGGACGGGACGGGCCACATCTCTAACATCATGGGTAAGCGCAAACTCGTGACAGCGCCGGTTGGCGAGGCTAAAGCTAAGGTCCCTAAGTACACCACTAGCATCATCACGTATTTGACTACGAAAGTGTCTGAACTATCAACCCAGATCGCAGAGTCAGAGCGTGAATTGGGTTTGGAAACTACTCCGGTAGGCGCGGACTCATTAAATACCTCCACCATTAACTGTATCCCGTTGGAACCCAGGGTTATTATTGAGTCATGTAGGCCAACCCAGCCACAATCTCCCACGGTTCTCCCGACCCCGGTACTGCCTGAAACAGTGAGACCATCTATTAAGGCGCCTACATATGATTCAGGAAGCATAGCTTGTAGCCAGCCTGGGGCTCAACGCGCATTGTGTGTTACTGAAGAGGGTATCTCAGCTCTACTTGAAAAACTTTTCTCGGATAGGCTGGAGTCCGCCCTTATCCAGATTGCCACTGACATTACTGAAACATTGAAGGATTGTGTCAAGGAGCTTCTGGTGAAATGTGAGCGCATCAATGACATTTTAAACACACGGGCTCTTTCAACTACTATACAAGCGGCGTCTTGCTCAACAGCGGTACAGGTTCCTGCACCCAAGCCTGGTGGCCCATCCACTACTGTTGTTAGTGTGGCTACTAAAGTGACTCCTGAGAACCCTGCTCAAAACAAAGGGGAGGTTAAAAAGGGTTTATCTGCACCTTTGCTAGAAGCCGTATCTAGTGAAACCCCAATAGTAAGGCCTAGAGCTACACAGGGGGGCCGGGGGAGTATGGTACCCCCAGTAAATTTACCTCCTGATGCAACACCATTTGTAGCTATACTGGTTAACGTACCGAAACTTGCTGTGGGGGAGATTGAACACCATGAAACCCTTCTGAAGCATACTAAAAATTGGTGTAACGCGAATTGCACGGGTGCAAGTAACATCGCAGATAATATCTTGACAGGAAGAAGGGTTGACTGGGTGGGCACATCTAGGAAAAGTGTAGCAGGAGACTGCGTAATTGTTAATTTTAAATCAAGAAACGTCTCCAGCCGTCTCTTTTGGGATGCTTCCCCACTGGATCCAGCAGGCAAAGGTGTTCGTGCGATGCCCCTTGGCTTTTTCTATCCCCCAGTTATTAGGTTAGGTGGTGGAGAGAACACTATGTCACATCATATTAACAATGTATGGGCTGAAGACAAACCTATTCCACCTTTACAAGCGAACCGATGGGTGACCAAGCAACCCAGGGCTGGTGGCACAGTTAATTCTGTAAAAAATATCCTTACCAATGACTTAATATTGTCGAATAGATTCTCGGCTCTGGCAAATAATTTAGATATTGATTGACTAGAGCATAGTCATAATAGCCTGAACGTCTCTTGTAATGAAAATGTTTCTATTGATTTGTCATGTAACACAATCACTGCCGTAAATGACCCTTTAGCTTTGGGTAGGGGGAACATCAGGCTACTTTCCTGGAATATTGCGGGAATACGTTCTAAGCAGGATGACCCGATTTGGCTACATAAGATAAAAGAACACGACATAGTGGCCTTACAGGAAACTTGGGCACGAGAAAATGCTTTGTGGGTGGATGGTTATACATCTTTTTCTGTCAAAGCACAGAGTTCCACGGCGGGAAGGGATAGGGGGGGCTTGTTGCTTTTAGTCTCAGTTAATGTAACAGGCACTATTAAGGAAATCCCCAGCTCCTCATATTATTTTCAGCTGGTGGAAATTCTGCAAAAAGACAATAATAAGATAGTGCTAATAAACTGTTATAACTCTATGCAGGGGGGTCCTCCTAACTTTGGTTTAGAAGAGTTGTCTTCTTTTTTAACCAATTACATGTCAAAACAAACCACTTTTGTTCAACTCATACTGATGGGAGATTTTAATGTTCATTTGTGTGGGCTACATTGCCAGATTGAGGTTGATACTGGCCCAGAATATACGACTCTGCCACATTTTGAGCATAGCCTTAAGGGTGTGGCAATGGAGGATTTGCTTTCCTCTAATGATTTATTTGAACCAGGGTTCTTAAATTTAAAGGAGCGTGTGGTTACATACAACGCGAGGGGAAGTGAATCGATCATCAATTATATTTTCATGTCCCCGGGTTTGCTCCGCTATGTATTGTTTTATAATGCCATAGTAAGTGGGTTCAGTGACCACAACCCAGTGTCGCTAGTCTTAGATGCTTCCATTGGTCTACGCAAAGGGGCTTTGAGGTCCACCGCTGTGAAGGATGTGAGGAGCATAGACCAGGGAAGGCGCCTTAAATGGTGCAAGTTTGCCCTGAGGATTTCCTTGCCGTAATTGAGCAAAATATGGCAGCGGAATTTGGGATATGTAGGGATTCAGACATGGGGGGGAGGGAGGTAGTTTGCGCTTTTGAGGATATTTGCGCTAGAGTGGAAAAAGAGCTTATAGCTAGACCAAAGAGGGGACCTACCCCAGCTTTTGGTTGGTTTGACCATACATGCTCCAAGGCACATTCTGCTCTGTTGGAAGCGCTTAAACACTCCCCTAGAGATAGGTCATTGGTGGCACACTTGAGGAAGAAATATGCAGTGGCAATAAAGAACAGAAAAAAGGCTATTAAAGAGGAAGCCTGGGATTCCTTGATGGATTCTGCTACCCTTAAACAAAGCTCCAAATTTTGGTCTATAATCAACAACCCTTTATTTGCTCAATCAAACAATTCAGATATAGAAGTAAACATAGCTGAAGCAGAGTGGCTCAAACATTTCTCTAATATCTATGGGTCAAATGAAATGGTCGAGACATTTAGTATGTCTTTTTTTTAAAAACTTTTTATTGATTTTATAACACAAACACAAACAACTTGCAAGGAGGAAGAAAGAGAGACATCAATATACACAACGTTGCATTACATGGTGTTGGAGCGGGAAGGACAATCCAATGGGCGTTTGTTCTATCAAGAAAGAGTAGCACAGGGGGGGGGGGGCAGAAGAAACAAATTGCAAACAGTATACAATAGTGTGTGAAGGAACCCTCGGGTTACGGGGACATAGATGCAACGTCAGGGTCGGGGAGAGGAGGGGCACATATATCACCACGATAAGTGTTCCACTGAGTCCATATCTTTCCCCATTTCCGGGGGGTACCACGAGAAATATACACAGTTTTTTCTCTGAACATGCACCAGTCCATGTTTTGTTTCCATTTCAGAAGTCGGGGCGGGCCCTGAGCGCCCCACAATTGCGCAATGTCTCTTTTGGCAATCATGTTGCCCAAGGTCACCCACCGAAGCTGCGACACGGAGTAATCATTCGGTTCCCATACGTTCAGCAGGCATCTCCTAGCTTCCGGCATCGATCGCACTTCGGTAACCTCGCTCATCACCTCATGTACACGGGTCCAGAATCGCACTATCTCAGGGCACTCCCAGATGATATGTAAAAAGGTGCCCAGGAGACCACAGCCACGCCGACACAGACCATCCACAGAGAAGCCCATATGCACCAAACGGGGACCAGTGACATACACTCTATGCAGGATTTTAAGTTGCACAAATCTAAGGCGCGCCTGGATGGCCACCTCTTTAGGGGAGGAGATCGCCGCCTGCCAGTCCTCATCGTCCAGCTCCAGCCCATCACCAGTCCAGACCTCACGAAGTCGAAACAGGAGATCAGACCTGGAGTTGATTACTTTTTTATAAATAAGCGAAATCGTACTATCAGGAACATGTCCATCCAGTACCCTGTCCTCAAGCGGGGACGACTCCGGAATCTCCACACCCGAGGGGAAGACCGAGAGCACCGCGTGGCGAATCTGAGCATAGCGAAAGAATTCGCGATCGCTCAAAGCGTACTCGGTTTTCAATTCCTCAAACGTCTTCATTCTCCCCTTAGTCCAAACATCATCAATCCTGCTGATACCAATCAAGTCCCACCTATCAAACCCCCGGGACTGCCAAAGTGAGCCAAGTTTATCAGACGCGTACAGGGGGGTGGCACGAGTCAATTTATCAGTCCACCCAAGCGCCATGGAAGCATGTCGCCACACCTGGACGGCCGTCCTAGTGGGGCCCGTCACGTTGCGAGGGGTGAGTTTCGAGTAGAGGGCTCTGTTGTAGTCGCCCCCCGGTAACAACCATTTGTCCATCTCGAAGGCTGGATTCGGCAAAGGGCCATACATGCAATGATTTATTGCCCCCAGTTGAGACGCCCAATAATAGCGACGGATATCAGGCAAGGCAATTCCACCATCGTACCACGGGAGCGACAATTTAGCAATGGCGATCCGGGGCCTACCCCCCCACACCAGTTGTCTCTGTAAACTCTCAACCTCACGGAAGTATGTAGCCGGGACAACGTCAAGTGTGTTTTGCAATGCGTAGAGGAAGCGGGGCAGTGACATCATCTTAAACAATGCCGCTCTACCCAGGGGAGAGAGAGGAAGTTTCCCCCAGGCGACCACATCCGCTCGAAGGCGCTGAAGAGGGGGCAGTAAATTACGGTCGAACCGGAGTGCAGGGCTCAGCGAGATAAAAATGCCTAGATATTTAAAGCCATCCTCTGCAATCGCGATTGGACAGCCGCTTGGCAGAAGGGGGGCGGCACCCGACAGGACGTATATACAGGATTTAGACCAGTTGATGACAAGACCTGAGTTTTTGCGGAAGGAGGTTAGGACATCAAACAGTACAATGAGGGATTTACGGGGTGACGTAAGATAAAGCAGAATATCATCAGCGTAGAGAGATACACGGTCCTCAAACTCCGAGTTCCATCTAATGCCCTTCAGGGACGGTTCCCACCGCAACCAGGCCGCCAGCGGTTCCAAGGCAAGAGCAAACAACAAGGGGGACAGGGGACAGCCCTGTCGCGTCCCTCTGCTCAGTGCAAAGGGCGCAGAGACCCGACCATTGACCACCACCTGGGCCATGGGACCGGCGTAAAGCAATTTGACCCACCGAACGAAGTCCGAACCGAAACCAAACTTAGCAAGAACCGCCCACAAATACGGCCATTCTATTGTATCAAACGCCATTGTAGCATCCAAGGACGCCAAGATGGCGGGCTCACGCAGCGTCTCGGCCCGTGCCAGAACTCCATGCAACCTTCGGAGGTTAAGCGCCGTGTTACGATGCGGTATAAAGCCGGATTGATCAGGGTGAACCAGGTCCCCAATAACGGTCGCCAAACGTGTCGCCAGCAGCTTGGCCAAGATTTTAGGTTCCGCATTAATCAACGAAATGGGTCGAAAAGAGGCGCAGCGATCCCGAGGTTTACCATCCTTGTGGATGACAACAATAGTGGCCAGTCTCTGGTCTGGCGGGAGAAACCCCACCTCCAAAGACTCAAAAAACATAGAGCGCAAATGAGGAGCTAGCGAATCCGGGCGCAGTTTATATAGCTCAATGGGGAGCCCATTAGGGCCCGAGGCCTTGCCGGAGCGGACCGAACGGACAGCGGCGGCAATCTCGTCCACAGTAGGCGGAGCATCCAGAGCATCTCTATCAATATCAGACAATCGGGGAAGTGCAATATCACGCAATAACAGGTGGGAGTCCTGCTCCGATCGATCAGACACCTGGGAGTACACCTCATGGAAATAATCGGCAAAACATGCAACAATATCAACAGGGTCCGTATAACACCCTCCATTCTCCGCAACAATCACAGGGACGACACGACTCGCACTTTCTCTCTTATCCAACCAAGCAAGCAGTTTCCCAGCCTTATCACCCACATCATACAGGCGCCCCTGCTGTTCCCTCCCCATTTCCCTAGCAGCTTCAGTGACCAGAGCTCTGTATTCATGTTGTTTCAATTCCAGTAGATGTAACCCCTCAGTGGTAACCCCAGATTCCAAGCCCTCCTCCAGGGCCGTGACCTCCCCCTCAAGTCGAACCGTCTCAGCACGGTTGGCCAACTTCACGCTACCAATCAATGAGAGGGCCTGGCCACGAATGACAGTCTTGTAAGCTTCCCAAAGTACACCAGGGGAGGAAACAGAGCCCACATTTTCCTCAAAATAACAATCGTGTGCTTTAACCAGCTCATCCCTGACCCTGGGGTCCTTCAAATACCAGGGGTTGATCGGGGCCACGCGGCCCGCCGAACCCTGCCGTGCATCAACCACCAGCCAAAGCGGAGAATGATCCGAAATACCCCGTGCCAGATGTTTAACTTCCCGTATGAGGGATGCATGGGCCGAGGGCAGTAAAACGTGATCTAACCTCGAGAGACTACCATGAGCACCAGAATGATAGGTATATTGCAACTGTCCCGGGTGAAGCAGCCGCCAGCAATCAGTGAGCTCCAACGTCTCCAGGAAGTCGCTCAACCAAGTCTGGGCCCTCGGCAGTGCCCTGGGAGGGTAACGATCATGCATTCCCGAGACCACCGCATTAAAGTCCCCCCCAACCAAGAGCAGACCCTCGGGGAGGCCCAGGATAAGGCCACTCAGATCAGCAAAGGTGGTGGCCTGGAGGCCCGGGGGCACGTACACAGAAAGCAGAATAAGAACCTTCCCCTCCCAGCGCCCCACAATGGCGGCGTATCGTCCTTTATCATCCAAAATGACATCATCAATGGCCAAGGGGAGGGAGGCCCGAACCAGAATGCCCGCCCCCCTAGAGCCCGAGGTGAAACCTGAGTGTGCCACAAGGCGATAACCACGCCTATTCAAAGCGTAGCACTTGTTGCCGAGCAAATGAGTCTCCTGCAGTAAGACAACATCTGGAGTTAAACGTTTCAGCAATTGCAACACCACCCTCCTCTTAATCCCATCCCCCAACCCGTTCACGTTCCAACACAATAACCGAAGTCCCCTACCCCCCATCCCCGTGTCCAGCCCCTCCCCAGCCCCACACCCAGAGCAACTGCAGAAAACAGGAGTGTGCCTTTCCTCCGCCTTGCAAGTAACAAGAAAAGTCAAACAAACAACCCAGCCCCCCAACAATGTCAAAACAACTATACCCCCCACCCCGCACCCCTGCTGAAGACCAAAGAGCCCCATAAACTCGCAGTGTGCCTGTCGCCCAACCACCCAACTAATCTACGAAAAGAAAACCCAGGAGGAGAAAGGACCCGTTCACCCCCCACCCACCCCCAAAAAGACTATTTCTTGCAAACATAAAAAACACAACATAGCACAGTTCAAAGCCAACGGGAAAGGTACGGGGTCAAAGTCAACAGTTACTCTTGCTCCGTCGGGCCACCTTCCGCCCGATCCGACTTGCCAGAGTCCTCAAAAGGTTCATGATCCGTAGGCAGCGTGTCAAGCCAGTCACTCACAACCCCAGGATGGTCGAAGAAAAAAGTACGATCTTTATGCACCACCCGCAGGCGGGCCGGAAAGAGCATGGCATACTTCATAGACCTTTCCCGGAGTCTCTTCTTGACCCCTTGAAACCCCAGCCTCTGTTTCTGGACCTGTTGTGTAAAGTCCGGATAGAAGCTTACAGTAGAGTTCTCAAAGGCAATGGGACCAGACTGCCGCGAAGCCTGCAGGATAGCGTCTCTGTCCCGGAAATGAAAAATCCTCGCAATGATAGGTCGAGGGTTAGCACCCGATTTAGGTGTGCCGCCGGGGATCCTGTGTGCACGTTCGACAGCGAAAAACTTGCTGAGACCCTTGGGCGCCAGGTGATTCAGCACCAGGTCTTCCACCAATAAGTCCGTCGAGGCAGCAGTCGATGATTCCGGGACCCCAATCAGGCGGATGTTATTGCGCCTGGCACGGCTTTCATAGTCCTCTAGGCGCCCAGAGTAATAATCATTGTCTTTCCTCAGATTCCCGACTTCCGCCTGCAAGTCAGAGACGTCGGTGACCAGGCTAGAGGTCTTAAGATCCAAGGATTTGACCTTTTCGTTTGTCTTCGCCAAGTCCGCCCTGATCAGATTGACATCAATCGCCACCGTATCTAGTTTGAGAGTCAAGGCCTCATATTGTTGCCCCAATGAGGCCTTCATACCAGTGATGGCGCCCATGAGATCCCGCAGCGAGGGCTCGTCCTCAATCGATGAGTCCTCCGGCATTGTCGTCGAGGTTTTAGCTGTTGCTCCCGGTGAACCCTTAGCTTGAGTGTACCGGTCCATAATGTTCGTTTGCAGGGCACTCCCTCGAACGCCCGGTTTAGGCCCGCGCTTCCCACCTTCAGGCTTGGTGGCCATCTTGGATCCTGGACCCATACGGGTCGCCTGTTGACGGGTAAAAATAGTGACTGCGGTGGCGAATAGAGGACCAAAAGGGCGAAGATGGCGCCAGTCTCAGATCTGGAAACCGCTACAGGTCGGCAGTAGGAACAGAGAGACCAAGGGTGTAGGAGTGTCCAGCCGCCCACGGAGCCGACAAAGTCAGGTTGAGCTCCGGACAGAAATCGAAACCGAAAGCTATCACCATCCCACGCAAGTCTGGCAGTCCGTTGTTGTTCACTTACTGAACGGCAAGCGAGACAAGATAGCGCGGGGCGTCACCATGGAGCAGGCCAGAAAACTGTGACAGTCTGTAGCTCTGGACCCCGAAGTCCAAAAAAGTTCGTTGAAACAAATAGATGAACAGTAGAACTGTGGCAATAAACACCCGTCGTCTGAACCAGGATAAAGTACAGGATAGTCGATGGAGGTGGCGAGGGTCCGGGAGCCCTGTGCTCACGCGACCATCTTGGGTGTGCGCGAAGCTCCTCCTCCCATTTAGTATGTCTTGTTTCTCAACTTCTCCTCCAAAGCTATGTTTCACTAAAACTGAAGTGGAGGTTGCTATAAAAGGTTCAGCTGCAAACAAAGCCCCCGGTCCAGATGGGGTTCCTTTGGATCTTTATAAGCTAAACCCAGGCATGCGGGCAGAGCTTCTAGCAAATGTTTTTAACTGTGTACTTGAGGGGGGTTTGCCAAAAACTTAGGCTTGTTCAATCATTGTCCCTATTTTTAAAAAAGGACAAAGAAGCGATCCCAAATGCTACCGACCCATATCCTTGTTGGATTCTTCTATGAAGGTTTTGGGCAAAGTTTTATTGGCAAGAATCAACAATTGGTCTCTGAAAAATGACATCTTATCGGATGCCCAGTATGGGTTCCGCTCAGGAAGAGGTACAGAGGACCAGTGTTTAAATCTCCATCTGATAATTTCTAAATACTCTACGGTATCAAAGGGGTCAATCTTTGTTGCATTTATGGACCTGTCCACAGCCTTTGATCTAGTGAACAGAGCGCGGCTGTGGACTATGCTGTTGAAATTGGGTCTTGATCCTCCTCTTGTACATTTTCTGGCTGAACTTCACAAAGACCTAAAGGCATCGATCAGAATGGACCAAGAAGGAAATCGCACAGGCTGGTTCAAATCAAGCAGGGGTGTACGGCAGGGCTGCATCCTTGCCCCCATGTTGTTCACTCTTTATATAAACTCATTGGAGAAAAACCTTTTAACTGCTACCTTGGATACACCGCGTGCAGGGGATACTCGCATTCCCGTTCTCCTGTACGCAGACGATGCTGCACTAATAGCTCGGACACATTTAGGCCTGCAGAGACTTTTAAATGCATTTAGTGAGTTCATGTCCTCACTTGACTTAGTGGTAAACAATTCAAAATCCCATGTTATGGCTTTTGGGGCTGTTAAAAACAATTCCAAATTGTTTTATTGTAATGGTGAAGTGATCACTAATGTCAAAATTTTTACTTATCTTGGTGTGATTTTTGATACAAAGGGTAGTTGGTTACCTCAAATTACAGCCAAGACTAAAGCGGTGAGGAGTTCGACAAATGCTATTTTAAGTTTCTCTAGGAGACTGGGAGGAAAGCCGAGCGGTGCTTTATTAAGCTTGTATAGGGCAAAAACTCTGGCAATAGCCAGGTATGGCGCAGGCTTGTGGGGCTACGTGAATACCGAAATTATTCAAAGGGAGGAAAATAAGTTCCTTCGGGCCTTATTAGGACTCCCTCAATCGACAGCTACATTTTCAGTTCACCAGGAGTTAGGTTTAGGGTATATCACCGATATCCTTTCAATGGCACCTATTCTCTTATGGATTAGGACCTGGATTAATAATAATTTAGGCTTAAACCATAAAATACTGTTGGACTGTTTAAAATTGGAGAAATCCAATAATATTGCTTGGCTGTCATATATCCATAGGTGCTCTTTGGAATTAGGACGCCCAGAGATATTTACTGCTCCCACGGGTCTGAAGAAATCTGATTTAAATTGGGTCAAGATCAATTTCTCGAAACTGAAGACCCTGGAGAGAGAGGATCAGCAACTCATTAAGCCCATGGTTAGAGCTCATTACATAACTATCACCTGCTTAGAGATGCAGCCGTACCTTGCTACAGTGAATACCCCTTTTCATAGGTGGCTTCTAGTAAAATTCCGGTTCAACCAGATTTATATGGTTCTGTGTGACAGCCAGGGTTGGTTTAAGCAGGAGGATGCACCTGTATGTAATTGTGATAATTTTTCGCGGCAGGATAACATGCACCTAATGCTGTGTTGCTATTTTTATAACACGCCCAGACAGAAGTACCTGGTACCCTTATTGAAGGATAAAGCTTTTCTCCAGGCAAAACCAGCCCTCCTATATCTCCAACTGCTGGACTCACCTTTGGTCATGTTTAGCGTGGCAAGCTATCTTGTTGCTGCAGTTAGGACTAGGAGGAGGCGATTGAGAATGTAACATGGGGGTACTCTTTGGAAGATGAAATATGCTCTTTGTATCTGCAATTTTGGCTAATAATTACCTTCTCTTTTTAGCTGTTTTTAAATTGTTTTTAAACCGTGTACATAAATGATAATTCTGTATGTAATTTTTATGACATCAAATTGCCCTTTTCTATTGACTGTAGTATGCTTTTATGATTTTTACCTAAATCGAATAAAGTGGTTTTTGACTTTGACTTTGACTTTGCCACTGGATTCAAGCAAGCCTGGCTGAAGACGGCTGAAATGCCAGAAACCGGTCCTAGGAAGCTTGATTCCGGTCCTGGGAAGGCATGGCTTGGCAGTTCGGGCTGGACTGTTCCCATGAGGCACAGGGTCAGACTGATTTGCATATGGCCATGTCTGAACTGGGGTGGCAGAGTGGGCTAAAGAACGGTGATGGATTAAACCCAGATCTTTTGACTGGGTGTGAGTGTTTGGTTCAGATGCTCCGTCCATCACCACCCCCTTTTGTACCGTCATCGTCGTCCAGCGCCAAAGGGGATGCCGAGGTGGCTAAGGGACGGCGCTGGAATGGCGCCGACTTGACCTCCGACAAGGCAGCGGCCTGTGCGGAGGGACGAGAGGGACCCGGGGAGTGACAAGGAGTCCCCCGCCAGCCTCGACCCATGAGGGGATGAGAGGGGCCCCCGACCCCTGTGGCACTGAGGTGCCGGGTTTTTAGGAACCCGGTGGTGCCAGGGGGTAGCACCCGAGGACCTCTGAGTTCTCCCTTGTTCCGGACCACAGAAACACTGAGTCTTCTAGTTACCGTCAAAGATCAAGTTTTATTGGTAGCTACCAAGTAACACGTGTCCCAGCTGTACACCACACGGAGAGTAGGTTCTCGGGAGACTGTTCGTTTTTACAGAACCAGCCGTCTCCTTATATACAAAAATAATAGCTGCAAGCAAGAATTCCTGAGTTTATGATATGGCTATACACATATTTCTACAATAATACAAAGAGCGGAGTCATGTAAGCAAGCCCATATTTTAGATGTCCAGTTTGTTGATAGATTACCCAGTTAGGCCTGGAACTCCCATCAGATATCGATGAAACCTTAATAAAGAAAGGTACAACCCAGTCATAAAACTGGCCATAAACAAGGAATGTGGACAGGTGCATGTTTGCAGAAAGCATGGTCTGTATGTAGTGAATGGTTTGTGGAATGTTATGTATTGATGCTATCGTATTCGGCCACTGGGCGAGGAGCTGCCCAAACAGGTTTGGCCTAAGGCAATGGAGTCAGTTGGAACAGGTCAGGGGGAAGTCACGAAAAGGTGGACGTGTCCCTTTTGATCAAGCTCGACCTTTAATTGAATTAACATGAGGGCAAGATGCAAGATGGATGCCGTTCACAAAATGGAGTTTAAGGGATGGGGACGGAAACTACGATTTTGGGGTGTTGGCAACCCTCGATTGTGACGCAAATACATAGGAATGATGTCCTAATTATTATCGGTTCATAGATACCAAAATCGTCTGGGTGCGTTGAGGTTTTGTGACACGGGTATTGGACCTCGATATCGGGAAAACACCAGGGTCCGGATTTTTGAGAACCACAGACCCTCCTTTTGCCCTCATATAAGGCAATAACTCATGCTAATCTGAGTCCAAATCGGTATGAAGAAATTCGTGGAGATGTTGCTGTAGCATCATTCTGTTACTCAGCTCGTCCTGTGACACAGGCTTCCGTACACACGAGGTAGCACAGAGGCCACATAGTGCAGGAGCACACTGTATACATAGGCAAAACATGAACAGAAGTGCCAAGGTCATCCCAATGAAGATCAAAATTTTCCATCCCCAGGCAGTGATCAGCTCCCAGAACCACCCCAGCAGGGACCAATCCCCTTTCTCAACGTGAAGGGAACCAGATATTTCGTGTAGTTTGGAGATGGCCTGGTATACTGTCGGTGCGTTATCAGGGATGAATATGCAACAACTGGATTGGATGACTCTACACACACCACCACGATCGGCGAGTATGATGTCTAAGGCAATTCGGTTCTGAAGGGTCATAAGTCGATCCGACTGAAGCTCGGTTGTCAGATTGCCAAGTGCTCCGGCCGTCGTAGTCACGGCGGATTCAACTATCCTCGATAACTGGCGAATATTTCTGCTGTTCACCATAGGCCCCCAAAATGGCAGAAAACCCTTTGCGAAGTCAGCGAATTCCTGACCCGCGATGTCGTCTTTACTCACGACACCCCTAGCTGTCCTTGTCCGATGGTAATCTGCTCTGGCCGTGTAGGTGGGAGGCAGCAGAAATGAGATAAAACATGTACCTGAGAAATCAGGGGGCAACCACGTGTAGGCTTAGTCGTGGCAAACGAAATACGTGCCTTTGGCTGCCAAAAGTATAGGGGAAGTTCGGGAAGTAAATACATATGTTTCCGTGCAAATGCTCTTTCCTAACTGTGCTGTGGGGTCCCAACCAATACCCTGTAAGCATAAGTGACCTCGGTGGGGCACTATCCAAACTGGGCGGGATTTCTTTGCTGCCTGGCTCTTGACCAGGTAAACCCCATGTTCAGTCACGTTCCAACGGGTGTAGGGACTGAGTTCATCTTTGGGCATTGTCAGATATGTGTCGATATCCCTACTCATATTTCTTATCCCTGCAATTAGTGCCTTGTTATTGGAATCGCTCGCAGTGGAACGGGTCGGGTATGGTTCTAGGGCGAATAGGAACATGGTCTGGAAAGCCCACAGAGAACCATAGTAGCTGAATGGCAAAATGAAGTATGGGATCCCCTTATCGGTTGTGTGTGGCATAAGTCCGCATATCCAACAGTTTGATGTGTTTATTACGGACTGGTGTTGGTGTAGGAGCTGAATGAAAGAATTGTTTACAAATTCGAGTCTTCGGGCAGACTCGTGTTCAGGTAGAGGGTGAAAGTAGTGTGGAGAAATAGTGGGAGGAGATGGTGGCTGGGTGTCATTCGAAAAGGTAACTTTAAATACGAATAGAGTATAACCAGTAAAAAACACAAGTATGCTACATAACATTAAAACACATAGTATCAGGAATCTTCTTTTGGACAGTATTGTGCATAACTGTTTTCCGAAGTTCGTGAGTCTGATAGGTCTCTCTACCCTTGGAAACTCCATCCTCTAGTTGCTGCCCGCGGTGGTTGATTGATTCTCCCAGGGAGCGCGCTCTGCTCAGTCCGGGGTAACTCCCGTGGACCAATCAGAACCGTGGACCTAGAACTTCCCAGTTGCACTCCCCAGACTTCAACCGCGACCCTAGCAGCAGAACCGGATGGCGGTTTGAAAAATCAAAAATGAGCTAGTTCCCCTGGGACGAGAGAGCTGAAAAATCAAAAGAATAGTTCTTAGGGGAAAAGGGAAATCACATTAGGTCAATCGTTTATTAGTCTCTTTGTTTAGACCGCAGGTCGTACCATCGTTTCCCAGGTATGGTGTGGTCTTCAAACAGCGTCTCAGGTTCGGTAGTGTCAAATTGCATAGACGGCGACACAAGTCCTTGTAAAATATGATCACTCTCCTTTTCGGTACGAGTTTCTTTCAAACGTGCATCGCTGAAAGGGATGAAGCGAGGTACGGATTCGGTCTCGGAGTCGGCAAGTCCTTTGTTGACCCACTGGTCGTATGGAAGGGGTAGAGGGACCCGTTTGCAGTGGGTCCCATGTACCCAGTTCTTCTTGCCTTCCACCCGAACAGCAGATCTCGTTGAAAGCAGCACTAGGTGCGGTCCGGTCCACCTCGGCTGTCCGTTGTTGGTGCGCTGGAAATTTCGCACCAAAATCCACGAGCCGGGCTCGATGAGGTGACCTGGATCGTCAGAGGCTGGTGGAGAGGAACTGTGAACCTGTTGGTGTAAAACACGCAATTTAGTTGTCAATTCGCACAAATAGTCAAGTAGTACGGGGTGTTCTATCTCACTTAGTTTCTTGGGTCTTGGCACGCCCCAGACGTTGGCTGGGCGGCCAAACACGATCTCATGGGGGCTAAGTCCTAATCTGGAGTGGACAGTCATCCTGGTTGACAAAAGCGCTATAGGCAGGGCGTCAGGCCATTTAAGACCTGTACTGGCTTGGATCTTGGCTAGTTTGAGTTTTAGAGTGCCATTGTAGCACTCTACTAATCCAGCTGATTGGGGGTGATTTGCAGCGTGGAATTTTTGGTGGATGCCTAAACACTCACACACTCTCTTCATCACGCATCCTACGAATTCACTTCCGTTATCACTCCAGACAATTCTAGGCATACCGAACCTCGGAAAGAACTCTTTGACGAGTGCTTTGGCAGTTGATAAAGCGGTATTGTCCTTAAGGGGGTACGCTTCCACCCACCTTGAAAAGGCGCAGACAACAACGAGCACATACTTTAGGTTGTTGCACCTCTCCATGTGGATGAAGTTGAGCTGTAAAACCTCGAACGGGTACGTTGGAGGCGCAAAATGACCAGCTGGAGTTGGGGTTCCCCTACCGGGATTGTACTTCAAACACACCATACACTTTTTAACCACATTCTTTGCATATTTTGGGATATTGCTATTCTGCCATACTGGGGCCAATAGTTTACAGATTCCTTTCGAACTGATGTGCGCAATTCCGTGAGCCATCGTTACTACTGCAAGTACGTATGCATTAGGTAATAGCCATCGCTGGTGTTCTGATAGTTCGACCCAACAACCATTCGCATCCAATCTACCTGTGCTTTCTCTCCATTCATTCACCTCGTTCTCAGTGGCCTCGGCTTGTATCGATTTTACGCTTTCAATGGTGTCCTCACACATTCCCACATCAGCAGTCCATCTAGCGGGACCCATAACATACATCCGACTCATTGTGTTCCTTGCAGTTTCTTTCGCAACCTCATCTGCCAATGCATTTCCGCGGCCAACATCATCCTGAATCTTTTTGTGTGCACTGCATTTTATAATGGCGACTTGTAGGGGCAAGGTGAGTGACTCAAGGAGCTCATTAACTAGCTGGCCATGTTGTATCTTTGCACCATGGGACGTAAGGAACCCACGTTCACGCCACAATCTCCCAAAACTGTGAGCCACACCAAAGGCATATTGGCTGTCAGTGTACACATTCACTCGCTTTCCTTTCGCCAACACACATGCTCTAGTAAGCGCAATCAGCTCTGCAGCTTGTGCAGAATTGTGGGAAATGCGTGCAGTCTCTACAATGGTGTGTAATGTCGTTACGGCGTATGCTGTGGTCGTATCACCATTCGGCAACTTGAAACATGAACCATCAACCCATAAAGTATCATTGCATTCGGGAAGGGGAGTGTCCTGTAAGTCTACTCTCCCTTTTGTCTCTTCTTCTGTCCTGAAACAGCAGTCATGTTTGTCAATCTTGTCTGTCTCTGTCGGGATGGGTAATAACGTAGCGGGGTTGAGTGTATCACACCTCTTTATGTGGATGTGACTTGCTAGCAGGGTAAATTCGTAACTGGATAGTCGAGCGCTAGTAAGATGTTGTGTCTTGGTCCTATTTAGCAAAATGTCAACTGCATGCGGAACCATAACGATCAGAGTGTTATTCATGACTAATCCAGCAGACTGTCGAATGCAGACAGCTGCTGCGGCGGTTGCTCTTAGACAACTTGGCAGTGCCTTAGCCACTGGATCCAGAGTTGCCGAAAAATACGCGCATGGGCGCTGTTTGTCCCCAAAGTGTTGCGTTAAGACTGATAATGCACAACCTTCCTTTTCGTGGACATACAATGTAAAAGGCTTACTGTAGTTGGGGTTTCCCAACACAGGGGCCGAACACAATGCATCACGCAACTCGTGGAAACTCGTCTGACAATCTTCAGACCAAGGCATAGGATTAGGCGTGTCTTTGCGGAGTAGTGCCAGCAAGGGCTTGGCTAGTAGTGAGAAATTCGGTATCCATTGTCTACAGTACGATGTAATGCCCAAGAAGGCTCGAACCTCTCTCTGTGTCCTTGGGGCACTTAGTTCTGTAATTGCCTGTATTCTTTCTGGTGTCAGTCTCCTTCCCTCCTTCGATAAGATGTGACCTAGGTAGGTTACTTCTTGTCGGCAAAATTGCAGCTTTGAAAGGGAGACTTTGTGCTTCATGTCACATAAGTGACGCAATAGTAACAACGTGGCTTGTTTGCAAATCTCCTCAGTGTCTGTGGCGATCAGTAGATCGTCTACGTACTGGATCAAAGTTGACCCATCTGGCAGCACAATTGTGTCTAGTTGTGTTTTCAGTGCCTGACTGAATATAGATGGGCTTTCGCAGTAGCCTTGAGGAGCGCATTTGAAGCGGAAGCTTCGTCCTCCTAAATTGAAGCCGAAAAGGTCTCTACTCTCTTCGGCGATCGGGATGCTGAAGAAAGCGTTCTTCAGGTCAATCATCGAGAACCAGTCTGCTGAAGCTGGAACCATTGTCAATAAAGCAGTAATGTCGGGGACAACTGGAAACTGTAGGATAACTACCTTATTTACCTCTCTGAGGTCAATCACAAACCTATACACAGGGGGCTGTGAAGGATCAGTACGTTTTAAGACCGGTAAAACTGGACTGTTACAAACGTTCTCTGTTGTTTCTTCAATAACATCTTTATCGATCAAATCATAAATGATCGTTAACAACGCCTTCTCGCATTCGTTAGATATTTTGTATTGGGGAATACGTGGCAATCCGACGTTGGCTTTCAAAGTTATGACATACGGTGCTATCTCCAAACGACCTACGTCATTGGAACCATTAGCCCACAGTATATCAGGAAGTGATGACAATTCGGTTGGAATACCTTCTTTCGACAAATACATTGGAGAAATGATTTTTTCCCTAAGGTAAGTTGTACTCCCGAGGGAGAACAGTACAAAGTCGCATACAACCTTTTTAGCAAATCCAATCCTAACAAATTTTCACCGCAACCTGTTGTAAGAATGAGGGGTGCTTCCAATTTACAGGGGCCAACAGAAAGGGGTATAGGACTAGAGATCGGGTTTCTAACAGGGGCGCCAGAGAAGCCTACTGAGACATTCATTTCGCCAGACAAAGGTGCGCCAGGAAGTTTTGAGTGCATAATAGAACTTTTTGTAGCACCAGTATCCAGCAGAAATGGCTCTGACACTCCTGAGGTAATTACCTCGACATAAGGTCCATCCTGGTCTACTGGAACTGAAACAACTCCCTCTCTTTGTCCATGGCTGTCCTAGCGATCGTTACCCTCATTGTCGTGTTCGGTGTAATAGTCGTCAGCATAGTACTGAGCTGACCTAGACGATGCGTTATTCTGTTGGTCAAAGCTATTCATGGAATTCTGAGGCGGAAAAGAAACTGTGTTCTGGGAGAAATTTCCACGGCCCTTACCTCTGGGGGCATGTTGAACACCTCTCCCTCTTACACCTGAAACACCGTTTAAGCGTCGCGCAAGAGCCGGACAATTACTCTTAAAATGACCCTCTTCCTTGCAATACGCACATTGATTCGGGCCATACGGAACACGCTGGTGGGAAGACTCGTTTCCTTGCGCGTCTCTAGAATACTGCTTATTCTGTTGATAATTGGGCTGGCTAGCCATACGAGGCGGATAGGCCTGTTGGAGAAGAACTTTAGTTTTTAAATCTTTCGTCTTTTTGTCTGCCTTGTCTAGCTCGTCTTTGCGCCTGTTTTCGTAGTACTGAGCTGTTGCTAGAATCTGCGCTGACGTAGAGACAGCCCAAGCACTCTCTGAATCTTTTAGTTTAGCACACAGTTCGGGAAGCAGATTGTGTACAAACTTGTCTACAAACAATCTTTGGCCACCCTCGGTAGCCATATCCTGACCACTATGGTCAGTGAAAGTTTCCTCAAATCTCGTGAAAAAGTCAGACACATTCTCGTCTTTCTTCTGCTTGCACGCGGATAGCTTGTCCCAGTTTACGCGTACTTCAGGCATACTTCTCTTCATGTACGCAATAATTCTACCGGGAAGTTTAGCTATTAACGGCTCAGGCTTGAAACCACCGACTTGTCTAGCATCTGTAGTCGCAATGTTCGCCCACGAGTCACCTAATTCTTGGTCATGATCTGTATGACGTATCTTACTCCATAAAGGATGTGGAACAACGTTCCCAAACAACATGTCTATATCCGCTAAATTCATTATACATGAGCTGGCAGTTTGGGACAACTCCTTATAATACCCAGTCGGGTTTTTACGGGGATCGGGTAGTGTATGCTTGAGTGCTAAAACTTCGGATCTTTTCCAGGGGACATGTACCCATACACGCTGGAAATGAGGCAGAACCGGTGGAACTGCAGTTGCATCACCTTCCCTCCAGACCGGAGGAACCTCTCTCATGGGGTACTGTCTCGCTCTTTTCCTGCTGGATGTACCACTGTCAGAGGATGACCCAGAATTACCACCCGTACTTCTATGTGATAATAATATCTCAACTGCTTTTTCAACGTCGGGACCAACTATCATACCCTCCCCAAATTTAAATCGTACACTACAAAACTCTTGCTCGTTGGTCTTCTGACCATTATCTACCAAATCCTCACACAGGAAAACACACATCTGCTCAAAGACGTATCTTTGCGTTGGTTCATCCCATTGACGGAAAACGTTCATGACAGACTCTACATCATATCTTGCTGTGTCCATAGCCCAATTTCGTGCTAACTTATTCAATGATTCCCTTTCCTGATAATCGGGCATTTGGCTTCGTAATTGTCTTCGTTCCGTGTTAGGGGTCGTTTTAGGCGACCGAAAAATTGGTGAAGGAAAGTTAGTAACAATGCTGGCCATTTTATGCCAGACGGAAGGTGAAAGTGGGGGAATAACTGGTGGTAGAACAGAGTCACGCAAAGTAGAAACAGAAATGTTCGTAGAACGAGTATCAGAGAGACTAGAAGGCGTGCTAGGCGAAATTTTAGAAGGAACAGTAGGAGAAGTAGATGTGATCGGTGAGCCTTGAGGAGGCTGCGCCAGAGAAACAGGAGCCAGCTGAAGAGTAGCCGGTGAGTGCGGTAAAGGAGCCTGTATAACAGCTACCAGAGGTGCAACTAAAGGTTGCGGAGGTGCTGTGGCATTTTGTGCATAGGGTGGTGGAGAACTTAGCAAACGAGCCATTAATGGATCTTTCTCACGCTCTTTTACTGTCTCTCGCTGAAGAGATGGCAAAACGGGATAGCATTTATCTATTGCCATTTTACGTTGCCTGTGCAACTGCTCACTTATTCGATCCTCTTCGTTGTCTTTAAATTTTATCGCGGCTTGCATTACTGAAATACCTCTTTCCCTCTTATTCTTCTTTTCTAATTTAATTTCCTTCTGTTTGGCCTCTTTACGCCATAAGCGGAAAGAGTCAAACATCGCCGGTCGGGCTTTCTTCTTGAATAGTTTGACCTCTAGGTTATCTAAAACTTCTGAGTCGAAACTACCATATTGGGGCCATTTTAAAACACCATCCTTGCGGGTGTATTTTATCCATACTTCGTTATATGTTATAGGACCTACGCCGTGCTTTACATAGAGCTCATACGTTGGAGTTCCAATTGGAGGAACCGGACAAGATTCCTCCAATCGGGAGTCCTTACTACAACCAAGACAAAACAAGTTTCCAAGTCTGCTAAAACCAGGCATCTTCGCTCACTAGTCTAGCTTCAAACTTCAAAGGATTATCTGTTACGATATATCTCGTGAATACACGAGTCCTTCGGGTTTGGGGCTTGCAAGTACCAAATCAAAGCGTATCTCAAGGATACCAAAAACTAAGGACAAACTAAGGACTGGGAGACGCTCCACTTATACTTAACTGAAGTATTTGAAGATCTGTGACGTCGCTAGAAGACTCGTCTATCGTTTCGCTCTACCAAGGATCACTGGGTCTAAAACAAGGCGATAGTCAGGGCAGCAGTCCTTCGTAGCCGTCGGGACGCGGGGAACCTCGCAGCAAAGACCTTCGGAACCACGTCGACATACAGGGGTCGCTGAAGTGGCTGGCCGTCCTCCGGAATTTTCACACAAAGCTCCTCACGAACATCTGGCTTGGACCGTCACCGCTTGATATCGCCCCGAGTTGGGCACCAACTGAGGTGCCGGGTTTTTAGGAACCCGGTGGTGCCAGGGGGTAGCACCCGAGGACCTCTGAGTTCTCCCTTGTTCCGGACCACAGAAACACTGAGTCTTCTAGTTACCGTCAAAGATCAAGTTTTATTGGTAGCTACCAAGTAACACGTGTCCCAGAAGTACACCACACGGAGAGTAGGTTCTCGGGAGACTGTTCGTTTTTACAGAACCAGCCGTCTCCTTATATACAAAAATAATAGCTGCAAGCAAGAATTCCTGAGTTTATGATATGGCTATACACATATTTCTACAATAATACAAAGAGCGGAGTCATGTAAGCAAGCCCATATTTTAGATGTCCAGTTTGTTGATAGATTACCCATAGGCCTGGAACTCCCATCAGATATCGATGAAACCTTAATAAAGAAAGGTACAACCCAGTCATAAAACTGGCCATAAACAAGGAATGTGGACAGGTGCATGTTTGCAGAAAGCATGGTCTGTATGTAGTGAATGGTTTGTGGAATGTTATGTATTGATGCTACCGTATTCGGCCACTGGGCGAGGAGCTGCCCAAACAGGTTTGGCCTAAGGCAATGGAGTCAGTTGGGACAGGTCAGGGGGAAGTCACGAAAAGGTGGACGTGTCCCGTTTGATCAAGCTCGACCTTTAATTGACTTAACATGAGGGCAAGATGCAAGATGGATGCCGTTCACAAAATGGAGTTTAAGGGATGGGGACGGAAACTACGATTTTGGGGTGTTGGCAACCCTCGATTGTGACGCAAATACATAGGAATGATGTCCTAATTATTATCGGTTCATAGATACCAAAATCGTCTGGGTGCGATGAGGTTTTGTGACACGGGTATTGGACCTCGATATCGGGAAAACACCAGGGTCCGGATTTTTGAGAACCACAGCACTGCCAAGGCCGACTCGAACTCTGACAAGGCAACCGCCTGCGTGGAGGGACAAGAGGGGCCCTGGGAGGGACGAGGGGACCCCCGCCAGCCTCGACCCATGATGGGACGGGGGGGTCCTTCGACCCCTGTTGTGCCGCCAGGGCCAGCGGCTGCCGGCGCCGTAGCGGCGTCACCTCACCCCCAGACAAGATCGCCGCCTGTCCATAGGGCCGAGAGGGGCTCGGGATGCGACCCGAGCCCCAGCGACCTCCCGCGACACCACAGGGACTCCCGCAGGAGTTTGCGGCGAAGCAGAGGTGCCGTGGTCCGACGGAGGGAACCTCGAAGGCCCGCACCCCAACGGCACTACATCCTCCGAGCCTGGATCCGAGTTAGTCGGCGCCTGGGCCGGAGCCAGCGGCGACGCCACGGAGGGCCCCGCACACTGCAAGGGATCCGCTGACGTCCAAGGAGTGGAAGGAGGAGGAGAAGCCAGCGAGGCCTGCAAAGCCGCCGCATATGTCTCCATCTGGGCTCTCGATGCCCCCTCACCGGGAAACGGTGGATAGGGGGACGATACGCAGGGTTGCATCACCGGGCCGGAAACCAGCCCTCTGGGACAAACTGCGACACTTACCAGCAGGTGAGCGACGCTCTTGCGGCTTAGGAGAAGAATGAGGACGATGACGACAATGGCGGCTTCGAAAACCTTCTGCAGAAGCTGATCGAGGTGACAAAGCCGATCTGGACTTGCGAGCCGAGAGAAGGTTCATCCGGCGCTCCCGCCGCGACTTCGGCTTCAGCTGTTGGCATGCCTCGCAATCAGTGGAGCCGTGATCTTCCCCCAAGGACCACATGCAAATGAGATGAGGGTCCATCGCCGACATTAAGCGTCCACAAGATGAGCACGTTTTAAAGCCCGAAAGCATCCGCACACTGTTCCCACAAACACACACAAAAGGGAAAGGCCTAAACAGGCCAGAGCACGAACCGGATCCGCGTTGCACGTGAAAAAAGAAAGAACTGAGGTAGGCGCGCCGAGGTGGGACTTATGTGACCTTGCTGACATCACGTACGCGTACGACGCCTGGTATAGCTTTTTAAGCTGCTCCCAAACATGATCCGGGAAAAACACCATCACGTAACCACACGTGGCGGTATATGGTAACAGACCTGGCCATAGTACGACCCACTGTGTCTGTGGTGTCCATGGCAGACCGAATTGAAAAGTGCGCCATATCATGGCCATCACTGATTAGGTGGGCCAGATCGGTACAAGAGATCCCCGGCAAGGAGAGGAGGAGACGGTCAACAGCATCCCAAAGGGCAAATGTAGCCCGAGCAAATACACACAACGTGTTGAGGGACCGGCGTCCCAAGCTGGTGGATGCAAACACAATGCAGCCATATGACTCCAACCACAGAGACTCCTGAGTGGGCACCCTGGTGGAGAATATCCAGCAAAAGCTCAGACGGACTAGAGACTAAGGGCGGCCCCATCATTAAAATGTCTGCAGCCCTACAAACAGCCTTGACGAACGTTCACTAGCCTCCGTGGCCCCGCGAGGCGGTGAAAGCAAGTCATCAGTAGGTGATGTACGCAAGCTAAACCGGCCAGAGGCTGAGCAGCAGGATGAGTAGGCCAATGCTCCACTGGCCCCTGCCCTGGAGGGCAGTGAAATGACTCAGGGGGTGGTGAACCCACCGGGACCACATCCCCCACCACTAAAGTTGGAGACGGTACAGGCGTCGATCGGTGTCAAGGCGACGCCGAGCCGGCGTCGGAGACCTCTGAAAAGGCCCCGACTGGCAGAGTGGAGCAAGCCTCGGCAACCTCCGAAAAGCCTCGACCATCCGAGTCGAGCCCACGACCTCCAAAACGTTCTGGACCCCTTGAGTGGAGCCGGCGCCGGCAACCTCCGAAGAGGCCTCGACTCCTAGATTCGAGCCGGCGTCGGCGACCTCCGAAAAGGTCCCGACCGTCCGAGTCAAGACGGCGTCGGCAACCTCTGAAAAGGCCTCGACCGCTCGGAGTCGGACCGGAGTTGACTCATCATTCCCAGAGGGGGAGAGAGAGTATGCCAAAGCGGTGACATGCACCACGCCGCAGCCACCTCCAGCGAGCCCGCAGGGAGCCTTGGAAAGCTGAGCAACAGCGCTATGGAAGAGCTAAACATTGTGGAATGCCCCTCCGGGCTGTGTCCCGATGTTGCGGAGACTCTGGTGTTAGAGTCAAGGCACTCGGTTGGAGCCGAGGGTAAACCTGTCGGTGGTGTCCCAACCTGAGTCCCTACCCCTCCATGGGGCCCGGAGGCGCGCAAGGGAGGGGGGCAAATGCTTACCTGCGACGACTCTAGTGACTGCGTCAATGCACTCGGTTGGAGCCGAGGGTAAACCCACCGGCGGTGTCCCAACCTGAGTCACTACGCCCCCTGTGGGGCCCGGAGGCGGCCAGGGAGGGGGGGGGGGGGGCATGCTTGCCCGAGGTAGGTGAAGGACGGCGATGGCTCCGGGACCGGCCCCACCGCGTGGACAACTCCGCTGGAGAAGAAGACCTCAGCTCCATGTGCCAAACGGCGCACTCCACAGAGTTATGGTACACTCCCAAGCACCATATACAGAGTTTGTGAGGGTCCGTAGCTGGCATCTGTCGTGAGTAGGACCGGCACGGTTTGAAGCTCACAAAGGGCATTGAACTCACTGTTCCTGGACGCGAAAGGCGTCGAAAAGGCCTGTAATAAACAATAACAGGCCTGAGGTATTACTTTCCTGGATCCGTGTTAGGACGGGGACAAGAAGAAAACTGACGTCAGCACGCCGGGAGGGGCTTATATGGCTCCATTGACGTCACTTCCGTGTACAATGTCAGAACGGAGCAGGGGTATTGCTGGTGAAAAAAGATTTTCCAGATCCAGTCTTGCGCCTGGAGAGATATTCTAAGTTAAGGAATCTGCTTCTAGATGTCTCTATCAGATAAAACTTTTGCCATTAAGGCCATTAAAACAACCATTGACAAAGGCAAAAGGTTGCGCCTATGTGAGAGCTACTAGCTTTGCCAATGTCCTTTAGCCTTATTGTAAAGCAGTGTGGCTGGTGTGCCGCATGGCCAAAAGTGATTTTAAAAAGTGCTATGATGTGGCTATTACTGGTTGCATCATAGCATTTTTTAGGTCGAGCCTGGGCAGTGCATGCTCTGCTCTGCGAGTCATGCTGTAGTCGAGCATGGACTTGAAGCCCCGCCCACTCACCGCCTGTATTTGTCATTGGCTTGTGTCATTGTCCTTCATAAATGCTGACTTCTGATTCATTAAAAGGCTTGCTAGTCCCTCCATAGCACTGCCTTGTCTTCATTTGTAACCGCCCATGAAGACTGTCCCTTTTACTTCGGTTGTTGCACGGTAGGTCGTATTCTGTAGTGCTACGCAAACAAATGATGGACGGAATGCTGAATAAATCATACATTCACCCCCAGTTAAGATATCCGGGTTAAATCCATCTTTCTTTTGCTCTCCATGCCACCCCAGTTTAGACCTAGCCATATGCAAATCAGTCTTGACCAAGTGCCTCATGGGAACAGTCCAGACTGAACTGTCAAACCAGGTCCTCCCTTGACCGGAAACAAGCTTCCTGGGACCGATTTCCGGGTATTACCCTTCATCAGCCAGGCTAGCTAGAATACAGTGGCACAGTGAGCAAGGGACCCACGGCTGGGAATACCCATCCCACCTAGGGTGAAAAAGTGCTACGCAAACAAATGATGGACGGAATACTAAATAAATCATACATTCACCCCCAGTCAAGAGATCTGGGTTGAATCCATCTTTATTTTGCTCACCATGCCCCTAGCCCCAAGACCTAGCCATATGCAAATCAGTCTTGACCGTGTGCCTCATGGGAACAGTCCAGCCCGAACTGCCAAGCCAGGTCCTCCCAGTCTGAACTGAGATGTCTGAAAAGATTCGGTGCTCCATCCATTATCTCCTTGTGTTTGCTTTATTTAGACTGCAAGCAGTATTTACTTTAATACATTTCTCCTACTGCAGGCACGATGTGTTTTTCTGCAGCATTCAGCGCATCATGCACGCTTTCACTTTCCAAACATCTTGGGACAATGGCGGCCACTTCTTTGAAATACAATAGGTCTCGCATTTACAAGAGTTTGTGCTATTGGCAAACGACAATGTCTTCTATTTATGTGTTAATTATCAAAACAGATAAATAAAAAGCATTGGCATTTACAAAGCCAGTACCTTAAACTCTCGCAAATGCGAGACCTATTGCATTGCAAATGCTTGTTTCCTTTAGTTGAAAAATGTGAACCCCAGTCAATATAAGAGATTATTTTGTAAGCTTGCAGATTGTTTAGGAGTCTAGTCTAGTTTAGTTGCCTGTGTGGCTCCCAGCAGCCACTGTCCCTAGGTGAAATGCAATGGATGCTCAGAAATACTGCTGGCTTTGCAATTCTAATGCTCCAGTCATTTTTGTTACTGGCTAAATGGAATTATTAGGGACCTAATAAAGAGGTCCTTAATGAGCTACTTGTTCAGTATGGGTTAGAGTTCTGTCCTCTGTTGCATAGGCATCATCACTGCTTAATTTGAGCCGGTTATTGCAGGTGTGGACCGGCACTTATTTTTCCTCAACAAACTTTGATTTAGAGAGAGGGAAAAACACACAAGGGAAAAAGAAGGAGGAAGCGAAAGATGGAAAACAGTGGCAATGGGAGAAAGCAGGGATGAAAAAGAACCTGCAAGAGTGAGATAAAGGTGCAGGGAGTGTCTGGCTATGGATTAAAGAGGCAAGCAGTGGGATCAAGAATCTGCAGGCCTACTGTTCAGCACCCCAACATTTGATACCACCGTCTCCGAGCTTTGGAACAAAACTGTGGGCCCCACACTTATTCTTTTGGAACTAAGCACTAGAAACCATAATACACAATTGATTTTGAGGCTGTCCCCTAGAAGCTGCCACATCATCTTCCTCGGAAAAATGTGTTTATTCCTACATACTTACAAAGGAATTTCTTCTTTTCTGACAGTGGCAGTTCATGGAAAACCTCCCAGAATATGTTAATTGTTGGATGGGGTGGCTGCTGTTCATAAACACCAGCATATTCTGCATTCTTTAAAACAAAAATAGCAAAGATTTACTGAGGATATTTCATAGGAAAATAGCCATAAAATAATCCGTGGATCATGTACACTCCACACAAACCTGTTCTAATTTCTTCCAATCATATTCCTCGTTTCCAATGATGATACTTCTCAGTTCCTTTGGATGGAATTCTTTCAGAAGCTCCTTTTCACAGACTTTGTAAAAACCCCTTTTGAATTGCTCGAAAACTACCTCCACGGACTTGTTGAACACGTAGTCTACATACTTGTTTACGAAGTCATGTCTACAGTAAAAGAAAGAAACCCATGTGAAAAGGTGCCTAGCAACTCATAAATAAGCAGGAATTACTAACATTCAGAATACGGATGGAAGAATATAGGGAAACAAGATGGCAAAATGATTTCTGGAACAGAGCCAACTAGCAGTAGCAAGTGAGGACGTGAGAGTTGGGCCAGTGTCGGACAATGACTTCTCACCGGAAGGGCCAACACAGCATCATTCACCAGGCGTCGTTTTTTATAATCTGCCTCGAGGGTGACAGGGCCAGTGTCCTCCACATACAGCTCAATTATGTCCCAGGTCACAGCGATCTACCACTAGCAGGTGTGAATACTAAATATGAAAGTAAGAATATTGAGGGTGCATGGTCATGCACATTCGGGGACTCACAATATGTTAGAAATGGGGGTCTCTAGTTGTCAAGGCTTTGCACCTTTGTCCAAATAGGGACCCTTCTTCCTAGTCAGGGTAAGGGAGTTACACTCCTAAAATAACTAACACTAATACAGTGTAAGCATTACAAAAGGACACCACACTAGTTTAGTAAAATAGCCAATATTTTTATATACTTTAGGACAAGACCAAAAACGATAAAAATCCACAATACAGTACTTAAAAATCTACAGTTGTCAAAATAAGCTTTAAAAACAGTTCCTTGATGTCGATAGCTCTGTCTGGGGCTATCACTGCGTTGTGAGCAAACAAATCCAAACAGTTCTAGCTGTCGCGTTGCGGCCCAGCTACGGTGTCGGGAAGACCCGCAAACAGTACCTTTTAGAAATGAAGGGTGTCGGCGACCTCTCATTGAGTTTTTTAAACTACGGTGTCCGCAGGCGTCCGTTCCAGAGGTTGGTGCAGGAGTCGTTGGGCCCTCGAAGTCACACGCGTTGCAGGTCGACCTCCTCTCTCTTGGGATCAGGAGCGCTGGCGTCGGCAAGCATCGTGAGCTGTGGTGCGAAGTGCAACGGTGCGGCGTGCGGTGCCCCTGGGTCACAGTGCGAGCAGCGGCTCGGTGGCGTCGTCGGATGGCTTAGTCAGTGAGACCACGGTCGCAGTACGAGATGAAGGAGGTGCTCGTCACAGTGCTGGCAGGTCACTGTGCAAGCAGCGTCATCGTCATTGCTGAAGCACTGTTGTCGGCTGACGAACTGGAGTCGATGGCACCAGTGTCGGTAGGCCAAGGCTGCGTGTGGGATGAGGGCGGTACGTCGTGTAAATTTACGAGCGGTGCCCTCGAACCACGGTGCAAGCAGCAGCATCGATTCCGGCGTGGAGTATCGTCGTCGGGGATACCAAGGCGTCAACGTGAAGCGAGGCAGTGCGGAGTGCAGTGCCACAGGTCGTGGTGTGAGCATCGGCTCGGTGGCGGCGTCAGATGGTGTCGTCTGTGAGACCAGGGTCTCTGTGCGGCATTGCGGCGGTGCCCTCTGCGGTGCCAAGGCATAGTTGTGAAGCGAGGCGGAGTGCAGTGCCCACAGGTTGCGGTGCGAGCAGTGGCTCGGTGGCGGCGTCAGCAGGCATCATCGTTGAGACCAAGGTCACGGTGTAGCGTCAGGACACGGAGTCGGCAGCGGTGTCGTAGACGTCATCGAGTGAATTTTCCTCTGTTGCAGCACAAAACACACTGTCCCCAGTGCTGCGGGCAGAAAAGCATGAAGTCTTTGTTGATCCTGAGGCTTCTTGAACAGGGAGCAAGCACTACATCAAGCCCTTGGAGAAACACAAACAGCAGATTGTAGAAAGTTCAGTCCTGTCCTTTCACTGCCCAAGACAGAAGTAGCCACTGCAGGCCAACACAGAAAAGCACAAAGCAAATTGGTAGGTCCTCCTCACATCTTCTCCAACTCTTCTTCTTGGCAGTCTTCTTGATCCAAAAGAGTTCTAAAGTTCAGGGGTATGGGCCCCAATATTTATATCCCAAAATCCTTTGATCTGTTAGGCAGAGAGTGTCTGTGCCCAGACAGAACCAGTTCAGCCTTCTCTGGTGTGATTTCCTGGCAGGAGGTGGAGACGGCATTGTCAGAGGCAGACCAGGCCCTTTGAGGTGCAAGGAAATCTTCTACCCCCCCATCGCAGCCCAGGTCTAATCAGCTCTTTCCTGACCCACCTAGACTATCTGGAGCCACTCCTGCTCCCCAGCCTTCTGTCGTCTGAACCCAGACAGGCAATCCACATTCCAGCAGAGGCACATGTGATGACTACGCAGGATAATACCTATGATCTAAAAGTGGTATTTTCAAACACAGAATGTAAAAATCACCTTCACTAAAAGATGCATCTTCAGATTCTGAGTTCAGGCATACTCAATTCTATTTCCCTACCTAGTTCCCAGAGCCAGTTATATTTCTAAGATGTTATAAACAAACTTCCCATTCTGTCCTATGGGGAACAGAGGCCTTGCAATAGTGAAAAATGAAATGGGCTGTAATTCACTATCAGGACATGCCACACACACCAGGGCATGTCCTATCTTTCACATACACTGCCTCCTGCCCACAGGGGTACCTTGGGCCTACATTAGAGGTGACTAACATATAGAAAGGAATATGCTACTTACCAGTATGCATCTGTTCTTGGCATGTAGGGCTGCTGACATTCATATCTGTGCATAGATCGCCGCCTAGTGTTGTTCCCGGATGGTTGCACCTTGTTGTCCTGGAAGAGTGTTCGAAGTATCACGAGATAGGTGACTCCTCCCCTGGACTACAGTGCGCATGGGCATCTTCTCCATCCTCAGATTGTTTTTCGCCATTGTGGCAGAGATGGAGATAGTAAAGTAAGAGATGTCCATGCAAAAGATAATGCTGCAGCTGCGACAGGCACCGGGGAGGAGGGCGGGCGATATGAATGTCAGCAGCCCTAAATGCCAAGAACAGATGCATACTGGTAAGTAGCATATTCCGTTCGAGGCATGTGGGCTGCTGAATTCATATCTGTGCATAGACTGTATAGCAGTATCTCCTCTAGCGGTGGCTACCTGTGCCAGCTGCAGCAGTTTGAAGGAGAGTTTTGAGGACAGCCTGACCTACAGCTGCTTTGCTTGCACGTCTACACAGAAGTGTTTTGTGAAAGTGTGTATGGTAGTTCATGTGGCTGCTCTACATATGACCTCAAGGGGGATATTTCCTAGGAAAGCCATGGATGCCCCCATTTTCCTTGTAGAGTGTGCTCTTAGGGGTACGGTTAAAGTGTGTTTTGCCTTTTGATAGGAAATCTGAATGCATTTAACTATCCATCTGGCTATTCCTGACTTTGATATGGGATACCCATGTTGTGGTGAAAAAGCAACAAACAATTGCTTTGTCTTCCTAAATGATTTCGTTCTGTCCACATAATAAAGCAGAGCTCTCTTTATGTCCAGTGTGTGTAGGGCTCTTTCCGCTACTGACTGTGGATTTTGGAAGAACACTGGCAGTTCTATAGACTGATTGATATGGAAAGTTGAAACGACTTTCGGCATAAATGTAGGGTTTGTTCTAAGAACTACCTTGTTAGCATGTATTTGCATGAATGGTTCTTGAATTGTTAATGCTTGTAGCTCACTAACTCGCCTGAGTGAGGTAATGGCAATCAAGAATGCCACCTTCCATGTTAGAAATTGCAATTCGCATGAGTGTAAAGGTTCAAAAGGAGGCCCCATAAGTCTGGTAAGTACTATATTTAGGTTCCAGACTGGGGAAGGTGGGTGTCTTGGAGGAATCACCCTTTTAAGACCCTCCATAAAAGCCTTGATTGCTGGCACTCTAAACAGTGAAAGGTGTTGTCTGTTTTGAAGGTATGCTGCTATAGCAGCCAGGTGTAGTCTTATCGAAGAGTAGGCTAGGTTGCATCTTTGAAGATGCAGTAGGTAACATATAATGTTTTGAATGGAAGCGTCTAATGGGTTGATTTGGTTATTGTTGCAGTAAATAACAAATCTCTTCCATTTAGCTGCATAGCATGCTCTAGTGTTCGGCCGTCTTGACTCCTTAATGATGTTCATACAGTCTGGAGGCAAGTTAAGGTATCCAAATTCTAAGACTTCAGGAGCCAGATCGCTAGGTTCATCTGATTGGGATCTGGGTGTCTGATTTCTCCATGGTTCTGAGTTAGAAAATGGGGTGCGAGGCGCAGCCTTTGATGAGGAACTACTGAAAGTTCCAAGAACGTCGTGTACCACGGCTGCCTCGCCCATGTGGGAGCAACTAGGATTAGTGTGCGTGACTGTTGCCGCAGTTTGCGTGCCACCAGCTGGATCAGTGGTGCTGGGGGAAAAGCGTACGCAAATCTGCCTGACCAGTTCATCCATATCGCATTGCCCTGTGACAGCGGATGTGGGAATCTGGCGGCAAAATACTGGCATTTTGAGTTTTGGTTTGTGGCAAACAGGTCTATGTCTGGGTGCCCCCACTGTTCGAAGAATGGCTGGAGAACTTGGGGGTGAATCTCCCATTCGTGAAGTTGTTGGCTGTGTCTGCTGAGCAGATCCGCTATTTGATTGTCTTTCCCTGGGAGGTGTTCTGCCAGGAGAAAGATGTCTTTTGGAATTGCCCACTTCCATATGCTCTGTGCTAAGTGGGATAGCTGTGGGGAGTGTGTCCCTCCCTGCTTCGGGATATAGTACATGGCTGTCATGTTGTCCGTCCGGATCAACACAGTCTTGTTGTACAGGTATTTTTGGAATGCTTTTAGAGCTAGGAATATTGCCAGCAACTCTAGTTTTTTTAAAAAACTTTATTTATTATTTTCCAAAAGAAATACAAAAATAAAGATAAGCACACATGTTGAATACATACTGACGGTTCATAAGGTGTCACTCTAGTCACGTACATGCACCACATAATAATCCGAACATACTCAAATGTCACTCTTGGGTCAGAGCTAAAAGCATGCCGAGAGCCAGCAACTCTAGTTGGTTGATATGCAGCTTCTTTTGTTTGAATGTCCAGAGCCCTTGTACTGTGTATTTTAGTAGATCGGGTCCCCAACCTGTCAGTGATGCGTCCGTTGTTAGTACTAGTTATGGAACCTGCTCTTGGAACAGTTGCCCCTTGGAAAGGTTTTGTGGGTTCCACCACTGCAGAGAGTTGAAAGCGCGACTGTCAACAACGCTAGGTCTTTTAGTTGTCCTTGAGCGTGGTTCCATTGCCGTGCTAGGCATTCTTGCAATGGACGCATTTGTAGTCGGGCATGGGGGACAATGAATATGCAGGAGGCCATTATGCCTATGTGCTGCATGAAGACTCGAGCTGGCAAAGAGTGTTGTGGCAGGAATTTGCGAATGAGCATCTGCATGCTGGTTATCCTTGCTGAGTTTGGATATGCCTTTGCTACTGAGGTGTCTATAGTAGCTCCCAGATATTGTTGTGTGTGGGATGATTGTAGATGCGATTTTGGGTAGTTTATCGAAAAGCCTAGGCTGTGTAGCAGCTGAAGTGTTTGTGACGTGTCCTTTGCACACTGTTCGTACGATTTAGCTTGTATTAGCCAATCGTATAGGTATGGGAACACGTGGATGTGTTGCCTCCTGAGATGTGCAGCTACTGTCGCTAGGCATTTTGTAAACACTCTTGGAGCCGTGGTTACCCCAAAGGGGAGAACCTTGAATTGGTAGTGTTGACCGTCTATTGTGAACCTGAGGTATTTCCTGTGAGCTGGATGGATGGGTATGTGAAAATATGCATCCTTGAGGTCCAATGTTGCTAGGAAGTCTCCATTCTGGAGCAGCGGGAGCACTTGCTGTAGTGTGATTATATGGAAGTGCTCAAACAGTATGTATTGATTTAGGGGTCTGAGGTCCAATATTGGTCTGAGTGAACCGTCCTTCTTGGGAATAAGGAAGTATAGTGAGTATACTCCTGTTCCCTTGATGTTGGAAAGGGACTGGCTCTATGGCCCCCTTTTCCAGCATGCATCTCACCTCTTGTTGTAGCAGGGTGATGTGTTCCTTGGACATAGGACGGTGCCTGGGTGGTATGTTTGGTGGGGTAGAGGTGAGTTCTAGGCAATAGCCATACTGGATAATTTGTCTCACCCACCTGTCTGTGGTAATTGAGTTCCAGACAGGTAGAAACTGTTGGATTTTGCCTCCGACCAGTGTTAGATGGTCTGGAGGTAGTGTGATGAAGTCACTGTTTTGTGGCAGTGGAGGCTCTGGTGTTATTGCCTCCACGTCCTCGTCCCTTATTATTGTTGCCCCAATAACCTCCTCTGTTGGAGTTCTTGGTAAAGGAACCTTGTGTGTTGCTTTTGTATGCAGATGAGGTTTGTGAAGTATTGCCTCGTGTAGCTGCTCTGTATGAGGAGCGTCAAAAGGAACATCTGTGTTGTTGAAACTGCAATGCACCCATTGATTTTGCAGTCTCAGTATCCTTCTTCATTTTGTCTAAAATGGTGTCGACAGCAGGCCCGAAAAGGAAGTCTTGATTGACTGGTTGGTTAAGAATGGTGGATTGCACCTCGTTCTTAAAGCCAGAAATGCATAGCCATGCATGTCTTCATAATAAGACGCTTGTGTTAATGGACCTGGCTGCCGTGTCTGCTGCGTCAAGTGCGCATTTAATGGAGGCGTTTGTAATACATTTCCCCTCCTGTATGAGGTCAGTAGCTTGTGCCTTGAAAGGCTCAGGCAGGTGTTGCATCAAACTTTCAAGCTGGTCGTAGTGTGCCCTGTCGTAACAAGCTAGTAGAGCTTGTGTATTTGCAATTCTCCATGAATTAGAGGCCTGGGATGCTACTCTTTTACCCGAGGCCTCTAGTATTTTGGACTCTTTATCAGGAGGTGGAGCTTCTCCTGTTGTCTGTGAGTTGGCCCATTTGCATGCGTTGGCCACCACCAGTGAATCTAATGGCAACTGACCTCTGATATAAGTAGGGTCTGTAGGGGCCGCTCTATATTTCTTTTCAATCCTGGGATTGAGTACACGTGCTCTGGCTGTATCTTTAAATATGTCTGGCCCGTGTTTTAGGACCCCTTTCAACATTGGGAGGGTTCTGACATTTTTCTCAGTAGTAAGGAATGTGTCAAATAAAAAGTCCTCTTCTATAGGTTCATTGTGCATGTTTACATTGTGGTACTGCGCTGCCCTATCTATTAGCTGGTTGAAGACAATGATGTCGTCAGTAGGTGACGCCCTTGTTGGGTATGAGGAGGTGTCAGGGATGGGATTTTATTTTATTTATTTTATTTTGAAAGTTTTATATAGCGCGAACAAGATCTTTGCAGATATCAGAGCGCTTTACAAAGCGGGGAATACAAACATGAGGGTGCAAACAGGCCATTCGGTATAGCGCAATTGTAGATAATAAGTAGGTATATGAGGGAGCATGGTAAAGCAGGTACATTAATAATGCAAATAATACATAAGTGTGAGCATAGACAGTCAGGTGAGTAAATAAAAAAAATAAATAAAAAAAAAGTAATACAAATCATTGAAGGGATCGAGCAAATAATACAGATCGGTGCAGAGATTTTAAGAATCACGTTAATAGATCAAGTGTATTTGGCTAGGAGGATAGCTTTTACTTCTTTCTTAAAGATTGCGATGGAGGAGATGAGTCTGGTTTCAGGAGGGAGTGAGTTCCATATCCTGGGTGCCATTCCTGAGAAGGAGCGTTTGTACGTTTTTTCCTTACGGAATCTTCGAGGTTTTAGCAGAAGATTATTTGTGCCTCTAGTGTTTCTAGAACTGCCAGAGATTGTCAGCTTCTGGGTGAGGTACATTGGATGCTTGTAGCAAGGTGGTGAGAGGTTCCATGACTAGGTTGAACAAAGTTGGGGATAGGGAGGATCCTTGGGGGACGCCTAACGATACAGGTATTGGCGAGGACATCAGGTTGCTGTTCTTGAATTTCTGCGTCCTGTTGTGTAGAAAGGAAGTGAACCACTTGAGAACAGTCCCAGATAGACCCATTCTTGTGTTTAAAAGTTCAAGTAGCTTCTCATGTTTAACGGTGTCGAATGCTAAGGAGAGATCAAGAAGGATGAGGAGGCAGGTGTCGTTTTGTTCTAGGATTTGAAGGGCGTCGTCAATAATGTGAGTCATAGCAGTTTCTGTGCTGTGCCCTGCTCGGAAGCCTGATTGATGAGGGTTGAGGAGATCAAACTGATCAATGTGTTTAGTCAATTGTAGTTGTGCGCATTTTTCCAGGAGTTTGGCTAGAGTGGGAATATTGGTAATGGGATGGTAGTTGTTTGGATCAGATGGGTCGGCTGTAGGTTTCTTTAGTAAGGGAGTGACTTGTCCAACTTTGAGGGAGTCCGGGATGGATCCTTGTTGAAGTGAGCTGTTGATAATTTTAGTCCAGAGTGGAAGGAGCAACGGGGTGAAGTCTTTGACAGCGTTAGCAGGGAGGGGGTCCGTGAGGTGATTGGATGGTTTCAAGGTGCTGAGCAATTTGCCAATTTCTTCTTCAGAATAGGTGTCAAAGGAAGACCATGTAGCATTGTTTTTTAATTCAGTGGGTGCTATGCAGTGAGGTTTGGGGTAAAGGCTTGCGTCAATGAGGAGATCACTCTTTATGTTCTCAGTTTTTTGGATAAAGAAAGCAGCGAAGTCTTCACAGGAGGGTGATTCGCGCACAGTGTTGAGTGGTTGGGGTTGTTCCTTCGATTGTGTTCTGATTAGCTCATACAGTTTTCTCGGGCGGTTTTTTGCTTGGTCGAGCTGGAGGCTGAAGAAGGCTGATTTTGAGCGCTTTATTTTCCTGAAGTAGGTGTTTCTCTTTTCCTTCAGGTTTTTTAGGTGCAGTGCAGAGGGAGCTGATCTCCAGGTGCGCTCTGCCATTCGCATGGTTCGTCTATCCTCATTGAGACTCCCGTCGTA
This sequence comes from Lissotriton helveticus, assembly GCF_964261635.1. NCBI lineage: Eukaryota > Metazoa > Chordata > Amphibia > Caudata > Salamandridae > Lissotriton > Lissotriton helveticus. Next base: position 1,225,352,126 of record NC_136059.1, on the reverse strand, counting down.
CCATGGGTTGGAGTTTTTAGCGGAGACTCTTTTTAACTGCATGGGTGCCGCCTCATTGATTATTGAGGTCATGGCGTTGAGATAGTGGTCAGTCAAGGATTGGACGTCCGTAGCGCCGGTAGGAGGGAGTAGGAGGTCGCAGCTGTTCGGGGGTAGGGATTTTGGGTTGAGCTTTTTCAGGTCTCTTTTCCAGACTTTAGTCTTGGAGGATTGAACTGTGTTGAATTTGACTTTTTCATTGATGAAGAATGTGACAATATGATGATCTGACCAGTCACAAGGTTGAATTGACTCAATTTGGATAGCGTCCTCTTTGGAGATGATAAGGTCGAGGATAGAGCCTTTCTCGTGGGTCGGGCTGTTGCAAAATTGAGTGAGGTCAAGGGCGTTGAGGAGATTTTTGAGACTATTTACCACCGCATCATTGTGATCGTTCCAGTGGAGGTTGAAGTCACCAAGGTATATTTGGGTGAGCTGTCGTCCGGAGTTGGTAGAGATCATATCCATGATTTGTTGGGCGAAGGTGAGGTTGTCCCTGGGTGGGTGGTAGATGCCGTGAAGAGAGCATATCGGTTTGCCCTCACTAACGATACGTGTCATATGGATCAGTGGACTCTACCCATGGTTCATTTTGAGGGTTAGGATCCTCAGGATACTTAATATCATATTGGGGATCTTCCCCTGTGTCGCCCTCATTGTCCCCAGAGTGAGTAGGAGAGTAAGGAGCAAAAGGCGTAGTAGGCATAGTAGGATAGAAAGGAATGAAGGGTCTAGAGGGAGAAGTCCCAAAGTCCTTTTGCTTCAGAGGAATGGGGGATTGAGGCTCAGTGTCCAGTGGCCTCTTTTTCCTGTGTAAAATAGTGACTTTACCAGTGTCTGGGTTGATGTATATTTTTTCCTGATCCTCTGATGGCTCTGGGTGGAAGAGTTCCTCTTCCACTGTCCGTGGCTGTGTCTTTGACTTTTTTGGCTCAGTCTTTTTTGGATCTCTCGTTGCCTTCGGGTCGACAACCTGTTTTGGTTCGACAACTTTCAGTGCCTTATTGCTCTTCTTCGGCTCGGGCTGTTTGTCCGGCTCGACGATTGATTGCGGATCGACCGGATCTTTAGGTTCGATGTGCTTTCTGTGCTCGACAGGTTTTTTAGGTTGACTGTCTTTTGTCGAGTTGACGATTTTTCTCGGATCGACTTGTTTTTTCGGAGCACTTGATTTCGGGTCGGTGCCTTTGTTTGACTCGATAACCTTTTTCGGCTGGGCCACAGGCTTTGGTACGACGCCCTTTGTGTCGGCGACCTTCTTCGGTTCAACGACTTTCGGCGCAGAGGCCTTCTTTGGGTCGACGGCCTGCTTCGGGTCGGCGGCCTTCTTTGGCTCGACGGCCTTCTTTGGTTCTGCGCTTTTTGGCTCGATGGCCTTCTTTGGGTCAACGCCCTTAGGCTGTACGGCCTTCTTCAGTTCGACGCCCTTCGGGTCGATGACCTTTTTGGGCTGTAGAGCCTTCTTTGGGGTTACATTACTTGGACCTGGGGTGTCTGAAGGCTTGGTCTTTATTTTCGAAGCCGATCCGGATGGCGGGGCTGCCGAATGATGTTTCGGATTTGGCTAAGGCCTTTAGGCAATGCCTCAATCGGAGCCTTCGGTAACGGGCTAATTGGTGTCGGGGGCAATGTACTCACGGTTTGCCCCGGTGGAATTTCGTCATCGGAGTCCGAGTGGTCCTCGACGGTGACGATCTCTAGATTCGAATCTTCTCCTTCTGGAAGTTCCTGTTCATCCTCGAAGATGTTGTCTGGTTCCAGTGCCTGTCGCTGCATCTCTTGCCTAGCGGAGTGGCATTGTGGGCACCTTTTGAACGGGCTCCTTTCCATCGACAGCAGGCCCACGTGGCGTCAAAAAGGCCCAGCGGCCCGCGTCGACGACCGAGTCGAGATGGAAGGCTTGATCGAGTCAAGAAGTACCGAGCGAGAACAATACTGTCGAAGTCGAAGGCCTTTTGGCCTCTAGAAACGTTTAGTTTTGATTCCGAAGTTGGAGTATAGGAATAAGGAGTAGTTTCTGTCCTGTAACTCCAGTTCTGTAGTAGGGGTATCTCTGTTATAGTCATAATCTAGTGAATAGTCCCGCCCATGTGCGTGGACTCCGGAGCAATCAAAAATAATCTCTTAAGGTGTCAAAACATGCAGAACTGCACCGACACTTAAGTGAGAATTTAAAGACAGATAATGCAGCCTATATCCACAGGCTACACTGTCCAGTGCTTCAACTAGAAATTCCACCAACATCCACAAACAGCACAGCCTGTCCAGGGTTTTCTACAGAGAAAAACCTTGCCTTTAACAGCAAAACCCTCTGGAATGATAGAGAGGAAGAAGTGGACAGACAAGCCCCATAGGCTGCCATTATGTGGCTCAGAACAGGATACTGTGCCTTTAAGAGAACTATCCAGAAGTCTCACAGTATCCCAGAATGCACTGCAGGTCCCTTTTACTTTCAGTTCTTTTTGAAGGCGTAACACGCCAGACCTGTAGCATTTCTTACATGAATATCTCTCTCCATCGGGGAGGAGGGCGGGCGCTTAGGACTATAACAGAGATACCCCTACTACAGAACTGGAGTTACAGGACAGAAACTACTCCTTCTGTAGTAGGGGATCTCTGTGTATAGTCATAATCTAGTGAATAGAATGGCAAGCCCATCCCCACATCAAAGCGGCGGTGGAGAAAAGAGAAATAACACCACTACTGTGCGAACAGATTTCGCAGTGAAGCCTGCCCAACCTGAGCGTCTGCCCTGGCATCAGTGTCCAGACAGTAATGCTTAGCAAAGGTATGGACCGACTTCCAAGTGGCCGCCTTGCAGATTTCTGCAATTGGAACATTACGGAGCAAAGCAGTCGTGGCAGCTTTTCCCCTGGTGGAATGAGCCTTAGGTTTACCCCCTAAGGTCTTATTAGCCTTTTGGTAACACAATTGTATACAGGACACAATCCACCTCGAGATGGATTGTTTAGAGGTAGCAAGACCCGTCCTGACTGATCCATAATTGATAAACAATTGCTCTGACCTACGAATATCCTTGGTTTTATCCAGATAAAATTTCAACACCCTCCTAACATCCAGCGAATGCAGGGACCTTTCCGCTGGAGAGGAAGGATTCTGAAAAAACTTAGGTAAAGTTATGGTCTGGTTAACTTGAAAATCAGATATAACCTTTGTAAGAAATTTAGGGCGAGTACGCATAACTACCTTAGCAGCATGAAATACAGTATAAGGTTCTTGGCAACACAACGCCTGAATTTCACTCACCCCGCGGGCCGATGTAATGGCCACAAGGAACGCCGCCTTCCAAGACAGGTGCTGCAACGAAGCCTTATGAATAGGTTCAAAGGGCTCCTTCATCAATTCATCAATCTGGACAGCACCACATTCAATTCCCATGAAGGCGAAGGAAGCCGGACAGGAGGGAACACTTTCTTCAAGCCTTCCCAAAAATCTTTGACCACAGGGATCTGGAAGAAGGAAGCCTGTGAAGGGCATTCCCTGTAGGCAGTCAGCGCAGCGAGATGAACCTTAATGGAATGGACATTAAGGCCAGATGTAGAAGATCCGGAAGGATGACATCTTCCTTACACGTTGGGTCATAGTTCTTGGACTTGCACCAGATGCAAAACCTCTTCCACTTGTAAGCATAAGAAGTCCTAGTGGAAGGTCGCTTAGCCTCCTTCAATATGTCCATACAGTCGTCTGGAAGATTCAAATGGCCATATTGCACTATCTCAGGAGCCATGCCGCCAAACTCAAAGACGAGAGGTTGGGGTGCAACATCTGCCCCCCGAACTTCGTGAGAAGGTCCGGCCTGCACAGCAGCCGTATGTGAGGAAGGCGAGACAGGTGAAGCAGGTCCGTGAACCACCACTGCCTGGGCCATTCCGGGGCAATCAGGATCATCCGCGCCCTGGACTGGGACTGCTTGATGAGCACCGCCGGAATCAGGGGAATGGGTGGAAAAGCGTACAGAAAGCTGTTCGACCTGTTGATCCATAACGCATTCCCCAGCGTCCCCAGCTGGTAGTACCTGGAGGAGAAGTCTCGGCATGTGCTGTTTTCGGCAGTGGCGAACAGATCTACATCTGGAGTCCCCCACCTTGCAAAGACTTCTCCTAGTACTTCGTTGTTTATGACCCATTCGTGGTTTTCCTGAATCAGTCTGCTCAGTGCGTCTGCCTGAACATTCTGCACACCTGGCAGATGGGTAGCCGTTATCGTCAGTCCTCTGGCTAGAAGCAGTGCCAGATCGCCTGCGCCTCCTGCGACAGAGTGCGCGATCTCGACCCCCCCTGCTTGTTGAGGTAATACATCGTGGTCGTATTGTCCGTCTGTACAAGCAGGGAGTTAGTCCGGAAGAACGGATGAAAGGCTTTCAGTGCCAAGTGAACAGCTCTGAGTTCCAGGAAATTGATGTGGTACGTGGACTCCGCCGGGGACCACGTTCTTTGAATCTGTAAGTCTCCGGAGTGCGCCCCCAGCCGTGGAGAGACGCATCCGTCACGATAGTCTGTGTGGGAATGTCCTTGTGGAAGGGAACCCCTCTGAGGAGATTCTCCGCTGAACACCACCACTTCAGAGACTGAAGAGCATGCAGAGACAGTCGTATCCTGTCGTCCCAAGATCCTTTCCTCTGATCCCACTGACCCTCCAAGCCCTCCTGCAATGGTCTCATGTGCAGCCGTGCGTGTGGCGTGAGGAAGATACAAGAGGCCATCGACCCCAGTAGAGAAGACACCGTCCTCACTGTTGTAGATGGAACGGTCATAAGAGCCTGAGCCTCCCGAAGGAGTGATAATCGTCTCTCCTCCGAAGGAGACACGCTCGCTGACAGCGTATTGATGGAGGCTCCCAAGTACTGTATGCACTGGACCGGAGTTGGGACAGACTTGGACATGTTGATGTGCAACCCCAACTTGTTCAAGAGAACACACGTCTTCTGGAAGTGCGCTTGAGCTTCTGAGAAGGAGGAGGCCTTGATCAACCAATTGTCCAGGTACGGGTAGACAAACACCTTGTTCTTCCTCAGATGTGCAGCTACCACCGCCATGCACTTCGAGAATGTTCTGGGCGCAGACTTCAGCCCGAAGGGCAGTACTGTGTATTGATAATGATTGGCGCCGACTTGGAATCGCAGGAACTTCCTGTGTTTGTGTGCAATGGGCACATGGAAGTACGCATCCTGTAGGTCTATAGCACATAGCCAGTCTCCCTGTTGCAGATGAGGATAAATCTGATGCAACGACAGCATGCAAAACTTCTCTCTGCGAATCCACTTGTTTGCTTGCTGCAAATCCAGAATGGGCCTGAACTCGTTCTTGTCCTTCTTGCGAACCAGAAAGAACCGGGAGTACAGACCTCTTACTCTTTGAGACAGAGGTACGTCTTCTATCGCCCTTTTCCTTAACAGGGTATCGGCCTTCGCCTGGAGCTCGCGCAGTTGAAACTGCGAGCTGACCGGTGGAATCGATGGAGGCGGGCTGGTGAACCGACGACTGTATCCATTGCAAACAATATTCAGCACCCACTTGTCCAGAGTAATTTTTCTCCACTCTGCCAGAAAAAATTGAACGCTTCCCCCCACCGGAGCGGGTAACGGATGTAGGGGAAGTAACCGCTCAGGGTCGAGACCCAGCGGGGCCTTTGTTCGCTGCTGTGGACTGCTGGCCGCCTCTACCCTTCTGGCGCTTCTGGAAGGGCTTCCGGAACTGCTGCTGCTGTCCGGAAGTCTGTCCACGCCCTCTGCCCTGCGCCCCAAACAGTCTCTGGAATGGACGGTAGGTCTTCTTCTCCTTGGGCTTTTTTAACCCGACCGCCGTCAGGGTCTCCGCCTCTGCCTTCATGCGGGCCATTTCGCCATCCGCATGCTTGCCAAACAGGGTTTCACCCGAGAAAGGCAGATTGGCCACCCGCTGCTGAGATTCCGGCTTGAGTGACGTAAGCCGAAGCCAAGCGTGGCGCCGCTGGTTGACACCATGACAGTACCCATGTGCAGCCAGAAGAGACGTATCCGCAGCCGCGCTGATTAGCTGGTTCGACACTAGCATCCCCTCCTTCAGGATCTCTTGAAAGTCCTCTTTCTTCTCTCGGGGAAGGAACTCAGCGAATTGCTGTAGGGACTCCCAAAGGGCACGATCATATTGCCCTAGCAAAGCCGCAGCACTGGCCGCCTTCATCGCAGTAGAGGCCGTTCCACAGACCTTTCTGCCTGCCGAGTCGATCCATCGGCTCTCCTTATCAGGAGGTACAGTAAAAGACGGGGAGGTGGCATGTTGCTTCCTAGCCGCCGTCACTATGACAGAATCCGGAGTAGGATCCATCCGAAGGAAGGCCGGGTCAGAATCCGGGGCCCTGTACGTCTTAAGGAGCCGGGAGGGAGCGCGGCCTTCATCCCCGCAGGGGTGAGAAACAACTCCTCAGCGGGCTCTACCAGCCCCGGCACTAGAGGCAGTAAAGGACGAGACAGGTGTTTTTTATGCAGTGTCTCGAAAATCACGGATGTCGTGGGAGTAGGTACCGTCACCGTGATAACCAGCTTAGCCGCACCCCTCAGGAGAACATCCTGGAATGTGCTGATGTCGTCCACCAGCGATACTCTCGTCACCGGGGATTCCGACAAAGTCGGTGAGTAGGTTCTGGTCCCAGAAGAATCCGTGCGGGACCGCGACCGTCGCCTCTTGTGACGCCGTCTCGATCTCGTTGAGGACCTGTGACGACTCCGCGATCTCCCCCTCCGACCGGAGCGAGATCGCGACCTCCTTGGCTTCGGGCGCTCCGCCGGCTTCACCGGAGTGGGCGACTTTGGCCCGGCAGGGGCCCTCAGCCGAGGGGTCCCCTTAGGGGGCATCGGGAATCGAGGCAGCAAAGCCGTCCTCGGAGGAACCGGAGGAGGCCTGTCAGCCGGAAGCTGAGGTTGAGGCTGAGGATGAGGTGGAAGTGGAGGCGGGGTGGGAGCCCGCGGCGGTGGCCCCCTGGGCAATGGAGGAGGGGGCGTAACCGACTTCGGCCTAGAAGGCGTAAACACTTCAGAATACACCGAGCCCGGTGATCTGCCTTCCGTCCTAGGCTGGGGCGTTGGAGAATCCCCTATCGGCACCTGTCGCCTGCTAGACTGACTCCTGGTGCCAGAACTCCTTCTGGCGTCGAATAACGTCGACTCGACGCCGAGCGTCGCCCCCTCGACGGCGAGCGTCTCCTCCTCGACGTCGAACGCCTTCATCTCGGCGGCGACCTCCGCCTTGACGGCGTCCTTCGCCTCTACGGCGACCTTCGGCTTGACGGCGATCTCCGTCTCAACGGCGAGCGTCTCCTCGATGCCGAACGTCTGTGTGACTTTGACGTCCTCCTCGAGTTCGAGGATCCCCTCGACGACGACCTCCTTCTCTTCGCCGACGGCGAACGGCGGTGTCGCCTCGACGGCGAGCGCCTACGCCAGGCCACCTCGCGACGTCGATTACTCGACGACGACGAAATCGTCACCGGTGATCTCGACGGCGGTCTATTCAGTTCCCTCGACGCCGAGCGTCGACGCCGCTTCAACCCAGAGCCCTGGGGAAACGGGGAACAGACTGCAGTCATCCCTCTCGACGCCGTAGTCGGTGCAATCGACGCCGACGGAGAATGGGGACGTTTGCTGGTCTTCCTGCCCCTGGGGAGCCCCCCAGAGGCCTCAGCATGGGCAGAGGAAGCCCTTCCAGACCCACCTTGCGCCTTCAGTCTTCTGTCTTCCAGGCCTTTGAGCCTGATCTTCAACCTATCTCTCAGGGTTCTGCTAGAGAAGCCCTGGCAGATGTCACACTCCTCTGGGACATGAGATGAGGGAAGGCATATGATGCACACCTTGTGTGGGTCCCACTTGGCCTTCTTCCTCGAGCACTCTGGGCATTTGTCAAATAATGCAGGCATATTGGCAAATAAAGAGTGCACCAAGACAAACACAAGGAAGAAACACCAAAGTACTTCAAGAAAAGCACTCAAAAAACTGGAAAAAAGTGAAAAATCACTAATTAAACCCTTGAAAAGGCAGAGCTCAAAGCTCCAGGGTCCTGCTTGCAGGAGCCAGAAAAAAGAACTGAAAGTAAAAGGGACCTGCAGTGCATTCTGGGATACTGTGAGATTTCTGGAAATTTCTCTTAAAGGCACAGTATCCTGTTCTGAGCCACATAATGGCAGCCTATGGGGCTTGTCTGTCCACTTCTTCCTCTCTATCATTCCAGAGGGTTTTGATGTTAAAGGCAAGGTTTTTCTCTGTAGAAAACCCTGGACAGGCTGTGCTGTTTGTGGATTTTGGTGGAATTTCTAGTTGAAGTACTGGACAGTGTAGCCTGTGGATATAGGCTGCATTATCTGTCTTTAAATTCTCTCTCAAGTGTCGGTGCAGTTCTGCATGTTTTGACAATTTAAGAGATTATTTTTGATTGCTCCGGGGTCCACGCACATGGGCGGGACTATTCACTAGATTATGACTATACACAGAGATCCCCTACTACAGAACATCCGAACCCAATGGCGGAAAAAAACAATCTGAGGATGGAGAAGATGCCCATGCGCACTGTAGTCCAGGGGAGGAGTCACCTACCTAGTGATACTTTGAAGACTCTTCCAGGACAACAAGGTGCAATCATCCGGACCCAACACTAGGCGGCGATCTATGCACAGATATGAATTCAGCAGCCCACATTCCTCGAACAGGGAAGGTTTAGGGCCTGGTAAGTGGTTGCACTTGCCAAGTCGACACAGCAGTTACCAACTGTGTGCAGACTCTGCTATGGCAGGTCTGAGTTGCCTTTTTAGGGCTACTCGCGGGGTGGCACAATCAGTTCGGCAGGCCCACTGGTAGCATTTGATTTACAGGCCCTGGCACACGCAGTGTAATTTACTAGGGACTAACAAGTAAATCAAATATCCAATCATGGAAACAACAATCCATAACACAATTTACCACAGTAGCAGTTGCACTTACCACTGATCAGCAGTGATAAAAGTGCGCAGAAACACTACGCCAGCAACAACAGAGTCAAACCCGGGAGTGCAGAAAGCAAAAACTCAGGGGAAACACGCCAAAAGATGCCAAGTCTAACAATATATGGAGGGAGTCACATCCAACAATTCCTTTATTCACCTGCCATTCACTGACGCACAGAACACAGAGTAGGCTGGACAGAGTGTTTGTCCCGGGTGTGCCGGTATTCCCCGAGCTGAAGTTAACTCATTTGGCGCACTTCTTGTCTGACCATTCCCCAGTGCAATGCACATTGAGGTGGGGGAATCCTATTCAGGGCTGAGGCGTTGGAAATTCCCATCGATCTATTAGAAGATGAAGCGGGGAAGGCTGCATTAGCAAAGTCAATTACAGATTATTTAGAGACAAATTAGGGAAGCACAACTCGGAGGGCCACCGAGTGGGAGTCCTTAAAGGCAGTGACCCACGGTGCAAGTATGGGGCTTGTGTACGGGTTGAGGAGGAAACTGCTTGGGGAACGTGACAGAGAGGAGAATTCTTTGGTGGCTATACGGGCGTGGAGCCCAACTGATTTGGATGCGGGCAAAAGGGAACACGAACAGCGCAAGCGTATAGCTGACATCTGGGATAGACTGGATTAGTACACCCTGACGCAATATTGACAGTGGATGCATGCCGAGGGTGACAAGTCAGGTCGCTTGCAGGCTTGGATACTACGAAGGGAGCAAGCTCCCACTTTGAAAGCAGAGGGGGGGGGACACTTGTTCACACCAGGGCTGGCGTATTGGAGGTGTTCCAGCAACATTTACAGCGGGTCTATACTGTGGACACTGGAGTAACAGCGGAAAGGTATGCCCCAATTGTTGAGGGTTTGGCATTCCCGCAGCTATCGCCAGATGGCGTTGAGGAGCTCGAAGACTAAATCACTGTTGAGGAAGTGCAAGAGGCAATGCCCTGCCCGGAACCACGGCCCCACGGGCTGATTGGTTTCCTATGACCTTTTTGCAGAGCTACTTGTATCAGCGTGTACAACCTCTTCTGAAGGTAACTGAAGAGCCCTTTGAGGTAGGGGTTCTACCCCCCTCAATGCGTTAACGAGAAATCGTTATGCTCCTTAAGCCAGAAGGGAACAATCAAGATCCCTCAGCATACCGACCACTTGCGATGACAAACTCGGATGTTAAAATTTTATGCAAAGCCCTTGCTGCCAGACCGGTCCCTCATAAGACTCATTTGGTACATGAGGATCAATGTGGGTTCATACCAACCCGTAATACAGGCATGAATATCAGGAGGTTGTCACATATCCTGCACAAAGTACAACAAAGAGACGAGGACCTTGCCCCAGTTTCTATAGATCTGGAAAAGGCCTTCGACTCTGTGCATTGGGGGTACTTGTTGGAGGTGCTTAGGATAGCCGGATTTGGCCCGCGCTTTAGACGATGGGTGCTTATCCAATACACGGCACCCAGCGATACAGTACCGGTGGGTCACAGCAGGTCAGGCTAGTGGAGACTGGAGAGGGGGACGCGACAGGGCCGCCTGCTTTCCCCGTTACTGTTTGCCCTGGCAATAGAGCCCCAGGCGATCTGGGTGCATAGGGATCTGGCCTGCTGAGGTATCAGTGTTGGTGGGACATCTCAGGTTATATTGCTGTACGTGGATGAAACATTATTCTATGTCTTCCTCGCCTCAGGAAGCGGTCCAAAGGCTGCTGTGGGTACTGGAGGAGTTAGGCGGATGCTCTGGGTTGCACCTAAATAGGTCAAAATCACTGGTATTCCTACTGGCTCGTTTGGCTGCCAGCTGTGCGGAGTCTCTCTCCTAGCTGGGCTTGAGATTGGAGATTGGTCACTTTAGGTACCTGGGCATACACGTGGTGGGTGAGATTTTCAAAATATTACAGCTTAATATTTATAAATTGCTGGATGCATTAAAGGGGCAGTTGGCTTTTGGAACACTCTTTCACTCTCCTTGATGGGAAGGTTAGTGATAGCTAAAATGGTGAAACTCCCCTGTTTGCCTCTATATGCTGCAGAACACATTGTGCCCCATACCCAGACGAATATTTAGGGCTCTGGACTCCATACTGATAGACCTCTAGTGACGGGCTGGCGCAGAAGAGTGGCGCTTGTTACGCTAAATCATACATATGAGTGGGGTGGACTTGAGGCTCCCAGTATGGAGCTCTACTACTACGCCGCTCAGGAGGGACCATTGGGAGAAACAGCTCCTTCTGGATAGAGTACCAGCCACTGACTTGCCAGCCTTATTCATGGTGGGCACAGGCGTCTCTGAAGCAGCTCCGGATGTGGCTAGGAAGACAGCGTGCATGTGGCAGACATTTGTGGAGCGAATAGTGAAACACGCCCCATTTCTTCGGGAACTGTCGTGTGGGATCTGGCGCCGGTCCGGAGAGTGATGGCTAACATGTCATTTCGGACATGGCAGGAGGGCGGGGTGCTACTCGCTCTCGGATCTATACCCGGGCAACAGCTTCATCACATTTGAACAGCCCTGTAGCGATTTTGGACTGGGGCAGGGACAATATCTGCAGTACGCTGCCTTAGCTAACATATTTAAATAAACATGGCCCACGTATGATACCCCGGTTTAAAGAGACACAAGATATCATACTTACGTGCGGGTAAGGCGGGCGAATCATATCATTGTTGTACAGGGCAATGAGGGCAGATGCCAGTGCTCCCCCATTCACAGCTTGGAAGACGGACCTGGAGGAGCCACTGGAAGATAAGGATTGGTAGGGGATAGGGGTGCTCACACACACAATCTCTTGCAATGCTCTCTTCCGATTAATACACTATAATTACGTACATCACACACACATATGTCTCCGGAAAGGATACATCGCATGGCTCCCAACAGGCCTAATTCATGTCCTAGGTGTCATAAAGAACGGGCCAATTTCTTACATTTGGCATAGGAAATTCCTGCAGTCAGCAACTTCTGGTCGGAGGTGCGGGCGGATAAGGGGTCATGTGAATAGTAGAGTTCTATTAACGCCTAAACACTGGATTGATACTCAAAAGCAAAAAACAAAGCAAGATGGTGTACAGGCTCCAGCAATTATTGTTGGTGCTGGCAAGGTGCAGAGTTGCCATTTTATAGATGGGGTGCGGGCTCCAGAGATCTCAGCATGGATTCGGGATGTGCGTGAATGAACACTAGCTGAGGAAGTGCATATGAAGAGGTGTTGCAGAGATGAGAAATTAGAGGAAGACTTGAGGCTTTGGAGGGAACTCTGTCATGATTTAATGGCTGATGGCCTCCAGACAGGTTCACAAAGCGCCACCGCAGGGGGGAATTCTGCGAATACTGAGGGGGAGTAAATGTTTTAAATGTGTATCGCCTTATTACAAAGTTGGGAGTGAGGTGTACTGTGGATGGGCTGATGTCTTGAACCATTACCACTGTATTATATGTATACACAGTTCCTTTGCTGGCTACTGAGTGCACACTCATGGTTGTTGTGTTCATGTAAACCTTTAAATAAAGTTTATTTAAAAAAAAGAATATTGAGGGTACTAAGGGGCATATATATCAAGCAGATGTGTCGCCATTGCGTCATGCAAGAGGGCGCACAGCTGATGCAACTGCTACGCAAGTTTTAGAAAATCATACAAGGCCACCTTGCGTGGCCCTGAGTCACATGATAAATCTGGAGTAACGCAGCACTAATCGATACGTTGCACTACTCTGGAATAGGGAAGCGTTTCGTGGGTGCAGCTTGGGTGTTCCCACACATCCACTAGTGGATTTTGGTGCACTCCCAGATTTACCATTAGTGGTAGACCTGTGAATGCATCAAAATGCTAAGCCTTCCCAGGTGATGTGTAATGAGGAGAAATATGTTTATTTTCGTTTTCCTCTCCTCTTTCTATGTATTCTGCAGCACACCCAGAAAGAGAAAAATGCCTCAGGGGATTGTTTTTGTGCAGGAAGGTGTCCTTTCCTGCACATAAACAATCCTGCTTACAGGGTTGACACCCTTGCACCATGGTGCAAGGGCACCTGCGTTGGCGCTAGGCAGCATATTGTGCGCCAGCGAAGGGAAAAGACAAGAATGCGCTGTATAATGTTAAATATGGTGCATTTCTGTCAAATCCCTATCAATCAGGGCAGTGCTGTACTGCATGATATATTGGTAAATATTCCCGTAAATATTGAGGACAATAATATCGGGAAAAATATTGACAGGTAAGTCTAGATTTGCTATACCTATCTTCACATATATGTATTTATGTGGTACATATATCTACAAGGTACGTAGATGTGGCATTAAGAATAGTAAATCTATATGTCCCTATATGCACTTACCTTTTGATATTTTCTACCTCGATATTCTTGTCTGTCGGTATTCTTCATGTCAGTATTCAGTAGTGCAATCTAATTGGATCAGTAGCTGCTCTAAATCATGAAATGTTCACGAAAGGACCCTAAAGTGTTTTTTTAACACAAATCTCAATCTAAGAGAAAAAGGACTTGTTAACGCAAAAATAAAAAAACGGAAAATGACTATTATGTATCTTCAAACCAAAAGTGTGCTCTTTAATGACAAATAAAAATAAAGTTGCGAAAGTGGTAAAGTGGAACAAAGAAGAAGGTATTTTGTTTGGCCTTAGTGCCCCCATACAGCATGTATGACGAAGAGTTGAAAGTATTAATGCATTATTCATCTGTCCAACTTTAACTCCATGTGACTTTGCAGTTGTCTATTCTGAATTTCCCCGTTTTAGGTCAGATTTTTATATTTTAAAAACATTCAGATCATGACGCACGACTGTCAATTAGCGTTCCTCCCTTTATTCACCACTTCACCGGGGCCTGGTTGGACCAGGCCAAATTGTTTATAAGAAACAGTAAAGCATCACTGAGACGCGATTATATTAAGTAACATACTGTCATCATATGGTGTATGCCAATGTTATCCCTTATCCAGTGACACCAATTAAAAACAGCACAAAACAACTTAATTATGTTGTACTCGCAGTGAAATCAAGCATCATGATTCTGAAGACCCTACTAATGACATGTAGCTGTAAAATAATCCACAACAATGAGTGGTGAAGGAATGAACTAGTCCACATTTCTCCAGCTAGTGGACAGCAGCCTTTCTGGAATAAACTCCTAAGCCAATCCACAGCAGCCTGCAGTATATTGCACCATCCCTCTGGAAATTAATTCCTCTTTGAAAGATTACACTATACATGGTGGATGAAGTGCATAAAAACTGCATATTGGAGCATTGGAGCAATGCAAGGTAACGCACACCAACACAAGACAACTTGCTGCGCTGTATAAAACGGAGAGAGTAGAAATATACCATATTGACATACATAGGGCGCGATTCTGCTCTCTCTCTGAGCAGGCTCTAAAGGCAGGATTGCTTTTGTGCAGGAAGGGGCACCTTCCTGTACAAAAACCTCTGTGGCCATTGTCATCTCTCAATGTGTGCTGCAGAATGCAGTACAGGTAGAAAAAGGAGAAATAAACCTATCGCCTGGGAAGGTGTAGCATTTTGACGCATTCCAAGGTTTACTAGCGTTAGTAAATCTAGCTGTGCACCAAAAACCTTGCAGGAATTCATGGGATCACCCACACTCCGCCTATGGAATGTCTTCCTAGAGCAGAGTAACGAAAGGCTGTGACTCGTGCTGCCTTTTGTTACTACATGGTTTTTAAGGTGCACATAAGGTGGCTCTGCGTGCCATAGTAAATCTCACTTAAGTGCTTGCATTGCCTTGTGTGATGCAATGGTGATGAAAGTCCTTAGTAAATCTGGACATTTTTTATTTTTTTATTTAGACTATAGATCATTAATGTCATTTTTATGATAATGTTTTTTTATCTCATTTTATTTAACAAATAAATGTGTATATCACTTCATAAACGTATAAGTGCTTGTTGCAGTGTGTTGGTGTTCATAACTGTGGGGATCCTTTACTGTGGTATCAGTGTGGGAGAGATATTGAATGGACAGTATGAAAGGTGATTGTTAGTCAGTTTGATCCAATGATTTTCAGTGCACTGGCTAATGGATATTCAGATGATAGGACATTTTGATCTGCTTATTTTACCTGTATCAGTTCTGTAGCAGGAGCACAATCTACAAATCTGGAGTAAGTGCACTTTAGACACAGTATTAAAAAGGATAACAATAAACGCTACAAAGGTTTAAAGGTATACCCACTTGTTAGAATTATCCACTGAGGTGTCACTTCCATTGGGAATTAAATCCACAGTGTGGCTGTCCCAGGTTGCCTGAAACAATCAATTTGTCAAATTAAGTATTATAAAATGTAACATAATTTTTAGAAAGATACCATATATCTATGCCCAAAAGTGACAGCAAGTAGAGAATAGGCACACACACTGAGCTAAGAGGTCACCCATAAGAAGTTACAGATGGAGCAGATGCCCGGATCAGGACATGCGCTTTCAGAGAGATAGTCTAGATGGACCCTTACAAGGGGCAACGTCCTGGTAGTAGTGGCCACATGGCTTACACGCTAAGCTATATTTTGCAGCACATGTAGAACCACCTTAATCAAGCATACAAAAGGTGAAGGGAGGAATGCTTGCAATAAGTCTAACCATTGGCAATTGCTCAGGGTAACATTCCATTCCACTGTTCTTTTGCTTATCATGCCAAACTTCCAAGTCAAGTCCTCTCTGAACCAGAACACAAGCCTCCCAAGACCTGTTTCACCCTGGTTGGGGTTCTTCAGTCGGGTGTAGCTTGATTCCAGTGGCACAGTGAGTAAGGGACCCATGTCTGGGCATACCCTTCGACACTTAGGGCATCACATCAAATACACAAGAGGTGATAGGAGGTTGCTTGCAATAATTCTAACCACTGAGAATTGCTCGGGGTAGCAGTTCAACCCATTGCTCTTTTTCCAACCATGGCACCTCAGACTGGACACTGTTATACGCAAATCAGTCTTGAGCCAGCTCCAATAGGAATAGTCCAGCCCGAACTGCTAGGTCCTCTTTGGAGCAGAAAACAAGCATCCTGTGAGGAGATGGGGTGTAATATATGGTGTGGCTTTGCGACCTCACCATGTAATAAACTGACCAACCCCTTTAGATCCAGTAGGTTTCGTCTGTAAAACCCTCAGCTCAACCCTGGGTAGCTGAGGAAAAAGTGTTAAGCATTTAAACAGCACCAAAACAATTCAAGAAGAAATCAACATAACACTCAAGAATTCAGACACCAATTTATAAAAATAGACTTTATGTTTATAAGAATTTTAACACTAGCACAAAAAAGATCCATCTGAGGGTTCCGTAGATTTAGATATTGCAGGCAATAATAAATCAAAGCAATTTTACTCAACCGCGAAGAAGCCTTGGCAAAGTTAACCCTGTACATCAAGTCCTCCCTGGTGGTGGTGGTTGCTAGTTGAAGACTTTTGGCTACCAACTTGCCCCAGCAGGCTTCTTCAGCTGTTGTGTCCCTGTACTGAGAACATGAGGTCAGCCGGCTGGCCCTTGGGGTTCTCGTGGCTTGACTGGGCTCTGGAGCCGGCTGCCCCTTGAGCAGGACTTTCAGGCGCAGTCCCTTTCTTCATTAGCTACAGTGCAGATTGCGATGGAGCCTCTCTTTGCTGGTCCTTCTGCAGCAGGGTAGTCCTTCTTTGGTCCTCCTTCCAAGTCAGTTGAGATTTGAGGTCTGGGTGCCAGGGGTGCTCTTTTTATGCTTGGAAAGTGCCCTCAGGGCAGGATGCAGTTGGTAACCAATGGGCTACTAGGTTCCCTTCCAACTGGTGACCACTTCCTGTGTAGTGTGGCATCTGGCTTCCCCAGGATGCACCATTCAGCACACTTCCAAGATGGCGAGACCCATCTCTCTGTGTTCAGACCTCACTAGGCCACCCTCAGGGTGTGGCTACCTCCGGACGACACGCCTCGGGGGATACTGGTTTCCCCTCTCTGCTTCCCATGCCAGCATCTCTACCTCAACAATAGGGCAGCCTGCCCCTTGGTGTTACACATCTGCCATTCAAAGGCAGCTTCAGCTTTGAAGCCTGACTGTTAGGGCTAACACCCAAGTGTCTACCTGCAGGAGGGAGAGTACATCTCCTCTATGTGCAATGCCTCATTGTTCTGTTTCTTGAGAGTCTCTGGCACGTCTCTCCAGGAGGGCAGAAAGCTGTGTCATGGATCAAGCTCCATGACTGCCCAGGGAGGCACAGTAGTTTTCAGGCGACAACGTGGCAACCTTGCTAAAGCTTCACACTGTAACAAGTTACATTAATTTTGACTTTTATGTCAAGTCAGGCTTAATGTAATGAGTTGTTTGATACCTTAGAGGGCCTTCTTCAGTTGCCCCATTCAGGAGTTAGCACAGCAAAGGGGCCAGCGTGTAACCCTTTTCTCTTCAGTTGGGCGACCAAGTCATTCATCAGTAAAAGCACTAGTTTTGCATGTTTAACTGTCAAGACATGCAAAGTACTGGTCCTGCCTGTGTCATATGTTGAACTATGTCGTCATCAAAGGAGAGAGAGAGGACTACGTAGCTAGTCCGTATCCCCAAAGTTTATATGTTTAATCAATAAGGACTAGCCTATTTGTGAAGTTTTTCGTTTTGACTCAAAACTGTATGGCAAGGTACAAAACATTCTGTTTGTTCATGAAGCCCCGACCAACCTAGTTGGTGGCATGCTTCATCATCGGGCCCACCCAGTGACACTGAATGTGTCCCGGGTGTGCTTCAACGCCTGGATACAGCGGAACAGGTATGTTACTGAGTGTGCAGTGTAGTGGCGTGAAAGTGAGAGTTAAAAGCTATACAGGGGGGGCGTGGCTTAGCGGGCGATCATGGCGGACGTGGCTTCCTAAGAGCTCCCGCCGGCCCGACGATTATCCTTGATTTATCCTGGCCCCTGGACCCGAAGAGTGTACCGCGTCCGGGGTGATCGTGGCGGACGACACTGGGAGCCGTCCGGTGCCAGAGACAACGCGCCGAGACCATCTGCGGCTGAGAGGCGAGTGAGTGCTGCGGGCGGCCTAGTACCCGTCGGACAAGCCGGGGCCTCAGTTTTGGCGTGCCCGGCCCGGAGGACTCGACCCGGAGCCGACGCTGCCGCTCCTTGGCCGCGTTCCGGGGCTGCCTGCTGCCAGCGGCCCGTTGCGGAGTGCCCTGCCTATCTTCGCCTTGCCAGCGGTGGGGGCCCAGGCCGGTGGGGGGCCTCGGGGGAGCTGCGGCCTACCTGGCCTTGCCGGAGCCTCGAGTTTGGCGGCCCCCGCCCGAGGTCATCCACGCTGATTCTCGGACCCTCCGCTGCCACTGTCTACGGCACCCTCCACCTTCAGGGGGCGCGGCGCCCTCCATTGCTGACGGGCGCGACACCCTCCACTGTGGCTGACGGTGGCGCTCTGCTGCCGGCGGGTGCTGCATCCTCCACTCTCGCGGACCGCGGTGGACCAGACGGAGGCGGCCCGTGCCCGAGCCGCGTCAGGAGTGCCGCAGTGGGACTCATCTACTGTGAGTGTGGCCCCCCCTCCCCTTACATCGTGCTGCAGGGGCTGTTGAGTGACGCTGTGCCCGGGGAGGTCACTGTGGACATTGGACTGCCTGACCATTGTTGGGGCTCGCTGGGTGCACTGGAGCAGAGCGGAGGAGGCAGACATTTTGGGAAGGGTGCCCCGCGTGGAGTTTGCACACACTGGGATCTGGCGGGGCGCCGCTGTCTGCGTGCCCGCCTGTGATCGGCGGCCTAGCGACGAGTGGATACCGAGTGGCCTGCTCCGGACGCCCCGGCTGGGGCCTGGGTGAGGACCTTTCGCGTGGTACGGCCCCCTGTGGGTGCGTGCTACTGACCTGTTATTTCTCCTGCCGCCATGACTAGGGGCACGGCCGCCACGAAGTCTGGACCCATTGACAAATTCACCGGCCCTGGTGGAGGTGCTGGAGCGGCTGGTGGGGGCCAGAATGCTGGACCAGACAACGCGGCATTGTTGACGGCCATTACCCAGTCCCGCGACATGCTGGATGCAAAGATTGGTGCGGTGGGTGCCGATGTGATGCTGCTGCACCAGGACCTTCGCAATGCGGTCGCCCGCATTACTGAAGCGGAGACCAGGGTCACGGCGGTGGAGGGAGATGTTGGCGCCCTCAAGAAGAAGATTGCCGACATGGAACAGACTCAGCGGGGCCTGGCGCTCCGGGTGGAGGATGCCGAAGGGCGGGCGCGACGAAATAACCTGCGTTTTGTTGGCTTTCCGGAGGACTGTGAGAAAGGGCCTATGGACGCCTTCCTGTCCCAGTGGCTGGAGAGCTGGCTACCCCCGAACACCCTGTCACGCTGCTTCGTGGTGGAGCGTGCACACCGCGCCTTGACGCAGAAGCCGCCGGCCGGGGAGCGACCTCGCCCGATCATCGCCAGGCTCCTCAACTTCCATGACAGGGATGTTATTCTCCGGGAAGCGCGGCTTAAGGACACCTTGCTCTATGACAACCATAGGATTATGATATTCCCGGACTATACTAAACTGGTCCACCAGCAGAGACATTCCTTCCTGGAGGCCAAGGCCAAGCTGCGTGGCCTGAAAATCCAATACTCGCTGCTCTACCCAGCTCGCCTCCGGGTGATCTACAACTCCAAGACCCATTTCTTCGATACACCGGAGGCCGTCTTCAATTGGACCGATGAGGCTGTCAGACTTCGCCCGCACGTCCAACCGGGGTTATACTCCGGGTCGCCACGCAGCTCCTCGCAGGACCGGAGCGACCCGCCAGGCAGGGGGAAACGTCATCGCAAATCCCGCTCCCGACGGAGGTCCTTGTCCCGGGATCCCCTGCTGGGGGACACACAGCCTGATACAGATTGACTTGGCGTAGACTCCTGATTGTCGCCCGCCGGGGCTGCATGCTGGTTGCCTCTCATCGATGTCCATACGCTGTGGCTGCTGAGCTCTGATCGATGGAACGGACATTGACTGGTGCAGTATTGACTTCTTTCCTGGCGGGTGTATGGGCCTTCGCGCTCTGGCACCCCCTTGTTTGTGGTGCTTTGCTTCTGACATTGCTATATCCTTGGTGTGGGTTCAGGGCACATTCTATGGGCTGCCTCCTCCGGTTGGGACTGGGGGGTGGTTCTGGGTGTGTGCCTAGTTGGTTTTAAGGGGGGTCTAGTTGGGATCCATTGGTGTGGCTGGCTTTGGGCGCTGTGTTTTGGGCCTGAAGTACCGTATACCGCGACAGATACTTCATCGTTCATTGAGGTATATGGGTGGGGGAGGGGGGTACTGGGGTGTTTGGTTGCTTGTGGGTTGGGTCGGGTTTAGAGGGGTAGTAGGGGTAGTAGGGGTCAGGGTTGTGTTCTATGGGATGCACGTGTTTCTTATAATGTTGGCAGCTGGAGGGTTGGGGGTCTGGGTCGGGTTACGGGGGTTGCAGGAACAGACCCATCGTGACAATGGCTGATGCTCCACGACTTGTACCGTCTGGTACTCTAATGCATGTATTGAGCTGGAATGTTCGGGGGCTCCTGGACAAGATCAAACGGGGGGCTGTGCTTCGCTGGGCAAAAAGAGACTTGGCTGACGTGCTCCTTCTCCAGGAAACGCATATGCTGGGTACTAAGGCACTGAGTCTGCAGAGGTTTGGCTTCCACCAGGTGTTTCATGCTGGGTTTGCTAGGGGTTCGAGGGGGGTGGCCATTCTTGTCCACAAACGATTGGCTTATACTCATGAGCGTCAATGGCTCGATCCTCAGGGCCGGTTTGTGTTTGTACAAGGGAAGATTGGTGTGGAGCCTGTAATCTTTGGTAGTGTGTATGCCCCTCCCCCGCTGCAATGGGCCCTCGCGGAGCGGCTGTTTGCCCTGTGGGCCGAGCTTCCCCGTTCCCTGGCTGTGATTGGTGGTGACTGGAACGATGTGCTGGACATGACTCTAGACAGGCAGAAGGGGCGAGGGGTCGCGGCTGTGGCCTCCCCTACAAAGCTGAGTGCCATGATTGATGGTCTTGGATGGGTGGATGTGTGGAGGCATCTGCATGCAGAGAGACTTGAATACACCTATGTGTCTGCTGTGCATGGCTCTCTCTCGCGCTTGGGCTGTGTGTTTGTACCGGGGGCCTTCCTTGACAGGGTGAAGGGGGCGGCGATCCGGCCTCGCGGGCTGTCCGACCACTCCCCCGTGGCGGCCCAGATTGACCTTTGTAAGGCGCGTCAGCCGTTTAGATGGCGGATGTCTACGTGGCACCTGCAGCAACCGGGTTACTCCCAGCATCTGCGCGGTGCAATCGCCCGCTATTGGCAGGACAATCTTACGGAGGGGGTAGATGCGGTGACAGTATGGGAGGCCATGAAACCGGCCTTGAGGAGTGTCGATATTGCCTGGTGCGCTTCTGCTCGCCGGACCCGACAAGAAAGTATTGTTGCTGCTGCGATGCGTGTGGAAAGGCGGGAGGCACGACACAGGGAGGCGGCCGATGATGTGACGCTGCGGCTGCTTTTACAAGCGCAACAGTCATACTCCTCGGTCTTGTTAGATGAGGCCCGCCAGGCGTGGCTGGCTACGCGTAGTAGGGTGTACCAGTGGGGCGACAAGTCTTGTACCATGCTCCACAGGCTGTGTCAGCAGACTTTTCAACCGGTCACTTTGCCGGGGCTATTACGAGCATCAGTATGCCTCTCGTGAGAGCCTCTCCCCCGACCACATTGCGGTTTACCTCACAGCGGTCCGCCCACAGGCGATACCCGACGATGTACGTGATGCCCTGGATCTTCCCCTGACGGCTGAAGAGCTGGGCGACGCACTGGGTCAACTTAATGTGGGTAAAGCACCGGGGCCCAGCGGGTTCCCCAGCGAATTTTACCGGAAATTCCACCTGCAGCTCGGTCCGCATTACAGGCGTGCACTGGAACTAGCGCGGGAGCGGGGTAGCCTCCCCCCGGACTGGCGTCACGCCGAAATTGTGGTTTTTCAGAAGCCGGGCAGACCCCCTGAACGCCACGAGTCGTACCGCCCCATCTCCCTTATTAATTTTGAGGCCAAGCTCCTGGCCAAGGCGCTTGCGAATCGCCTGCTTCCGCACATCTCGGCCCTTGTTCACCCAGATCAGGCGGGATTTATGCCACGCCGGGCGACGCGACACAATATTCGACGGGCACAGGCTGCGATCGACGCGATCGGGACGACCGGGGACCAAGCGGCACTGTTGTTGGCTGACATAGATAGTGCCTTTGACTCAGTCAGCTGGACCTATCTCTTTGCCCTTCTGCCACTGCTCAATTTGGGTCCTGTTTTCATCTCCTACGTCAAATTGCTCTATACAGATGTCACTGCCTCGGTGCGTGTTTCTGGGGCGATCTCTACGCGGTTTCCTGTGACCAGGGGCACTCGTCAGGGGTGCCCCCTCTCCCCGTACCTCTTTGCGCTGGCTATGGAGCCTATGGCCGCCCGGGTGCGCCAGGACGCGCTTTATCGGGGTTTTGTGTGGGGGACGGACCACTCAGACCGCATTCCCTTGTACGCGGATGACGTGCTCTTTTTTATGACTGACCTACACCGTACGGGACCTCGCGTTCTTGAGATAATGCGGGTGTTCGGTCAGGCGTCTGGGCTCTTTCTTAACCCACGCAAGTCAACCCTGTGGGTGTTGGGGGGGGGCATCGGTGAGCTGCCAATGGGCTGCGTCCCTTCAGGTGGCGGTCGATGGCGTGAAGTATCTGGGCGTTTTCCTCTCGGCCTCGACCACTGTGGCGTGGGATCGGAACGTACAGCCGG
This sequence comes from Lissotriton helveticus, assembly GCF_964261635.1. Classification (NCBI taxonomy): domain Eukaryota; kingdom Metazoa; phylum Chordata; class Amphibia; order Caudata; family Salamandridae; genus Lissotriton; species Lissotriton helveticus. Next base: position 1,225,329,359 of record NC_136059.1, on the reverse strand, counting down.
TGTGGGACAGAGTCCAGATGGACATTAAGACCTGGACACGTATGCCCCTTAATATCTATGGTCGGTCGGCCATATTCAAAATGGTGGCCCTGCCTCGGATCCTCTACCAATTACAGAACCATCCTTATAAAATCGACCCGCAATGGTTCCGCAGTGTCAACTCGGTACTGGGTAGATTTCTGTGGGCCGGGGGTGCCTCTCGGGTGGCACTGCGTACTTGCTTCCTCTCTACCTACTGTGGCGGCTTAGCGTCCGCGGATCTGCTGGCGTATTATCAGGCCTCCCACCTCCTAGTGCTCAACGAATGGTGGTATGGGGACCGTAGTGATCCGGCCTATGCACTGGAACATTCATTGATGGGAGGTGCCACACTCCACACCCTGTTGTACTCGGCCAGGCGGAGGAGGGGTTTGCCGAGGGTCACCCAGGTGGTCTTCGCGGTCTGGCGGCAGGCTTTGCACCGCATGGGGTGGTGGGGCAGGCTGACGGCCGAGACGCCGCTGTGGCACAATGGTCTGCTTCCAGCGCTGGCCTCCTTGTCAGGGTTTGGCAGTTGGGACGCGATCGGGATCTCGTCCCTCGGTAATGTCCTTAACGGAACTACACTTAAGTCCTTTCAGGACCTTAGTTCCGAATATAGCCTGTCTAGGTCCCAATTCTTTCGGTATCTTCAGTTCCGCCACGCCCTTGGCCCTAGCCTGGTGGGGTTGGAGCAACTCCCCGACTTTAGTCCCATTGAGGCCAGACTGTTTATGGGCGACCTGGGCGACAAGAAGGTCTCTCAGATATACCGCTCCCTGGTCACACACTGCTCCCCCTCCCTCTCGACATTGAAGGCCTCCTGGGAGGATGATGTTGGCCCCTTGGATGATGATGATTGGCGTGAGGCCCTTGAATCCCCCCGTGGGGCGGCTATAGCTGTCCGTCTTAGATTTATTCAATTCAAGTACCTTCATAGGGCTTATTATACTAGAGAGCGGCTGTGGCGGGCAGGCCTCATAGCTGCTCCGGAATGTCTGAGATGCGGTGCTGAAAGGGGGACGCTTTTTCATACGGTATGGTCCTGTGAGAGGCTAACTAGATTCTGGGCCGGGATATGGGACTGCCTATCGGAGGTGTTGGGGTGGGACCTTCCCCGTACCCCTAGGCTGGGTCTCCTTCATATTATGGAAAATGTTGGGGGTAACGCCTACAAACGACACTTACTGCTGTTGGGACTAGTGGTGGCCAAGCGTGATCTGGCCCAAGCATGGAAGAGCGAACGTGCCCCCCCATTGAGTGCATGGAAGGCGGGATTGGACTTTCTGATGGGTCTGGAGGTACCTGCATTTGAAGCCAGGGGGTGCCCCCGGAAACATTACAAAATCTGGAAACGGTGGGCGGACTACAGGGGGCTGGACCTCGATCCCCCGGCTGATATTGATGATGTACTACCTCTTGATGTGGATCCCGTACCCTAGGCTGTTAGCCGACACCAACTCTGATATCCATCTCATGTTGCTGACCTGTGATCACGTGCACTGGGTTAGGGTGGGATAAGGGGTGGGTAGCTGGGGGGGTGTTGGGGGGTGTTGTTGGGGATGGGCGGGTCGGGAGGGAATTAGGGTGTGTTTTTCCTAAAACTCTGGGTTCACTGCCATGCTTTTATATGTGTCTGTTGTTGCAGTCTCCTCCTGACTGTGGAGGGCTGTACTGAACCTTTCTTGAACTCTCAATAAAAACGGTTTTGAAAAAAAAAAGCTATACAGGGGTTCCAGTACCCGAGGGTAAATTAAACTTTAATAACTGGGCCTCCGTTAGCATTAAAAAAGGCTGGTGGATGTGGTAGGGGTATCAATTAGGGCCTCCTGCATCCAGGTGTGGTCTACATGTTTCAGCCAGGCCTTTATGATTAAAACTGGCTTTCCTCAGGACCAATAAATAAGGGAAGGTGCAATCTTAATTTAAGTGAGTGTGCAATTTGAAAAATGTGAAGCACTCGCTAAGGTGCTCTATGTGTGCGAGGGGGATTCCCTCTTAAAGCATCACTGGACATACAACATGTATGACAATACAAACATACTGGGGAGAGTCTTAGCATGGTAGCTTATATTCACAAATAATATTTGTGAATATAAGCTAGCTAGAGTTCGCCATTTGTAATTGGGTACAGCCAATTGGAAATACACTTTAGGGTCAGGGCACTCGCACTGAGGTCTGGTTAGCAGGCCTCAGTGCACTCTCAGAGTTGGAAAACCAGCAGCATCAGTTGAAAAACTTCGGTGTGACCAAACAAAAAGAGGCCTTACCCCGAGTAACTGTCAATGGTCAGAAAAATTGCAAGCATCCCTCCCATCATCTTCTGTGTGTTTGATATACTGCCACCAGTGGCAAGGGTATGCTCAGACGTGGGCCCCATGCTCACTGTGCCGCTGGAACCAATCTATACCAGACTGATGAGCCCTAATAAGTGTGAAAGTGGCATTGGTTTGCTTGTGTTTCAGTTTAGGCCGGACCTGGCCTGGCAGTTCCTATTGTTGTTGAGTCAAGACTAATTTGCATATGGCTGCGTCCAAACTGAGATGGCATGATGGGCAAAAAAACAGTGGGTTGGGACACTACCCTGAATAATTGGCAGTTGTTATACGAATTGCATGCATTCCTCCCATCACCTTTTTGTCTGTTTGACCCTCCTTAATCCCCAGTATATTACAGGTTGTCTAATTTTCCTATGGACATTTTGGGGGACTATTTAGCATACCAGGAAAGCAGTATGCATCACAATGGATACATTTCGATTTTTCCAAATGTATTTTGAAGAGCATGTTATGACCAAGCAGAATGAATGAGATGTATGTCATGCTCCTGTAGGCACTCATAAATTAGGGTAGCTATCATAAACTACACTATGATCTATAAGAAACCCAACAAACATCCAAACTTTCATAATTCAAATGAACAACACCCTTGAGCAATTGATAAGCAGTTACAAACATTTAAAATAAGAGCACCTTCTGCACATCAGCTAAGCTTTAGATTGAGAGCTCACATCTGTTGATTACCGATCAGTGTCTTGAAATGAGGCAGCTAAGTTATTTCTTGACATTGTGGATAGATATAAGGTGGCTGCCGATTTATCCTGAAAAGACAGAACTTGAGTTTGTGGAAGTTGGGACTGACCTCAGAGGAAGCTGGCGACAGTGTGTGAAAATGGCATCAATCCATTCCTTTGACTCAGGTGGTTAATCTTGTATGCTCTCTGCCCACAGTCTCGCCATGTTGCATTCAAGTGCCCTCAATGGTCAAGACTAAGGGGGTTGTTTAGAGATTGGCAGATGCAGGACATCTGCCAAATATTGGTGGAATTCCTCTTCACCCTATGGGACATCTGCCAATTTAGTCGCTCTCCAACACCTGCCAACATCTAAATAACCCCCTAGGTTTTTCTTTGTGATGTCAGTGATAGACTTCTGCCTATTCTTCTCAGTTCCGGATTTACAATCAGGGGGGTCATGCCTTTATATCACTTATGCATTGAACAAGGCTATGCTCTGTATGCAAAAGCCTTTTGGGAAGGGTTGACCAGAAAGCTCCTAATTAATATAGTATGCAGTAGTTTGGATGCTTCATAGCTTAACCTCTACTGTGTGCAATGTACAGTAGACACTGGAAGGCACGTTCTGGAGTGTAGCACTGAAGGTGTATGAACCCGCCACCTGACTTAAGATCCACACTGAGAGCCTGATTCAGAGGTCAGTGCAAGTACAAAAGTTGCCAGAAAAATCGGTGGCAGTGTGTATTGCAACATGACTACCATATATACCAATTTATTGGTCCTTGAAACTGGTGAAAAATCTATGTCCAATGGTCAAACACTGTTTGCACTATAGAATGTCAGGAAATCCTAACCCTGCTCCAAATCGAGAACACAAAGTACTCCACGAAATATGTATAGTTTGTGTCTGGGGTAAACTAAACAGATTTGTGCCAAAAGAAGAACAAAGTACGATGCCTTCTTCGCCAGATGTATTACTCAGCACACATAACATTTGTTTGGGTATGTGGGCTTAGCGCTCTCAAGAAAACACTTTTCCTGTTCAACCCAAATCTTTGACATAAAGGGTTAGGCCTCAGCCTATTTGATCAGATTGTTTACAGGTATAATATAGACCCACTTCCAAGAAGCAACAAATCAATGCATGGTGACCATTTCTAACCTAGTAGAGGTAAAGGGGCTCTATATATTGTGCAGTTTTGTAAACTATGTGCTATGCAGATAATATCTTATTATAGGAATCAGAATTTGTAGACATTGGAATGTGTGGTTGAGACAGCAATAAACAACAGACAGGACATTTTTGGGTACATTCATGGTTCAAAAATCTTCATTTTGTGGCTCGAAGAGATGCATGCACAATTGCACAACATATCATGTAGACTGCATAGCACACCATGATAGCTTCTGTATTTGGTCCAGAATGGGGAACGCTGAAAGATGGGTGCTCTAATTTAGGGGAAAAGGCCACCTGGAAAATGATATGAAATTAAAGACAGTACACTTCTGCATATAAGCCATTTTACATGTATTTGCACATATTCTCCAGAATTCTCCCAGCAGATATTGCCCTTTGGCAATGCTGTGCCAAATACTGTAGATTTTTCCCTGTCTGACGTGAGCAATTACAATTTCCACAATGAAGCTCTTAATGAGTCCCCATGTAGTGCATTCTACTTGATTTCTCGTCATTTGTTTATTTTTTTCTTCTCATTTCAATGTAACCGATCTCCCCTGGGGGAACAGGGTCGAACTTACTTTAATTTAATGCCTAAAGCCACGCCCGTCAATGATATTCAGAGGTGCGAGAAAATTAGGACCACCACAAGCACACACTCAGAAGATAATCATAAAAAGACGGTCAGTCAGCAGTTTAAGGCGTTTGGCCACAGGGATACGATTTGAAGTAAAAGGGAACTCACGATATAACAAACTTCGTAATTGTCCACAATATCTTCATACTCATAGTCTAGAAGTTCCTGCAAAGACCTGAAACAAGAAAACAAAGGGAAACACAAAAATGTTGTTATCAGTAGATGTACATTGTGGGCCATATGTGTGTGTATGTATTCTTTTGTCATTCTTTTCATAAAGTAAAAAAAAGACTGAACAGCTAAACATCATTCACCTTTCCTTATAGTTTGAAACAATTACTAGCCGCTTTATTAACAAATGGTCATTAAAACTAAGGCCCTCATTCTGATGTCATTGGGCCCACCACCGACAGGCCATCAGTGGCGGGCCCACCAACATCTACAGATGCGGTGCGAACGCCAGATAACGATCCAGCGGTCAGAGGCATCTGGGGGAGGGACTGACTGTTGCTGTTCCAACAGCCTGTCGGACCATAATCTCTACAACAAGGGCGGTGCCTGCTGAGGCACCGCCGTAGGGATTACCATGTCCCTTTTTGTCTGCCTGTCTATGGCGGTGCCTTCGCCATAGAAAAGGAGACAGAAAGGGACTTTGAGGGCATCTAGCAGGACACCGGTCCCCTCTGGGCCTCCATTATGGGGCCTGTGGGGGCACCTATGGTGCCCCTCAACATTCATAAAGCATGTGGCAGACACCACATGATGCTTGCCACAAGGTGCATGGATGTTTGAAAACATACATTTTTCTAGTGCAGCTTGTGCTGCCGCCCTCTTGCCTGCCGTTGCACAAGTTGGAATAGACAAATTGATGTTTCTGACTGCCAATAGGGCAGTCACATCAATAGTTGGGCGGATTCCATCCCGGTATGGTGTCGTGTAATAAGCCCCTGAGATGTATGTCCTGCAAATTTTCAGCACATAATCTAAACTGAAGAGATGGGGGAGCATCACACCACTGTAGAAACTGACATTGGGCGAGTGGGTGTGGCAACAGCATGACCTAGTTCCCTCTGAGTATGATGGTTCCAGGCATTAATAATGACAGACACAGGATCAGTCTTCACTGGGCTTATAAACTTTTCATGACAGGTGCACTGGAAAAAAAATGCTCAAAGAGGGGTTTTAATCCCACTTTGTGAGGGCATCCATGGTCAGCATCATTTATCTGTTGGGCTCCACCTGTCCAGAATATGCTTCATACTCTTTCATCTTCAGGGGATTTTGGATTTGGACACAGAAACACTGTGTTTCTGCATACAAAGTAAAGTAAAGTAAAGTAAAATCTTTGCAGTTGAGCTAAAAATACATAATTGAGGACTTTTGCAAAGCACATAGAGAAAACAGATCATTTCATTACAATAACATTGGTGTGAAGGCCTTTCGAAATTTGCGATATTGTTATATATGAATATATAAATATTTACAGAAAATTATTAAACATCTTAAAACACTCTTTAGTTAAAAAAGTTTAAAAACCAAGAATTTCCTTTCAGACAAACGTCAATTTGTACTTTTTATGCTTACAGTTCCGTGAAAGTTCGCTTACAAATTTGACTGGAATAAAACTTTTATAGGCAAAGATTGTTAGCCCGGCGTCTGATTTTTTCCAGTTCGAGTGCTGGCAAGGGGGTTTAGCACAGTATCTACTGATTTCATAAAACGTACCAGTCTGCAGGCTAATTGAATGTCTGCCCCCATAAAGCATGCCAACAATGCCTGTCGGCGGGTTCGCAGACATCTTTGGTTCCAAAGCTGTGTTAGTTGTAGCCTTCGTTCGTTCTCTAGGGCTTTACAACTGCATAGTAAGTGCAAGACATCCTCTTTTGGGTCACTGCAGTGTCTGCAGTTTGTATTGGATTCCGAACGTGTCCATGGGGGGAGATGTTCTTTTGATGGTATTACTCCCATCCTCAACTGCAAAAAGGATTCCTATGCTACCCGTGAGAACCCTGTGCCTAGGTATGCCTGTGCTAGGGACCTGGTATAGCTCTGGATCACGAACCACCCATGGGCCCTCCTGGTAAGTGCAGATTTATCTTCTTCCAGAGATAGTATCTTCACTGTTTTATTTACGAGCCGCTTAAAGCATTTGTGAGTCCCGTTCGCATCCCAGAAATCTTTTAGCACAAGAGAGTTTATTGCTGCTTGGAGATAGGCCATTGCAGGGCTGTCCTTGTTCCTTTCCAGCTCTTTCCATAGGTATGTGTTCAAGGTACCTATCTCAGCTCTCTTTATTTTCTGCCAGCATTTGGCGTATGTACCCTTGCGTGCTATTTGTTTGTTTTTGGACGCCGAACTCAAGCCTTAATTGCGCTGGCGAAGTGTACGATGGGAGGCTGAAAAGTATTCGCATTGCTTTGGCACTACTTTGTCTAAGATGGACTCATCTCTCCCTCTCATGCTTTCGCTGCCGTATGTTATCGACGGCAGTAGTCTTGCTTGTAGCACATCTAGCAGAGGGATTAGGTTAGGGCCTGTTATTTTGTTCTTAATTCTCTTTAATGCAACGGCCAATGATATCCCTCTGTTTCTGATCGCCGTTTTTTGTTGTTCGAATGTCCCTTTCATATCAAAGATTATGCCCAAGTATTTGTATTCTTTGACTATCTCCATCTTCTGGTCGCGTAGAAACCGCTGTGGCTGTTGTTTTTTGAATTTTTGATTTATTATCATCACCTTTGATTTTTCTAGCTTTTTCTGAGAAATTACTCGTTGTACTTATAAGGTGTTGAAGGCCAACGGGAGTTCGGCTTATTAATATTAAATTGTCCGCGTACAGAAGGTTAGACAGAGTGTAGCCCCCTAAGTTTGGGGCGTGATGATTACAGTTATCAAGGTCTGCGGAGAGGTCGGACATAAAGAGATTGAAAAGGGTCGGTGCGAGGACGCACCCCTGCTTCAGTCCTTTTGTGGTTGGTATTTCCCTTGATAAGCAATTACCTGACCCCAGTTTTATTTGAATCCAGGTTTCTGTGTGAAGTAAAATCAATAGATTCAAAAGTTTTGGGTCTACGTCCCAGCATGAGAGCTTGGCCCAAAGTTTTCCTCTGTCTATGCTGTCAAAGGCGGATGAGTAGTTGATGAAACAGACAAATAATGGATTTTTTTGTTTAATTGTGGAGTCTATTAAAAGAGAGAGTGCTAGAATGTTTGTTGTTGTCCCTGTGTTTTTTTGGAAGCCAGTCTGGTTAATGGGAATTAAGTTTTTCTTTGATGCCCATTCCGTTCTTCTAGTAGGAGACCAGAGAAATATTTGGCGTCAATGTCTATGAGGGCGATGAGCCTGTAGTTCTTTGCTACGCTCCTATTGCCTTTTTTGTATATCGGGGCGATAATTGATCCCTTCCAGGAGGTCGGGATTTGTTCTGCCACCCAGATTTTCATAAAGAGTGGGAGCAGTTGCTCAGCCCAGTAGTTTGGTTCCTGCTTATAAATGACGGTGGGAATTCCGTTTGGTCCTGAGGCCCCCTCTTTCCTGCCTTTCGCAATTCTTGTCTTGATCTGTTTTATTGAGCCTGGGAAGTTGGTCTCCTCGTCTAATGGCTTTGGTGCCTTCAAACACTCCACTCGGACCCCTGACTCTTGTCTTTTTCCGTCAGCTTCGTTGTTGAAATGGTGGGCTAGATGTTTTACCCAGGCCTCTTCTGTTATATGAGAATTTATTCCAGGGGCTTTAGGATTCTCTGTTTTGTTTACTGTATACCAGAATCTCGCGCTGTTGTTAGCTTTTGAGTCGTAAAGCAATTTAGCCCATGTTTTGTCTGTGGTATCCTGTTTTATTCGCCACAGAATCTTGTTCTTCATGTTTTTTAGTTTCCTCAGCTCGGCCTGTAACCTGTTGTCAGCCCCATTTTTTCGCAGTCCGCGGAGTGTTCTGTTGATGGAGCTTTGTATTTGCCTTAATTTGCTGGTTTGGGGTGTCAAAGGATAAGTTCTTGGATTGTTAGTCGTCCAGGTAAGTAATTCCTTTTGGTTTATTGGTCCATAGGTATCTTGTGGAGATTTGGACTTGGAGTTAGCTGGTCCAAAAGTTTTCAGAAAGATTTCCCAGGCGCTTATATTATTGTTGTTCCGCGATTGAACACTTTCCCAGCAGGTCTTGGCTTCTTTCCCAGGTTTTTCTGGGTCGTTTGTTTTGCATTTAATTCTTATACACTTTGATGTGATCTGTAAGTTTTGCGTTTCAATTGGAAGAGTTTGTGCTGTTCCCTGTGCCATCAAGGTCAGTTCTTACGGCAGTTGGTCGCTGTAGTCGGACGTGGCAATTTTGAAGTCGCTTACTAGTATGAAAAGTGGATAAGATAAAAAGGTGTAGTCTATCTCTGTGCTGGACTTGAAATTGTGGTAGGTTGCTACTTGGGGGCAGTCTCCGGGTGATCGTCCATTTATTGATATCGGGCCCAAGTTTGTTAGATCCTTTAGTAGGTTTTTGGATAGCTTAGTTGGTTTTCCCCACAAACTCTCTTCCAGAGGAGGGATCCCCCTTTCAAGCAATAGATCTTCTATAGGCTGATTGTTTCCTTGGCTCCTAGAGAGGAACACATTAAAATCACCCGATACGATGAAATTCAGTGTTTCTACTTCCGTTATGAGTTTGGTCAGTTCTGATACCAGGGACTTTGCGCCGTTTTTTTTCCCTTTCGGGTGCAGGTAAGTGTTTACCAGGATTAGCTGTTGTCTGTTTTTTCCTGGGGTTAGGATTTCCAACTGTATTGCGTTCATTCGGTTGTCTGATATGTTCTTATTCAGCAGTTCTTTGTTTTTATTGAGGCGTATGTGGTCAGTCCTCCTTTAAGGTGACCAAACTTTGAGTTTCCGCTGGCTGGGAGGTGGTATGTTTTGTAGCCGTAAAGATGGAACGGCTCTACCATCCAGGTTTCTTGGAGCAGAATTAAGTCATAATGCTGGAAATATGACAGTAGATCTTTGGTTGTAGTTTTTGGACCTAGGCCATTTATGTTCCAGGAACATAGTTTTAACAGTGGCTCTAATTTTGACAAGTTTCTATTTGATTCTTCAATCTGTCATGGGCCTATCGGTCTAATGTTTATGGCTTTTGCTACCCAGTCCCAGTCTTGTCTTAATTCCGTCTCACCTTTGTGCCTGGGCGTCAGGAGGACTCTGTCCTTTGGTTTGGCTGAGCCTCCTCGGGCTCCTCTTAGTACAGATTTATAAGGTACACCAGTCCAATCTTTTTGTGTGGTGTTGTTATATTCTTGGAAATTGCGAAGTAATGGTTCAGGGTACCTGGTTTTGTAATAAGGTTTTATTCGAATACCCCATGCTTGCAGTTGCCTTTCCTCCTTTAGAATTTTTTCTGCTAATTCTCTTGAAGTCCAGGTAGTTTTTGTTATTTCCTGTTCCAACAGGTGCTTATACCTGACAAATTCTACGGCTTCCAGATCTCTGGTGTTTAATCTTCCTAGATTAGTGATAGAATTTAGTACTCGGAGGATGTTACTTCTGTTTAGGATATCCTCTCGGCCCTTTGATCTGTACTCTGGGATGAATAGTATTGATTTGAGGTCGATGTCATTGAAGTTGTCCTGAGATTTTTCGGATTTTAGTTCAGATTCTGTTCTTTGGGGTGTTCTGGGAGCTTGAGGGACTTTCCCTCTCTGGTTCAGTGTCTCTATGTTAAGGTTTACATCGAGTTCTTTTATCCTTATTATTTGGGCCGTGACGATTGCGAGTTCCCGGGAGTCTGAGCTCCCTATTTTTTGTAAATTCATGCTTCCAGCGGGTTTTATTTCTGACCTTTTTCCTCATAAGGAATTTATTACAATCTTATTTTTTATCCCTGGACCTTCTTACTTGTCCACTCCCACCTCTTTTCCTTTACTCTCAACTGCTTGTGAAAGTTTGGTTTGTGGGGACGTTATTTCTGGTCCCTTTGGTCCGTGGTCATTGATGGAACTCTGCTTGTCATATAAATTTGGTTCCTCGCTGATGTTTCCTTGTTCCAACTCGGTCTCTGTTGGCGGTTTGCTTGCCAGGTGGAAGAAGGACTTTATGGTGGGTATTTTATTTCTCCCTTTTCTCTTCATTTTCCGTCGTTGTTTCGATGTTTGCTTTATGCCAAACCGTTGATCTCCTCCTTCTAAGTTGTTTAGTTGCTCTATAGAGTTGCTCTGAAGCTGTTCTTGTTGGGGCGATTCTAAGGCTCCCGCTTGATCTGGTCTCATGCTTTTACTCCCTTGTAGTGTTTGTCCATCAGCGACACCCTCTCCTATGTTCAGTTCATACCTTTCTTTGGGCTGGGCCTCTGTGCTGTTTGTTTCCTTGTTTGTGTCGAATTGGTTTGGTGCCTAATTTTTTCTATTTGAGGTGCGACCCACGTTTGTTGTAGCTCCGCATCCGACTGCCTTTGCTAATCCTTTTTTTTGGGTGTTGTTTGCATTCTTTATATCTGTTAAGAGATCCCCCATTACAGCCGGAAGCGTGGCTAATTTGTCAATGATTGAATAGCAGGTTCAACTTGGAGGATTTATCACAGTTTCTGATTGGGCTCTCTTAATCAACTCATTCAGATCTGATAGCTTGTTATCGATGTTTATGACATGTGTGGTTAGGCGGGTTAAAAGGGTTAGTTAGATATCCATCTTATCGGAATGGTATTCCATAGCTTTTGTAGAAAGATTCATGGTGTTTAATAGGGACGCCCACAGGCTGCTCTCTTCTGTGGTTAGAGCCTCTGGTCCTTCCTGCGTCTTATTTTAGGTGACCTGCTGTGATATGTCACACTTTCCCTGGAAATAAGTGTAGACCATTTTTTCCCACTCTTCCGTGGTCAGGAAGGATGTGTTAATTTCGGCAGTACCGGGGATCTGATCCTGCGGGTTATTGATATTCTTGTTTTCTAAGTGTGAGGTTTTAGATTGAGTCAGAGTGCAATTGATTTTGGTTATGGAAGATTTGTCTGTGCCTGTACGTGGAGACCTTCCGTCTCCATTTTTTTGCTGTTCGTCAATGTCATTATATCCTTCCTGTATTCCTGAGGAATGATAGGGGATTGGGATGAGGGCTGGAACGTTTTAGGCTGATGATGCTGGATCTCGTTTCGAGTTTAGCCCGTGATGACGAGATTGAATTTTGATGTTTGGTTCGAGTGCCACTCTTGGCGATTCCAGGGGACTTAAGATGTACTTAATTCTGGTGTTTTGCGTGGTTTGGTTGTGTTCCTTCTCTTCCTCAACTTTCTCGCTTACCCTTGATTGGCACTCTTCTTTGCTATCTGCTGTACTATCCTTGTGGCAACTGGGTTGCTTCCTTTGTCTTTCATGTTCTTGAACTCCGATTTCTTCTATCTTGGATTCAATCTATGGCTCCAAGGGAAGCTTTGTTATTCTATCGTTTTTCAGTGTGTTCTCCGTTGTTAGCCCTAATTTGTCTTTGTTTTTTGTGAGAATTTTTTCTGGGCACAAGGGGGATGGAAGGCCCTTTTGTGTTTCACTGGTGAAATTCAACACTGCCCCAGCGTCTTTTATGCAGGAGAATTTGGTGTAGATTTTTGGTTGGTAAAAAGTTTTTTGTACTTTGGTCTGAGTTAACACCGCTCTCTCTGTTTCAGTTTCCCTGTCCAGTTTTGCTAGGGCTTCATCCTCCATGTTGACCAACACATCAGTTCTCACTGGCTTCTCCTGGATATTGTCAGGCACCTTGAGGATCTTATTTTTCTTTTTCCGATTGCTAATCACAGTTGTAATGCTCTGCCTTTCTTTGCCCGACCTCTTGTCTAATTCGCTGCTTGAACTGTTAGTCTGTCTGAATCCGAGATGTACTGTTGTTCCTGAGAAGGTGTTGTAAGGGTCCTTTTGCAGCGCTACTTGTTTGGTTGGTTGGCTGATTGATGTTTGACCGCTGTTTGTTGCTTAAAGCTACCATGTACTAGCTTCTTACTTCTGGGGTCAGTTGTATTTTTTGAGTGATCCTGCGCAGTTGAAAACTGTTAGAATTTGACTCTTCAAGACTCTGCAGAACCTGCGCAAGGCCGGGCCGATAATACTCCTTGTGGTACTCCCGGTGGTACTCCTTGTCATAGGAAGTGTCCGTGATAGTCCTGGTTAGGTGGTTCTGTTGTTAAGATAACTTTACTGCAGTTTCCCTAATTTAGGTCAATGCATTTTGCTCAGACTGATCCTCTAACCTCTAACGGTGTTCGCACTTGTCACACAAACCCTTCTGTGTGTGAGTCCCCGCGTGAGGAACGCTGAAGTGCTGGAGCGGTGGCGGTTTGGGAGTGAATTCCTGGGAGGGGGGCTGCAGAAAATACTGCTGAAAATACTGGAGTTCTGGAGTGACGGTAATTTGAGTGATTATGGGTGTAGTGGGTATGCGGGCATTACGTCCTTCTGCTTCACTGCCCACTGCCCTTTGCGTTGGCCTTTGCCTTGCCTTGCCTTACTTTGCCTTCTCCTTACTTTCTTATTTACCTTTTTTTCTCTGTCCCGCTCCCACTCCCACTCCCACTCCAAAGTTACCTCTTTATGCTCACGGCTGGTTCCCTGCAAAGCACTCGGCGCCGTGCCCCTGAGCTGCCAGAACAGCCAAGTGGATGCTGGGACCGCTTTGCAGCTTCTGGGGCAGCTGATGCGAGGGCGCAAAGGCGGGTGAGGGCAGATGAGGGCAGGTGACACCGTGGGAGGGGCCGTTCAAATGCTGCTGCTGGTGCCACTGCGGGGGGTCCGCGGGAGGGAGCGGGGAGGGGCCGCGGGACTGTGTTGCCACACTCGCTGTCAGCTCCGCTCCGCTTGCCTCCGCCGCTGGCTCTCCTGCGCGTTCACTGCCTCTCCCGCTGGGCTCGTTTCACCCCCTCCTGCCACTTACTGCCACGCTGCCTCACCCCTTCCGATGCCGATGGGCTGCGTGCAGAGACGGCCGGTGGTGGGGGGGGATGACTCCCTAGGCCAAACCACTTTGCTCTTTCCCCCGCTGCTGATCTCTACTCGTGGCACACGTGGCAGCTGCAGCTCCTCAGCTCCTCCGGCTTCGGCTCACAGCTCGCACAGGTTCTCTCTCCCAGGATGCACCGCGTCAAGACTTTCCATCAAGACTGTTTCTGCATACAGTGTTTGCCATAAAAAGAAGTCTTTTTTTTACTGAATAATAGCGAAAGGAGTTTGCGACATTAACAATAACAATTTATATAATATTGTGGCACTGCCTAAGGAGGACCTAGAAGCGTAAGTGGTTTAGAATTAAAAGTAATGTGAAAATAACTCTTCCTATTTTATTTCGCTATTCATCTTCAGTCTAGATGTGGTTGAATATTTTAGGAGCACACATTTTGGCATGTAACATCCCTACTAGCTCAGGATTTTACCATAACTGCCTTGGCTAGGCAGGTGTGGCCAGCACCGATCAGAGGTAGGGAGGAGGGGGCTGGGGGGAACGCGTGAAGTAGGGAGGAGGACACAGGATGTGGGAGGACACGGGGGAAGAGGCTATGAAAAAATGTAATTAAAAATTAAAAATGTACCTTTTCGCCGCTTCCTGGCCCATCTCTCCTCCGTTGTCCTCCCTGGCTCGGCCACAGGAACACACACAGGATCCCAGTCAGCCAATCACAATGCTGACTTAGCAGAGTTGTGATTGGTCCGAGAACCGTTTTTCGGTGCTCAGACGCTGACTGGAGGCCTGGACATGTTCTCCTTGTAGGCTGTAATGCAACTTGTATGGAGAACATGCTAAGTGCGCAGGATTGTATGGGCGGCCCAAGAGGGCTACCAAGCAGTCATTGCACACTTTAGGAGGGTGCTACCACCCTCCTCTGCCCTCTCATGCAAAGCTGTAGCAGAAGTACGAGAAAATATAATGATAATACCACAAGTTATAATTTTATTTTCTCTGTCTTTCACTGCAAAAAAGGAGTGGGGCGATGCTCCTCCTCTGCCTTAGTGGAGGAGCCTTCACTGTGACTAGGTCTTCCCCTTCCTGAGTCGATCATGGATGATTCTGGTTGCCAGTGACAATGTGTTTCAAGTTTTAGCTTATAAAAAATAAAGAACATAGTCACCGGCTGGCTATATGTACAGGAATTCGTTCTTCAGCTACAGCTTTGTGAATCTAAGGAATGTGTAACAACAGGACACACTCTACTTATTAACCAGTTGACCGCGGTGGTGCGGGTGATTTATGACTGGGCGTGGTTCGGAAGGCACCCGGCCGTCCTCCGCACACGCCCACTGTGACGTCAGACGGCCAGGGGTCGTCTGACGCACGCAAAGGGTTAATAATGAAGGCCTAGTGTGTACAAGGCCCATGTGCACAATATCATATAACGAAAAATTAATACGAGGCAATAAAGGCAGTTGGATCAAATAAGGGAAATATCATCCCATTTGTTTACAATAGGGAGCAGCTAGGTGTCTGCATTCTGGGCACAGTTAAGGAGGGCTCCTAATATGGGAAGCGAGACTCGACACAGCCAGCGAATGATGAAATTATGGCATTAAATTAACATTAGCTACGGAAAATCAAAATGACAGTAGGTAAGGGTGTGCTCACCAGAAGACACTAGCTACAATAAAACTAGTATAAACAAATTGTTTATAAAATCATTAGCAATTTGAATATTCTCACACACCAAATATGAAATTATCTGTTAAAAAATGGAAAGCACAACATGTCACTAACTAATTCTTATCGAAGGACTGCTTCCTGTAATCAACAGAACGTACTAGGGCTTACTCCTACTCATTGAGTGAATCGATCCCCAGACACAAGCATAACCAGTTTCCAAGGATGTCAACTGAAAGCTGAGATGGGGAGATGCCCGAAACCGGTCCGAGGATGCTTGTTTCTAGACCAGGAAGGACCTGGCCTGGCAGTTTGGGTGGGACTGTTCCCATGAG
This sequence comes from Lissotriton helveticus, assembly GCF_964261635.1. Taxonomy (NCBI): domain Eukaryota; kingdom Metazoa; phylum Chordata; class Amphibia; order Caudata; family Salamandridae; genus Lissotriton; species Lissotriton helveticus. The sequence continues at coordinate 1,225,313,598 of NC_136059.1, read as the reverse complement.
GAGCACGGTCAAGACTGATTTGCATATGGCTGGGTCCAAACTGGGTTGGTGGGCAAAAAAACAATGGATTAAACCCAGATCTGTTGACTGGGGGTGAATGTTTGCTTTGTTCAGCATTCTGTACATAATCTCTTCTTTTTGCTATTGTCTGAATTTCTGGCAAGGAAGGGCTTCAACTTTTCTGCCGAGAACTGATGACCATAATCGCTCAACAAGCACTTGGGAATCCCTTCTCTCAAAAAGGTCTCTTTATGAAGGTAATGATGACTGCTGAATCTACTCTAACACACATATCTATTTCGGACCACCTAGAATACTAGCCTAGGAGAACTATAATATATATTTGAGCTCTCCTTTACTATCCAAAACTGGACCCAGAATGTTTACAGCTATAATTTCCCAGGTATTAACTAAACTTTCTCTACGACCCAATGGAGGCCTGAAGGCCATCTGGGACTTATCCGGATTTGCACATTGATCACACATCCTCACACACATCTCCATGTCTGAATCAACTCCAGGCCACCAGTACAAAGCTTTAAGCCCTTTTTTGACTTGACAATACTCAAATGTCCTTCATGCATCATTTCCAAAATCCTTTGTCTGAGTACCCTGAGTTGTACCACCCTATCCCCTCTCTATAAGAACACCTTAAGTTACCAGAACTTCCTACAGTCTTCATCCAGTTTATTCTCACTAAGCTATTCTTGCAAAACATGTTTCATCACTACACTCAACACCTCATCTTCCTCGTAACCAGACAACCATTCTTCCTTTGAAATGGCTTCACACTCACAGTCAATGCCAATTCTATACTCATCCCATTCATTGGAAATCTACTCCTGTAGTTGCAACGGAGACCTACTCAAATCATCTGCTACCTTCTTCTTAAGACCAGGTAGATGTTTACCTTTGTAAGCATAATCCAACAACCTCAGGGCTCTTCTGGCTATACCGGGAGTCACCTTTGCAGAACTGTCCATAGTCAATACCTTGACCCACAGGTAATGCCTATATTTTTCTGTGGAGAGCAGCCTCCAGGCTTAGTCTTGAAGGAATGTTAAGCAACTTGTTTTACCAGAATGCAACCTTATAGTATTGGTTAAATGAAAGAAGAACCACACAGTAGTTATAAAAGGAAAATGTTGTGGTGTGGTGTGGCTCACTGGTTAGAGGCAGCAGACCCGGAAGCAGAGAACGGCCCGGGGCCAGGGTTCAATTCCCGACGCGGCAGGGTCGTGGAACAGGGTCAGCGGACTTGACAATTCTCGCCTCGGTGCCTACTCTAACCAGTGATCACACCCGGCAACTCTGGGCATTAAGCTTACCTCATCTCTACAACGGCCCGCCGGGGATGCCTGGTTTCACCTTGGAGATACCCAGAAGGGACCATCTCACAGGGAAAGCCAGGACGGGTTCCCCAGCGGTCTTCAGCACCGGGACGCTTACGGGCAGCCGTGCGCTTTACAAGTCCCACACATTTACATTTACACACCAGTTACCAAGGCTATGTAGACTTAATTCCACTTCATACCTTTTTGATCCACTACCAGACACTCCCTGCCTTTATCCCTCTCTCTTGTAGGTTTTGCTTTCTCCTTTTGTCACAATTCTTTGGTCTTTCTCTTTCCCCCTTTTGTATTTTTCTCTCTCTTGCTTAGGATCAAAGTCTGTTGAAGAAAAATATGCCGGGCCCCAAAAACGGGACCTGGGGAGGTGTCCCACCTGTTCTTGGCATGTAGAGCTGTAGATTTACATGCTGTGCATACTCCTGCCATCTAGTGTTGGGCCTGGATGTTTGCAAGTTATTTTTCTTCGAAGAAGTATTTTCTAGTCATGAGGTATGGTGACTCCTCCTTTCAGTGATAGTGCGCATGGGCCTCAACTACATTGTTAGATTGTTTTTATCCGCCATCGGGTTGTCATGTCATGTCAAAGGTTCTTATATAGCGCCTTATCACAGCAAGGTCTCAAGGGGCTTGCTTTGGGAACCCGTCCTGGCTTTTTCCCTGTGAAATAACCCATACTGGGCATCCCCAAGGTAAAAGCCAGGCATCCCGCCGCGAGGGGGGCCGTAGTGGAGATTAAGCAAGCTATTGCCCAGAGTTGCAGCGTGTGAACCCGTGATTCGAGTAGGCACCGAAGTGAGAATTATCGAGTCCATAGACATTTGGGCTCAAGACCCTGCCGTGTCGGGAATTGAACCCTGGTCCCGGGTCTGACATCTGCTTCAGGGTCTGCCTCCTCTAACCAGTGAGCCACACTTCTCCACCCGGACGTGAATTGCTGTGCTCCAGTTCAACACCGTTTCTCGGGTTCCCCTTGGTGCACAATCCACTACCCTCGATGGTATTATTTCTCGAATGCGTTTTCGGATTCTCCGCGTATTGTTTCAAGTTGAAGACCTTTGATCGGAATACTCATGGAGGGTTGTCGGCCCTACCCGCGTCGGGCTCGATAGCGGTCGATCGAACGGACTCCATTTAAGTTGTGTCTTGGGTGTCGCGCTAAGTTTCCGCGCAACGACTTGCACAAAGTGTGCACTTTTTGTCTATCTCTGGAACACTAGGAAAAGTACTGCAACGCGTGCCGATCGTTTCGATCGAAGAAGACACTCCGTGACCGTCGGGCTCAACGTCACAAAATGCATCAAAAAGGCAGCTCCACAGGGGATCTTTTTGGAGAAGACTCCAACCATGAAGAATTCAATGCGCTGGAAGCCAAAGCTGAAGTAGAGGAAGAACACATCTCCATGTCTGAAGCCGACTCCGATGTCGAAGACCGAGTCACACCAGGTCAACGTATCGTGAGTACCGAGACTTCCCCTGCCACTTGATCCACATAAAGGCTCCAGTCCCTCCTCTGCCCTAGGGCCAAGGTCGGCAACAACAGAAAGTTTCGAGCACCACGCCTTCAGACCCGGTGCCGAAATGCAATGAAAAGCCTTCGGGCTTGGGCTCGAGTCGGCCCCATCCTGGCACCGAGCCAAAATCTTCTGCGCTGATATCGAAGAATGTCCTGGTAACCGTCCCATTGGTATCCAAGATTAAATCTTCGGAGCCGAAACTTTCTATGCCGAAAACGGCAAGTACAGAAAAGACTCTCTCTAAGGAACTTCGGTCCGACGTTCCATCTTCAGATCCGAAACAAAAAGAGCTGGTAATAAATCCAGTGCTAAAGGAAATGCTTAAGAATGCAGACCCATTTTTTAAAGACCCTGTGAGGGCCAGAATAATTACACCTAGAGTGGACAAAAAGTACAAACCTGCACCTACTGACCCTGTCAACATCAAAGGTCAGCTGCATTTAGACTCTTGTAGTTTCGAATGCAGAGAAGAGAGCTAATTCACAGTCCACAGGTGAAGCCTGATAAGGAGTCGAAGTTAATTGATGCCTCCGGCAAAAGGGTAGCGTCGCAAGCAGCCAATCATTGGCGCATTGCTAATGTTCAAGCCTTATTAGCTTGTTACGTTAGAGCTCACTATGACGAGTTAGAGAAGCTCATGCAATTTTTACCTGATGAGCATTAGTCCAAAGCTAATGACCTTATTCAAGGGGGCAGGCTCATCACTAATACCTCCATTAGATTTGCTTTAGACGCAGCAGACACAGCGGCCCAAACAGTAAACACCAGCTTAATATTATGCAGACATGCTTGGTTGAGAGTTTCGGGTTTCAAACCTTAGGTGCAAGCCTTTATTATTAACCAACCATTCGACAAGGAACACCTCTTTGGTCCAGCAGTTGACACCACACCGAAAAAGATGAAAAAAGACACTGAGGTAGCTAAGTTCATGGGGGCTTTGCAATCAGCTTCAGGTAGGGGTTTCCTTTGTCGCTCCTATTATAGGGCGGACTCCAAGAGTATGTCTACAGAAAATACCAAACAGTGACTCTTTTGCGCTACCCTCGATCATTCCACTCCTGTAGGGGGACGTCTAACTCAACCAGTCTGGAATACCATCACGTCAGACAAATGGATATTACAAATTATCCAATCTGGTTATTGCCTGGAGCTTACCAACAACCCTCCAAACATTCCACCAAGAACACACAAACTATCTCCAGAACACCTTCACCTGTTAAAACAAGAGGTTCACTCTCTTCTGGAGAAAGGAGCAATAAAGCCAGTTCCATTAAAATATCAGGGGACAGGTGTCTATTCCCTTTACTTCTTGATTCCCAAGAAGTATAGATCACTCAGACCCATATTAGACCTCAGAGATTTAAATCTCTACATTCATTCTGACCATTCCCATATGGTCACTCTACAACAAGTGCTTCCACTACTGCAACAGGGCGACTTACTGTCCACTCTGGACTTAAAGGATGCATACCTCCATATACCAATCCATCCCGCTCATCGCAAATACCTAACGTTTTTGGTAGAGGGTCATCACTACCAGTTCAAAGTGCTTCCTTTCGGAGTCACTACTGCTCCCAGAGTGTTTACCAAAAGTCTGGCAGTAGTCGCAGCTCATCTGAGGAGACAAAACATGCATGTCTTCCCGTATCTGAACGACTGGCTCATCAAAGCCAGCTCCCATAAAAAATGTCTCCAGCACACACAGACCACACTACAACTGTTACACAGTCTAGGCTTCACAGTCAATCTGAGGAAATCAGATCTGCAGCCCTCCATGCCTCAAACATACTTGGGGGCCACTGTAGATACTAAAAAAGCTCTAGCTCTAGCATTTTTAACTGCGGCCAGAATACCCAATATTCAAACCCTAGTATCCCAATTTCAAGCCAACCAATCGCTTCCTGCAAGAGTGTTCATGCAATTTCTAGGAATGATGGCGTCCTGCATCACAATAGTCCCCCATGCAAGGCTTCAAATACATCCCCTTCAAGAATGCTTAGCTCATCAGTGGAATCAGTCACAGGGTCAACTAAGAGATCTAGTGTTGGTGGACGGCCGCACCCATCGCTCTCTGCAGTGGTGGAATCCACAGAACTTGCCCAAAGGGCGGGCATTCATTGACCGGATTCCACAGGCGATCTTAACAGCAGACGCATCGCTAACAGGTTAGGAAACATATCTCCAGACTCTAACCATTCAAATACTGTGGATTCCGAAGCAGAAGTAGCTTCATATCAATCACCTGGAACTGCTAGAAATGTTTCTGGTACTGAAAGCATTTCAGACCCACCTCATAGGCAAAGCTGTTTTGATTCGTAAAGACAACATGGCAGCAATGTACTAAGTACAAAAACAGGGAGGGGGGACACTCTCTCTAACTGTCACATCTCGCACAGGCCATTTTTAGGCGGGCCATTCTGCAAAAGATCCATATCATGGAAGAACACCTACCAGGACAAAGCAATCAGATAGCATACCTGCTCAGCAGGCAAAAGCAACAGATCCATGAGTGGGAACTTCACCCTCAAGTTCTCCTTCTGTTCCTCCAAATGTTGTGGTTTCCGAAAATAGATCTGTTTGCGACTCACCTTAACTTAAAATGCCCAAACTTTTCCACCAGGTATCCACACCCACAATCCAAAGGCAATGCACTATGGATGAACTGGTCAGGAATGTTTGCTTACTCTTTTCCGCCTCTCCCACTCCTTCTGTTAGTGCTTTGGAAGCTCAGGCAAGCATCCCTGACTCTGATCCTGGTTGCTCCTACATGGGGTCGACTGAGGTAGCTAAGTCCATGGGGGCTTTGCAATCAGCTTCAGGTAGGGGTTTCCTTTGTCGCTCCTATTATAGGGCGGACTCCAAGAGTATGTCTACAGAAAATACCAAACAGAGACTCTTTTGCGCTACCCTCGATCATTCCACTCCTGTAGGGGGACGTCTAACTCAACCAGTCTGGAATACCATCACGTCAGACAAATGGATATTACAAATTATCCAATCTGGTTATTGCCTGGAGCTTACCAACAACCCTCTAAACATTCCACCAAGAACACACAAACTATCTCCAGAACACCTTCACCTGTTAAAACAAGAGGTTCACTCTCTTCTGGAGAAAGGAGCAATAAAGCCAGTTCCATTAAAATATCAGGGGACAGGTGTCTATTCCCTTTACTTCTTGATTCCCAAGAAGTATAGATCACTCAGACCCATATTAGACCTCAGAGATTCAAATCTCTACATTCATTCTGATCATTCCCATATGGTCACTCTACAACAAGTGCTTCCACTACTGCAACAGGGCGACTTACTGTCCACTCTGGACTTAAAGGATGCATACCTCCGTATGCCAATCCATCCCGCTCATCGCAAATACCTAACGTTTTTGGTAGAGGGTCATCACTACCAGTTCAAAGTGCTTCCTTTCGGAGTCACTACTGCTCCCAGCGTGTTTACCAAAAGTCTGGCAGTAGTCGCAGCTCATCTGAGGAGACAAAACATGCATGTCTTCCCGTATCTGAACGACTGGCTCATCAAAGCCAGCTCTCATAAAAAATGTCTCCAGCACACACAGACCACACTACAACTGTTACACAGTCTAGGCTTCACAGTCAATCTGAGGAAATCAGATCTGCAGCCCTCCATGCCTCAAACAAACTTGGGGGCCACTGTAGATACTAAAAAAGCTCTAGCTCTAGCATTTTCAACTGCGGCCAGAATACCCAATATTCAAACCCTAGTATCCCAATTTCAAGCCAACCAATCGCTTCCTGCAAGAGTGTTCATGCAATTTCTAGGACTGATGGCGTCCTGCATCACAATAGTCCCCAATGCAAGGCTTCAAATACATCCCCTTCAAGAATGCTTAGCTCATCAGTGGAATCAGTCACAGGGTAAACTAAGAGATCTAGTGTTGGTGGACGGCCGCACCCATCGCTCTCTGCAGTGGTGGAATCCACAGAACTTGTCCAAAGGGCGGGCATTCATTGACCGGATTCCACAGGCGATCTTAACAGCAGACGCATCGCTAACAGGTTACGAAACATATCTCCAGACTCTAACCATTCAAATACTGTGGATTCCGAAGCAGAAGTAGCTTCATATCAATCACCTGGAACTGCTAGAAATGTTTCTGGTACTGAAAGCATTTCAGACCCACCTCATAGGCAAAGCTGTTTTGATTTGTAAAGACAACATGGCAGCAATGTACTAAGTACAAAAACAGGGAGGGGGGACACTCTCTCTAACTGTCACATCTCGCACAGGCCATTTTGAGGTGGGCCATTCTGCAAAAGATCTATATCATGGAAGAACACCTACCAGGACAAAGCAATCAGATAGCATACCTGCTCAGCAGGCAAAAGCAACAGATCCATGAGTGGGAACTTCACCCTCAAGTTCTCCTTCTGTTCCTCCAAATGTTGTGGTTTCCGAAAATAGATCTGTTTGCGACTCACCTTAACTTAAAATGCCCAAACTTTGCCACCAGGTATCCACACCCACAATCCAAAGGCAATGCACTATGGATGAACTGGTCAGGAATGTTTGCTTACTCTTTTCCGCCTCTCCCACTCCTTCTGTTAGTGCTTTGGAAGCTCAGGCAAGCATCCCTGACTCTGATCCTGGTTGCTCCTACATGGGGTCGACAGCCATGGTTCACAACCCTGCAAGAACTGTCGGTAGTGCCACATCAAAAGCTGCACCTCACGCCCAGTCTCCTCACCCAGAGCCATGGAGACATAAGGCATCCAAATCCAACGGAGCTCAACCTTGCTCCTGAGGTCATAGAGTTTAGTTATCTGAACCTCTCACCATATATCATTAAATCATTATGCAGCCAAGTGGAAACGTTTTTTTATATACTGCAATAACAACAACATTAACCCGCTTGATGCTTCAGTACAAAACATCATCTGTTACTTACTGCATTTACAACGCTCAAATTTAGTGTATATATCCATGAGATTACATCTGGCTGCCATTGGTGCATATCTGCAGAACAGACAGCATCTCTCACTTTTTAGAGTCCCTGTTATTTAGGTATTCATGGAAGGACTAAAAAGAGTGATTCCACCAAGACTTCCACCCGCACCATCGTGGAACCTGACCATTTTCCTTATCAGGTTCATGGGTCTACCATATGAACCGTTACACAAATGTGAGCTACAGTTTCTCACATGGAAAGTTGCTTTCCCCGTAGCTATTATTTCGCTGAGCAGAGTTGGTGATCTACAGGCATTCACAATTGAAAAACCATTTTTCTGCTTACACAATGACAAAGTGGTTCTTCATACCAACCCAAAATTTCTACCACAGGTACTTTCTGCCTTTCATTTGTACCAATCTGTAGAGTTGCCAATATTCTTCCTGCAACCAGATTCAGTGGCAGCAATAGCTGTTCACACATTGCATGTAAGAGGAGCAATACTTTATGATATTGAAAGGACAAAGCTATTTTGAAAAATTAGGCAACTATTTGTTGCCTTTGTTCCACCGCATAAAGGCAATGCAATTTCAAATTCTGACTGCCTGATCCGAGCTGTGGCCACACTGGACTCCGAGCACTTACCCCAAGTAGGATTGCAGCATGCATTGGCCTCCTCCCTTACACCGCTGCGACGTGGGCCTGGCGCCGGCGGCATCTCCAGACTCGGTGGCCTGTTTATCCTGTTGCATCCTGGTTCTATCCTCGACCCGCCTTGCATTGGAGCTGGACCGCTTCCTGCCCTTAGCCTATCACTGATTGCTGCCCCGGCCCGGCTGGACCTGCGGGGCTTCCACATATGAACTTCCTTCCTCTATGGGCCTGCTCACACAGCGCATGGGATCTAACACTAGCTGCTTCACCCAAAAACACTGAGCGCGCCTCACAACGCATGGGGTGCAGACCTGGAAAGAGACGTCTCCCCTGAGCAGTGGCGATACTGCTGCAACCAAACTAAACGCCTTTCTCCCAACTATCGCCTGCGGCTCACTCATTTTAAATATCTACACAGACTCTACCGCACCCCCACATTGCTACACAAGATGGGCCTGATGGACAGTGACAGATGAGCGCGCTGCTCGGCACCAGGTGCGGACTTTGCACACCTGGCCTGGTTGTGTCCCATAGTTTCCTCGTTCTGGCTGGAGGTGTGCACCGCGATCAGCGACATCATGCTTGAGCCCATTCCCCCTGATCCCCTACTATGCCTCCTGGGACATGTTAAACACATTTCATTTTTATTTTTTATTTGTTTATTGGGTTTTAACAATTTAGATACAGTTTGACCGAACTTCTTATTCAAATTACATGCATACAAATACTTGTATAATTTCAGCTAACATTTTTGTACTTCACACAAAAAGGGGGGACCTAGGAGCTGATAAAGGTCCAGTGTCCATGCTCCTAATTCATACGTATATACCAATGAAAGGACACAGTTCCTAAAGTGGGGTGCAAAAAGTCACCCATACTAAAGGGTGCAAAAAAAGTCACCCATACATCTAGAAAAGCAATTTATACAAAAAGAAGGAAAGAGAAATCTTAGGTAGGGGGTACCCACTGGTGAGGGTGCATGTCGTGGTGCACAGGAGACGTTGGTGAGGAGCGTCTGGTAAACGTGTGCATCAGAAGTGGAGTGAGTCTTGGATGCGCAGGGTGTGTGTCGGGGTGCACCGGAGGTGCTGGTGAAGAGCTCCTGGGCATCGAGTGCACCCGAGGAGAAGGGAGGCTCAGACACGGTGAGCGTGTTGTGGTGTGGCCGGAAGAAAGTGAGTCTCTGCAGCACGGTGTGCGTGTCTTGGTGCCAACTGAGACTGCAGGAAGGAGTGCCTGGTGAACGTGCACTCGGAGTCGACGTGAAGTCCCATCAGCGTTGTGTGTATGGGTGACTTTTTGCACCCCACTTTAGGAACTGTGTCCTTTCATTGGTAACATTTTTGTACTGGCATTTGTCTTTATACATAGTTGCCGCTTATCTTTATTACATTCCCGATATTACATGCGCATTGATTCAGTCTGCGTTGATTATATGTATTCTGTAGTTTACCTGTGAAGATGTACCCCTGGTTAAGGAGCTATATCTGTCTGCGCCATTACTGGATATAATTTCCTTGTGATAGGGCTGCGCTCCCTACCGACTGGTACCGATAACATAACAGCCGGCTTGTATCCCTGACCACTAACTTTGGTATTTAACTGGGGTGATTATTAGGGGTCAGCGAGGGTGTGTGCAGGCAGGGGGAGGGGAGGTCCTCCATTTGATTGTTCATGTTAAGCTGGTGGTCTCTGGCTGCGTGATGTTAAACACATTTCAGATGCTAACCGTACACTGACCATGATGCTCCTGGTGCTTGCTAAGCGCCGGGTGGCCATTCACTGGGGTCGTAAACCAGCACCTTAGGTCAGGTGCTGGTCAGACGACGCAGCCCATTGCCAAACACTCCTGGGCGAACTCTGGGATTTGATGCCAGCTGCAAGCAGACCCCCCGACATATGGGGCCCTCTTGTTTCCTACCTCCACCGACTGGCCACCCCAGACGTGCTTGCAGTAGACTCCCCGACCACTGACGGCCAGATTGCCAGCGAGGATCCCGTAGATGCAAACTTTACCAACTAAGGGCCCGATGTAGGTAAAATAGATTTACCGATTTTTAATTACCGAATCATACCGATTCGGTAATTAAAAATCGGTAAATCTAAGGGGTTGAGATGTAGGAACATCCAGATGTTCCTGCTACCGAATCGGTAAAAATCTGTATTTACCGATTCGGTAAATACCGACCGGTAATGGCCCATTCGTTCCTATGGGCTTTGAAGCCCATAGGAATGAATGGGGCATTACCGGTCGGTATTTACCGAATCGGTAAATACAGATTTTGACAAGGGTGCAGGGGGTGTCACTTTGACACCCTCTAGCACCCCCAAAAAAGATTTGGGGGCCATGTGGCAGGCATACCTGCCCTAAGGGCAGGTCTGCCTGTCATATGGCACAGGTGTGCATGCACACATGTGCATGCACACCTGAATCGGTATTTTACCATCAAATATATTTGATGGTAAAATACAGAATCGGTAAGGGTTGTGGGACTCAGAAGAGTCCCACCTACATATCAAAAATACCGAATAGGTATAAATACCGATTCGGTATTTTACAGATTCGGTAAATTTACCGATCGGTAAATTTACCGAATCTGTAAAATTCTGGGCCCTACATACCAAATCTGATTTTCCGGTCGGTAACGGCCGAAAATTCCGATTTTCGGCCGTTACCGACCGACCTACATCTGGCCCTAACTCACTACCCACACACCCCCTTTTTTAATGCAATAATCACTGCTCCTAAGTTGATGTGTAATGACATGATTACTCGTACCTGTCAATTACTCTGTAATGATGATCCCACCTGTAAGTGCAACCATTATTACATTATTGGATGAAAGTGCCAACCTGTAACATGCCGCAATGCTTAATAACGTTTTTGAAAATCCCTCCCAAAAAACAGCTTAGCACCATGCAAAAAGTGGGGGTACACATGGAGAAGGATCCTACCTTCCTACAATCATTGAGTATTTCTCCTCAGTAAGTGACTGTGAACGTGAAGCAAATTACACTGTGCTCTCTGAACCATTACTTGAGACTTGTGACACAACAGCTCCTTAACCCTCACCACTGATATCAGTGGTCAGTATAGAACCGGCGCTATGATCATACCCTGGTAAGGGAACAGCAGCATAAATATAATTCTTAATACTCTGAAATTCACTCTGCAATACTGTATTCCACTCAAACTCTTGGGTATAACTTCTACAATTGTCTTAAATTCAACTCTTTTCTGCAGATTCCCTCACAAACTTAGAATAGAATTCTGACAGACCTAAGAATGACCTGACATGAATTTTACAAGTTGGAGCTCGAGTATCTCTACTTGACTCAAGGATTTCCTTCTTAGGTGAGACTCCAGCTTCAATAACATCATTTACAAAATAAGTGACTGATTGCCTGCAAAACCTGCATTTCTTCAATTCCACTGTTAAACCATTTGCCCTCAATCTTCCAAGAACAGATTGTATCCTAATACGGACACAAACCTCACCTGCTAGACCTCTAAATAATTTATAATAGACCTTTGGAAAACAGCAGCAGCTAACACCAATCCAAACAGCATGCGAACAAATCAATAGCACCTGCAAGGAATGATAAATTCTGTAAGACTTTTACTATCAGGATGAAGAGGTATCTGATAATAGGCGGAAGCCAAATCAATGGCAGAGAAACACTTAACCCCTTAAATCTTGGCAAGCAACTCATTATTCCTAGGAAGAGGAAATTTCTCAACAACAATATTCTTGTTTAGGTCCCGCAAGTCAATGCACAACTTTATCAGCCCTTTAGCCTTCCTTGTAAATTATAAAGGTGCAAGCCATTCTGCACACTCAGTTGGTTCTATGAGGCCCTTTTTTCCAACTTCTCCAACTCCATGGCAACCTCAGCTTTAACACTCAAAAGGATGTTTCTCACTTTATGACCTAGTGGCTTAGGCATGTCTTTGAGTACAATTTTGTGCACAACCCCTTTTGGTTTGCCCACGGTACCCAAAAGACGGTCAGGAAAGTCTTTACTTAACCTCTCCACCAAATCCAATTCAGCCTTTTCCAGCAACACTCGATCCTTACTATTAGGATCAAGTGTGATACCTAAATCGCTTTGATGAATCAAACCAGGAACTGAAAGCCCGAATTCTGCCACATACAATTTTCCAACAATTTTCCTTCTCTTAAAACTCAGAACTCAAAGCTCTGTAACCTAACATTGGACTCTTTTCTCCTTTGAATGTCACTGGATGCATATCTGTAGTCTCCAAACTGTTGCCTGGCACATTAAAAAATGTCTCTTCCCACACCACTCTATTCATAAAGTATATGCAGAGCAAGGCAGAATAAAGCAATAATACCCAGAAGGTAGGTGTGCACATCAACGTGGAACATGGGAAGAAATGCAATGATCAAATAAAAAGATTCTGGAGTGCGAATTACAGTAAGGTGGCTCTAGTGAAGAGTACGCACTGTAATCTCCAGGTGTGTGTCTCACCGTTAAGATACCTGCAAGCTAACTAAAAAGCTGCAAGGTGTGCATGTCATACACAGGTATAGCCGGTTGTGCGTGTCAACATCGAGATGGTCACCACAAGGGAGCAGGCAGATATGCTGTTATTCCCAGGTGTAAGTGGCACCTCAAAAAAATTGCAGGTAGAATACACATTGCAGCACAATCCAAGACTGCTGCGACGTAGGGTCATGTAGCATGACTGCTGACAAATCCTCAGAACACATGAGCCAATTAACAATGGTCTCTAAGCAACTTGACTTCGATGTGATAACTCAGGGCCACGGCTGACGCACTGATGGGCATGTATGTTTGCCTATGTATAGTACAGTAAAGAGAGGCCTGTGTGTCCCATATTGGAAGCCCGGGGCCTTGGAAAGGCATGTGGAGGTGGAGGAGCCATCCCAGATAGATTTGTGGATTGCCTGCAGCCTTGAGAGCTGGGTGGGACACACACCCTGGAGGAAGGGAGAGCCAGCCTCTCTTGTGGCAACAGGGATCTTGGATTCTGAAAAGGTCACTCGTCAGTAGGGATTGGGCCAGTGCATTATTTGAGCTGGTAGTTTCAAGTGCTCAGTACCAGCACTTTCTTGGTTTACAGTGCTCAGCACCTCCACTGCATTGTCAACACCGTACATATGGCAGTCTGCCACATTGTGGCGTTCGTTCTCATATAATTTAGAGATGAGCAGAACAACGGTTGTTAAATATAATGTACATTAAAAATGACTAATACCTGTCTCACCAGCCATTCCTCTAGCTTTGGGGACCTGAAATAATCTGAACTGTCGCACTTGCATGCAAGAGAGTTGATTAGTAGCTGTTCTGGCAGCGATGACAGGGGCGATGGGTGGTGCAAGCTGCAGTGGCCTCCTGGTTTGGGCCCTGGCACTTATTATTTTACAAATTAAGCACTTGACTGGGCACATCACAGCACAGAAATAGGGTGATAAAGAAATACTAAAGAATAAGGTTGGGTCCCTTGGTAACCTTTTGATATACATATATCAGTGAGGCTGGCATCCATGTGTCAAGGCACATAAACTAATGTGCATGAGTTAAAAAACCAGCAACACAAGTCAGGGAGTGCCTATGCAAAAAAGAGGGCCTGTCTCACATACACAAATAGAAAAACCTATACAATTGTACAACAGTAAGAAAAATATGCAGTTATTTAATGATACAGTGAATATTTCAGTACAGAGGTGATAGTCCCTCTACCCAGAGAAGAAAGTAACAACAACATGCAGACAGAGCTGCATTTACCTCTCACATCTCTATATACCACTAATGAGGTGCATGAGTGAGATTAAGGTGTCCATCTCTAAAACCAGATGAGAATGATACATCAATATTGATAGCAGATAAAGATTTCCAGGCTCATACAGCAGCTTACTCTAACATTGCCTCATAAACTGGTATAATCCTTTGAGTTACATGTATTGTGGATTGCAGCTTATTGTGGAATAGAAGAAAAACACTGCATGGTGTTGCAGCAATAATAATCTGTCAAAATGCGGACTCTTTTCCCTTTAGTTCACAATGCACATGCACAATGACTCATCATTGCCAACACTTACCTTCCTCTAACAGGGTCAAGTTCCTTCAGATCTGCCAATGTGGGCTGCTGGTCTAGCAGTTTGCTGAAGAGAGCCAATGGAAATGGGAGATATATACTGGCGCAGTTAAATATCGTCAGCCCACACAGAATCCCAAAAAGGAAGTACGTTTTTGGCTCGAAGGAAGGCTGGAAAGAAACAGCACGTTTAGTGTACACAAACGAGGTGTGGTAAAGCCTCACAATACACAAGTAAGGTATATAATATAGATTACGGTAAGGGTTTCAAAAATAGGGTAAGAGTTAAGTAGGTGAATAACAAAGGGGGTGAGCTCACAACAGTTCTCCTCCTTAGTGAAGATGTAATTAATGACAAGTGTTTTAGAGTAGGAGATGTAATGACAGACATCGTAGTTGCAGGGGATGTACTAACATACAACTCTTCCAGGGACATTCAGTTTCTTTCTTTTAAATGAGGAGTTTAGGAAAGCAACATTTACTTCTATAGTATTATTAAAGCAGGGCAAAGGTTCCAATACAAACAAGCATTGGCATAGCCAATAGGTCTCGCCTTTGGGACCTTATAAGTATTTATTTATGCAGCACAATATCCTTGGTGCAACAACATCCACTGGTGCATTGCTAAACACTTATAAGGTACGAAAGGCGAGACCTATTTCACTATGGCAATGCTTGTTTTTCTAGGTGGGTTTGGGCCCTCAGGCGGGTCTTTTGATAGTTTGCGGGTGAGCTGGAGTGAGGCGTGGAATGATGGATTGTGCGCCAGGCCGCCCATGCCACCTCAGTGAATGCCTCAAACATAGGGGGCTATCGCACCGTCTGCATGGAACCATCCATCCCTCATTCGGATCCCAGTCCCTGAGGGCCACGAGCCGTGCAGGGTGTTTAGACATGTGCAGCAGATGTTTGGGACACCCCAACAAAGGATTAACAATTTTGATGCACGCCTCTTTCAGGAGGACAAAACGAGAGACACAATACTGGCTTTGCCGTAAAAATAAACCTAAACTGGGGAGACTTGTTGCGAGGCAAGCGGTTGTGGATCACTGCACATACTGTATCGACGGAAGCTCAAGAAGGGAGAAGAAGGGGGTAATATCAGAGGATGGAGAGGGTGAGGTGACAACAAGGAATGGGACAGAGGAGGCAGGTGCAGCGGAGAGGGGAAAGAGGGGTACCTTCTGTTGGCGATGGGACTGAGAGGGGAAACGGTTTCACCTAAGGGGCAGACAGGTGACTGGACAGCTATCTGCATGGAAGTGATGTTTAGAGCTTCTTTTGGTAGACGAGGAGGGATGGTAGCTGCAGAATCTTGGGTGGGTGGGATTCTAACCCTTGCCACCTAGAAGTAGAAGACCAGTCACCTCATCTTCTCTTCCAGCACGTCTTAGCTTCCATCCTGGTAGTGATCCCGCTGCACCGGAGGTCCTAGGCTTGGAAGGAAGGAATCACTGTGGTTGCTGCCATTGAATGTCTTATAGAGTGTGACATAGCCCTGCATGCAGTGTATGCATGCAGTACGTCAGTGAGGTTCTGTGAAAGCAAATGTGTTTGTGTTGTACTGACAAGACTGCTCTATAGTTGGGTCAGGTGTGCCTTGGGCATTGCGGTGCGTGTGCTGTTACCGCTATCAAGATCTGGTGGAATCAGTGCTTGGATGTACTTTTAAAGTTACATCACCAACAGTTCTCAGTAGAGCGGAGTTCCTGCCAATGGAAAGCCTGAAATGCCTTCAGATAGTGAGTAACTGCAAGCAGTGGCATAATGAAACTTGCCTGGGCCCCCCCTGCAATGTATATGGAGAGGGCCCACCACGCTCCTGACCTAGTCAGGAGCTCTCATCCCAGGGGCCCCCTGCCCACGCCAGAGGGTGCCCCTTAAAGCTCTGGGCCCCTCACACTGCAGGGGCTGCGAGGGCTATTGTTACGCCACATTTTTCGCACTCAATGTGATAAACTGCACATGTATGACAGACGAAGATGGGTATTTCAGAAACCACTTTTGAAAAAAAAAGTTTATTTTGTTCATAATTCATAGATCTCACTCTTCCCCGTTTTAGGGATTAGCAGTGTCACCAGCACTCTTTTTCTTTGCATTTTGAAACTCCTAATAATGCATTTAAAATGGGAAAGCAAAACGTCAAGAACTGGAATGCCAAGATTCGGCCTGCACTGCATAAGTTACTGAAGTGCGACATGAGACAACTTCTGAACAGTGATACAAAATATTTCCACTGGGTAAAAGCAGAGCTGAGGCCCCACTCTATGACACTAATCAAGACACTGCAAAATGATTGGCAACAAAAACAACATCCCGTCACTCCCAAGGCGTCCCCTCTAGGGCCCGTTTCAATGGCTGTACAGGGCATTCTGAGAGATGGTCACACTGTTATACAACAATGATCATGTTAGAAAGGACACCTTTGTTTTCTCTCTATGGCGCAGTCTCGGGATGACTGGTTACTTGAGTCTTCCTTTGCCTGGATGGCTGGTCTGCTTGTGTCTGAGAGGGTGAGACGCTGCTGCTACAGAAGGCATCTCATCCCTTTACAGACAGTGCTAATGCTCAACCATCTCCCTCTGTCGTGTCCTCTCTGAAAGCAGGGCACTGCTGCGGTACAGTGACTGTTTGATGGAATGGAATGCCATTTTGGCCAATGGAGACTTTGCCGTAACAGCGATTCCAGCAGGTCCACGAAATACTGAATAAAAATCACATCTCAAACGTGCAAGTAGAGATACATAAAATATGGAGATTTAAGTATTAGGTGTTAATTTCACCCTAAAAACTGTTGCTTTCACTTTTAATCTAACCTGCCTTCCATTCCGATCCCTGAAAACCCAATTAATATGTCTGACTTTTGACTATTGACCCCCGCACAGATGTATTGAAGGAATCCCACTGTTTGATGCATTTCAGGTGGCAGTCATAACACTTGTGCAAGATTGCATACTGATGCTTGACCAGCCTCCCATCAATTCTCATCTACTGACCATTACATTCTTGTGAAATCCTGAGCAACTCCCCAACTCCGGCAGCACTGGTAAAGAGTTACCCCCATTGCTGTATGACATGCATGCTGCCTCCTGGCTGGTTGTCCTGTGCCTGCATGAATGGCTGATCTGCCCACAGATGATCTACTCATGCCATTCCTCAAGGCTGCGTAGCCAAATATCTGAATGAATCGCATGTTTCCATATGGCTGTGGGGTGCTCGTTATGCTCTGCGACTGCACTAATTGCACGTTGCCCCATTGCTTTGTGACTTGCTTGTTGCCCCGTAGCTTCATGACACACGCTTTGCCAGTGATCAGTTCATTAGGTTCGGTGCTTTTATCCCGCCATTCTAGAGGACCTATCCACAACTCCGAAAGGCGGGCTGTGAATAAGAAAGCTGTAATTAGCTCGATCTCATTATAACCCCGCTTGGTGTAATCAGACTCTCAGCGCTGATACAATCCCAGCACTTCTCATAAGAATGGAAGGGGGGGATAGGCCAACTGAACACCACAGGCGAGAGCAGGGTAATTCATATTTTTATATTTCTGCCAACATGCTGCTTGCTAGGCTAATTAGAGTGCATAAGTGGTGAATTAGGAGGCAGATATGGAGAGATGCTAGATTCTTTCCATGCATGGTCTCTCCTGATCGCCAAAGGCAAGAGGTAAGACGAGGACCACTGCATGCAATAATCTATGCCCTGAGTGAGCACAAGGGGTGGTGAGGCCTTCACAACAAAACCTCAACCTGTTTGACTGAACTGAGAGGTCAGTGGTATCAGACTCAAAACAGCAATCAGAGCCAGCTCTCGACGAGGACCTGTAGACTAATGCATCCATCGCACTTATTAGTTTTCGACTTCATGGTCACAAATCTGATTCCTTACAAATCCACTCAGCTTCTCATCCTTCCGAGGTTGATCAATCGTGCAGATTTCACTGGATAACAAGTATCCGTTATCTTACAATACAGAACATGCGCACACCATAGTCAAAATGATGTTTGGCTGCCACGAAAGATTACTGGCATTAGAATTTTTTTACACAAGTCTGAATTATTTGAAAGTGAAGTTAAGAGTATAGCTCAAGTGAACGAAATTCTAGCCTTAAATGATCTTTGGCCACATGCATTCATAGGACTCAAATTTGCTGGTCATTCAGAATTTGTCATCGAGTGACTTCTCCAAGAGGGACCCACGCTCGCATTCTATATAACAAAAGTATAACCTTCAAATAGTTATAGGTCTGTCAGTTGTAAGCTTAATACTCCTAAATGCAGACGCAGGATCTTTACAGACCATTGGTGCCCTGGACTCAGAATTGTAAAGCAGAAGTAAATGCGCCACGGGCTATGATTCAAAATTGTGCTCAAGTAAGGCCCCTCGACTACAGTCCGTCGTGTTTAGCCAGGAGACATCCCTTTCAAGCCCTCCACACTACATGCCCTCACCAAGGCCATTTTAGTCTAATAGAAAATTCGACTATTTTCGGTCAAACTCAGCACCCAGTCCTGCCAAATCCTCAGCTGTCCATCCTGCGCTACTGACCCTCCCGGTTCTCTGCCTTGTCTCACTTCAATCATTTTCTGTGCCTCAAATGTAAAATCAAAAACGGGAATAAAAGGTGCACACCTTTTAGTTGCCACTCAGTCCCTCAAACTGCAGTCGTTCATACACGGAGGAGCAGCTCAGGGACTGGCAGTGAAAGGAGTAGATGCCCAGACCTGGTAGACAGAGCGCGTGGCTGATTTCCACACGGGCAAGAACCAAGTGTGCGTACACTTAGCTGTGCAAGAACCACGAGATGGGTACGGCCCGCTGTCCCTCCCTCCAAGTCACTCATTGATGGCAACAGCAAAGCCGTTATTAGCTGCAAGCCCGGTTGAGTAAGCTCTATAAAACCAATATATTGGTATTATGACGATTTAAGGTTCCCTGACCCCATTTTGCTGCCAGCAGGATCCCATGGTGACCCAAGCACCCCCAAAAAGAGACTGACCCCTCCACTTGCGTGTCTATCCAAGCAGACAGCTTCTGAGCGCCAGCCTTAAACCCTTCAGTTTATCCATAAAACGAGTGCGCAAGATCCCGTTTTATGTCCTCCGAGTCCGGGGTGAGCTGTAATTGCTGATACACAGAGCCGCTCTCCCATTAGCCCATCATGCCTCCCAGGGCTGGCTGATTTTTATAGCAGATAAAACAAACGTGCGCCTCGCGTGGCCAGAGGGGAGAGAGGAGGGGGCCTGCACGATTCCCTTTCGGGAGCAAGCAGCAAGGCGCGATAATTGATAACATGTGGCGCCAGCTGCTCGCTCCCGCAAGGGAATCGCCAAACGTGCATGCATTGCCATTGAAGGCAATGGAACACGGGCACATTTTTGGGCGAAAAAGGGAACCGATAGCTAAAGGTCTCTTTCCTATGCAGCGTTTGTGTGCTGCGTAGGCGAGACATAAAAATGCTAAATCAGGACACAAAGCTAGATTATGGCTGGATAGTTATCCTCGTTGAAACACACAGCGGCCGCCAGTCCTTTCACTTTCATGAGCTCTATGCGAACAACATGTGATGTTTCACGTAGTTTAAAAGCGATCAGTTTGAGCAAACACTGTAAACATGAAGGTAATTGAATAGCCATCAAATACATCCACTCCCAAAAGTGCAGCATTCTTAATTTAACTCCGGACTGACATTTAAAATTATTAAAGGTTCTGCAGATGTAACTATTGTGTTCAATAAGGCAGACTGAAAAGACAAAATATCTATTTTAACTGTGCCCTATATATCACACGTTTAAACAATAGGCAAATTAAAATAGATTTTGAGCTCCAAGTGCGTAAAAAACTATCTCTGGTTGTTATTCCAGGCTGATCTAAAAAAAATCTGAACATCTAAACACATGAAAATAGAACACAATGCTAAGTTTAGAGTAATGTGTGTTAAAAGAGAGGGGATGGTGGGGTGTGGAAAAATTGATTGAACAGCCACAAACCAGAAACAGAATTTTTCATGAGCATTTCTGCCTCGTAACTACTCGTAAAAGTACCTAAATAATAGAAGTGATCATTTGTCCAGGGTGGAAAAGATAAGGAGACACTCCATTTTCTGAGGGAAGGCAGAAAAAAATATTTTACTGCTATAGGAAAAAGATAGAAGATTAAATGTATTAATTACCATTTACAGACTTGCAGGAACTCGCAGGAGTAGGTTTAGTGGAAGAGTATAGACAGAAATCTAAAACATTAACTAGTTCCCAGTGCTACTCCTAAGGATTTCTGTGAATTTCTGAAGTCAGAAATCTACTCAACTCCTAGGCATTAGTTTTATTTTTATGTCTGACGTTTACCAAAATGATCATCAATCTGCCACATAATAATGGTAAATGTTGACTCTTGTTTCTCCCAAACACATTATTCAAAATACCTCCCTAAAAATGTGCTTAGAATGTATTTCAGGGTGACACTACTTGGTACGATATATTAATGAATTGATATTTGGGGCCCTTAATAACTAATCCAGGATTATGCACTACTCTGCAAAATTGTTGGCAGAGTTTGCTGTCCAGTACTGTGTGGGATAACTATATATTGTTAGTGATTACTTCTTAGAAATATATTTCGGTAATTACGTTTATGCTGATTATATCTGAAGATCTGAAGATACTTCTTCTGATGTAATACCACTGCTGTTCACGGTGCAACCTGCATAGAGGCAAATTAATTGATTCAATATTTAACAAGCCATTCGCACTGTTGCTACAATTTGAAGTATAATCTTTGGCATTGGAGAGTGAACGGTACAGAGAGTCAGATGACCACTGCTGCATTAAGAACTAGGTGCATAGTCACAGCGCACCCTTTTTGGGTGCTCCTAGTGCAGACCGAGGCAATGTTCCTGATTATGAAGAAGATACTGCTGCTCTGCTCTTACCAAATTTCAAGAGGGGGCAGGACCCACCTCAAAAGCAGAAGGGCTCCCTGGAAGACCATGAAGGCTTTCCTAAAAAACAACTTTGGAGGATGCACTAACTGTGCACCCTCTTCTTAGGTAGTGCTTCTCCCAAGGTTCTGTTGTGTCAGTAATAAAGTGCGCGCAAAAGGACAAATACCTTTTCACGTTTGCATGGGGCCATGATCCAAATGATGGGGCAAATGATGTGAAGCACCACTGAGATTGTGCAGCAGTAAATAAATGTGCACTCGCACTAAGTACTACGGAATGAGCCATACAAGCACATATGATCTCTACTGAAATGTTTTCCCAGGGAGTACTTACTCCACACTCAGTCAAGCTTTTTCTCATTAATTAAAACCATTCAGCAATATTCGTTTTTAATCTGGCATTAGCCCAGACCATTCATTTGGTATGTGACACACCGCACACTCAGGTCGTCCATTGCAAATCTTTTGAAGCCCCCTGATTTCAGGTATACCACAAAGGGTGGGAAATCTATTGCGGTACTTGGGACCAAAGCTTGGAATATGCTCCCCAATCATCTACATTTCATTCAAACTGAGACCCTCTTTAGGAAGGTTCTGAAAACCGGGATTTTTTCTGCCCCTGATGCTCTATGTAGATCACTCATCTGACCCTCCTAGTTCTAGTTGTTGTGCGCGTTAGGGATCCGCATAGCACCATCATGCTCCTAGGAGTGAAAGCTGCGCTCTACAAGTACTCTATAACATAAGATATACATTTATCTATAAATATACTTACTGAGAAAGACTTTCATCTAGCCCTCTTCAACCACTGGTCTGTTCAACTGTCATTCGTATTGTGCTTCTGGCCACCAGAGCATACAACATGGACAAAGAATCAGCCGACTTGAGCCATTTGTTCTCTTCTCTGTGACTAACGTTACTCTGCGCAAGCACAAAGTGGTCACCTGCAGAGAATGTAGTCCCTTTTGCTGCCATCGACTTGTGGTGATGTTAGTTAAAACATACTGTTTTAGACGTACCAGACCACTGAAGTTCACCAGTTATAGTTATCTCGAGTAACTATAACTTGGCAGCGGGAGGTAGTAGTGCGCCGGAAGGCTAAACCTACCAGTGTCAATTTGGCTACCCTGCCGAAGTTGAGTGGCGATTGTTTTTTTAAAAACTGTTTCAGAATTCTAAAAGCCATGTGTTTAACTTGATATTTTAAGGTGGATGTACTGGGGGGGCTTACTTTGTATGCACCCTTGCACTTTGATTTTGGTCAAGAGTCCCTAGTACGGCACGGCTTTGTGGGGCCGATTGTACGGAGGAACGTGACTCCACCCCTCAGACTCCCTCATTTCCGGGTCTGGCACCACTACTTAGTCCACATGGGCTGAAGGCGCACCAAAGGCAAGCCCGTCTGCGCCCGTCTGCGGCCAGTCCGCTGCCAGCGTCAGCCATGCTGCCCGACTGCCCAGTGGTTTGACTATCCGCTGGTCTAGGGATTTTTTGCTGTCTTGCAGAGGTAAGACATGTCCTAGGGCCCATGCTATTAACCTAGCCACTGACATGCTTCCATGCCCTTCCACTGACTGTTCGTGAGAGCTTGGGAAGTACACTGGGCTCGTAGGGATTAGTGACAAGGATTGCGCTATCCGAGGGCGGGGCGGGCGCGCTGACAGGATCAAGGCATGCCTGGTAAACTGTAGATCACTGCCCAAGCATGCCGAGGATCCATGGCTCACTCTAACAAATAATGCGTGGGACGTCATATTTTTAACAGAAACATGGCTGAACACGGATTCTGTTTCTACAGTGGCCCTAGCCATCCCTCCTGGTTTTAAAATGTGCTCCCCCAATAGGGAGAGTGGAAAAAGAGGTGGAGAGGTAGCCATTATTTTTAAGGACTCCTGGGTTTGAGGATCTTAACTTCTGTTTTCAAATGGATCATTCAACCTCCTTCCCAGGCATTCTCATTTATAGGCCATCGGATTGTGCACCTAACATAAACCACGAGCTTTGAAATTACATTGCCCTCGTGTTCGCTAACCTGGCATCCCTGTGCACAGAGGCCCTGAGGGCTAAAAAATAGACTTCACATACATCAGGAGTATCGGACCTATATTATGTTAGCATGATGCATCTACATGTACCTATTTTGATATATATATATATATATATATATATATATATATATATATTGCGCTGCGAATTCCGTCGATTTAGAACAGAAGTGGCCGTTAATGTTGATTACTCTGGTTATGCTTTAGGAGTATAAATGAAATTGTCTATACACACGCATGTACTTTGCGCATCATAAACTTTATGTAATCTATGCATATGCTTAGGAATGGAATCTAACATTGACCATGTTAAGATGGCGACCATTTTCGTAACTGTTGTGGTGACGCGGTAACATTTAAAATGGTGTCTGACCATCAGTCGATGTACCACTGACGAAGGAGTAATCCGAAACGCGTCTGTTTTTCATACCACTTGCTGAATAAATCATTTTCGATGGATGCTTCCTGTGTGCCCTTACTTCTGTTCTAAATCGACGGAATTGGCAGCGCAATTTGTTTCGCGGCAGGCACCGCCGCGTTCAGGCACCCGCCTGGGAGTGCAGAGTGCAGGTGCAGTTTGGAGCGTTTTGATATATATATATATATATATATATGCCTTTGCAGGGAGGACGACTTTTATTTACTCCTCGCGTATCCACTGCTAACAGAGAAGGCCGAAAACCATACAGATGCCATTTTCTAACTTTTGCTCGAACAGGGGCTGTGATCACGTGTTACTCTCCGGTAGTTGTCAAGCCCCAGTTCATCTGAGTTACTGGGAGCAGCTGAACGTAGGCTATTCACTCGACTGTCCTGAGACTCAAGGTCACATCTGGCTTTGAGTGCTATAAGCGCATTCCTGGAGGCGCCATGCCTACACTCCCAGGCACCAAGACGAAAGGGAGTCACTCCTCCTGACCTACCCAGTAATAGTAATAAATAGTTCATCTTTGAAACTAATCATGTGTGCTATATATGGTCTTTTCCTGGAGCTCGAGGGCCAACTGGTACTTTTCCTTTTACAGTGATTATATGTGTTGAACTGAAAGTATATAATCGCATGTTTGAATACAAGCCAACAGTCTTCTCCGCGCACCTGATGGGTTAGGGTTGGAGAGGCTCCTCTATAGAGTATTTTTTTTTTATTAATAAATGATTGAACTTTCTTCACTGCCAACTGACTGATTACTTGGTAATGGGATTGGGGCTACTGGTAGGTATAGCCCTTTATGTTATTTTTCTAGTACTTCAGCTCCCATCAAATTGATATGGTCTGACCACTGTCTGATCCCATTCTTTTTTAGAGTGGATAAACCCTGTCAGAGTAGGGGTAACCAAGCTTTTATCAAATGAAGTTGGAGAAACCTGACAGCAGCGTCCTTGGACCCTATTTTACAGGCCAGCCAACCCACACTCTCTTCTGATCCTAATGCGGATTCCTTGGCTCTAAATCAGTGGATTTCGACAGCTGTTGAATCCACAGTCCCAGCCAGACCCGCTAGGTCATGGAGGCTTTCCCCTTCTGCCCTTGGTTCCCGGAATTACTAAGGTCGGCCAAGAGCAGTTGTAAACGACTGGAACGGCAGTGGAGGGTAAACTAGTATGAGCTGGCCAAGACCACCTATAGAAAAGAATTGAAAGAGTTGCACAAATTGATAAAGATAGCTAGAAGGGATTACCTGGCCAGCTGTATTTACAAGGCTGACAACTCTACCAAAGATGTATTTAAGGTAGTCAACTCCTTTCTCAAACCTAGAGCATTAGAGATCGATGAGCAACCCTCCGTCACTTTGTGTGAAAATATTTTTGACTTTTTTGACAATAAAATTGATAAAGTTTACAATTCCTTCTCAGCAATACTGGAGACAGAGAAATCTGATAGTAGGGAAGGGAAGGATGCGCTCCAGAGCCTTCACTTACAAATTGTATTCCTATCTCCCAGCAGGAAGCAATGGCAGTAATCCAGAGGTGTAAGTCAGGGGCACCAGATGACCCTTGCCCCCCTAAACTTTGGAAAGTGATGGCACACTCTCTAAAGCACATGCTGGCTCACATATGGAACTCATCCCTTGCACCCAGCATCTTCCCAGATATTTGGAAAGATGCCATGCTCCTCCCTCTGAGGAAAAAACTGAAAGGGGATACTGTGGATTTGAATAACCATAGACCTATCTCTCTGCTGCCTCCACCAGCAAAAATGCTGGAAAAAGTGGTGCAGCGACAATTGACAAACTTCATTGAGAGTAAGGGCATCTTACATGATACACAATCCGGCTTTCGCTTTGGTTTTAGCACTGAGAAAGCCCTCTTGGAGGTGGCTGGGTCGGTTTGACTGGCGGTGGATTCAGGGGCATCCGTAATACCGGTGCTTCTGGATCTATCGGCGGCATTCAACACTGTCAACTAAACCTCAATGTCTCAGAGACTGCAGGAGATGGGCATTGGGGGTACAACACTATCCTGGCTGAACTCCTACTTGAATAATCGCTCACAGAAGGTCGCGCTGCAACCCTTTGCGTCTAAACCGAAACAGTTTTGGTGTAGAGTCCCCCAGCTGAGTCCACTCTTGTTTAATCTTTACCTGGCTCCACTGTTCTCTTTGATAGCCAACTGTGGGGTAAAAGGAATTTCGTACGCCGATGATACCCAGCTGGTCATTACCTTTAAAGAGCAGATCGTGGACTCTTTTAAGAGTTTCAAGGGCTGCCTGAGAGATATCACATTGTGGATGAACAATAATAAACTCAAACTCAACACAGTAAAGACGGAGGTGATGTTCTTCGGGAAAGAGCCACCTTCAGCTCCGGAACTCTGGTTGCCAACGCAAATGGGACAGCCCCCGCCCCTTCAGATATTATCAAAAATCTTGATGTGAAGTGGGAGGCCGAGCTCTCATTTTCGGCACCGATACGGCAGGTGTCAGCTACCTGCTTCAGTAAACTGAGAAATCTGCGTAAATTTCTGCATTTGTTGCCAGAAGAGTGCCTAAAAATCATAGTTCATGCCATGGTGATATCCAGGCTGGACTATGCAAATGGCCTTTATTTGGTCTTGCCAAAGTATCTAATCTATCCTTCAGATGGTGCAAAATGCGGCTGCAAACCTGATTAGGCATGTTCCTTCCCGCGAGCATGTCTCTCTGCATTTAAAAGAGCTCCATTGGTTACCAGTGGCCAAAAGAATCAAGTTCAAGGCTCTGACGCTTGCATTCCAAGACACTCATGGTAACTGCCCCAGCTACTTGAAACAAAGACTACGTGGCTATAAGCAGACGAGATCTCTAAGATCCAATTCTCAAAAGCTACTCTGCACGCCCCGTTTCAAGAAGGCTTGCATGGGGGGGCAGATCCTTCACGGTCAGGGCTGCTAAATTGTGGAACTCCTTGCCATGTGACTTCTGCAACATTGATACAGAGCCCCTTTTTAGGAAAATGGTTAAGACCTGGCTCTTCAGGGCAGATTAGTGGGTAGGGGGCTTGGCCTTTTGGTTCTCCATCTGTGTACTGCCAATCACTTAGTGCCGGGACACCTCTGTTTGAGGTAGCTGTCGCGCTCTACAAGTGTCTGTGTTATTATTATTCATATTATTATTATTATAACTTGTGCCCTAAGTTAACCCCCACCGTGCAGTTTTGTTATTAGTGATGTTATTTCAAATGTTGCAGTGATGTTATCAGTGATGCCATAGAACATGCCATGAGTGATGTAATATGTGGCGTAATTTGCAGTGCCCTGCCGGCTCCCTGCAAGTGGCCCCAATTCGTGGGGCAGTGCAGAAGCAGTCAATTATGGGGAGCCCCACATCATTATTTTTGTTGGGGGCTGCGGGGAGACCCCCCAGAGCACCTGCAGCCCTGCTGGCTACCTGCTCCTGCAGGACCTGTTTTTTTTATTTTATAGTAGGGTGCCTCAGTATCCATCTGAGGCACCCCACATCATAAGAAACTATAACTCGTGCCCCAAGGTAATTATAACTTGTTTTCTTGCTATGCACTGCTAATTACCTCACATATTACATCAGCCCTGACATCTTCTATGATATCATTGATAGTATCACTGCAACATTTGGAATAAAATAATTGATGAGAAAACTGTGCATGGCAGCGAGCGAGTTATAGTTACCTTAGGGCACGAGTTATGGTTTCTTTAGATAAGTATAACTATAACAGCTAAATTTCTATGGTTTTGTGTGTGCAACATCTGAACCTAACCATAACGTCCCTGTAACCTTTAGATTTTTTAGTAAATCTTTAAGCTTTTTTAATTCTATTTTCTAACTTTACGTCCCTGTACCCTTTGTTTTTTTTTTGTTCAGTGAATTTCTAGGGTTCTTTAATGTTAAGTAATATTAAATTACCTTATGTTAATCCAACCCCCGCTGTGCATGGCCTTTGGATGTGCGCAGCAGGGGGTTGCCTGCAGTCCCTCACAGGCACTAAACCCCTAATCGCGCACATCACATTTAATACGGTTCCATGTTTAAATATAGACAACAAAAATATAGTTAACAAAAATATCGATGTAAAAATATCGATTACAAAAATATCGACTCCCTAGACTTAAACAGGTAAGTACAATAATATCGACTGAAAAATATAGATGTAAAAAATATCCACTTTAAAAAATAACATAAATTAAATTAAATGTATATTTTAACTAATTATAACAAATAAACTTAATTTAATAAATATAAACACAAAAAATGTGTACATATACATATATTTACTTAAATACATTTTATTAACTATTATCTTTATTTAATTTATAAACTTTAATAATTATATCAAAATAAAATAAACGCATATGTAAAACATTTTAAATAAAATAGAATATTCTATATTTAATTAACATATTAAAGTATTAAAACAAATGTATACATACATTTAATAACAAAATAAAAACATTAGAAGTTAAAACATTGGATAGGGAAGGGGTAAAAAAAAATTACTATTCCCACTCCAGTGAGTGCAACAGTAGGGAAAGCGCTGGATAGCGTAGGGGTAAAAAATACTATTCCCACTCCAGTGAGTGCAAGAGTAGGGAAAGCCTTGGATGGCCGAGGGGTAAAAATTACTATTCTCACTCCAGAGAGTACAATAGTAGGGAAAGCGCTGGATAGCGGAGGGGTAAAAATTACTATTCCCACTCCAGTACGTGCAACAGTAGGGAAAGCGCTGGATAGCGGAGGGGTAAAAATTACTATTCTCACTCCAGTGAGTGCAACAGTAGGGAAAGCGTTGGATAGTGGGAGGGTAAAAAGTACTATTCCCACTCCAGTGAGTGCAACAGTAGGGAAAGCTTTGGATAGCGTAGGGGTAAAAATTACTATTCCCACTCCAGTGAGTGCAACAGTAGGGAAAGCGCTGGATAGCGGAGGGGTAAAATTACTATTCCCACTCCAGAGAGTGCAACAGTAGGGAAAGCGTTGGACAGCGTAGGGTTAAAAACTACTATTCCCACTCCAGAGAGTGCAACAGTAGGGAAAGCGTTGGATAGTGTAGGGGTAAAAATGACTATTCCCACTCCAGAGAGTGCAACAGTAGGGAAAGCGTTGGATAGCGTAGGGGTAAAACGTACTATTCCCACTCCAGGGAGTGCAACAGCAGGGAAAGCGTTGGATAGCGGAGGGGTAAAAATTACAATTTCCACTCCAGAGAGTGCAACAGTAGGGAAAGCGTTGGATAGCGTAGGGGTAAAAATTACTATTCCCACTCCAGTGAGTGCAATAGTAGGGAAAGCGCTGGATCACAAAACATTAAAAAACAAAACTATAATAATTTTTATTGAATTTAATTTCCAATATAAACATAATTAATATATAAATATAAATATATTATTATTAACAAAGATAATGAAACATAATTAATTACACAATATTTAACACTATAATATCCACAACACACACCTAATATTAATTACACAATTACATTTAATATTTACTAATTCATTAATGAAAACTAATGTATTATTATTTATTAATTAATCAATAAAAAATTAATCACTTACCAGCTTTCACACCATATACACATATAAACACCACAACACACACCTAAAATTAATTACACAATTACAATTAATAATTACTAATTAATGGTAATTAATTTAAAAAGTATTTAATAATTAATAAAAAATTAATTAATTACCACCCTTCACACCATTTACACATATAAACTTCACAGCACACACGTAAAATTTATTAAACAAGTAACATAATTAATTATTAATTGACTAATTGAAATTAATAAACAACTAATTAATAATAAATTAACACATTAATTAATCAATTAATTTTATATAATTGAATTACTTCCCACCTTATTCCACTATAAACCCACAACCCACTACGGAACTAATAACGCAAAATTAAACATAAAATAAATTAATAACTAGTACAATTCTAAAACATATAATAAAAAGACAAACAATTCTCATTAAAACACTAAAATACATAACATTGTTAATGAATCGATATTTTTGTAAACTATATTTTTGTAATCGATATTACTTACCTGTCAGTCGATATTCTTGTCAACTATATTTTTGTTGTCGATATTTCTTCCCAACAATATTTCTGCGGCTATATTAATGTCCCACGATATTTCTCAGTCGATATTCCTGCTCTGCACCATTTAATACAGTACGCATCTGTTTGGCTCTATGAGTCTGTGAGTGGATGTATTACAGATTTTGCGTGTCTGTGTGTGTGTGGGTCCCTAGGTGTGTCAGTGCCTGTATGGGTGTATGAGTGGCTGTATGAATGGGCATGTGAGTGGTGCTATGGGTCTGTCAGTGAGTGTGTGATTGTCTATTTAAGTCACTGAGTGGGTGTGCAAGTGTCTGTATGTGAGTGAGTGGGTCGGTGAGTAGGAGTCTGTGTGGGTCTGTGGGTGGGTATGTGAGTGTCTGTGAGTCAGAATGAGTGAGTGGTCTGTGAGTGGGTGTGCGACTGTCTGTGAGAGTCTATGAGAAGGTGTATGAATGCCTGAGTGGGTCTTTGAGTGGGTGTGTGAGTGTCTGTGAGTGGGTATGTAAGTTCCTCTGTGGGTCTGTGAATGTGTCTGTGAGTGTGTGTGTCTGTATGGATCTGTGAGTGAGTGTATGAGTGTCTGTGTGCGTCTGAGAGTGGATGTGTGAGTTGTTCTGTGAGTAGGTGTGTGTGTGTCTGGGTGGGTCTATGAATGGGTGTATGAGTGTACGTGTGTGCCTGTGAGTGGTTCTATGAGTGGGTATGTGTGTGTGTGGGTCTATGATTGTGTGTGTGGGTCTGTGAGTGGGTGTATGAGTGAGTAAGTGGGTCTGTGAGTGGGTGTGTGAGTGTCTGTGTGGGTTTGTGTGTGGGTATGCGAGTGTCTGTGTGGGTCTGTGAGTGGGTGTGTGAGTATCTGCATGGGTCTGAGTAGCTGTGGGTCTGTAGGCAGGTGTGTGAGCGATTTTGTGAGTGGTTGTGTGTGAGTCAGTGAGTGGATGTGAGTAGTATCTGAGTGGGTGTGTGAGTGTCTGTGTAGGTCTGTGAGTGACTATTTGAGTGCATGTGTGGGTGTGTGAGTGGGTGTGTGAGTGCATGTGTGAGTCTTTGACTGCCTGTGTGGGTCTGTGACTATTTTGTTTTTCAAATTATAGCAGGATTCACTGATTTATTGCAACTTCACATGGGGGGCTGCGCTAAGTGCCGTAACGACTCACTGGATCTCCGCACATGGAAAAAAATGTTTAAAGGCAATTTCTTGACACTCATGGGTCCCTCTGCGACCCCTCTAACAGACCTGGGTTGTCAGGGTACCACTATCCAGACCCCTTCAATCACTATATACTCAAATGTTTAGGCCCTTAGACTGTGCCCTGACATGTGATTGTGTGGGTGGGTCTGTGAGTGGGTGTGTGAGTGTTCGTGTGGATCTGTGAGTGGTTGTGGGAGTGTCTGAGTAGGTCTATGAGTAGAGGGTTACAGTGAGTCTCTGAGTGGGTGTGTGAGTGTCTGTGTGGGTCTGGGAGTGGGTGTGTGAGTATCTGTGTGGGTCTGCGAGTAGCCCTGTGTCTGAGTGGGTCTGTGGGTGGGTGTGTGAGAGTGTGAGTGAGTTGGTGTGTGAGTGAGTCTGGGGAGGTGGTGGTACACTCTGCCCCCTCTATAATTTTGTATTTTTAGCCTTGGGGCGGTGGTCGTTCTCAGCTCTGGGGGGAGGGGGGTCTGCATGTCCCCTGCCTAATGTTGAAATAGCACTGGGGAGGTGGTGGTCCCTAGGGCATTATTAAGCCCTTTGAGGGGAGCCCCTTGCACCCCCTCGATTTTTTAAGTAAACACTGCATGCCCCCAGGTCCTGGCCCACCCGAGGGCTTAATTAAAAACAACCAGAGAAGACCATACATGTATTTTTCTTTTAATTCACAGTAACATTTGTGAATATTTGTGAAAATTGCCATGAATAGGGGTTTAGGGTAATCGAACCCTGCCTCCTTTTCTTTTTTTATGCGTTTTTTTGTGCATTGGCTGAAGCAGAGACCTAAAATAGCTGCCAACATTTCCTGGTTAAAGCGTTGGCAGCCAATCATAGCTCTGCAGATCTGCAAGTGCTTGTCATTATTCGCGAAGGCTTCCCGACTGTAGATCTACAAATTTGGATTTCCTTTATTATCTCAAACTACTGAACGGATTTACACCAAATAACAAAAAGTGTGCTTTCTGGACCAAATGCTACCTGTTTGCCTATTTGGTGTAATTCCATCCAGCGGTTCGGGCTGTTGTTGTATCTAAAATCCCTATGGGAGTTAGCATTGGAAACACACTTTTTTTGACTCCCCCTTTTTCTTGGCCCCCACTTGATAGATCGCCCCAAAACTTTCCATGCAAAACTAGAAACACTGGGACACTTTTTTGGAAACATTTGTTGAAGATTTGTCAAAACGGCGCCAAAGATATAGGCAAGTCAAAAAACACTCTTCCTATGCTACATACTGGCAACCGCCAGTAGGTAAACTATATACATATATATTTCTCAGATTCTCTTTGCCTTACATCCATCGGCAGAAGTCACGGCACAGCAACAGGTAAGATTTTTAATAAATAGTTTTTTATTCACACACCATGTGCAAGATAATTGCGTGCATCAAAACGGACGGCCTACGCGTTTCGGCTACTCCTAGCCTTCCACTGGATATATATATATATATTACACACACACAATGAAAAAGCCAAAGGTTAGCCTGACATAGGTGAATTTCTCTGATTATATGTAGGTCAGAGTTTCCATAGTAAGAGCATCTTTTACTTTGCCAATTAGTTTGGTGCCATATGACAAATCTTCACAAAACTTGCCAAAAACAAATGTTCATCCAGCTCACCTCCTTCATGGAAATATTTGTGGTGATCGCTCAAGCAAGGACAAAGAAAAAAAAGGGGTGGCTCCAAAACGCTTTTTCACCCTGCACTTTCCATAAGGGAAAATTAGAAACCGATACAGCAAACACGGCTTAACGAAATTAGACCAAATTTGGCAGTAATCTAGATCTTTTCCCAGAAAGTGTGCTTTTTGTAACTTGGTACAAATTTGTTCAGGAGTTTTTATGAAATTAAGGTTCAAAATGTATAGATATCTGTTGCTGTGTGACTCACGTGCGACCGGCAGATCAAAAGATAAGATCTGATTGGACAGCCATTTTAGATCTCGGGACTTGGTCTTGTGTCGTCTAAAGCAGTGGTTCTTAACCTGTATTCTGGGGTCTTCAGTGAAAATTAAATAATATTAACAAATTAATAAAAATGTATGTAGCTAAAGAAGCAAAATGTAAAATGGAACACTTTAAAATGTTCTGTAATTGTGAAGGAATTTGATATTGGAAATTACAAACTAAGAAAGTATCTTCAAACTGATTTGTGGGAGCAATGCAAGTGCGACAGAATACAGTATGGATCGATGGGTGGCGACAACACAAGTCAGAAAAGCTCCAACCTTCCCATTAAAATTCAGGTTTTTTTATATTTGTTGGAGAATTAAGGAAAATATTTCATAATTTGTGATTTTTTTTCAATGGTTGTTTCTGTATTGTTTTGCAATTCAAATCATAGACATTTCTATAGCCGGAGTGCCCGGCTTTCAGTAATGACTCTGTGGGGTCCTTAGATTCCAATAATGATTCAGTGGGGGTCCCCTGATTTTAGTAATGATTAAGTGGGCGTCCATTGAAGTGAAAAAGTTAAGAACCGCTGGTCTACAGTAAAACAATAAATATAAGGGGGCAGGTTAGCGAAACCTTTCCCCCCAAGGCCAAAAAGATGTTTCTTTCCGTTGTTGATGTACTGCGGTAGTAATGTAGTACGGTGGGAAAAAATCTGAAAAAGAATGATGAAAGCCCTTTTTCAATAATGCCCCCTCTGGGTGGGCCAGGGGGCCAGAGCTTTTTCTATTTTTATAAAATGGAGGGAAGGTGCCACACATGGAGACCACTCTCTGAAGTGGTAGATCTTCTTGGGTGCGACCATCTGGCTCAGGCCAGTGTGTGTAGGATAGGGTCCTGGGACCCTGAAGCACCAGAGAGAAGGTGGGGGGATGCCGCTATGTACTCCCAATATAAACATACAATTTGACCCCCACACCTATAATTTGAGCTTGTTATTTAGAGAAAAACAATAATCAGGACAATTTCTGATTACATAGGCTTATTTATTTTAGCCCTTGCTTTTTTTCTTTTGGTTGTTTCAAATCAAGAATTTAGATATGTATGAGAAAAACACTACACAAATAATCATTAAGCAAAATGTGACAATTCTACATTATTTACAAATACATTAAGTCATACAATACAAAAAACATTTTTTTGCACATTATTTACAGTGATGATGTATCTTAAGATAGTGAAAAACAGGAAAAATTTATGGTGATAACAAGTATCGAATAGTGAAACAAGATGGTGATTCTTTTGAAAAAATCTCCAAGAAGGCTGGTAGATATAGATAAATCAATATTATATCACAATCATTTCTTTGTGTTTTTTTATTTTTTTAGAGGGGCCTTCTTACTGCCGACGCGTTTCAACCGGTTAAATGAATCAACGCGGTCTCATCAGGGCGTTTTCACTTTGTTCCTTGGTCTAAAGGAATTTTTGTGCAAAAAGGAAAAAAGAGAAAAACGTCTTATTTGTGTTCTATTCTTTCAAAACCATTTGCCCATTTCTAACGGTGTCAGAGACACTAA
Source organism: Lissotriton helveticus (assembly GCF_964261635.1). Classification (NCBI taxonomy): domain Eukaryota; kingdom Metazoa; phylum Chordata; class Amphibia; order Caudata; family Salamandridae; genus Lissotriton; species Lissotriton helveticus. Next base: position 1,225,278,902 of record NC_136059.1, on the reverse strand, counting down.
TGTACCTTATGCACGAGTCTAGCTGGATACAGGAGGTTCCACAGCTCCCTTTTCTTATTTTGTGTTGATAAAAACTCTGTAAAAAGAGTAGTATTCCAGTCAAGGGGTTGGCTTGGAGAGGGTGCCTGCACTGATTGTTTGATACATATCTGTTTCCTACCTGTGAGCAGCGCCGTGTGTCTTGGCATAAAATTCTTATTGTTCTTTAAGTCTTTGGGTCTGCGGCCTGCGCGATTGTTAATTTGCGTGCCTGGGCGCCCCTGCGTGAAAGGAGAGCGTTGTTTGTACTTCTATTCAAAATACTATGATGTCATACTTTTACAGTAAATGTGATCAAAGTACCTTGTGGGGGGAGCGAGCGGCCCTCGCTCAGCGGGTATTTCTATTTCTTCAGGTGCCCACACCGTTCAGCTTCAATCTGCTGAGTGACATCCCTCATTGAGTCTCCCTGCTGGTATAATGTGCGCCCGACCGCCATGTTTGGCAGGTTCGCGCCGGAATGCCGTCTAATTGGCCTTTATAATGTAACTTTTCTTGTATTCAAAAGTCAAATTGATTCACTTGTGGGTAATCGGGCAAGCGTTTTTGACCGCATTGTCAGCAGGTCCACGCAACCCATGATGAGCCCGCATGTTTTGCACAAATGTTCTTTCAAACGTTGCAACCGTTCCTATCCCTGTTTTTCGATATGCTGATACAATATGCTACAGGTCCGTAAATATTTCCCAAAAAATCCAATTGGGAGTCGATACGACGATGAGCCCGCATGTTTTGAACAAATGTTCTTTTAAACGTTGCAATCGTTCCCATCCTTGTTTTTTGATATTTTTGATATGCTGGTACAATATACTACAGGTCCGTAAATATTTCCAAATATCCCAGTGGGAGTCTTTCCTTCATACACCCTAAACTGGATGCTAACATGTAACCTAGCAACGCGCCTGAGTCTTTCCTCCAGGAGGTTAGTTAGTTGCCCTGGTTACCAAGGAAGCATTTCCTGGTTCCAGGTACACGCGGAGGACGCCGGCTGCCTGGCTCCGCTTTGATCCCCTCGGGTGAGTTTTTTGAAAGTAGCGGCGGTTCTTTTCCTAAGAATCGAGTGATCCGATTGCTCCTAACGCCTCTTCCCATAATTTGGTGTCTTGCAGATGGCTATCGGATGTTCCTAATTAATTTATTGAACGCACCGATACGACGAATAGATTACCCAAACTAGGAGAAGCGCTGAGACGCCAGCCCGCCTGCTCTCTCTTTTTGGAATTATTTCGCAATCCCCTCGGGTGAGTGTCAGATCTATGACGGTGTCCGCCAGTCATCCCGATAATAATATCTCTATTCCCGATGACTGATACCCCCCATTTTTAATCGGTGTCTTTCAGACGAGTGCCTTGTGAATTTTTTGAGAATATTGAACATATCCAGGCACGACGGCAAGATCGGACGATCTACACCTTAGTGTTTATTTAATAAGGTAGGCTTTTTATGCCACTGTCCCCCACCTTCTGTTTAACGGATTACTAAACGAGGGTTGGTGCCATAATATTAGTCCTTCCATTACGTTTTTCAGACACCTTACCAATCAGGACAAGGCTGCGCCAGGAGACGGAACACGCCTAACTGGGCTGGCCGTTTTTCTACTTGCTCCATCAGGTAATTTAAATAGTCCCATGGGTGTTAATACCAGCTTGTCCTTAGTACAACGACCCTCCTTTTAATATTTCTAATATATTTTTTAATTTTTTCATAATTTTTTCATACTTCCAAACTTGGCCCTAAGGGGCCCCCCTCTTCCTCTTTTTCTAGATTAACTATGTCGGGACTCTTTGAGACCGCTTGAAGTAATGAGCGTTTATTTCTAATTTTGTGCCTAGGAATCAGCCCCACCTTACCCTTCACCCCCCCTCACGTCCTGATGAAGACCCGCGAGTAAGGATCCACTGTCCTACACCTTTGGGTCGAAACGTAGACCATCATCTACCATCAAGAACTCCTATACCCCAGATTGATAATAATAATCATCACGGGAGTCTCTTTTTCATGCAAAATGTTTTGTTTAACATGTGTTTCCTCTTGACCTCCTACATGTGGATCAATGATAATTATGGTTTTACTTATGGATTCATGCTTAATGATCTTTTGATTAGTGATGTATAACTAATTGAAACACACCCCCCTCCCTTGCACTCCCTCCCCCTCCCCTCTGTGGGCGCACTTGAATTTTGTGTATTATAACATTGATTTCTCAATCATTGAATGTCTTTTGGTGCAGTGAAAATAAAAACACTCAGCACCATCATTTGTTTTGATTCCATTTAAATAATTATGTGAAAGCAAATAATTATATTTTTGTGCTTGGTCTGGGACCCCTCCATATACCTCGAGTGACAACGGGGCTCATTACTACATGTTTTTTGCTCGCATTACTTTTTGGAAAAACGCGGTTTGCGGCGGCTGGTTCTTACCTTTAGGTAAAACGAGGAGTGAATCAAAGTCAAGAGATCTCACAGCGCTGTGTGCTTCTCAGTGCATCTAGCGTTTTGCAACAACCGCCATGTTACTATGGGCATGAATTATATTTTTGGTCACATGACCTAGGGATTCTGGGACATGTAGTTCTGGCATGACAGGGATTTTTAAGATGTTATTCTATTTTTAAGGGCCATTTACAAGGGACATACTTCCCCCCCTGATAATCGCGCAGAGCACTATTTCATCGTGAATCCATTTATGTAGCAGACCAGTGTGACCCGAGACATAAGTCAATGAAATTTTGATTAAAGTCTTGAGACCTCCGACAGTGTATTTAGCCCACTTTGGGTGCTATTGAATTTTAGTATCAGATACGCTTCTTTAGTGAGGAGCATTTTCTCAATGTCAGGCGGGCACCTGCTTTGGTTAATGCTATATAGCACTGTGCATTTAAACTCTGTTTCACGGTGGTTAGTCTCTGTAAAATGCTGAACCATGGGTGCATTCGCCACTCTGTTTTTCAGTCTTGATCTGTGTTGTGTAATGCGAGTGCTGACTTGTTGGCAAGTCTTGCCTATATAGATTTTGTCGCAAGGACATACAATCGCATACACCACATTACGAGACCGACAATTGGTGAATCCAACATTTTTCCATTTGATGTTATGGTGGGTGAAATCGCTACCTTCTATCGTTGTGTCGCATGAAACACAGTTGCCACATCTATGGTGGCCGGTGATCGGTTTCAGACCCCATTTGGCCAACAGATCACTCTTTGGTTTTTGTATTCGCACATCTGCACGAACCAATTGTTGGCCTATACTCTGGTTCTTTTTGTAGGCGAATATAGGCTTAGGAAATGGACATTCCAATTCCTCCAACAAATGCCAATTTTTGAGAATCATTTGTCTCACTTTATGAGTGTCTGGACCAAAGGTCGTGACGCAGACCATCTTGTCTAGTTCAGGTTTTTTCTTGTCTTGTGTTAGCAGACACTCCCTCAGTGTGTATCTAGCTCTTTTTTGGGAGTGTTTGAGCAGCTTTTTAGGATAGCCTCTGTTGATCATTTCCCCACAAAATGTTTGGGCATGTCGGTCATAATCAGTTACTTCAGAGCAGTTCCTCCTGATTCTAAGGAGCTGTCCATAAGGGAGGTTAGCCCGGAGGTTTCTGGGATGTGCACTTCCATGGTGGAGAATCGTGTTTTTATCCGTCTTCTTTTTAAAGAGAGACGCTTTTAAATGGCCACCTTCATTGGAGATTTCCACATCAAGGAAAGTCATCCTGTTGTTGTTTGATTCAATAGAGAATTTAATATCATGATGTTTATTATTCAACCAATGGTGAAATTCCATTAGTTCAGTGTGGCTCCCCTGCCACAGGAGCCACACGTCATCAATGTATCGCAACCATTGTTTGATATGCTTCTTGAAAGGGTTGTTATTTTCAACAAATTTGTGTTCGTATTCTGCCATATACAGTACTGCCATTTCCGGCGCATAGGGACATCCCATGGCCGTACCTTTGATTTGAATAAAAAACTCATCGTTAAAGCGGAAATAATTTTTCTTCAGCGTTAATTCCGCTAGTTGGAGAATGTACATTGTTGGCACCCGATGGGGCCTTTCTCTAGTTTCTAGGTACATTTCCATAACTTCCAAGGCTTCCTCTTGTGGGATTTGTGTATAAAGAGACGTGACGTCCATTGTCACCATGATCTCAGTTTGGGCATTAAATTCTGTCCCTTCAACTTTAACTAGAAAGTCGGTGGTATCTTTAAGGTACGAGTTGACTTTGCTCACAAAAGGCTTTAAGAAGTAGTCCACATATTTAGAGATCGGCTCTAGGCATGAGTCGCACCCAGAGACGATTGGTCGTCCTGGGGGGTCATCTAACCTCTTGTGAATCTTTGGCAAGAAGTATAAGATGGGTGTCCTGGGGCATTTTTTAACCAAAAATTCTGCCTCCTTTGGTCCCACATAGCCATTGTCCACACCTGTCTGAACCAGTTCCATTATCGTCCCTTGTATTTGCCTCAATGGATCTTCCTGGAGTTTCCTATACCACACCTGATTGTTTACCTGAGTGGCACCCTCCGCTAGATATTTTTCACGTGGCCAGATTACCACGGCCCCGCCTTTATCGGCGGGTTTAATTACAATTGATGAGTCTTCTCTCAGATTTTTTATTGCTACTTTTTGTCCTTTGCTGATGTTCTGCCTGACATATTTTTTATCTCTTTCCAGTTTGTTTAAAGATGATAAGAGTACTTGTTCTAGCAGCTATGTACTCCCAGCATGGCGATTTTTGACTCCATTTTCCTGTGACTGGAGCTCCTGTGCCAGCGACGAAGAGTGCTGACAGGCAGGGAGCCAGTCGGCAGCGTGGGAGTGGGTTATCTGCCCTGTTATCAAAAAAGGCAGGACCAGGGCACCAAAACACACAAAAAAAACATTGTGGTGCGAGGTCGCACAACTGGGTAAGCGATGCAGGAGTGGGATCTCACACTGCCATTTAAAATAAATTGAAAATTGAAGGCTGTAGGTGCCCAGTGTGGGACCAGGGCACCTGCAACATAAAAATAAAAGAGTTATGACCTCGCTGCATCAATAAAGTAAGCAGCGAGGCTGCTCATTAAATAGTCACTTCACTTAGCTGGAGCGCCTCATAAAGCCCCGTGTGGACTTTCTTTTAAAGATCTGAGTTCTAGTGGTGCCCCAAGAAAGGGCAGGGCACCACCAACAATTAATTTAAGTGTTGTGGAGGTCTGCAGGGAGCACAGCAGCCCCCCAGAAATGTTTTAAGAAAAAATCACAATAAGTCTTCTGGGTCATTGTATGCATGACACCAGAGGCTGCATTACACATGCGGCACATTTTCCTTTATTGAACTGGGTGCACCCTTAAAAAGGTATGCACGGTACAATGAAGGAAAATGCGCCGCATTATGGGGAATTAGCAGCCGCAAACTCGTGCTGCCCTGGAGGCAGCACATTCATGTGAAATACGAAGCGGGTGCTTTAAAGCTGCTGCACATTTCACTATGCAGGCGGCAACCTGCCCGCACTTTTAAAGGTGAATAGAGATGTCATAGGACTCCCTTTATCCCATGCTCAGGGCTTCTTTGCCTCTGTGTCCACGTCGGTAGTACAGCGTGGACTCAGAAGTAAAGGGTTTCCCTCACTTGAATGGGGCATGCCCCCATACAAATGAGGGAATGCCCCTTGAAGATAGCACTGGCGCTTTATGTGCGCCAACACTATTGATATTACAGAAGGGGCCACAAAATCATCTGAAGCCCTTTCTGTAATACCAAAGTGCCCCAGGGGGGTGCAAAGCAGATGCAAATGCCTGTTGCGCCCCTGGGCACTTTATGTAATACAGCTCCAGGACAGCTTTCCATCAAGTACTTCGAGCTGAAATGCTTTTCAGTGGTGTTTAGGGACCTCTTGCGGATAGTTCTATGGCTGCATTACGTGCCTTGATGAGTGCTAAAAAACAGACACAGGTTCATTTTTGTTTTGATTAAAAGCGCTTTATTTAAAATATTTTTGTGACAATTACTATTAATAACCATTACAAAATGTGTATAAATGAATGCAGTGGAATATGGGTATTGATTCAATTGGTTTTGATGGTTGTTAGAAACAGGGTCTCTAGTTGGCAGGGGTATGTACCCTATCCAAAGAAGAGACCACCGGTTCCGTCAGGGTGGGTCTCAAAATACCTTAGACCCCCTCTGGTAGCTTGGCGCAGAACAGGTAGGCTTAGCTCAAGAGGCAATGTGTAAAGTATTTGTGTAACACCCACCCACCATAACACAGTGAGACACCACAAACAGACACCGCACCAGTGATTATAAAAATAAAGGTATCATTATCTCAGTTTTTAGGCAAGAACAATAATCAGGTAAATCCAGTATTTAGGCAGGGTCAAATCACAGGCAGTTCATATAGGCAAAGAGCTCTTATTTGCAGTGTCTTTCTGTCAGTGTTAGGTGTAAAGAAAGCAGTCTTGTAAGATCTGGTAATGTTCAGGAAGACTTGGTGCAATTACCAGTTCAGTCCCAAGTAGGGAGGGAGTGCTCCCAGTCTCAGAAGTTATGAGGGAAGTCTCACGAGTTGGGGATTGAGATTACTGAGGCCCTAGAACGGTGGCACTGTCCCTAGAGCGCAGGGCCTCTTACGCTACCAGTTTGGGGCCACAGTAGTAGGTACGGCGCTTAAATATGCGTGATTGTTAGGTTGCCAACAACGTGGCCTGCGCAATGGCCGAATGCAGCGATTAGGCTCACAGTGCTTCTTCCTCACAGCGCTTTACAGGACAGTTTGCAGAAGAAATAGAACGTGGTAGTCTTTAGGAATCTTTATAGTTCAATAAGCAGGGGGCCCGTCACAGGGAAAAAGTAATTGTGGAGACACACTGGAGATGTTATTCCTGGTTCCCCTCTGGCAGGGCAAGATCAGCAGGCAGGCAGGGCAACTCAACTAGCTTGGGGCGGCAGTTCCTGGGAGCAGTCAGCCTCAGTAGATAGTGGTAATCTTCCTGGCGCAGCAGTCTTCACCCCAGCAGAGTTTCTTCGTAGTCCAGTAGTGTAACCAAGATGTGTGGCCAGGACCCTCCCTTTTATACCCTGCAATCTAGTTACTAGAAGGGGCAGAAGTCTCTGGAAGGGTCTGGGGGCAGGGGTTTTTGGAAGAGTCCAGGGAGTTCTGGGATGTTCCCTGCCTTCCCTGACCTGGCTGTCACAGTGACAAAAGGCGGGCCGTTAAGGCTACAGTGGGCAGCCAGTCACAGCCCATCCAAGGGGAGAAGGTGTGAGTCACCACTCCAACCTCACAGCCCAGGCTGGCTATCAGTATGCAGATGGGAGGGGGGAGTCTTGCAGTGCCCAGCTCTAGAATATTAGCACCTAAACCCCATATATCATAGGAAAGGGTTCCCCACCCCGATTCTAACAAGACCAAACATGACAGACTTATTAGGTCCCAGTCAGATATTATCCCAGAAGGGGGTTCCCAATGTTAGCCTATGGAGGGTTAAGCCTCACTGCAGTAGCAGGGGCTTGTAGCAGATATGCCAGTGTCACAATGTTTTAGGGGAGAGCACCTGCACTTCAGAACTGTTTAGCAGTGGTGAGGCGCCCAGAGGCCTAAGTCCAACCAAAAGGAACGGTAAAAATGGGAGGCACAAGGGCGAAAAAGGTAGGGGAAGACCACCCTAAGACTGACAGGTCCAACAATGGTAAATTATAACATGTGGTTAATTTTATGTGATGACCTCTTATAAACCCAATGGGCCTGCCTTTTTTATATTGAAGTGGTGACCCCCCTGATAAAAGCCAATAGGCATGTGTGTTATATAGTGATGTCCTGAATCCTTGACAAAGTAAGTAGGCCTGCCTTATTTAAAATGACGCCCTCTTATAACGTGATGTTGCAGCTGGCAAACTGTGCGGGTTCTTGACGGCCCCCCTGTTGTACCGCTGGACAACAGGGGGTTAAATGAGGGTTGGGGCCAAAGGCCATGCGTGGTGGGGTGTTTTGCTGACTGCATGGGGTTGGCTGCAGGGCCCAGATGTAGGGAAGCGCTATTCGGTTATAAGCCCCTATGAAGTCAGCACACTGAGTGCAGACTGTACGTTGAGCCCTCTCATTCTAGACATTAGGTGGCCAAGCCACTACTACGCACAGTCAGTGATCATTGCATAGGCTGTGAGTAGACGTCACTTCCTTCAAAGACTGAAGCCCCAGTAAGTGGGTAAGCTCCTATTAAACCCAGTCTACCCTCAGTACACAGTCTGTGCATAGTACCCCCTCTGTTAATAGACCCAAGCCCCAATAGATGGGCAAGCCCCTACTATGCACAGCCAACACTCAGTGTGCAGACTGTACATAGAGTGCGCTCTCTCCAGACATTTAAGCCCCATTAGGTGGGCAAGTCCTTACTATTCATAGCCTGTGTTCAGTGCGCACATTGTCCGAACAGCCCTTTCTCTCGAGCCACCCACGCGCCATTAGGTGGGAAAATCCCTACTATGCAGAGCCTGTGCTTTCTGCACCACACTTCATGGACAGACCACCCCCTCCAGACAATCAAGCCCAATTAGGCATGTGATCCACTAATACGGAGGAGCTGTGTTCTCTGTACAGCTCTTCAAGGAGAGTTCACTCCCTCCACATACTCAAGCCTCCTTATGTAGCAAGGTCTACTAAGTACAGTTAGGTATGTTAGTAACATTTTACTTTACGTTAAAAAACTGAATTAATTTGAGATGTCATCAATGATGTCAATGAACATGCCATGAGTGATGTAATATGTGAGGTCATAAACAGTTCATGGCAGGGGTGCAAGTTATAATTAGCTCAGTAAATTATAATTGGGCAATTTCAGTGGTTTTGTTAGTTTAAAAGTTTATGACATTTTCACCTAATATTAACATCACTTTAATATTTTTTTATTTTCGGTCAACATCTAGGGTTTTTTAATGTAAAGTAACCAATTATTACCACTCTTACCTATAACATCACTTTAATCCTTGTATTTTTCATTGAACATATATAACACATGGGCAGTCACCATTACGTAGTTATAGTTAGGTCAGACTTTTTAAAGGAAGAGTATTTTTTTCACGAATAACTTTGATGACATTTGATGAATCTGCACAAAACTTGCCCGAATAAACTTTGTCGACCTCAGCTTCTTCATGGAAAGTTTGTGCTGATCCATCTGATAGTGTCTTGTGAGTTAGCGATAAAGTGACATAAGTATTCGAGTGTGGTGAATTTGGTTTGTGTTTAGAATGTGGAGTTCAATGTTACATGCAGAGCAATAAAGACATATAAAACCAAGCTCTATGTGTGCCGTAATATTTTATGCCGAGATAGGGAATACATATTCCGATGATCGACAGTACTCTCCCAGATAGTTTTTTGTTTTGCAACAAACTGCTTCTGTCTGCCACATGCACCTCGGTCGAAGTAAAGATTGACGTTTGGCCTATGTTGAGTCAAAGAGCCACTCCAGCCAATGAAAGCATTGGAATATAACTAAAGTTTCACTGAAAAGTTTACTCATCGTTGGCCAGAAACCTGCTAGTAAGGCAGTGAAGAAGGTACTGTGCCACAACACAACACTGAGCTATAAGTCATACGAAATGATAACGTTAAAGGCAGCAACAACCAGGTATAGAGACACGCCAAAGGCAGTGATCGAGTTGAAGTGCTAAAACTGGAAACATTTCTAATGCAAAGGAATGCTTAAGGCAGGATGTTAGACCTGTCATCCTTAGGGTGGTCAAATATTTGCCATTTGCCATTTGTCTCCTTTTTTTGCTGACTCTTTTTGTAGGCCTTAGGACTCTGAGCACTTTACCACTGCTAACCAGTGCTAAAGTGTATGTGTAGCTCCACTAAACATGATGACATTGGTGTATACCTGATTGGCATATCTTTTGTACTGGTAAGTCCCTAGTAAAGTGGTATACAATATGCCTAAGACTTGTACTTCAAATCCAACTAGTGGGCCTGCAGCACTCATTGTGCCACCCACACAAGTAGCCTTCCAAACCTGTCTCAGGCTTGCCACTGCAGTGGTTGTGAGTGCAGTTTACTGCCACTTCGACTTGTCATTCAAAACCACTTACCAGGCCTTAAACTCCCCTTTTATTACATATAAGTCACCCCTAAGTCAGGCCATAAGTAACCCTAAAGGCAGGGTGCTATGTAAGTAAAAGGTAGGACATGTACCATTAGGTTTTGCATATCCTTGTTGTGATAAACGTGATTCTGATTCCTCGTTACAACCTCCTCAGAAGAGGCAAAAGAATCCGACCTCTGGGGAAAAAGAAACTGTTGAACAAATCACTGGGGAAATTGGTAAAAAACTATCGAAAGCTACCTCGCTCACTGTAACGAGGCAGGGACAACAAGGGAAAAAAAGAGCTGGGTCTAGAAAAGGTTCCCATAAGGGGAAGGAAGATGCCAGTAAAAGGTGTGACGCCCATAGTGTCGACCTGAAGAACTTAATGACCTTGGTTGAAAGACTGGATCTTCATGTAAGAGTCACATTAGATCAACTGGGCGCTAGACTGGCCCTTATTGAAGAATCTTTGTCCAGTAAAACTATCCCAGGTAACGACAGGAACCTGACATGCGTCGACCAAGGTCCCGTAAATAGAGGTAAAAACACGCAAACCAGGCAATTATCTGTAGCAGATACAAGTTCCCAAGAAATTAGCGCAGGAGAGCTACCCAACCCTCTATATAGTGTAAATGCTATGTCATTTTGTCATAATAATTATGATTAGCTCTAGAAAGTTAAAATGAGTTCTTAGATATCTTCCTCATCCATGTCAGTAAAACCTTCAGAGATGTAGACTGAAACATGAGCCTTTAACACCAATAACAGTCTGCCAGTTGAATCCCTGTGATAAATAGGACCTTCACCACACAACTCTAATGAACAACTAGAGAGCTAACATTATGTATGACAAGAGTGAGGCACGCCAGAACACCATCTTGAGGGATTCAAAGCTTAAAACTGAAATACATTTCATTCCAAAGATACTGCAGTAAATAAATGAAAGCATGGATTTCTTATTGTAATAGAAATGTTGGTTAGTGCTCTAGAAAGCTAAAATGAGGCCAATGTTTCTGTGAACTCTCAAATATCTTCCGCGTCCATTCAAGTAAAACATTCTGACATGCAGAGTGAAATGTGCTTCCAACACTAGCAGCAGGCTTAGTTAACCCCTTAGTAATCAACTGCAGGGTCACCACAGGGTTAAAATAAACAACTAGAACTCTAACCTTTTATATTCAGGAGAAAACTGAGGCACTCTTTAATGCAATTTTGTTTGAATAGGGGCTACTGAAAGTAAAGCCATTCCTGAGGACAAGGCTGAAATATCTGAGCATTGAGATGCTATTGCAGATATGAAACCAGGGGGATAAAAATATAAGGGGAAGTTAGGATTTTTAATAATATCCTGGGTAGTTCCCACTTTTTAGGTGGAGAGCAGAGCACTCTACAACACATCCAACAGTCTAAAACTGCTTCTCCCAAATGTCTGTTTATCTAGCAGAGTGTTTAAGCATAGGATTTGCACACTGCCATCAATGCTGAGCTAGAACAGTGACAAAGCCTTTTGGCATTTTTACAGCCACGTTTTTAAGCACAGGATTTGCTAGTGCCATTCACACTGAGCTGAAAAATGACAGACTTTTACCATTCCAAGGACAGTAATACAGCTTTGGTTTGGTAAAATACCATGCCATCCAAGTCAACCTGGAATAAATAAAAGCAACCACTGACATGTCTCGCTCTTATTTGAGCTTGCCAATGCTTTGTCCAGACACAAAAGAACCCCAAGTATAAATTAAAGCAATACCCTTTCGGGCTTAGAGTGCAACATAAATTATACAAAAAAGAAAGTAGGGACCCTGGCTGGTTGCGAAGATTTAAGGCAGAGAGCAGCTACTTTTTAAGGAGTCTCTACAACTCCACGGACACTCTTAAACCGGCCACCTCAAATGTCTATTTTTCTAGCAGAGTTTTTAATCATAGGATTAGCACAGTGCCATTCATTTGAGCTACAAATTGACAAAACCTTTTCCCATTTTACAGGAAAGTCTTTTTTTTTGAAAATCTTTTTATTAGTAGCAAGTCAGTTAAGGACCAATACAGTATTTCCAACATAGGTAAAAGTGCTTCCATGTGGTATCCTTACATATCAACAGTGTGTATTCCAATTATCATATTTTCTTTACTATACAGTCCCATTATTCCAAACCCAACTCCCTCCACCCCTACCCTCCCCTTCCCGGCACTGTTATTCAATCTTATTCGACATTCACAACACACGACTCCACTTAGCACAACTTACACCTTATTAGTGTTTCAACACGAATCTTTGGGGATTTGTACAGTATAGTACACATAAAGTCTTCAATCTCTGCACCCAGAAACTAGTCTCATTCATCGGGGTGTGGGGCAATGCCGGCCAGAGGGGAATCATCGCACATTCCAAGCCCGACACTACATCTCCTATTACAGGAAAGTCTTTAAGCATAGGATTAGCTAGTGTCATCCATGCCAAGCTTATAAATGACAGAATTCTTTTACCGTATCAAGCACAATATTACAGCTTTGGATTGGTAAAATTCCATCCAAACCAACCTGGAATAAATAAAAGCAGCCAAGACATGTGTTCCGTTCTTATTTAAAACTCTTAGAGAGGCATAGGTTTGTCCAAACACAAAATAGTCACCAGTATAAGTCAAATCAATACCCTTTCAGGCTTAGAGTGCCACATAAAATATGTAAAAAGGATATAGGGACCTCTCGTTAGTTGAGTGAGAAGTTTTAGGCGCATAGCAGTTCTATTATATGGGGAACTCTACAATCGCACAGGCACTCTAAAACTGCTTGCCTCAAATGTCTGGCTTTTGGCAGAGTGTAAGAAAGTTGATTATTTACTTGAAGTGGATAGTAGTCTTCATTAGGTAATAATGGCACTATTCCTTACTAGGTCTTTTCAAATAATATTTTAAACCTGAGCCCAACCCTTCGAAACTGTGGCACAGAGCGGACCTACTTAAATGTGTAAAATATTTATCAGTACCAAAATTGTTAAAAAGTAGAACACACAGCACGATAAAAACCGACTCCATTTTATAAATATAGAACTACAATTAATGAGCAGATAGTCACCAAAACAACAAAAATTGGATGTATGGAACTCAAGATATGATTTTTCAAAGTCTTCGATGTTTCTAGCGCCAAACTGCACAAAGTGTCAACTGTGGTCATGCCAGACAGGGTCAAAGTCAAGAGTTACGACCAACCGCTATGGAGCATGAGTTGGATGCAGGGATCAGCTTTGTCCTGATGGAAAGTTTATCTTCTGACTTAGTTGTTTTTTCTGGAGAAAACTCCTCATCACCGAGGTCCTCTGCAGGTTGGGGTGCCACTGTATATGAAGAGGGGCTTCTTAACACGGTTGGTTGAAGCACAGTACCTCAGTGGGAGCTTAGGCTCTCAACGTCAACATTGGGGAAAACTTAGAGGAGACGAACTCTGAAGTCGGCCCAGGAAAGCATTGTTGTTCCCCAGGTTGCTGCTTGGCATTGGTCACGGTAAAATCCTCTATGTTCAGGCTTAATAACTTTTCTGGAGTCAGGATTCTATCAAGTCAAGTCAAGTCAAATAACTTTATTCGGTTATTTAGAGCAACAACCATAAAAGCATTACATACAAAACATATAATGACACATAATTACATAAAAAGGTTAAAAACAACTTGATTAAATTCATTGTAAATGATTATAAGAAAAAAAGTTACAGGCAAGTTGTACACTCAAGTATTAAAAAAGAATTATTCTACAGACATAAAAAAGTTAATATTTTTCTAAAAGTGTATCAGTTGCAAGAACAGTTGGCCTTCCATACGTTTCCTAAATTTGAGTGCTAGTTTTAAAAAATAACACACAAATAAGGTACAATCCCAGCCTAACATCTGAAGATAACAAAGTGCTGGTCTAAATTTGGAAAAATTCAGTTTTTTAAGACAGGGTTTTAGATATAGCCTCCGTGGAGTAACATAAAATGGACAGAAGAATAAAAAGTGTGCCAGGTCTTGCGGAGACTTTTCGTCGCAGCCGCAAGCCGGCAACACTTGTCCACGGTGAGCTCCCTTTGGCACTGCCAGCAATAAGTGAAATAAGTCCAGCCTGAATCTTGTCAGCAGGAAGCGATCGTAACTTGTCATTGGCCATGACAAGTACGGTTCCATGAGCAAAGTTGTTTTTAATAGCACATGTTTGCGTACGCTTCCTTTCATTATTTCGCCGGCCTCCCTGTCTAAGTACCGTGAGGTAATAAAAGCCTTCTTCACAGAAATAACATCCTGTTTCGTAATGGAATTCGGGTTTAAGAAGAGGTCGGGGCGCCCAATTTCCCTGAAGCAGTTACTTAGGTACCTTAACCAAGGAACCTTAAGCCTGTTTTCCCATGTTAGCGCTTCCCTCAGTATTAGCTGGGTAAGAGGGACATCGCTATTTGTCCAACAGTGTAGCCAGTATACTAAGGGTTTTACTGCTATTTTGTCACATAGGAATGGTACACCTAGCTCCTCGTGTACGGAGAAGTTTGCTGTTCCACCAGGGACCCTTAGTATCTTTTTGAGAAAGTTATTTTCTACTATCTCAAGGGCTCCTAGTGGGACATGTCCCCATAACTCGCTGCCATAGCATGCTATAGCAACACTCTTGGCCTGGTAGAGTTGGAGTAATGCTGCCACTGGGCTGTTGCCCATTTTTCTTGCAAAGTTAAGTATTGCAGCATTTGCCCTAATTACCTCTCCCTTTTTTTTCTTCTGGACTACGGGTCCCCAGTTTAGTTGGTAATCGAACAGGACTCCTAAATAGGAGAATTTTTTTGTAGTAGGGATTATAACCCCATTTACATTTAAACGGTTTGATTTTTTGTTACCTTGGCCAACCTTCATTACGAAAGATTTGGAGTTGTTTATGCTCAAATCACGAGATTTCATGAATGTAAAAAAGGAGTTTAATAATGTTTGAAGACCGTTGGCGGTTCTAGACAAAAGGACTGCGTCATCCGCATAAAGCAGAACTGGCAGTCCTCTACGACCATTATAGGGGTAATCTGCTCCTGTACTTAAAAGGTGCTCTTCCAGATCCTTTATGTATAGGTTAAAAAGGAACGGGGCTAAAATGCACCCTTGTCGAACGCCCCGGTGCACGCTGAATTCTTTTGTCACGTTTAAATCCCGTGTGTACCGGACGTTTGCCCTTGTATCAGAATGCATATCTGCTAGTAGATTAATTAAGTTCTGCTCTACACCCATTTTCATCATGGCGGTCCAGAGCTCTCTACGGCTCACACAATCGAACGCCGACGACAGATCCATGAACGCCATGTGAATTGTACCTTGTCGGGCCTTGGTGTACTTCCCTATAATTAGGTACAAGTTCAAACACTGGGTAATGGTAGAGTGACCGGGTCTAAATCCGTATTGGATGGGGGATATTACTTTATTTTCGTCTGCCCATGCGACCAGTCTATTTAAAATTACACCCCCCACTACTTTGACAATGGAATTGATTAAAGATATTGGCCTGTAGCAGAGGGGGCTATTACGGTCTCCTTTCTTGAACACGGGTACGATGGTGGATACCCCCCAAGACTTTGGGCAACCGGAGACCACAGCCGCATTAAGTACTGCGGTGAGGACTGGTGCCCATAGTGACCTACAGGATTTAAAAAGGTCCGGTGGAAGATTGTCCGGTCCTGGGGCCTTATTACTAGTAAGCCCTTCAATTCCCTTTTCGACCTCATTTATTGTGAAGAGCAATGATTTTTCCTTGGATACAACCTGAATACATTCTGCCTGTAACTCATTACTTTTAAAAATAGAACTAAAATAGTTAACCCACTCTTCCTCTGGGATGTTTGTGCCCATGGTGGAATCATTTGAATAATCAAATAAGGGTTTATTTATAATGTCCCAGAACTTTGCACTGTTTCTTAGTATTTCGGGGTCTAAAAGAGACTCCCATACATTTTTCTTTACTTCTTTTTTACGATTTGCAAGGGCCTTTTTATACCTGGCACGCGTAGCTTTTATATGCACCGGGTCTCTTGGTTTGGTTTTCAATGCCAACTTAAGCTCACGGCTAGCCTTAGAGCAATCATTATCAAACCATTTTGGATTACTGCTTACGTTCCCTCTGGTTGTCACCGTTAACATCGATCCTACTATTTGTGCGACACCCTCAAAGGATGCCAAGATTTGTTGCGGTGTTGATTCAGGTGATATACATAGCGAAAATTCAGAACTACAAGTGTTGTTAATAGAGTTATACAAATTTTCATGGTTCACCATTGACCATTTTAAGCGACGCTTCCCATTTATGCATTTTGTGGACCCACGATCCACTCGTAACTTTCGCTGTTCAAAAATTCCCCCACCCATTTTGATACATATAGGATTATGATCACTATAAATGCTCATTTGGATGTAGAAGTTCAGAACAGTATTGGCAAGGTCGGCAGATAATAAAATATGGTCTATGTATGATCCAGTAATGTGACCTTTAAACGTGGGAATAGGGAAAAGAGTTTGGTCCGCCACTGTTGACATTGCTGAAATTAGATTATTTTCATTCATTAGTGAATTTAGATCTATTCCACGCCGCGAGTGGTCAAAGTGGAAACCTTCCAGGCTGTTGCATCCTAGTTGGTTAATGGCAGTCACTCCGGGGTTTCCACATGGGTGTGTATTAAAATCACCAACAAGCAGCAATTGGCGGGGCAATCTCTCAACGTTTTCTCTCAAAAAGTCACATAAAGGCTGTATATTACAATCACCTGACTGGTTAGTTGCATTATAGAAGTTAATCAGGGTATAGGAAGTATTGCCCCTCTTCACCTCCAAAACCTGGATATTTCAGTTACCAGAGTGGTACTCGGATTTGGAGCATGTAAGAGCCAGGTTAACATAGATTGCCAGGCCCCCTTTTGCTCTACCACTAAGTGAGGGTTCTGCTGGAATAAAAAAGCTCTGAAAGCCCTCGATATGTACATTTTTCCCCACCAGCCATGTTTCCTGTAGACATATTACCGCATGTTGTTTAACTAGAGACAGCCAACCAATATCATTAGATTTGTCACAGAGCCCTGCTATATTCCATGATATCAAACTTTCATTGCAGGGTGATGGTGAGCACGAGGTTTTAGTATTTGTGTCTGTGTCGGGCTTTACAGCTAAAGTAACATGCGTTTGGCTTATTTGCCTGTCTGCCTGTTCTGCCACAGAATTATATATTATGTCTACATCTATAGGATTGTGCATGTCTGATGGATTGGTAGAATGATTTATCTGGGCTGGTAAGGCAGGCGACTCAGGAGTAGGTCCATACGTCACAGTTAGATAGTCCTCATGCCCTAGTTCTACACCTTGTTGTCTAGAGTTACTATGAACAGGGGAAAGGAGTGTGTCAGATAGTCATTCAACCCCGTCCAATCCTCCCTGTCCATAAAGGGCGTTGAACCTGTTGGAAATAGGGATGTTATACTGGTTGTTAAAGTGGGTAGGGTATGGATGTTCGTATTGATATGTCTGTTTAGGCCCTTCCCACCTATCTAAACTGCGCCCCCAGTTATTATCAGGCGCAACTATGCCCCATCCATTTGATGTACCATTCCAGGCTGACCTTGTAGGGTAAGTGGGAGAATGGTGCCTTTCCTGCGTTGAGGGGGAAGTATGTTTAATAGAATGTTAGGTAATGTAGCTGCATTCGTAAAGTTTAAGACTACGCAGTCGCCAGTAAACTTTTTTTGGGTTTTGTCCTATCCAAGGTACCCTTCTCGCTGACCTAACTTCTCCTGCTAGCTGGTGTTTCCCATGAGGGGCCATCTGCATATTGCCAGACAGCCAGTGGAGGGCCTTACTTGTCAGTGATGTAAGGGTTTCTATCTGGCCGATGGCCAAAGATGGAACATTTGCGAGTACCAAAACTAGGGGTGAGGCTTCTTCAATAAAATGCAGGTAATCATTTTCAGAATTTATTGGCATTTCAGATAGTTTTGGAGGTGGGTCTTCTCTTAACGATAAAAGTTTATTATGTGTTGCTGGTGTGTGTCCAGGTGAATTAGACTGTGCTACATTTGCACCTCCCTCTGTCCCATTCGTGTTAGGCTCTTTAGTGGTATTGGCTAAATTAGTGACTATAGTTGACAAGTTTGTTATCTCATCCGTTAACATTTTCTGAGCCGTGCCTAGTTTCTTCACTTCAGCACAAAGCTTGTCAAGTCTAGCCACCACCGGTTTAATAAAAGCCTTAAGCTTACTATCAAACATATCCGCTATCCTGCTTAATAATTTGTCATCAACAATTTGTTTGTCACTATCAGCCCCTTTTCCCGTACTTTTGTCCCTAGTTTTTGGTGGTGTTGCAACCCTTTTTCTCCCTCCTCGATTTGTCTGTGCCTTTCTACATTTCCTAATCGCCCGTGTAGCAGGCACAAGAACTGGGGGATCTTCAACTACGCTGTCCACCTGTGTGTCCACGTGTATGGGAGAATCCTGTACGATATCGTCAGGCTGGGACTCAATGTCGGTAACATGATCTGAATCTTGATCAAGCTCTAGGAGAACACTATGATTTTGAATCTCGCTAACATGTGTCTCGGTGTCTGGGATTTTATTTCCTGCTTCCTGGGATGAAATATCTACCCACGGGGAATTTGGTGGTGGGCTCATAGGATGTAGAATGGGAGATTGACTTAATCCCAGCGACTGTCTTCTTTCACTATTGATCTTGGTTACTACATGTACCATGTAATTATCCATAGTGTTTGCCACGACAGTAGGGTTCTTTTTGGGCATCCTAAGTGGAAATAATCGGAGCACAAGTTTTTAAACCGAGCAATTACAATCAAGTTGAGCGCTGGGAAAAAGGGGGGATCAATGATAGAATACAATGTAGATATGACAAGGTACAGGTGATCTTACTTTAGCCAGATGTCTTATTGCCAATACGGGCAGTATGGCGTGCCCAGTCCAGTCTCTGCCTGTCTCGGACTGTCTAAGACTGTCCGCCCTTAGTCCGGGCTTCGTCCGGCGCGTCCCGCGCGCGTCCTCGCGGGACGAGGGACCTGACGTTACAGGATTCTATCAGCGAGACAAACAAGCAAGTTTAGTTGGAACAGCAGTTCGACGTCAGCGGCTGTGGCTCTGCGACAGTCTGGCGGTAGCCTCTGGTTCTTTTTGCAAAAATTTTAAAAAGGTTTTTAAGTGTCCAGTCTTGCAATTTTGAAGATGGAGATAGTACAAAATAACACAGCCAATGTTTGAGGGATTTTTGTACACCACTTGAGGGTTTGGACACAATTTCCCAGTAGCCACCTGCAGGTTCCAGGGCAAATCCAGCTGGAACTGGTCAGCTGGGCTCATCAGAAATGTGGGTTTATTGCAGGCTTTGTGTTTCTGGAGCTGAACATGAGAGTTCTCAACTAGCCCTTGGAGTCCACACCTCTGTCCTGGGTACAAGTGGGGAGCAGGTCTATTCCATGGGCGTTCTCTCCACAAGTTCAACAGCAAGTGCAGTCCTTCTTCTATCTTCCAGAGGTTCAGAGGGTGCAATTTTTATGCTCAGGTCCAGACTGTAAGTGGGGGTAACTCCTTGCCACCAATGAGGGTAAAAGTTACCAGAGATGCCGATCCCCACTTTGGTTATACTTTAAATATTCTACAGTGTCCCTCTGTACTTAAAACCAATAGTGTGTTCATGAAGGGATTCATAAAATTGATATAGCTAGACTCTTGGTGTCCAAATATGCACTGATTGGTCACTTTAAAGAGGACTAGTCAAACCTGATTGGCTGACTTCAACCTGAACAAAATATTATGGCAGCTATTACAGGACTCAGGGTCATGGTCCTTGCATCCTGAAAATTAATTACAAAAAATAATTATAAGGGGCAGGCTGAGCACACCCTTAAAACAAGGGGCATGTGGGTGGGAGGGGCCCAAAGGAACAGCCCCTTGATTTGTTGGCCACAGCAGGGACAACATGTATTGGCAACAATTACATTACTCAAGTCTTGGTTCGTGTTGAAAAATGTACTGTAGTGAATGGCAGGTTATGAGGGTCACAAAAGGAGCACAAACAAAGGGTGATAACTGATTTTAGTCATAATAAAAATAATTTGTTTGTCCTATCATACTCATTTTAAGAGTTGTGGTGTGTTCTAAGGTGATTTTATCCAGTTAAAAATGCTAATCCTCCACTGGGTTTTGATGACTCATGATTGAAAGAAAACAGTTTTGTCTCATGTTTTTCTCAGAGGGCATAAAAGGTGCTCCAGAAGCTCAAATGAGAGTAGATTTTCTCTAAATTCCCACCATTTTCTTGAGCCAAATAAGAATAACGTCTAATATTCTGAGTAAAACATGATACGTACCACCAACAGCAGAGCAGCAGACACCAGTCAGTTAATTCCCTAGTGTTATACTCCAGCCTCACGCAGTGTTCTAATGAACAACAAGAACACTAACATTCTGTATTTATGACAAAAGTATGGAATACCTGAAACCATCTTGTTGGATTCAAAGCCGTAAAATGTAAAGCATTTCCTTTAGAAATGAACACAATGAAGGTGTTTGTTTTGTCATAGCTAAAATGAGGACATATTTCCATTAAGTTCTGAAATGCGTTCCTCATCCATGTCAGCACAGCATTCCGACATGCAGACTGAAACGTACTTTCAAGACCAGAAGCAGCCTGTCAGTTAACTCCCAAGTGTGCTATTGAAGCGTCCCAGAGTACTCTAAACAACATTTAGAGTGCTAACACGTGTATTCAATGAAAAGTGTTAAATACCTGAAACCAGCTTGATGGGATTAAAAGAGAGTTTTACATGCACAATTGTATTTACACTGTGACATTAACATGTAGTTGAAACAAAGACATTATGTTGAGGAAACTGTGCTTATGCTAACATTGGCTAACCTAGGCCTTGATTCCAAATTGGTTGGTGCTGTTTCTAGTCATCTTTTCAGCAGCTAATCATCTTTTTATCTCTGTGTTACTCTGCACACAGACAATTCATGCACATGCTACTTTGTACACTATGTTTTGATGTATAATGTAACTTTCCCATATACAGAATGGCATTTCTTTCTTTAAAGTTCTGTAGCAATATGTCCCATTGAGAGTGAATTTTTCCAAGGTCTCGCCTATTGTGACCATTGAGTGATTTTTTTAGAACCTGTCCTTGTATATTAAGTAACAACGTTTGTACTAATAACTGAGGTGAATTAAGAGCAGCAGGGATTGGAACTACGTTATGTGAATTTGTGGGATGATGTTGAAAATTTTAACTCAAATGTGATTGTTTTAAACCGAGTTACTCTTACACAACTGAATTAACCCCTTGACCGGGGCGCAAATTCCGCCGCGCTGCTGTGGAAATAAAGAGTGGGCTGGGTTCGGACGCCTCCTGCCGTCCTCCGCACACGCCCACTGTGACGTTGGATGGCCGGGGGCCGTCCAACGCATGCAAGGGGTTAATGTATGACTTCCAATGTGTACCGCAATATAAAAGAAGCCTCTTCTGGCGGAGTCACCTCTTCTCTGCCTTTCAGAAGGCAGCCCCATGTCGGTCTGACATCTGATTTATGACATTAATTTATTCTTTAGAGTTTAACTATATCTGGTTCTGCTTATTCATATCTTGCACTATATTCTGAGCTGCATGATATTTTATTTATATAAATAAATGATTGACTGACTTAAGCCACTGTGTAATGATCTGTACTTGAAATAAACATTTGTGGTTTTATTAAATTACTTGTCCCATTTTCCTTGTAAAGCCTAATGTGCTTTACATCTTGCATTTTTAATTTGGTGACCATCCAGTTTAGGAGCAACAAAATCCGTAGGGGATTAACACCCCTCCCGGTAAGTCAAAAGCGCTTTAAATTGACAAAAAAGTGCCATCCGTTGTAGTAGCAGAGAATGGTTGGAGACTGGATCTGGATGGTCAGAAAAACCGTAATGAATACTCCAGTTATTTAAATCCAGAAACCAAAGTTACCCTGATCGACTTACTAAAGATCTAGTTGTGAATGCATATTAATCCTGATTTGTGATTGTTTATTCTTTGGTGCACAGGAGTGATCCCACTGGTCACGAGTGGGTCACCACTGACTGAAATACTGTTTGTGGTGTCTTTCAGAAGAGATAGGTTTCTTTTTTGCTTTCTAAGGTAAAACAGAGAAGAGTTGTTAATTGTTAAATCATTTTAAGTGTGTCGAACTCAGATCCCACATTGAGGCAAGTATGTTTATATTTGTTGGCTGTTGTGCGCAGACAAACAGTGTGGTTCATTAACCTTTGAACTAGAAGGGCTGCAATTGGTTTATTGTGCTCTGAGTTGCACTGTAATTGGCTGATAAAGGGCCTGATTATGAGTTTGGCGGTGTGGGAGTGGGTTGCCACGTCAGCGCCCCAAACTCAACCATCCGCCAGGTTAGGAGTTTTCTCCTGGTCTCATGGGCGGTCTCACCGCAGTTGCATGCTAAGGCTCATATATGAGCCTTATGAGCCTTAGCACGGCACTGCTGTTTGACCGCCAAAGCTCATTCCTGCATGGCATGGACTGGTGCAGTCCATGCAGCACAGGAACAGGGGGCCTACAGACAGGGGGGCAAAGCATGTGACCGCCTGCATGCACCCCCATGCACAGGGTCACAGGGGGCCCTGTCGGGCCCCCTGAATTTCCTGACTGCCACACTTTTCATGGCAGCCTCACCGCCATGAAAAATGTGGAGGTCTGGAAACTCAGAATATGCTTTGCAGTGCTGCAGCGGCACTGCCAGCATATTGCTACCCCAGACCGTTGTGCCACCGCTGAGCGATCACGGATCCCCAACGGTTGTCCTATGGCGGTCCAACCGCCATACTCGTAATATGGCGGTCGGATCGCGCTGCACTGCCACCATGAGTTTGGCAGTCCAGAAAACTCGTAATTTGGGCCTAAATCATAGGGTCTCCCTACCTCGAGACCTTGGGTCCCGACCCCTACGCACAATTGCAACAGGGATTTACCATCAACTTTATATACATTGAAAAACAATGATTAAATTGAGTTTGAACATTTATTTCGACACCATAAATATTCATTCATTTGAATTCTTTTAGTAGATCATGAAACATAAATTTAGTAATATACATTCCAAAATTTCATATGTACATGCAAAAATTTCATTTCAACAAATTCTTCTGTGCTTTCTTGGAGATGCTCTATGCATTTCGGGTCACATCGGACCCTTCATCAGGAGCAAGTGCCATTTGAGTCCTCCTAATTGCTGCACTCGTGAATCGAAGGACTTCAATAATCTAATGCCTGCCGCAGAACATCTCTAGGAAACTTTCGTCTTCTCTACGCCCAGGAAAGGGACTACAGTCAAAAACCCGGATCTTCCTTCTGCTGATTAACACAACTCCACTTTCTCGAGCCTCCGTTAGATGCGACTCAAAAGTGGATAACTTCCATCATTTTTTAGCAGGTTTTGAAATTCTTTCACACACTATGAGCATGCCTGGGGAAGGGGGGGGGGATTGCATGCTTGGTGCAGTCCTAGTGGTAGACCAGAGTGGCCCATATGAAAAAGATGAATTGAAGGGCCACCTGGTATAATTTTACATCAGTACAGGTGCTACCTGCTCTGCGGTTCGTCCGATCGAGGTTCCAAACCTACCCCACTCAGGAAAATAATTCAAAGTTGTAGGTATTTCTAATAAGCGAATAACTAACCAAGTTTCATCAAATGCCCCTGCAAGGATTGGTCCAACTGAAAATAACTATGAATTCATAATAAATTAGACGAGTCCTGATAATTTGTTGGGAAGAAACCATTCGTGCAAAATGAATTGCATGATTTTCTGTACACCACATGGGAAGGCAATTCAAACCCAAGATGAAGACACTGACTTCAAAATAAAATCACAAGAGTCAGATATCTGTTTTTTCCCTATTTTGACAAAGGGAGACTTACCTCCTGATTTAAAATGTACAATAAGGGAGGAAGTTTGGGATTTTACCAGTAAAGACATCGGATTGATAAAAGATGTTGAGCCAGTGAAAATAAAAGTGAAATCAGATGTGGTTTATCCCCGAACCTCCAACTATGATTTTATTACAGAGGCAGTGTCAGGAATGATGCCTGTGATTGAGCAAATGATCAATCAGGGCATTTTAAAGGAAGTTATTGGGCAGTCCCTGGAACTCGCCAATTACGGGACTTCAGAAGGCAAATATCTCATGGATAAATAGTACAAGATCTTAGAAAGGTTAACAAAAATGTAATTCCATGTTGTACTGTGATACACACTCTATTGGATGCAGAATGCTTCGCAGTCATAGACTTGTGCCAAGCGTTTCTCTCCATCCCTCTTCAAGAGGACAATAAGTTTCTTTTTGCATTTAAAATATTTTGAACACATTTCTAGTGTGGTGTAGAGTTTGCCAAGGATATACAGAAAACACTTCCAAATGTAATCAGATATTGAAGAGAAATCTGTAGACTTTACAGTTGCCCTGTATTTCAGTGCAGGTTCAATACATTGACTTATCATTTGTGTCTGCGACAAATAAGAGTTGCAGATTAGAAACAAATGCCTTGTTGAATCATCTCAGAAAATGGGTGGAAGGTGTCTCTTAATAAATTGCAATATTGCAAGAAGGAGGTCATCTATTTGGGACACCATATTAAAAAGAGAGGAATGATGGTGTCAAAAGAACTAATCTCTACAATTTTTATAATGAAGCCTCCCACAGCACAAAGAGAAGTGGGGATTTTCCTACGAATGGTAAGCTACTGTTGTCAGTGGGTTCCTAACTTTTCCCTAGAGACAAATACTGTATAGAGGCATACCCACAATGATGTTAGTGATCCAATACCCAGAAGCAACAAATGCTCGAGTGCCTTCCCAGAGTCCAGCGATAAACTCTGCAACGCAACAGCTCTAGGAATTATTTTTTCCTCTTCTGTCACAAATGTGACAGGTGCGTGTTGTCTGAGTTGGCACAGACTAATGAGCAAGTGAAACAGGCAGTGGCCTACTTTTCATCCACACTGTATTTGATGGCCACAGCACTTCTGGGTAGCCTGAAATTGGTGTGGCAGTCTTTGTGGGTATCCAACAGAGCGAAGGAACTGGGATGGGTTACACATTCATTTGAAGATTTCTCACTAGGCTGAGATTTTGCTGACACATACTCTTAAACTCAGCATATGACAAACAGCAGTTTGTCAAGATATGAACAAGCAATATTGTCAGCCGAAAATATTTCCCTTAGACAATGCAATGTTTTGAATCCCAAAATACTTTAGTCTATTTCAGATCATGACGATGAAGATACAAATTTCAACCACAACTGTCTGGATGTCACAAAATTAGGCATCAAGCCAAGAACAAACATACTGGATGTACCACTTCGATTTGACACTATTCGTAGATGGTTCTTGCTTGAGAGACTCATATGAAACATTGAGAGCAGCATATGCACTAGGCACCACATCTGGTATGGTAGAAGCATTCTATTGAGAAATGTAAATGTAAGCTCAGCACAAGTAACTGCATTGACTGCACTAACAAGAACGTGCTCTGTGACCAACTATTTGAGTGTTACCACCTTCACTGAAAGGCAGTGTGGGTTTGGCATGGTCCATGATAACGGACAGTTATGGTCCCAAAGAGGTTGTATGACATCCTCTGGTTCCCCGATCCACAATTAAATGTGCATTTTAAACCTTGCTGAAGCACTACGTTAACTACAGAAATCTTGGTTGTGAAATGTACTGCACATAAGAATAGTATTGACATGGTCACATCTAGCAACAGATAGGCTGATAACATGGCAAATTACTGCACTCTTGAGTCCAGCACATTCACTATAGAAGAATCATGTCAAACTGACGGATCACATAAGCAGGATGCTGTTGACATCAGGCCAGCCATTTAGAGGATGATTTTCAAATACTTCACACTGGATTTGAGTAACAAAAGTGACCTTAAAGAAACAGACAGTAGCACTTTGTGCTGCTTTACGTTACTTTGTGCCAAAGAGATTTTCCATGGGTGTTCCCATGCAATCACCCATGGTTTTTGACGCAACATCCTATCTATTAACAAGAGTATACAAGGTTTTACACCAAATATAATGGTACTTTGAAGCAGGCATTAAAAGTAGAATTGCATTTATTTCTCCTAACTTTTCTAACTTTGCATGTGTGCTGCACTGTACAGCACACATCCAAAGTGGGAAAAGTTTTCAAGTTTGTCTAGGCATAATATTTTGCACAGTACCCTTCCAGTAGAAAACCTATGCTAGGCATATCACACATCCGCTTACACTATGGTGCAAAGGTGTGTGCTTGGCGGTCAGCAGGATAATTCTGCACCAATGTTATTGAGTGAGCAGGATAGTGCCATATCCCTGTAGCAACAGTGCGTTTCTGCTCTCTCCCTGTCAGACAACACAGCAAGGTAACTCTGGGTGCTCCGCTGCATTCTGTGACATATTTCTAAATCTTTAATGCGCTCAGAGAACACAAACAAGAAGCATCCGAGAATGAGAAAGAAAAGTGGGTAATAGCAGTATGTATCAAAGATTGAAGTGAAACCTGGGTTTCAAATGATGGTACACCTGTTTTACCAAATTCCATGTTGCATGCAGTGGCGCAACACTTTCATGGCCCTTCGCATGTTGGAAGAGATGGGATGATTCGCATATTTCAAAAGTACTAGTTTACCCCCTGTTTTGACTTACAGCTAAACATTTGAGTCTACAATGCATTACTGGTCGGCAACTAAATGCATGCAAGAAAACAGCCATTACCATGATTCCCAAAGGAAAGTTAGACAGCTCATTCAATTGTATGCAGTTGGATTGTTGAAGATACTGGTTTGCAATGGGTTGAGATATACTTAGTAGTAGTACGCATCTTCTCCAGGTGGGTCAAGGCGTACCTAACTAGAAGTTGCAGTAGGCTCAATATTGAAAATCTGTAATTGTGGGAGATGATCTCTAGACTTGGTATGCGAGTTTCTTTACAATTGGACCATGTGTCACATTACTAGAACACAG
Organism: Lissotriton helveticus; assembly: GCF_964261635.1. Lineage (NCBI taxonomy): Eukaryota > Metazoa > Chordata > Amphibia > Caudata > Salamandridae > Lissotriton > Lissotriton helveticus. The sequence continues at coordinate 1,225,251,750 of NC_136059.1, read as the reverse complement.
TCAGAAAGTTACTTTGTAGAGCCCTCAAAACTGACCAGAAATGTCATTGTAGCTACAGACCAGAAGCATCAGGAGTTGTTGAGCAAGTTAACAGTTTTTTGTAATCAAGGATTGCGAAGGTGTGTGCCTCCATCTCACTCAAATTGTCAAATGCACTTCCATGTGACTAGATGAGCCTCCGAAGCACAACAAGAAAAAGAACTGGACTCTCAACACATGCAGTACTGATGGGGTGAGTTTTGATCATTCATTCTATCCCGGCATCTACGCTTGTAAGTATCACAGATAGCATTCTTCTTGAATATTGCAGGGGACTGGCTGATATGGTGTATTCTATCTCTTGACAGGCCAACTTGGCGACATCTTCAGTGGGGCAGGAGCAGTGCCATGGCTTCAATCCTAGTGATTGGGTTTTTGGTGAAAAAGCATGTTCACAAGCCCTGTTTGGAACCTCACAGGATAGACCCGCACCAGGTGACTGTTGTGACCAACACTATTGTGAAATGTGCCAAATTGCCACAGTGGATACATGCATCACACACAAAGAGGGTGAGATGAGCTGATGAAGAAGTGGTGGCCTATCAAACCCCAGTCCATTGTGTGGATCCTGAGGGAGAAGAAGCATCAGATAAGTCGCTGTAGGTCAAGGTGAAGATATTCAAGAATCTCAAGATCAGAGAAAGAACTAGAGGTCAAGATTTAAGCTCTATATCTCCAGAAGCCGCGGTGAGTCTTGGATTCCCATGTGAGGTGAAGATGATCAAATCAAAAACAGCTCTCAACCTGTGGTAAAAGAAGTAATGATGGAAAACGGATTTGAGGATAAAAATGAGTACTATGAAACTGAGCCAGTCCTAGAATACTGGAGAAAGAACAAGGACCAGAAACAAGCGTAGAGGAAACAGAGCAAGTACAACAAAGTGACAGCGATGGTGACCAGTCAAATGAGCAAAGTGACTAAGAGTGCCTGATAAAAAGTATGTATCTCTTGAATGGTCATATCTAATCCATGTCCAGCAAACTGAACAATCAAATGAGGAAGTAATCGATTTGACAGACTATCTAATCCTTTTTTAAAGATCGTCAATAAGCATGAACTGATGAAAACCAAAACAATCATTCCTGAATAATTCCATGATGAAATACAGAACTGAGATTTGAACCAAACTTTTGAACTTTGCAACACCTTTTGGGCCTCATTTATGAGGTTTTGGCTTAGGGCTGCACTGCAAGGAATCTTGTTAGGCTGCCCTATGTCAAAACAAAAGGGCAGCAATGTCCTGCATTTATGTGATAAAGTGCATTCCTGTCCTTTTCCCCAGCATCGGTGCACAATGGGCTGCCATAAGCAAACACAGGCACCCGTGTCTGCGTTGCGGGGCTGATTGATTTTGTGCAGGAAAGGACACCTTCTTGCACAGCATTAATCAATTCAGGTGATGTCCTCTTTCTATGTGTGCTGCAGAATGTACCACACAAAGAAAAAGGAAAAAACGAGGAGAAATGAAAACATTTCTCCTTGTTGTGCCTCCTTCTCAGGTTTACGATTTCCCGTAAATCTTGGAATACTTCTGATTCAATAGGTGTTGCGTGGAAACACCCACAGCAAAGCCCATGGAATGCCCTTTCACGCAGTGTTCTGCGTGAAAGGGGAACATATTTACAAGGCCATGAAAAGCCACAGAAAGTGGCTTTACGTGGCCTTGTAAATATGCCAGGGCACATTGCGCCACCCGAATGTAAAAAAGTGACATTCCGGTGCCGCAATGGGCTTGTATCCAGTCGAACATCCTACGTTATCCTTTTTGAAAGGCATTGAGCACATGAACCATCTGTCCTGTTTATTGATTTTGCACCATAAAATTAGTGGTAAGATTTAATTTTTTTAGCGTTTTTCATTGAAGAAACTTGGCAAATAGCAAGACAAATTGATGCAAGTTTTTATAATTAATCCTAGTAGTTATGATATTAATATTCATAGTTGGCTTATTAGTGGAGCTAAACATTTGATTTGGACCTGTCTCGCCTAAAACTAAAATGAACCAGATCTTGATGAATAGTAAAAATAATGTAGGTAATAAAATGATTCATGGAGACAATACAGTATGTGATTTTGGGAAGAACATATATTTTAGTTTGTTGGAAGAATTTTAAAATATATGAATGTCAGTAATTGCTATATATGTACTTTACTGCCTGCTTCAGCAGCCGAGGGTGTGACCTCCATATCATGTAATATATTTATAACTATGTTTTATCCACATTAATTATTGATATTTTTCTTTCTGATAATAGCATTTCTTTGGAGAAAGTGCCTATTATTAGTATTCTGAATTACTTTACAGAAATAAAAAGTTGGGAGACGGTGTCAAAGCGATTACAAATTAACCAAACTAACAGCACATATAATAAGCTTACATGCCAACTAAATTAGATTGAAAATGAGTTTATGAAGGTGTTTAACGAAAGGAAGGCGAGAAGCTGCAGAATTTGGGAAAAGGCAAGATACCTTGAAACAGAGAAGGAATAGGAATAATTCTGTCACGCTGAAGGAGCCACAGCCTGACAAATTTAGAAATGACCTCCAAGCATGCAGTAATATCTGAAGCATTTACAGAGTTCGCCGTCACAGCGGTTCCTGTCAGTGTTTTTAAGTTTGAAGCACAGTTCCGTGGCAGGATTTTATTACAAAAAAGGCCTCCCTCACCATGGGAGTTATCTCTCATGGCGAGGGGGACATTGGATAGTTTTCACTGTACCTTACCGCCAGAGTTTTACTGGCAGTGACGTGTAGTGAAAATTGACCTGTTTGCCGCCAATCTAAATTAGGTGGGCGGACACAGATGTCGACCTCTGATGGCCCTTCCTAGAGTTTTTTTTTTTTTTTTTTTTTTTCATTGACCTCCATGCTCGTCATGCCTCTCTCTCTCTCTCTCTCTCTCTCTCTCTCTCTCTCTCTCTCTCTCTCGCTCTCTCTCTCTCTCTCTCTCTGTATCTCAATAATACAGCAGTCAGAGCTCAGGCAAGAGTAATGTAACATCATCTAAATACTCGTCATATCTTATAACAGTATTCCACCTTCATAACATGGAGTCTATTACATTGCACATCTCTTATGTAGTAGACATTCACAAATCAGAATAGGAAACACCACGTAACATAAATTAACCAATGATTCAAACAGTAGGTTCCAGGTGCGCTGCCATACTGCATCATAAAAGAGAAATAAAGAAGAAAGAAAGTGGTGAAGGAAGGGACCAGACCGGGGAGGTGTTCTCATACATCCTTATGTACAACTAGGGCGTACTTGTGTAGTAGGGTGGGACTATGGATATTGCAATTCATGACCCCTTTCACAGGAGGTAGGCAACTACATTCATACCCGGTTCCTCATGACACCTCTCTCCCGTTCCCCTCCCGCTCACAGAGCCTGGAATGTCCGAGGGCAAAGACCCATAATCCCAGGATTTTCAAATGTCTCCAACACTTCCGACCCGTGGTCGAAGTGGGGAAAAAAAGTAGGGGAACTGTGGGTGGAGAATCAGGGGGCGGAAATAACCGAAGATTGAATCAGTGGGCGGAGTCAGGGGTGTGGCTAGAAATAGCAAACCATACCAATTTTTTGTACGTTTAGCATTTCACTGACCAGTTACAGCTTAAAACGTTATTTAATTAAAACAATGGATAAACATGTTTGAGGTTTAATTCAGGAAAAAGCAAACACTCATAGGGAATACAGGTTTATGTAAAGCGTGTGAAATATAAGCAGGAACAACATGTTACCTTAATGCTTTTACTCATTGTTCAGAAATCCATGATTATTTTTTGTCTCAAACATTGAGGTCATGAATACAGGGCTCCTCCTGTACACATGTGTTAAGCAGGGCTCAGAAGAGAAAGGGACTCTTCAGGAGAATCTAGACTCACGGAAACCCACAAAGGCTCCTTCATATTCATGTCAGCCAGCTAGCTGCTCAATCATAATATAGCAAAAAGAACAACTGGTGGACAGAATGCAGAAAAATGTCATACATTCACCCCGGTACTGAGATCTGGGCCTAAATCCATTGTTTCTTTTCTCACCATCCCATTCCAGTTTGGACCCAGCCATATGCAAATCATTCTTGGTCCTGCACCCAATGGGAACAGTCCAGCCCGAACTGCCAGGCCAGGTCCTCCCTGGACTGGAAACAAGCATCCTAGGACCGGTTTCGGGCTTTCAGCCCTTATCAGCCAGGATAGCTTGATTCCAGTGGCATGGATAGCACGGGACTCATGTCTGAGCATACCTGTCCCACTCGGGTGACAAATGCAAAAAAGAACAATTGATGGACAGAATGCAGAACAATGTCATACATTCATCCCAGTTCAGAGATCTGGGCTTAAATCCATCGTTTTTTGCTCACCATGCCATTCCAGTTTGGACCCAGCCATATGCAAATCAGTCTAGATTCTGCACCCAATGGGAACAGTCCACCCCGAACTGCCAGGCCATATGTATACAAGTGTCCTTTCATTCAGGAAGTGAACACAAAGCAGTACCCACTGAACTATGCACATAACATATTGCTCTTTGATATGCATGGTACATGTTCTTTGCAGCAGGCATATTACCACTCTGCACTACCTTAGATGAGTAAAACAGCCACTAGACAAAACATGCTCCCATCTCTCTCCAGCAGGTACATTGATCACCAAAGTTATCTTGGCACTTGTATTGTTGACCGAAACCTGCTGAATATACAAAGAACTTTGCAGTGTTTTTAAAACTCCTGCACTTCTACAAAACCGGTCCCCCCAAACTAAACTGGCCCCCTACCCTTCAAGTCGCACTGGGAAACGCCTGTTCCTGCCCTTTCACTGCTCCTGTCCAGTCAGTACTCCTGCCTATGCTCGATCAACACTCCTGCTACATCAATTCCCCTGCCCCCTCCCTTCTCCTGCCCCCGTCACCGCTCCTGCCCCCGCTCCTGCCCCCATCACCGCTCCTGCTCCCGTCACTTCTCCTGCCCCGTCACTTCTCCTGCCCCCGTCACTTCTCCTGTCCCTGTCACTTCTCCTGTCCCGTCACTTCTCCTGTCCCTTCACTTCTCCGTCTCCTGTCCCGTCACTTCTCCTCCTGTCCTTTCACTTCTCCTGTCCCTTCACTTCTCCTGTCCCTTCACTTCTCCTGTCCCTTCACTTCTGACCCGTTCACTGCTCCTGCCCCGTCACTTCTCCTGCTCCTGTCCCTTCATTTCACTTCTCCTTCTCCTGTCCAGTCACTTCTCCTGTCCCCGTCACTTCTCCTGTCCCCGTCACTTCTCCTGTCCCAGTCACTCCTCCTGTCCCCATCACTTCTCCTGTCCCCGTCACTGCTCCTGACCCGTCACTGCTCCTGCCCGTCACTGCTCCTGCCCTGTCACTGCTCCTGCCCGGTCAGCACTCGTTCTACACTCTCCGGCGTCATCTGCGCTCTGCCGGTAAACACCTGGTTTCTATATCACGAGTGCAGAGGGCCCGTGCTGGTGGTCGCTCGTTTCGCGCACTGGCTTCCAAGCTCTGGAATGACCTTCCGTCTCATATACGGAGCATGGATAATTATTTGACCTTCCGGAGAGCGATAAAAACCCATTTGTTCTCGCAGTAAGCTTTCCTTTTCTACTCTTTTGTCGTCTCTGCCCCCTTGTTTCTCGTATCTGTGTGGGATTCTTTTGCAGTATTTTTTGTTATTGTTGCTCAGCGCCGGGACGGCCCGTTGCTGGGGCAGCTGTGCTCTTTACAAACTATCTCAACATAACATAACATATTGAATGGAAGGAAGGGTGAAAGGATGGATGAGAGGATAGATGGATGTGTGGGTAAGAGGATGAGTGAACGGATAGGTGGATGGGAAGGTGAAAGGATGGCAAAGTAAAAGGATTGATAGATGAGTGGGTAAAAAGACAAATGAATGGATGGCAGTGGAAGAATGTATGATGGATGGATAGCAGAGTGAATGGTTGGTTGGCAGAGTTATTATTATTATTGGGCATTTGTAAAGCGCCTGGTTACGCCACTGGCGTGTCCCCGCGCTATAGTAAGCGAGGTGGCTGTCCCCCCCTCTCCCAAGGAAGACTACTTGCTGAAGAGATGGGTTTTAAGCTTTTTCCTAAAAAGAACTTCAGAAGGTTCAAGTCGCAGTTCTAACGGTAGAGCATTCCAGCAACCAGGGGCAAGGTGTCTGAAAGATCTACCCCCCATACGTGCTTTCCTAACTCTGGGGATCTTTAGCAGTCCCGTTTGAGAAGACCGTAGACTACGTGTAGGTTCATAATGGGTCACCAGACTCTGAAGCGGAATGGGGGCTTTACCGCTTAAAATGCGGTGGCATGTGGATAGAGCTTTGAACTCTATCCTCTTCTCCACGGGGAGCCAGTGGAGGGCTTGTAAAGCTGGTTTGGAGGGTGACCTCCTGGGGAGCCTGAGGACAAGCCGTGCCGCGGCATTCTGGAGCACTTGCAGGCGACCCAGGACCTTTTTCGCGGCCCCCAGATATAGCAGATTCCCGTAATCGAGCCGCGACGTGACCAGGGCGTGCACCAGCGTCCTTCGAGCAGAAATAGGGAGAAGATCTAAAACTTTCCTTAAGGCTCTCAGGACACCGAAACACACCCCCGTCACGCGGCTAATCTGGGGGCCAAAGGCAAGGTCCTTGTCCAACCACACGCCGAGGTTCCTAGCCTCATGGCAGGGAACGGGGACCTCACCCAGGCAGGGTGGCCACCACGCCGATGACCACGCAGACGGACCTCCCCCCACCACGAGCACCTCAGTCTTGCTACCGTTCAACTTTAAACAGTTTGCGGACATCCAGATTGCTAGATCTTGCATGCAATTCCTGAAGATGTCCGCTGCAAGGCCGGGAGCACGCGATAGGGAGATGACCAGCTGCGTGTCATCAGCGTAGGACACCAGGCGAAGGCCGTGGCCCTCCACAATAGCTGCTAGGGGGGAGACGTAGATATTGAATAAAGTTGGGCTCAGGGACGAGCCCTGAGGCACGCCCTGGCCCAACTCAATCTCCCTCGAGTAGCTATCACCCAGGCGAACCTGGAAACGCCTGTCGGACAGGAAGGACCCGATCCAGCCAAGCGCTTCTCCAGTGACCCCGCCTTCATTCAGACACTGCAGCAAGATGGAATGTGCTACAGTGTCGAATGCTGCACTTAGATCAAGTAAGATCAAGGCCATTGTTTGGCCCTCATCTGCGCCCTGGCGTAGTGCTTCAACCGCCACCAGAAGCACTGATTCCGTCGAATGACGGGGGCGGAAGCCAAATTGAGAGTCATGGAGTATAGAGGTCACCTCCACGAACTTCATCAGTTGTAAGTTGGCTATTTTTTCCGCCACTTTGGCCATATAGGGCAGGAGGGAAATAGGGCGCAGATTGTCGAGTTTTTCGAAACTGACATTGGCTTTCTTTTGCAGGGGTAGTACAACTGCCTGCTTCCAGGCATTGGGAACACGCTGGGACTTGAAGGAGGTATCTAATAGGTGGCGAATATAGGGTTCAAGTACTTGTAGGCTACCCTTCAGTCGACCAGGGGTGGTCGGGTCTCTCGGGGAACCAGATTTTATCGACCCACAGATGCGGAGGAGTTCCTCCGCAGGAGGGGTGACGAAGATGGTTAATCGCTGTTCCCCTTGGGTTGTAATGGTCTCCTGGTATAAAGGACTATTGTCTGCTTTCTGAGGGAAGGAATTGTATATGTTGGTAACCTTGTTTGCAAAGAACTATGCAATCCGGTCACAACCCTCTGGGGTGCAAAGTTTCTTGGGCACCACCGTGGGCTTCCCTACTGCAATAGATTTATAGATTGAGAAGAGTTCCTTGGTGGACTGTTCAGCTTCTTCAATCTTGTTGCAGTAGTATAGAGATTTGCCCTTTTTTATCAGTTTATGATAATTGCGCCTACATTCAGTGTATTCTGCTTTGGCATGGGACGAGTAGGCAATCCTCCATTGCCTTTCAGCACGTTTACACGCTGCTTTAGCCACCCGCATGTCCTCGTTGTACCATGGAGCCGATCTCTGGACTCGGCCCCCCATTTTTGCCACACCAAGCGGAGCCACCAGGTCCAAGGCCTCCGTGATACGTTGGGAGAGGTTAGAGTTGATTTCTTCAACCCCATCACCCCCAGGATGACCCTTCACAGTTAGTGCTTGATTGAATTTGGCTTGGGAGAAAGCCGCCCATCTCCGCCTAGGGTGTTTATCAGCAGGAGGTTCGGTCGGACACGCTCCCTGCATCTTAATGGTGAATGGGATAAGATGATGATCGGACCATGGAATGGGGATCGGAGTCTAAGCTTCCACTTGGCTCCAGTTTGCAAAAACCGGGTCGAGAAGGTGGCCCATCTTGGGGGTGGGGTGTTGTACTTTCTGATCAAACTGTAGATCTGCCATAGTTTGACAGAATTCACCTGCCACCTTGTCAGCGGGAGTATCTAAGTGTAGATTTAGGTCGCCTAAGACTAGATATTTATCAGTACTTAGTGCGGCCTCTGTGACTCCTTCGACTAGCTTCTCGATAAAGGCTGTAGAGGAGCCAGGTGGACGGTAGATCAGAAGGCCTCTCAGGATGAAGTTGCCGTTTATCGAGACAGAAAAAGCCCCGGCTTCACTGTCCTCAATGATGGTGCGTTGTAACAGACATTGATAGTCCTGTTTATCAGCAATAGCTATGCCACCCCCTCTCCCTAGTGGTCTATCTAGCCTCTGCAGGCAGTAGCCCTCTGGGATGGCTTCAATGATCTCCGGCATGATGAACGTTTGGGATAGGAATAGATTGAATGATGAATACATGAATTAATGGATGACAGCATGTAAAGGTGAGATAGTGGGTGAATTGATGGATGGATATATGCTTGGATGAAAGAGACCAGGGAGCTCTTCGAGTGGAGGATGGGCACATTTACTTATTTTGCTTGGTGTGCATCAGAGGTTTACTGCAAAATGGGGGGCATTCTAATTTTCTGACTACTCCCTTGGTTGAATGGAGCAGTGAAAGCCACTCTTTTAGGGAGTGCAAAGCACACTCTCGTCACGTGCTGCTTGCCATTATAAATGTAGTTCAAAGTTCGGGGCATTTTGATTTTCTGGCTTCTCCCCTGAGCAGAGCCTCACACCTTAAATGCCACAGGATCGCAGAGGAGGGCTTAAGATCACGTTGTCCTCCAGTTAAAGGGGTCTGGCAGTTTAAAGGAAAACCCCGTTCTCTTTATCAAGACCTGTATTTCGAACAATACCCAACAATAGGCATCCCACGATGTTCCCTTGTTCAATTACGTCTGCTGGGTGTTGAGACTAATGTAATATTCGCCGGATTTCCCCTTTAATACTTCACGTACCGAGCAGCAAACCACACACTTATAAAAACACAGCTTAGAGCACTCAGCAAAACAAATATTCCATAAAACGTATTAGAAGAAGCAAGCACCCTCGGGCACGCCTTTGAGAGCCACAAGTGTTTTTACAAGTATACTGTCTATAAAAAATTGCTTGATCGAATGTAATGCTTTTCCTCGTCTCCTCCGCGTCGTCGACGTCAGGGTTGTGTTTTCCAAACAGCAGATTACATTGCCCACAGTGCACCTCTCACGCTAGCCCCGCCCCAGCGGGATTGTTTTAAATTATTGACTAAACATTTGCGGACCCATCTCATATATTTGTTGCACAACGAGCCATGGCCTGCACCCAGATACCAGAGACACCTCATGCAGATCTCACTGGCATATGCTAACGGCAGGCAGAGGGCGGGCGCATTGTCATTGGAAAGGGGATAATCACCCTCAAAAGGAATGACAATGGGCCTGCCCTCAGCCTGTGCGAGCTCAGGGAGGGGCTGCTGCAGCCTCTGGAGTTCAACAGAGAAGTGCGAGCAGCCCCTGGAAGATGAAAAAAAGTTATCGTTTTAAGTAGGACTATTCTTGCCGTCCCGGGATGCATTTTTGAAAGTAAGAAGTAGGGGAACGGACTGAAACAATTTTTAGAAGAAGGGGCACGCCGTGCCCTTCCGTCCCCGCCCACTTCTACCACTGCTTCCGACCATAGTGGCGATATTGTCCTTCTTCGCACTCCTCCTATTCCCTTTCTACGGAGAGTTTGGTCCTCAGCTAAGACCCATTCCCTAACCGTTGGCTCCCACCTGGCTACCACTGGCTCAGTTACCGATTTTCAAGCCATGAAGATCTGCCTCTTGGCCATCACTAACCCCAAATCGAGGAAGTGGCTCCCCACTGTTCTACTTTTCAGATTGCGGTAAGGATCCCAGTAGGCAGACCTCCAAAATACATGGCACCATCAGGGTCAGAGTTTCACTTAGCCTCTGAACTATCAAAAACCAGAACACCCGGACAGTGGGGCAGACCCATGTCACATGGCAAAAACGAGCCTCTGCCAGTGCACGGTGGGGGCAGCATTTAGCCTCCCTCCATAGATCCCAGTTGGCCTCTTCGGTGTGAGGTAAGTCTGGTGAAGATAGTTGAAATGAATGACCTTAAAACAGGAATTCCTACAGACTTTTTGCGGGCAAGCAAGCATTTGTTCCCACTCTTGGTCTGTGAGTTCCCTGCCCATCATCTCATTTGCACCGGAAAGCAGACAATGGTTTCCGCACCATCCCACTGAGTGCCCCATATAAACACTTGACCAGATATCGACTCCTACCCAGGGACAGCAAGGAATGTAAGAAACTGTGCATCTGGGGCTCATCTATTCCAGTATCCCACGTCCGAACCAGAGTCTCATATGTAAGGAACTGGTGTAGGAAAGTGCCCCTTTTTGCATGGTTACCCCCCACTGTTTGCATCTGATGCAACCAGACTAGATGTGCCCTGAGTCCCTGCTAATCTGGTTCCCATGGCCTGTGTTCTTTCCCAAGACACTTCCTTTGTACCCACATTTGGCACATCTCTGGCAAAAGTTAAGCCCCTTGTAAAAGGTACCATGGGTACCAAGGACAATGTGACCAGGGAAGGGCTGCAGCACTTATTGTGCCACCCTTAGAGGCCCTGTACCTTAACACCGACACACTGCCATTGTAGGCTGTGTGTTTTGGTGCACAGAAAAGTGAAGCATCGACATTGGACACATCACTGTGTGCCATGCCTAATACCCACTGCCTGAGACCTGGGTAAGTCACCCCTCTAGCAGGGTGCTCTAGCCCTCAAGTGAGGGCACAGTGGCATGAGACCTATGCCCCTACAGCGTCTAAGTCCATTCTTAGACATTGTAAGTGTAGTAAAGCCATAAAGAGTATATGGTCTGGGAGTTGGTTATTACGAATTCCACAGCTCCATAATGGCTTTACTAAAAACTGAGAAGTTAGGTAGCAACCATCTCAGCACATTACACTTACACTGATGCCAGTGTTGCTGTTAATGTAAAATGCACTCAGAGGGCATCTTGGAGATGCCCGACCAGCCCTGGTGTGGTTCCTGAATACTTACCCACCGTTTGCCACCACCAGACAGATTTCAGTACCACTGGGGAGAGGGCCTCCGATCTCTGGTTCCAGAAAAAAAAGCCCATCCTGGCAGAGGTGTCATGGCACTTCCCCCAGGTTGGGCTGGGTCAACGAAGGGGAAGCTTCAAAGGCCTGCCGCATTTGGGAGGGGTCCCTGCCTTTGCTGCCCCTAGCAACTGGCTTCCATTGGTTCTGGCCCCCACTTTGGGTGGGTGAACCAGGGGGGAAACCAAGCTACGAAGAGAGGTGTGCCCACCTTTGCCAACCTCACCCCTCAGATAGGGGAGGCGAGGAGAAGCACACATCTCAGTGCCCTCCATCTTGAAGATGGGAGGCCTCAGCCAATTAGGGAGAGGCGTATGCCCCCTCCCACTAGAGGGTGGTATAATAGCCGGTGTACCCACCTCAAGGAAGGGACCCATTGGTTCTGACCTGCACACCCCTTTAACGCCTCTAAATTTAGTATTTACGGGCAACCTCAGATTCAGGGAAGAAAGAAGGACTGAAGAGCCGCGCTGACCCAGGAACAAGAGGACACCTACTTCTTTAGTCCCAGCCCTACCGACCTGTCCCAACTCTGACCTGTCCTGCCTACAGCGAAGAAACCGGCAAGTCCAGCAGGCCCCCCAGAGCCCGGTGGACCTGCCCGGCACTCACTTTACGGACTCGGTCTCCTGTGGGCAACAGAGTTGCTCAACAAAGACTCCACGACCAGAATCCAGATTCCAGCGACTCTGAGATTCTGTACCACTTTGCACCTGATGCCCACGGCCCGAGTTTGAGTGGACCAACACCTGAGTAGGTCTCCCCAGCAATCCTGACCTGGGATCTGGTGATCCCCAAACTCCCTCAAGTTGACAGTCTGCAGCCTCAATCTGAAGGCTACCCCCGACAGCAACCGGAGCTGGTAAGAAGAAGCAGACGCCGAAAGACACTCCTGCACCCGACACCCCACAGCCTTGAGTAGCTCAACCGACGATGTCCACGCATCCCCCAAGATCCTAACTTACCTCTCCAGCTGGTGGTCACCTTCAGGAAGCCTCCGTGCCTGAGCCTGCAGCAACTTTGCTGAACCAAAGGTCTCCGTTGAGAAGCACAGGGTCCCCAACGTCTCCTTGGCACCCTGCACCTGGCTGCCGTAGTGCCGCTGGTGGTGCATCTCCTATGCTGGTTATTGGCCCCTGTAGTGCTGACCTTAACCCCAGGAGTTTAGTTCCTACATCCAAGTGGCCTGCTCATAAGCAGTCACTAACCAAAGGCCCTTTTAGCCTCATTGGCTAACATTGGATCCCTGCACTCTGCACCCAGCTGCCCCAGGACCGCTGGTAGTGCAACTCAAGTGCCAACCTAAACCTTGGAGAACCTTGTCCTAACATCCAAAACTCCCACATGTAAGACGTTTACTTACCTGTGAAGCTGATAACCAATTTATCCCCACAGGAACCCATGTTATGAGATTTTGGGCTTAAAATGTTATAAGTGTTGAACTGTTTTGAATGGAGAAAACAGTAACTATAACTCAAGTCAAGGAAAGTTTTACTTACCTTGTATTGTGAGGTCCTTAGATGTGGTATCAAGGCATACCACCCCCAATAATCAAAGTAATCTAAAAGTAACTGAAAAGTTTACTTTAAGTAATTATTGAGTAATATAAACAGATATTCGAATCAGTACCAACCTGTAACAATTGCAAATCCATTTCTTTGTCAAGGTTTACAATTGCAAGTATATTGTACCTACCTGTACCAAGTCCTGTTTAGTTCTAGAAATAAAATACAAGTATCCCTTTTTTTATACTTACCTAATTGGTCTGAATTCAGTCTCCGAGTGTGTGCATCAGTCTTGATTGAGTGAATACTATAAATGTTTAAAATACCCTCTGGGGGCGTGGCTTGACCAGCGATGTGAGTAGACACGTGGCTGCGGAGCTCCCGCCGCCGTTGGGCCCATCTTTGGCTATTTAAGCGGAATTCAGGTGTCCAGACCCGCCACACACCTCCCCGGTGCCCCTGACCAGCTGGGCAGTGCTTCTTGGCGCGAAACCTCCGTGCTCCGCCTGGTAGACGGCAGAAGCGAGCGGCCGGCTCGCTGCGAGAGGGACCGCCCGGTCCGTCCGCCATCTTGTGAACCTGGGGGAGGCGGCCTGCGGCGGAGCCTAGCGGACACTGAGACCGTCGGCGACCGCTGGCTGGAGCGACCCCTGCCCTTCCCACACGGAGAGCCTGCGGCACCCTTACCTGTGGCCGCTGCGGTGAGGCGGGGTGACTGGGTGGGGGCCCCTGAGCGGCTTCTGAGTCCGGAGCGCCCCGGTTCCCGCGCTTCGGGGCGGAGCTGGGAAGCGGCGGGACCCGCTGTCTGGCCCCAGGGAGGATTGGAGGCACTACTAGTCTCACCTCCCCAGCGGGCTGCTGAGGAAGAGCGGCACTGCGGATCCGGGACGGAGAGCAGCGGGGAAGATCGGAGCGGTGCTCTGCTGCGGCCGGTGCCCCTGGGGCACTTTCAAGAGCGGGCGGCGCCAGCCGAGATACAGCCTGAGGGGAAGCACCGTGGCAGCGAGATATCACAGCGGCTCCTCCCTGGGGGTGAGTGCAGGCCTGGTACTGTTGTGAGAGGCACTCTCTGGTGCTAACCCCCCCCGAGGGTGATAGTGGCCTCCTCTGAAGACGAGCGGGTCTGCTCATTGGCCTGGCTGACCGCGCGTTGGAAAGTGAGGCGCCGTGGTCGAGGGATCCCTGGGCTGCCTGCTCTGCCACGTGGGGTGTGTGCTGGGTGCTCATTGCTGCGAGGGGTGACGGTACGGAGCCCGGATCCCCTGAGTGCGCTGAGACTTCGCGCCGGTGCCCCCCACTTCCCCCCTTTGCCTTCGCTCAAGCGGCCTACATCGGGCGTGGGCCCTGACACGGCCTAGGCGGCACCCTGTGGACCGCGTGGAGGATGACGCGCACGAACAGGAACAGCAAGGCGGAACCAGCGCCGACCCCCAAGGGGAACCCGGTGACGGCCATGTGGGGCAAGGGGGGAGTGCCGGCGGCCAGTGGAGGCCCACCTGCGGAGATGGCGGATTCCCCCCCGGTCACGCAAGCGTTCATGGCCGCCTTCATGACTGACCTTAAGACTGAGATCGGATCCCTGAGGTCGGAGGTCCACTCATGCGTCACGGAACTCAGGAAAGAAGTCACGGAACTGGGGGACTGCGTTGACAGCCTGGAGAGAACCGCGGACACGCGCACCGAGGACCAGGAACATCTATGGCAGCGCCTAACGGCCCTGGAACAACAGAATATTGAACTCCAAATCAAGCAGGAGGACTTAGAGAACCGGGGTAGACGGAACAACCTCCGCATCCGCGGCATGCCACTCGGAGAAGAAGGGGAGGACGTAATGGACTTTGTGGCACAACTCCTCCACGAGGTGCGGCGATGAGGATGTATCACCTCCCACACTAGACCGGGCTCATCGAGTGGCGGCGCCCGCGGGGAGATCGGGGCTTCTCCCGGACATCATCACACGGGTGCATTTCTTTGTGGAGAAGGAGGAGATTTGGAAGCATGCTCGAGACAAGCCGGACCTGCAGTACAAGGGCCATAAGATTCAGCTCTTCCAAGATTTAGCGCCCAACACCCTGAAGCGACGACGCGCTTTCCGCCCAGTAACGGAGAAACTGCGGTCCATGAATATCTCATATCAATGGGGCCATCCCTTTGCACTTATCTTTCAATGGGAGGGTAAGCGTAAGTCCTTGCGGTCCTACGACGAGGCGGCGCGGCTCCTCAACATTGCAAGCTCTCCTCCGGGGAGCCCCCCTAGACACCCTCCAAGCAAGAGGACACCGCTTGCCCCGGACTGGACCACAGTGCCGAGGAGACAGCGTGCGTCGCCTGTTGACGCACCGACGACTAGCCAGGCCAGGCAGGATGTCATCGCCCACATTAGAGCGCTGGAGGAGGCAGAGATCGACCATGCGGACCGCTCCCCGGCGGGACGGTCCTCCACACCGTGAGATGGACAGCGCACATGTGTCACTCTACTTGAGGTACTGTTCCCTTGTACCCCTCCGGAGGGCGGGGATGGTTGTGGGGCGGGAGGGAAGTTGCTTGGACTCCTGATTCCCTTGTGCTGGGCCTAGGAAGGTGGGGGCTCCATACCTCCTAGTGTTTCTGGCCAGTCATGTTCCACCAGGACTGTCTCCTGGGGAGTGACATCCCGATGGACATTCAAACCCGTGGGTGTAGGATGCCCTACTCTGGAGACAGTGTACTTTGGCCCAGTTGGCCACGTCTTCACGGCTTAGGCCGTCAGCCCTTCAGGCTGCTGAAAGTTTGGTTTCCTCATTTGACTTTCTTTTTTCTCTTTTTTCTCTCTTTCCTTCCTTTTTCTGTCTACTATGAGGGGCTGAGGGTGGGGGGTGGTGCGATGAGCGGAGGTGGGCCCTCTGGGTGGGGCTATGAGCCGGTGGGTGCTCTGCTGCGCGTAGCTTTGCGTACTAACCTTAGGGACTCCCAAGATGACGAGTGATATGGCCAGACCCCTTAAGATCTTATCACTCAATGTTAAAGGCCTTAATTCACCTAATAAGCGCCAACAGCTCTGGCATTATTTCCTGCAACATGACCCGGACATCATTTTCATGCAAGAGACCCACCTTCTCCAGGCAGATACGAAGCGCATGGCGCACCCTAGATACCCCATCCAATACTGGGCTACGGCAGATACGAAAACGGCAGGGGTGGCAATTTTGTGCAAAGCTGGCATCAGGCGGGGTTCTGACAAGCTCTTCCGGGGTGGTGACGGTCGCTTCCTCAAGGTATCGGTCGAGGTGGGTTCCCGCCGTCTTACGTTGTGCAATGTGTATGCGCCCAACCTGGCACAGGATCGCTTCCTTCGGGACCTTCTGCGTGCTCACGTCCTTCGGGGTGGACCCTCGATTGTTCTGGGGGGCGACCTTAACCTGGTAGGGTGCCCTACGATGGACCGGAGTGCGGACTCCTTTCATGGAGCGGGGGCGATGTCCTCGGCGCTACGCAAACAGATAGGCGATTTAGGTCTCTTCGACGCATGGCGCTACTTCTCCCCCGAAAAGAGGGAGTATTCTTTTTATTCTAGTGCTCACCGCTCTTATTCCCGCATCGATCATCTGTTCGTATCTCATGATCTGCTTTGTGATGTGGTGGATGTGGAAATGTCGGACATATCCATCTCGGATCATGCGCATGTGGAGTTGCTCCTTAGAGATCTGCGGAGCGGTCCTCCTAGAGAACGGAAATGGCACCTGCCCCCACACCTCCTCAGAGATGCAGCGTCGGTTGACGACATCCGCATGGCCATTACCTCCTACTTCGAGTTCAACGATTTACCGGAAACGCCGTTCCCGGTGGTGTGGGACGCCTTCAAGGCTACAATTCGGGGACACATCACCTCCCTCGAGATCGCGAGAGCGCGTGAGAGGAGGGCAGTGGAGGAGGGCCTGGTGGCGGATTTGCGGGGGGCACAGGCGCAGAATCAGGAGGAATCCACCCTAAAGACGCGGAGACACCTGGCGAATCTGAGGGGGCAGTTGCGCATGCTACGGGCGAATCGGGCGGAGAAATCTCTCTTGGCACTAAAGCGCATGCATTTTGACGGGGGGGACAAAGTGGGGAAACTTTTGGCGAGACGACTGAGGGTCAAGGCGGCCAGATCCCACATAGCGAACGTGATGCTCCCAGACGGGTCTCGGGCGACGGCGATGGAAGCTAAAATGAAGGCGTTCCGAGACTACTACGCCTCCTTGTACACGGCGGCTCCACCGGGCTCTACCCTGTCGGAGGAGGTTCTGGAGCATTATGGCGGGACGCGCTTGCATTCCGAAGCGGCGGAAAGGTTAGAGGAGCCACTCTCGCTTGCTGAGGTGACTGAGGACATCAAGGATCTGAATTTGGGGAAGACACCGGGCCCTGACGGCTTACCGCTTTCCTTCTACCGCCTTTTTCAGGGGCAATTAGGTCCTTACCTTCTCAGACTCTTTGCTTCCTTTGATAATGGCCAGGGTCCCTCTCCAGACATGGGAATGGCGGAAATAGCTCTAGTTCCTAAGCCTGGGAAAGATCCGACGCTTTGCTCGTCATATCGCCCGATTGCGCTGCTTAATACTGATTTTAAGATTTACACGAAGGTGCTGGCTAAAAGACTTGATCCCCACATGCCGGACCTTGTTGACCCTGACCAAGTGGGCTTCATCCGGGGCCGTCAAGGGGCAGATAATGTGCGGAGATTGGCACATTTGGTGGGGAAGGTGCATCACTGGCACATTCCGGCATGCCTCCTGTCGTTAGACGCTGAGAAAGCGTTTGATCGCGTGGACTGGGGGTTCCTCCAAGCGGTCCTCTGTAAGATGGGGCTCGGCCCAAAGATGATTGCCAGGATCATGGCACCCTATGTTGCACCGCGGGCGAGGGTCAGGGTGAATGGGAGGTTGACAGAACCGTTCGCCATTGGCAGAGGGACGAGGCAGGGGTGCCCTCTTTCGCCATTGCTGTTCGCCCTGGCGATTGAACCACTGGCGGACTTGGTCAGGCGAAACCCAGACATTCGCGGCGTTCAGATGGGGGGACAAACCCATAAGGTGGCGTTATACGCGGACGACCTCATCCTCACTCTCACGGAGCCACGACAGTCCTTACCGGCGCTTCACGCAGTGCTCTGCTCCTTCGAAGGCGCCTCTGGCTTGAAAATTAATCACGATAAGTCGTGGGTGCTTAACCTTACGATCCCTCAGGCCGATGTTCCTCCCCTGGAGGTACTGTGCCCCTACCGGTGGACGGACCAACATATCCGATACCTCGGCCTCTCCCTGACTCCCTCTTTGGGAGACTGGTCGGCACTCAATTGGGCGGAATGCCGCAAATCTATCCTCACTGATCTACAGAGGTGGAAGCCTATTATCCCCTCTTGGTTGGGTAGATTGAACGCAATCAAAATGTCTATACTACCCAA
Source organism: Lissotriton helveticus (assembly GCF_964261635.1). Classification (NCBI taxonomy): domain Eukaryota; kingdom Metazoa; phylum Chordata; class Amphibia; order Caudata; family Salamandridae; genus Lissotriton; species Lissotriton helveticus. The sequence goes on along the minus strand of NC_136059.1, from coordinate 1,225,233,290 downwards.
AATACTCTACCTGTTTCAATGCCTTCCTACACCTATCCCTCTGCCGAAGATTAGAGCCTTGCAAAGGGACTGTACTAAATTCATTTGGGGGGGCAAGAGACCCCGCTTCTCTCAGGCACTCCTTATGGCCCCGCGAGATCGTGGAGGATTGGGATGCCCGAATCTGGTAGACTATTATTGGGCCGCTCACTTGCGATTTGTAATAGAGTGGGGCATTAGGCGGAGTGAGAAGGGGTGGCTACATCTGGATCGGGCGGTCACAGGTCGCACAATCTGGAACCTGGCCTGGACCCATAGGGCGGGACGGTCCCCTAGTGCTTATTTGGCGGTTCCCACGAGGACGGTCCTGGACGTGTGGGACAAGGTGGCGGTGCGGAAAGGCCTGACGACCTTCCCCTCACCACACACCCCTATAGAGGATAACCCATGGTTCCCGCCGGCCAACCACACTCCCGCCTTTCGCAGGTGGACACGAGAGGACTGCAAAGTCCTTACGGACCTCTTTGACGGAAGCTCCGTTAAGTCTTTTGCCCACTGTCGGGAGGAGTTTCGTCTTCCCCCAGAGGCCGAATTGCAGTTTCTGCAGTTGCGTCATTGGGCTTTATCGGATGCGATATACCCAGGGGCCACTCGGGCCTTTACCCCGTTCGAGAGGCTGGCCCGCTCTGGTGCGGGCACGAAGGGCCTTATATCTAAAATTTATCAGATCCTGCAGCATCCTCATACTCCTCCTGCTCACCCGTATCAGCGACAATGGCAGGAGACTCTGGGCGCTGATATCGATCATGCGCAATGGACCCGCCTCTGGAGGGATGTTCCTAAGGTATATCGCAGCGTGCCACAACAAGAAAACGCGTATAAAGTAATGACGCAGTGGTACTATACACCTCAACGCCTGCACAGGATGTTCCCCTCTGTGCCGCCCGGTTGCTGGAGGTGCCATCATGTGCCTGGTGACTTCTTACACATCTGGTGGACTTGCCCTGTGATCGCTATCTTTTGGAAGGAGGTGTTGAGCCACATTCGGGGGGTGCTGGGATTTCCTCTGCCTGATGCTGCTAGCACAATATTGCTGGGAATCAAACCTGTTGACTTGCTGGCCCTGACCCGCAGTGACTGGACCGTAGCGATGCAAATGTTGGGTGCCGCCTGACAACTTATCGCCCTGTATTGGAAGAAGGTGGAGGCCCCCCCTCTAGCTGTATGGTTCGGCAGATTGTGGCAGGTCATCACTATGGAATTACTCTCGGCGAGGTTACAGTCTCGCACGACCCACTTTGAAAAGGTTTGGCGACCGCTAGTGTCTTATCTTTGCAGGTGCGAATATGCTAGGAATATGCCCCCGGCGCTGCGAGCATTGCAATTGGTGAAGGATGCGGTGCTCCCCTTTACCCCTCGCAACCTGTGACGCGGGAATGGGCCCTCTGAAGGATGCTCCGAGGGCTGCGACCCCCCCTCTCCCCGGGCTCTCCCGCCCTCGCTGCTCTGACTGTCCCCCCTAGCTTCCTCTGCTCTTCTTCTCTGCTCCCTCTAATCTCTGTCTCTACTCTTTTTGCTGCCTTCTGATAGGCTTCTGGTTGAGTGTTGGGCCCCTAGGGCCAGTTGTTTGTTTCTGTTTGAACTGTTCGTACCTGCCCGCCTCGCGGGATGATATATAAGGCGGGGTATCACTGGGGAGTGCTGGACTGCGCTTTTGGACCCCCCTTTTTGAGCGACTTAATGGGATCTGGACTGATCTTGATGTGCAGGTCGACGAGTAGGATTGGAGGTACCGACCCACGCAGAGTCCACACCACGAGCTCTATAACGCGGCCGGCCCCATGAGGGTTGTAGGCTTATCGCTGTGTCAATGTGACCCTTTTCTTATGTGTGTCTCGGAATGAGACTTAATAAAAAGATGTTGAAATAAAATACCCTCTGGATAAGCCTAACTTCTCACCCACACTACCACAAAGAGAGCTGTTAGTACTTACCTAATTTAGCCTCTAAAATACCTCTGGGGACTCCCTGAACTCTGTGCACACCATACCTTACTTTGGCAGTGTATATACAGAGCCAGCTTCCTACAAAAGGTAAACCATGTGCCTCAACAAGTACCTCCAAGGATATCAACACAGAAGCATCATAACAGTCAGCAGTTATCACCAGCCCTGCCTCTGTCCACATCGCTAGTGGAAGCACCGAGAAATACATGGGGGGGGTTTCATGTGGCAAACCCACAAGAGGAAGAGTGGTGGTATAAAACGGGTTCCATTAGCTCGCATAACACTGCACCACCAACCCAGGAGCACCGTTGTTAAGAGTATGCCTTCATCCCACTTCCTTGGGTTACTCTATAACAGCCGGGCCAGTAGCGTTCCTTGATTGGATACTGCTCCCATCAGCCCCAGCTCTGTCACGTTCTCGTCATCTAGCCAAAGCGTGACTCATTGCAGTAGAGTAAAGTAAAGTAAAGTCTTATAACATGCACAAATGCCAAAGCGTCTTGGCGCTGAGAGGGCAAGAAAGGTGTGGAAGTCAGGAAGGTCTCGGTCATTGTTTGCTAGGGAAGTGCCAGGTTTTAATCTGTCTCCTGAACTGAGCTCTAGAAGAGAGTTGCCTGTTGCTTAATGGAAGTTAATTCCAGAGCTTCGATGCCAAAAAAGAGAGGCCTCTGCCTCCCCACCTGGTTCTTCTGGTTCTGGGCACGTAGAGCAGAGCTTTATTAGCTGATCTTAACATCCTGCAAGGGGCATGCCATTGGAAAAATTTGTGAAAGTCGTGGCTGCTCCTCCATGCATGGCTTCATGAACAAGGCACAAAGCTTTGAAGTTAATTCGCTGCTCAACTGGGAGCCAATATACGTTTCTGATGGTATCCGATATGTGACTGTATTTTGAAATATTGAGAAGGGTGTGTGCCGCTGCATTCTGCAAGGATTGGAGTTTGGACAACTGGTGTTTATTAACACCCAGATACAGAGCGTTACAGTAGTACAAACAGGAAAGAATGAGGCTACCACCACAGTTTTCCTCAACTCCATGGGCTTCCAATTGTTAAAGTTCAATATCTGGTGCCCCCAGGCCTCCCTCAAGTATAGGTCATTGAAGTACGTCCAGGGACACCATATGTCACCCATCACCCCACTCTCTTAACAATGGGTACGCTGTCTAATCCAACAGACAGGGACCCAGACTGGGAGATTAGTGAAATATAGTTATCGTTGCAACATAATAATTTTGGCCAATGGAATCCATGCCATTATTGGGAGTCATAAGGAATGCCAAAAAGCCACTCAACCCTGTAAGGAGTTCAAAACTACACCCAAGGTACCCTCACGGAGGTCTTTCAGGGTATGATAAATTTGGATCCCTAAGTATTGAAACGTGGATGGAGCCCAGTTGACCACAGGAATCAGGGTCGACCAGAATTGGGAAGACACAGATTATCGTCAGATTCACTTTGAGCCCTGACCTGCGTATAGGTAAATGAGTTGTTTGGTACCAGCCCCTCGCACACCTCATCCCCTACCCCATGTCCTACACCACTCCTCCAATGGCTCTATGGCAAGTGCCAACAGGAGTGGGGACAGTGGGCACCCCTGCCTAGTGCCCCGGCATTCATCGTAGAAGTCCGACGCAGTCTGGCCCATACGAACCCACACTGTGGATTTACTGTACAAAAGTCTGACCCATGCTGCCCAAGTAGCTCCCAATCACATTTGATTCATGACAGACTTAAGATAAGTCCAACTAATGGTATTGAATGTATTTCACAGATCCACTGCTATCAAGCCTGACCTGACTTGCCTATCTTGCAAAGGAGCAAGGAGCACCATGTACAAGCGACACAGGTTGAGGGAGGTGATCAGCTACTAGATAAACCCACACTGATCAGGGTCAACCGGTGTCTGCATGTGTGGGAGAAGTCATGAAGCCAAGCTCTTGCTCAGGATCTTGAAATCTAAGTTCAACATGGATAACGTCCTGGTTCACTGATAGAATATTGATGCCCAAAATATCCCCATACAGAAAAATAGACTAAAAAATATCGATGTCTAAAATATCGACATCCTATATTTATAATAGCAAGTATAAAAATATCGGCAAAAAAATGTCAATCCACAAAATATCGTTTTTTTATATATATATATATAAAACATGTTCAATATATTAAATAAAATTGACTTACATTTATTTTTTAGATTTAAAGTACAAATATCTATACATATAAAAACGAAAGTATGTCTGTCTGTCTGTTTGTCCTTTATGCATTACTACACCATTCATCCGATGGCCATGAAACTTTGGGAAGTTGTTGAGTACACTCCCGCAAAGATTTCTGGCATATTTTTTTTTTTAAATATCGGCCCCCCTGTGCCCTCATAATCTTTTGAATACTGATGTACGCAGCAGACGGGAAAACAACAAATTGTGTATCCACAAGCACTCAAATAAATAAATAGAATTAAAAAATCATTCATCCGATCGCCATGAAACTTTGTGAAGTTGTTGTTGTACACTCCCGCGAAGGTTTCTGCCATAACAATTTTTTTAAATATCGGCCCCCCCAGGGCCCTCATAATCTTTCTAATACTGACTGTCTTTTATGCATTACTACACCATTCATCCTGTCGCCATGAAAGTTTGGGAATTTGTGGCGTACACTCCCGCGAAGGTTTCTGGCATACATTTTTTTGAATATCGGCCCCCCAGGGCCCTCATAATCTTTCGAATACTGATGTACGCACCAGACGGAAAAACAAAAAATCGTGTGTCCACAAGCACTCAAATAAATAAATAGAATTAAAACGACACTTTGAAATGTTATCCATATTAAAATTAATACGTTTCAATAAAAATGACACAATGTAAATTGAATGTTATCATGACGAGTTTCCTTGAATTTCATTTCTTCGGAGATCGATGGGTAAGCTAGTAGGAAATAAATTCAATAAAAAAAAATTAAACATGCATATATAAAATGTAGTATATATACATATATTTACTTTAAAACAATTACTGATATAATAATTTTAATTTATTTTAAAATGTTATGAATGTATAAAGAATTTAAAATATATATATAGGTTGTCAGGTCTTTGTTTGTTGAAGTGAATTCAATTGAGGAAAGCCCGCCGGCTGTGAGAAGTGGAACATTAACAAAGGAATGATGGAAGGGTCACGTTGTGAGGCCCGCCTCGACTTGGGAGATGGACATTAACACAGCCAAGGTCTGCGTAGAGGATTCCTCGTGCACTTCGTGCTGTGAAACCATTTTTTTTATGGAAGGCATATTAAAGTCAACAACAACTGGGTGGTAGCAGAGTTGACTTGAGAGATGCTGCACTTGTCTAAAAACATACGCCATAAAATGGAATTGTTCCTTCGAAAGGCAAATTCATGAATATGAATGTGACGGGCAGCGGAAACAAGTTTTCACTGGTGCCAAGAACCACATTGAAGTACTGAGAAGGTAAAAGAATGACAGTAATGGTGCATTGTGGGTATTGTGGTTTGAAAGTAACGGAATGAGGCAGTGCTGGAATATAATTATGATGAAAATATTGAACTTTTGAATGAATCATCCTAATGAAAGCAAACTGTACTGCTCGTCACTGCTAAAAAGAGAAAGAAAAAGCAAATGACATTTATTTTTGAAAACTTAATGACATTTATTTGACACCTACTGTCATTTTAAATCCAAAAGGTGGACATTGGTCCTTCTTCAATGTTTGCAGTTACGTTTATAAGAGCTAACAAACCCATCCATAATGTTCGCATATGATTAAGCCTCGTGGGAGGCAAAACGCGTCATGCTTGCTCTGTCTGCAATAAAAGAAATGCTACAGCACGGTTGGAGTGGCCTGTCTCATGTTACGAAGGGTAACGTGTTTTCTGTGGAATATATATATATATCAGCAACAGTCTTCAAAACCTCCACCACGGCGAAATGAAGAGGAGGACCCCACGGCTTCAGGCCTAGCAATGATTTTATTCTTGCAACCTTTCTAGATGACGCGTTTCAAGCATCAAGTGCTCTTGATCACACACACACACACATATATATATATATATATATATATATATACATACACACACACACCTATAACATAAAATCTAATAAAAAATATGATATTATAAATGAAAACATAATAATTTTTAATAGTCTTTTAACTTACATTTTGCACTACATTGAGTGCAACAGTAGGGAAAGTGTTGAATAGCGGAGGGGTATAAATTACTCTTCCCACTCCAATGAGTGCAAAACTAGGGAAAGTGTTGGATAGCGGCGGGGTAAAAATTACTAATCCCACGCCAATGGATGCAACAGTAGGGAAAGTGTTGGATAGCGAAGGTAAAAAATGAATATTCCCTCTCCAATGAGTGCAACAGTAGAGGAAGTGTTGGATAGCGGAGGTGTAAAAATGACTACTTCCACTCCACTGAATGCAACAGTAGGGAAAGTGTTGGATAGCGGAGAGGTAAAAATTACTATTCCCACTCCAGTGAGTGCAACAGTAGGGAAAGTGTTGGATAGCGGAGCGGAAAAAATTACTATTGTGCAACAGTAAGGAAAATGTTGGATAGCGGAGGGGAAAAAATTACTATTTCCACTCCAGTGAGTGCAACAGTAGGTAAAGTGTTGGATAGCCGCGGGGTTAAAATTAATATTCCCACTCCAGTGAGTGCAACAGTAGAGAAAATGTTGGATAGCGGAGGGGTGAAAATTACTATTCCCACTCCAATCAGTACAACAGTAGGAAAAGTGTTGGATAGCGGAGGGCTAAAAATTAATATTCCCACTCCAATGAGTACAACAGTAGGGAAGGTGTTGGATAGTGGAGGGGAAAAAATTACTATTCCCTCTCCAGTGAGTGCGACAGGAGGGAAAGTGTTGCATAGCGGTGATGTAAAAATTGTTATTCCAGCGCCGGTGAGTGCAACAGTAGGGAAAGTGTAAGATAGCAGAGGTGAAAAACATAATATTTCCACTCCAATGACTACAACAGTTGGGAAAGTGTTGAATAGCAGAGGGGTAAAAATGACTACTTCCACTTCACTGAGTGCAACAGCAGGGAAAGTGTTACATAGCGGAAAAGTAAAAATGACTATTCCCACTCCACTGAGTGCAACAGTAGGGAAAGTGTTGGATAGCAGAGGGGAAAAAATTACTATTCCCACTCCACTGAGTGCAACAGTAGGGAAAGTGTTGGATAGCAGAGGGGAAAAAATTACTATACCCACTCCAGTGAGTGCAACAGTAGGAAAAGTGTTGGATAGCAAAGGAGTCAAAAGAAAACAAATAACTTACCTGTAACTACAGTTAACCAGTATTGGTATCTTTCATAGATTCACATGCCTGAAGCACTCCCCGTCGCTTAGGCGGGAGTCCCAAGTAGGCTAAAAGAAAAAAGCCTAAGACCTAAATCTTAGTAGCCTATCTGCATCATTATAGTAAAAAGAACTAAAAGTTAGCTCGAACCAATCAGCTACCAGCACCCTCTAGAACACTCTCAGCAGAGGCAGTTCTCCTCTGATTTTCTTAGCACAAGTGGGAAGTAAGTATCCCAAATCATAGAGAACTGATTCGCCGGGGAGCAGGGTGGGTGCATGTGAATCTATGAAAGATACCAATACTGGATAACTGTAGTTACAGGTAAGTAACTTGTTTTCTTATCCAGTATTGGGGTATCTTTTATAGATTCACATGCCTGAATCAGAGTGGCAAGCAGTACACCAAATATACTGTTGTTTGCGTATGGTGGGAGAAAAGTGTTTATAAACTCCCAAACTGCATCCACGTTGGTTGAGAACATTCTCTCTTTTTTTTTTTTAAATAACCATGCCTTTAAGAAATCGAAAGCTATGATAAAATACATTATCGATATGAGACATGAATATATAAACATTAAGATATGAATATATATAAATATTTTACAATTTTGCAGACATATAAATATGTATATTGCATGAATATTGAAAATGATAGAATAGCATAAAAATGAGAAAAAGGTAACTGAATCTGACCTTAATGAAAGAGATGGCGTAGGACATCCTGTCCAACCGCTGCATCTTCTTGATGAGAAGATTGAAGACATTAATGCCTCGTGAACGTGTGGACATTTTTCCATGTCGCAGCACAACAGATATTTTCCAGAGTCACTCCAGCAAACAATGCTGTAGAAGTTGATATAGTCCTCGTAGAGTGAGCTTAGGCTTTCCTCTGCAAAGGTTTGTTAGCCTTGTCCTGGCAGAAATGAATCTCCGAAGCCAGCCATCTGGCGATTCATGCCTTTGTTACTGCGTTTCGAAGTGTTGCTTGACCATAGGCCACAAACAGTTGGTTGGGATGTCTGATGTCTTTAGTTTTCTGTAAGTAGAATTTTAAACAGCTCTTAAAATCTAGAGAGTGTAATGCTCTTTCAGCTGGAGTGGGTGGATCCGGAAAGAATGTTTTTAATCTTACCGGTTCGTTCAAGTGAAATTGTGTTGGTACCTTAGGAATGAACCTGGGATTTGGTCGAAGGGTTACATAGTCCCGAGTAAAATGTAAAAAGGGTTCCTTTATAGTGAAAGCCTGGATTTCACTAACCCTTCTTGCCGAGGTAAGAGCTAGTAAATGGGCAACCTTCCAAGTGAGGAATTTGAGATCAGCTTTATAGATCGGCTCAAATGGACGCTTCATAAACTGCGCTAGCAAGGTGTTGAGTTTCCACTCTGAAGGGGGTGCTCGCACTGGAGGGAAGGCTTGGAAAAGTCCTTTCATAAATTGTTAGACAAGTGAAGACGCGCAGAGGGAAGGGAATTTTGAGCATTTCCTGAATCTGGAAAGAGCAGCAAGATGTACTTTGACCGATGAAAAAGTAAGCCCAGACTTGGCTAGAGAAAGCAGATAAGGGAGAACTTGTTCTGCAGGAGCTTGAAATGGGTGAATATTATTCGCCTCACACCAACTGCAAAACCGCTTCCATTTGAGGCGATAAGTCTTGATTGTGCTTTGGGCACGAGATTTGGCCAATATTTCACGACACTTCTGTGAAATGTTCAGGTCCTTGAACTCTAAGAAATCAGGAGCCGTGCAAGTGCAGTGACTGTGGGTCCGGATGAACCACTTGGCCTCCGTCCCTTGACAACATCGTAGGCGTCGGCGGTAGGCAAATGGGCTTGTCTTGAGACAATAGTAGAAGTTCCTGGAACCAATATTGTCTTGTCCAACTGGATGCAATCAGAATTAGACAGCGAACCTTCCAGCTTCATCTTTGCGGAGCACCTTCAGAATCAATGGTATTGGGGAAAAGCATACGCACAAATTCCTAACCATCGCATGGACAGGGCATTCCCTCTTGATCCCTGTTGAGGGAACCTGCTGGCATAATATTGGCATTTCTTATTCTCTCTTATTGCGAATAGATCCAGTGCTGGTTTGCCCCAAGCTTGGAACACTGTGTTTGCCTGTTCCTGTTCCATCTTCCACTCGTGACAGTGCGACTGAGACGTGCTCAGCGTGTCCGCCAGGTTATTGTGGAGACACCTGATGTGGTCGGCTCTCTGAGCTATCTTGTGGAATGTGACCCATTCCCACAATTCCTGAGCCTCCTGCGAGAGCATAGATGATTTTGTTCTTCCTTGTTTGTTGATATAATACATGCTGATGGTATTGTCGGTCCAGACTAGCACAGAGGAACCCGCAATCCTCGGGAGGAATGCTTGGAGAGATAGAAAAATGGTGCGGAGCTCCAGCCTGTTGATCTGCTGTTGTTTTTGTATTTGAGACCATCTTCCTTGAATCTGCAAATCCTGCAGATGACTTCCCCATCCTTCCATGGAGGCACAGGTTGTTAAAACGAAATCTGGAATGGTCTGTAGGAACCTGAGACCCTGGGTTAGATACTCTGTCCGCGACCACCAATGTAGAGAATTTATCATGCGCGGCATGACCTTGATGGTATTGCCGAACAAACCCATGGCATGTTGCCATTGAAGTTGCAGCTCCTCCTGAAGAGGTCTCATTTTGAGCCGTGCCAAGGGTATGAGATGTATCACTGAAGAGCACATCCTCAGGAGCAAAGTAAACATTCGGACTGAAACTCACCTTCTTTTTTAAATTAACCTTGCCAATTTTTGAAGACGAAGCTGGCGGCCGTGTGACAAGAATGCTTTGCACTGGACTGTGTCTAACCTTGCTCCGAGAAAAGACATGACTTGGAGAGGACGTAACTGTGATTTGCTCTCGTTGAGAGCCAGCCCTAGAGAAGAGAAGAGATGGATACATTCTGCTGTGGCAACCTTGGTTTCGTTTTCTGAAGGACCTTTCAGCAGCCAATCGTCTAGATAAGGGAATACTTGTATTTCTCGAGATCTCAATCCTGCTGCCACTGGTGCCAAGCACTTTGTGAAGATTCTTGGTGCTGATTTCAGCCCAAACGGGAGTACTTTGAACTGATAATGGGCGCCAGCCACTTGAAAGTGGAGAAGTGTGGCTCAAATTGTTAGAGTGGCAGACCCTGATGCAGAGGTCTGGCCCGGGACCATGGTTCAATACCCGCTTTGGCGGGTCTTGGGCTCAATTTCCTCGGACCTGATAATTCTCGCCTCGGTGCCTATTCTGATCATGGGTCCCACTCTGCGACTCTGGGCAATAGCTTGCTTAATCTCCACAACGGCCCCAAAAGCGCTGGGATGCCTGGTTTCACCCTGGGGTTGCCCAGGAGTGGACACTCACAGGGAAAACCAGGAAGGGTTCCTAAGCGGTATACAGACAGCGCCGGGACACTACCTCAGGGAAGTAGCTGTGCGCTCTATAAATACCGGTACATTAACATTAATTCATTCAAAGCGAAGATATTTGCGATGTTTGGGGTGGATAGGTATGTAGAAATATGCGTCTTCCATATCCAGAGAAGCCATAAAATCTCCTTCGTTTTAAACAATTCAAAATCTCGTGAAGATGAGGAGTAGGGGACTCCTGGGTGGAGTAGTAGGTGGCTGTTTGATGAATTCCTGGGTGTGGCCGTTGGTTACTAGGTCTCAAACCCATTGTTCTGATGTAATTTCCTGCCACTTGTGAACAAAAGCTGAAATGTTCGCGCCCACGGGTAAGGAGGGTAAAATGGTTGGCGCCCTGTGGAGATCACTGCTTACTGTTAGTGTCTTGGCCTTGATTCTGTGATCTCTTTCGGCCACCCTGATGGGAGTAACTAGTCATAGACTATTGACGGTATGATGTCTGGCTGTAAGGCTGTCTATACTGGGATTGATACTGCCTATTCTGTTGGTTTTGGTATCCTCCTCTTGATGAAAAACCACGTCCTCTCACTCCTCTGAAAGATCAGTGTATTGAAGGGAGCCTGATGATCGTGCGGTATCTGTGTCAGTTTTTATAGCTAAGAGGGCCTCATTAATATAATAATAATAATCCACATTTGTAAAGCGCACAATCACCCGAAAGGGTCTCTAGGCGCTGGGGGCCGTAGGGAAGATTAAGCAAGCTATTGCCCAGAGTCACATGGTGCTGGGCTAATCTGCCGCCGGTACCAGGGATCGAACCGTGATCCCCAGATTCCGGAGTCAGTCGCCCTAGCCGCGGCGCCACATCTCTTCCTCTACCAAACAAAGACTCTTCGTCATAGGCCATGTCTAGAATCTTTGTTTGCACCTCAGGTCAGAAAGTAGTGGCTTTAAGCCATCCCTGGTGTCTAAGCACTGCAGCCCCTGCTAGCTGACAGAAGTTGGTGTTCACGATGTCCAAGGCGCAATCTACAGTTTCCGATGTGGCACGTTTTCCTTCCAACAGAATCTTTCTTGCTTCCTGTCTTCGGTCCTCAGGAATGAGGTCAATGAGACTCGCCATGTCTGACCACATTTGACGGTCATAACAGCCGATTATGGCTAGAGAATTGGCAGCTCTAATAGAGGCCACTGCCATGGTAGAGAATTTTTTGCCTATTAGGTCCAGACGACGTCCTTCCTTGTCAGGCGGTGTGGTGATAGGCTTTGTGGGATTTTTAGATCACTGTTGGACGGCCTGTGAAATTACTGAATCTGGCAGAGGGTGGCCAATCAGACAGGACGGGCTGTTAGCAGGTGCACAGTATTTCTTTTCTATGAGCGTGAGCACTGCTGGAATAGATGCAGGCATCTTCATGATCTTAAACCCTTCAGATGTAGTCTATTATAGGTACCGCTCTCGTGATCTTCCTGAACTCTTCCTTGAAATCATGATGGAAACATTCTGTCTGTTCGACTGTAACTGGCAGTTGAAATGAAATGAAATGAAATGAAATGAAAAAGAAATTTATAAAGCGCTCTGTGGCCAAGCGGCTTCCTGGCGCTAAGGAACACATCGAAATCTGCCTAACTGGTGCGAGAGAGATTAGCCCGGGAAAGCCTGAAGAAAGAAAAAAGTTTTGAGGGCTTTCCGAAAATGAGAAAAAATGGGAATGGAGCGGATAGAGAGGGGAAGAGAGTTCCAGATTTGTGGAGCACGCACAGAGAAGCGGGTGCCCCCTGTGCGGGACTTACGGAAGCGGGGAACGTGAAGAAGAGAGAGGGAAGAAGATCGGAGGGAGCGGGGAGGGGCGTGGGAGGAGATCAGAGAATTGATGAAGAGAGGAGCGGACCGGGCCTGCGCCCGAAAGGCCAGGCAGGCAAGTTTGAACTGGGACCTGAACTGAACGGGGAGCCAGTGAAGGGTTTTTAGGGCGGGAGTGATGTGAGAGAACTTAGGTAAACGAAGGACAAGACGGGCCGCCTGGTTCTGGATGGCCTGGAGACGACGGGTCTCGTAGGCAGGAATGCCTACATACAGGCCATTACCATAATCCAGGCGGGATGTGATAAGGGCAGTGATGATAACTTTAAGGGCATCAACAGAAAAAAACCGGGAGATCTTACGGATGAGGCGGAGGGAAAGAAAACAAGAGGATACTACAGAACTAATGTGCGCATGCATCGAGAGGTCATTGCTGACCTTGATGCCCAGAGTCCGGACGGAGGGAACCGGGGAAGGTGGAGGACCAAAGGAAAGGGGCCAGTGGGCCGAAGACCAGGGGTTAGAGGGGCCACCAGTGAGGACAAGCTCTGTCTTGTCAGGGTTGAGCTTTAAATGATTGAAGCTCATCCACTGAGAAATAAAGACAAGAGTTGACCTGAGCTTGGGAAGAGAGTGAGTGGGAGAGGATAGATCAAAGACGAGCTGGAGGTCATCAGCGTAATTATACACTGAGACCCCCAGCTCAAGAAGAGAGGAAATGAGGGGGCGGATATAGAGGTTGAAGAGGAGGGGGGAAAGAGAGGAACCTTGGGGTACCCCACACGTGACCGGGAGGGGAGGGGCCGAGAAAGAGGAGAGATGGACTGCCTGCGAGCGTCCCTGCAGAAAGGACGCGATCCAGGAGAGGGCAACGCCCTGAATGCCCGCTGCGCTGACACGGTCAAGAAGAATAGTATGATCGACCGTGTCAAACGCAGCGGACAGATCCAGAAGGACTAAGGCCTGAGGAAGGTTACCATCAGCCTTGCCCTTCAGTTCGTCAAGGACCGCAAGGACCACGCCCTCAGTGGAGTGGCCCGGTCGAAAGCCGGCCTGGTGGGAGGCCAAGATGTTATTCCCCTCGATGTAGGAAGAGAGACAAGATGTTACATGGCTCTCTAGAATCTTCCCTAGATAGGGGAGGAGGGAGATCGGCCTAAAGTTCGATGGAAGGGAGGGATCCAGGCCAGCTTTCTTCAGGATGGGAAGCACGATGGCAGACTTGAAAAAAGAGGGGACAGAACCCAGAGCCAGACAGGAGTTGAGGAAGGTTAGGGGGGGGTGGGACAACTAGTGAATAAGGTTCTGAGGATGCGAGCAGGTGCGCAATCCACCGGAGAGCCGGACTTGACCTTAGCAAGGAGGTCAAGAAAGAGCTCAGGTGAGATGGGTGTGAAGTGATCAAAAACGGGGGAAGAAAGGGGGGGATGGTCCGGTATATCAGGGGGAGGAACAATCGGGATGTTGGCCTTAATGGTGGTTATTTTATTGATGAAATAGGTGTTCAAGGAGTGAAAGAGGGATTGCGAAGGAGCAGGGGAAAGACCAGCACGGTCAGAAGTGGCCAGGCTACGGACCAGAGAAAAGATCTCACGAGTTTTGTTAGCCGAAAGGGCAACGCGGTCCGAGAAGTATTTGGATTTGGCTGTTAAAATAGCGGATTTGTAAATATTGAGGAGGGCCCTATATTTCAGGCGGAGAGTGGGGCAATAAGTGCGGCGCCAACGACGTTCCGACCGTCTGAGCTCAAGCTTCAGAGATCTAAGGTCATCGGAAAACCACCTGTGGGCGTCGTGAGGACGGGCCGATTGAATCTTTTTAAAAGGGGCGGCCAGATCGCAAGCCGCGGAAAGCCAAGTGTGGATGGCATCCGCCTGATTCTCCACAGAGAGGTCAGTCAGAGCGGGGGCAGATAGAGAGAGAGAGGAGGAAAGATCATTGAGATCAACCTTATTCCAGCACCGAGCCCAGATGTTCTTGGGCAAAGTAGGTTTCTCGGGCTGACCTAAGGGGATTGAAAAAGAGATCAAAAAATGATCAGACCACCCACAAGGGGAGATAGAAGACACCAGGGGATTGCAACGGAGAGACCAGATCTGGTCAAGAGTATGACCATGGATGTGGGTAGGGGTCAGGACGTGGGATGAAAAGTTGAGACAGCAGAGAGTAGCAGAAAAGTCTTTCGAAAGGGGGTCCTCCTGCGGGTCGCCCGGCCAGAAATTAAAATCCCCCAGCAGAATTAGCGACGAATTGTCTACAGCCAGGGTGGCCAGGAGATCCTGCAAAGAGGACACAAAAGATGACATGTACTGAGGGGGACGGTACAGAAGAATCACCGTGAGAGGGACCGGGAGGTTGAGAGAGCGGGCCACCAGAAAATCTACATTGGTAATGCCAGGATGTGAAAGAAGCTGGAATTGCAGGGATCGACGGACTATCATCGCCACGCCGCCCCCAGGTCTTCCATCTGGGCGGTCGGCACGAAATGTAAAACAATTCATCTGATATACAGAAAATAATATCATAGGACTGCAGGTTGACACTTAGTATATGTATAAGCAATTCAACAGAACCTATTAACGCCTATCCCAAAAGCATAATGAAAAAACAAACAGGATGAAGCGGAGGTCGACGTTTCGGTCTCCTACAGAAAATTTGACGAGACCATCTTCAGGACTGATGATACTTTAAGTCTGTATATTACAAAGTGTAATCTGAAACAGAAATGTTTTCAGTTACAAAACGTATCTAATTGTTCTCTTTACTCACACCTTAGCATATGAGGCTACATTTATAACAACATAAAAGACATTACAAAAACATCTTTACAACATAACATATTAGATATTCAATGAAAACATAATATTTACAATTACATTCTTAATAGCGATCTTAAGAATGTAATTGTAAATATTATGTTTTCATTGAATATCTAATATACATATACTAAGTGTCAACCTGCAGTCCTATGATATTATTTTCTGTATATCAGATGAATTGTTTTAAATTTTTGATAAACTTCTATTTCTATACACCTGGCTTGTGTTTATGTTTGTCATATATGTAGTTATGTTTGTTTGATTTAAACTGTATTTAGTTGAATTGAATTCTAATGAGGATTATTAACTGATTCTTAACAAATCACATTGTAAGTCAAAATATCTATTTAAACGAATTCCCTTGAAGGCACTTTTACCTTTTCATTTAATTACCCAAGCCCTCAAGGGTAATCTGGGTCGCTCACTTCTTGTACCAATACGTAGATGAGGCCTTGCGTAGATGAGGCCTCATTGATATGGCTGTCATAGACGACCGTTGTATATGACCATTGTAGATGAGGTTGTGGTCGAGATGAGGCTGTCCTAGGCAATGTAATTGTAGATGAGGCCATCGTAGATGAGGCCATTCATGGGTGAGACCATCATAGACAAGGCTGTTGTAGACCGACATCGTCGATGATAGGCCATCGTCATCGACCGTCGTAGATAAGACCGTCGTCGACAACCGTCGTAGATGAGGCCGTCGTCGACGACTGTCGTAGATGAGGCTGTCGACGATGACCGTCGTAGATGAGGCCGTCGTCAATGAGGCCATTTTCGACGACCGTCATAGATGAGGCCGCCATCGACGACCGTCGTAGATGAGGCCGTCGTCGACGACCGTCAAAGACGAGGCCATCGTCGATGACCATCGTAGATGAGGACGCCGTCGACGACCGTCGTAGATGAGGCCGTCATCTACGACCGATAGAGATGAGGCTATAGTCGACTACTATCCTAGACGACTGTCATAGGAGGCCATCGTAGACGAGGCCATCGTAGATGAGGTCAATGTTGGTAAGGCAGTAATAGTAGGCATGGAGTTTTGTTATAGACTCCTTATTGTCAGGTTATGAGGCTTTCCCAGATGTAGTGTCAGGGATGAAAAGGGAGTTGTAGGATCTGCCTCTGAGGAAGTTTTTTCCAATGGCCTCTCTCTGTGGGAAGTGCCTATCAAGACTCAAGGTAAGTCATTTTTATGGCTTTTTATGTGCCCTCTGGAGACTCCTGGCACGACTTCTCCCTTTGACCTCTCCTATGAGGTGAAGGAATCCTCGTTGTACTCATCCCAATAATAGCCTCATCTCTCAGAACGTGAGAGTTTTGAGGAAAAGGTTAGACATATTTCGTAGTCTATTACCTTGTTTTCTGCCACTCTGCCATATTACTACCTTATTAGTGCCAGGGTCAGAGAAATGAAGTATAATCTTGGATGATCAAAAAAGAAGTAATAGCTGAAGAAACTCCCTTCACACACGATGTGCGGTGAAAATCTGAGGAGAACTGCCTCTGCTGAGAGTGTTCTAGAGGGTGCTGGTAGCTGATTGGTTGGAGCTAACTTTTGATTCTTTTTACTATAATGATGTAGATAGGCTACTAAGATTTGGACCTTAGGCTTTATTCTTTTAGCCTACTACTATTATTTACTTATGGCACTACTTTTGTAATTTACCGTGGGACTCCCGCCTCGGCGGCGGGGAATGATTCAGGCATGTGAATCTCTGAAAGATACCCCAATGCTGGATAATTAATATTTCCACTCTAGTGAGTGCAACAGTAGGGACAATTTTGAATAGCGGAGGGGTAAAAATTACTATTCCCATTCCAGTGAGTGCAACAATAGAGAAAGTGTTGGATAGCGGAGGGGTAAAAAATACTATTTACACTTCAGTGAGTGCAACAATAGGGAAAGTATTGGATAGCAAAGGGGTAAAAATGTATATTCCCACTGAAGTCAATTCAAAATTAAAAACAAACAAAATATCAACTTCAACACAAAAGATAAAAATATTAAAATTTACAAAAGATAGAAACATTTTATAATGTTAAAAAAATCAAAAAATTACCTACAAAGATTATTTAAAAAAAATGTTTTAAATAATTTACAAATATTTTTAATCGAAATTAATTATAATCAAAAGCATTAATTGTTACATAAATGTAAACTTTTTTATTTCATACACTATAACATGACACAATTCACAGCACACATCTACATATTTTTTAAAGTGTACCTCCATTATTTACAAAATTAACTATCAATAAAACAAATATTAGTAATTAAAAAACAATTAAAAAAGATACAAATTAATTTACTCACCAAACGTTACCCCTATAAATGCAAAATCCAAACACAAATAAAAAAAATACTATAAATATTTATCAATTATTGAATTAATATTAATGATCAACCGATTATTAATTAATTTAACCTAAATTACTTTCCACCCTCTTCCCCAATTAACACCACAACACACTCCTCCCCCGCCCTGGCTAGCGCCATGCTTCTGAATACCCGCTCGGCGGTTAAGCATCAACTTGAACTGTTCAACCTTCTGGTCTCTGCAAAACCAGCCCTTGGTCCCCTGCCTTCTGGCCCCCTGCTCTTGGCTCTCCTCCCTCACCTTCCACTAAAGCAAAAACCCTGGGTATCCTAATTAGCCAAGACCTAACGATGCGCCCCCAGATCAGCTCCGTTGTCTCGTGCTGCTTTTTGTCCCTCCGCGTCATTCGCAAAATCTCTAGTTTTTTTCCGTTGATGCCCTTAAGCTCATCATCATGGCCATGATTTTTTCCCGCCTGGACTATGGCAATAGCCTTTATGTAGGGATTCCGGCGTACGAACTTCGGCGCCTCCAACTTATCCAGAATCAGGCAGCACGCCTCATCTATAGGCTCCCTAAGTGTAACCCCTCTACTTAAATCCCTTTACTGGCTCCCCATCTCCCAGCGTTCCCTTTTTAAGTTGGGTTGCCTTACTTTCATGGCCCTTGCAGGCACTGCTCCTGGGTTTGTCAACTAAAAAATCCGGGCCTATCTTTCTAACAGGAGCCTCCGCTCCTCTACCCAAGTTCTCTTGGAGATACCTCGTTTTAAGAGGAAAAAACAGGGAGGCCTGCGTTTTTTCATTCTTGCCCCCTGCTTCTGGAATGCCCTTCCTTTCACCATTCGGTCCCTCTCTGGTTACATGGACTTCCGCAAAGCTTTAAAAACTCATCTCTTTTCTTTAGCCTTTCCTCTGCAATAACCTCCCGCACTTCACTTTCTCACTTTCACGTTTCCTCCTTCCAAGTCATAGCGCCATGAAACCGCTTGGTGTTAGTGCGCTCAATAAATTACTTCAACTTCAACTCCTAAAATCAATACACAATTTCCATAACTAATTTTACATTAATAAATTACTATCAATTAACAACAACTGATTAACTAATTTAAAATAATTTACTTCCCACCCTTTACCACTATAAACCCCCAACTTACATCTCAAATTAATTACACAATTGCCATATTTAAAAGTTAATTAGCACTGATTAACAAATAATTAATAATTAATTATAAATAAATTACTTCACACCCTATTCTCCCATGAACCTAACCACCCATTCCTAAAGAAATTACACAATTGACAATGAATTACCAATTAATTAATTATAATAACCAAGCAATTGAAGAATAATTATTAATCAATTAATTTCCACAATTAACACTATAAAATATAAAAGAATTAAATATTAATATATAGACAATATTAACACATTTATTACAATTAAAATACTTCCCACCCTATTCCCCTATAAACCCACAACCCACTCCTAAAATAATGACACAATTAACATAATTACCAATTAATTAATAATAATCAACCAATTAATACATAATTAATAATACATTATTTCCCACAATTAAAAGTACAAAATATAAATTAAATAAATATGAATAAATAAACAATAGTAATAATTTGAATATAATTAAATTACTTTCCACCCTATTCCCCTATAAACCCACAAACCGCTTCTAAAAAAATGACACAATGAACATAATTAGCAATTAATTAATTAATTAACAACCAATGAATAATTAAGCAAAAATAAATTAATTCCCACAATTAACACTATAAATCTAAAATAAATAAATACTAATAAATAAAAAATAATAATTAATTTATTATAATTAAATTACTTCCCACCCTATTCCCCTATAAACCCACAACCCGCTACAGAACTAAAAAACGCAAAAAGTAATTAACATATAATGTATAACCACTAAAAATGTAACACATATATTAAAAAACAAAAGCAATACTTATACAAAAAATAATAGATCATATACTTTAAAATACATACTAAAATACATCACACAAATTAAAAAATCGATAATTTAAACAACATTTTTGCAAATGATAATATTGACTTTGAGATTTTCAAAAACTACATTTCTTACCTTAAAGTAAATAATCTTGACCATGATATTCTTCCCGTCGATACTTCTGTATCACGATATTTCCATCTCGATATTCGTGTATGCGACATTTAAAACTCGATATTCTGTCTGAGCACCTAACGACCCATATGCTGTTGCAGGTGCTCCCCATGTGGTAGTTTTGGGAAGAGCACCCCAGGTTGTAGGCAGGAGCTCCTGCTTTGCCAAGGCCGCATTATAAAGGTCAGACAGCCATGGCGCTGCCAATAAGACCACAAACTCTGAGTAGAATCCCACCGGAAGACCATCTGGTCCCGGGGTCTTCCTTCGAGCCATTTCTTTAATGGCACCATTTATCTCCTGAGGCATAATAGGGCCCCCAATTCTTATACAGCGATTGTGGTAATATCATGCAGTATCAGCGGGGCTAAGTACTCGTCCAGAGTTTCCTTACTACCCACTGAATTACTCACATGGAGTCAAGTGTAATGTTCTCAAAATGTGTTGTTGATATTCGCCTGGGAATGCACTAGCCATCTATCAGGCAGATGCATCAAAGAAAATACCGGGAGCAAACGGCCAGATTCTCAGAATCTGGCCGTTTGCTCCCGGTATTTTTGCATTTGGGATGCATCATCCCAAATGCAGAAATCGCAATTTATGGAATCTCTAAATAGCGATTCCTTAAATTGCTCTTGCATTTAAGGAATCCCAAAATGAGATTCCTTAAATGCAATGCATGAAACACAAAAAAATAGCGAATTCGCTAATAGGGGGAGCAAATTACCATGAAGTTGAACTTCGTGGTAATTTGCCAAAACTTTGAAAAATGCACTTTTGTGCATTTTTCAAAGTTACATTTTGCGCACACACATGCCCTTAGGGCATGTGTGTGTGTAACATTTGTGCACAGGTCCATTTCAGGGGTGCAACAGGGTGTCCTTTGGACACCCTGGCACCCTTGAAATAGCGGAACATTAGCGATTCGGTAATAGCTAATCGCTTATAAGGAATGGCTTTCCCATTCATTCCTATGGGCCTTTAGGCCCATAGGAATGAATGGGAAAGCCATTCCTTATTAGCGATTAGCTATTACCGAATCGCAAATAAGGAATCTGTAGGAATCGCTATTAACATTGCGATTCCTACATGCATCCCGTTTTGCTAGTCTTTAATAGCGATTCCTTACAATTCGCTATTAAGGACTCGCAAAACATAACTTTGATGCATCTGCCAGTATATGCCTGGGTCACACTGGTGGTACAAAAAATGTGTCCCAGTGGTTAACAGTTGCACAACATAACAGATTAGAATTAATCTTGATTATTTAATCCAAATACGTCATCACCATATGTCCATTCAAAGAATGATTGTGATTTTATTTCATCACAAAATTCACATAACAAGAATGGATTGAGTAAAAAAACACAATACATTTCACGTTTAAGCATTTAAAAATTGGTGCACAGAAAGTGTGGTGACAAGTGCATAGGAAGACCTTGTGAAGTGATGTGGGAAGGGAAGGTGGTGTACATATTATACATCAACAGCCAATGTTTTTAACCTATCCAGCCAGACACCTGGCAATTACACCTATGGAAAATCATAACATAATGGAGTGGATGCAGATATACAATCTCTGTCATCTATGTTTGACAAAAACAAAAGAACAATACTGTTAACGTTTTGACCCCTACGTACAACAAGACATTTTATGCCTCAACAGGGGGTCTTCATCAGGACCAACGTGGAAGGGGGGGGAGAGGAAGAAGGCACCTATGGACAACATGATAAGGTTAATTTGGTGATGCTAAAAGTGCCCGCATCAATGGGTAACAATCCGTAAAGGTATTTAGCAATATGAAACAACAAGAAACTTCAGGCTGTATATAAGATGAGTAGGCCAGACAGGCTCCTAAAAGAAAGAGACAGAGACGGTATGGCTAGGATAATGCTTCTCACTATCAGGTTGAGAGATTATAATGAACAATAAGTCAACTCATAAATGTGGAGGGCTTACTCACAATGTCTGCAGATGATCAGCGTGATTAATCAATTTCGTAGCCAATGTTGATCAGTAACCTATGGATGGGGGAGTAAAAGAGGAGAAACTCCCTCAGGGGACTGTACACAGAGTCATACCAGTACAGATTCCCACCTTAGTATAGCAAGACAGCTAAGAATGGCCTTGTTAGTATTGTCATACGCTTGGCGAAAGATCATCGATTAAGGCAGCTTATTTGTGCAGAATGAGCCGATAAACACCCGGTGTTGCGTTAAAAAAGCTTAAAGCCACGGTATGCAAAAGGTGAGTAGCATCGGTGACGAGCTGAAATGGGAGACCCTGAGCTCCGCCAATATCTTGTCCAAGGTTGACTGTAGCACAAGTGACATCATGTCCCCATCGCCCTCAGGTGGCAGTTCCCCATCTGGAGGTGCCCCCTGCAGCTCTGTCCAATCCAAAGTCTGCAAACCACCATCTTCCTGAGAGGCGGACACCACTAGCTCCCCAAAAGCGAGAGTCCAGGCTGCAAGATTGGGGGAGATCCGCTCTCTATGAGGCACGGCTCAGCACCCAACAGCAGCAGTGCTGTAAGTAACCAGGTAGAAATAGGTCATCCACCCAAGTATCTGTAGGTGGAATCCCCCAGTGAATGAGTGCACCAATGGTTCAGTACTTCGTGACAGGCAGGGGGCAGGTTTAGAAAAAGAAGAACCAGGTGTAGGTGGTGCTCACCGCATACTCTATGGGTCCAAGGGTCTCCATGGGTCAGGGCTCGTTAATTGTCTGCAGTTGTGGCCACATTACAAGCTTTCCTCTAATGTCCTCCAGACCCCAAGATCCCCCTCACAGCCCTTCTCTACTATGCAGTGAGAAGCAGCATCGTCACGTCTAGGAACCCAGGTGCTGCATTGTAACCCATTGATGTTAATGAGTGAGGGCACGTGCCCCGTCCAGCGAGGCTCATCAAGTGCTCTAAGAACCATAGAAAGTCTCCGGAAGGAAGGCAAGCAGGATCCACACAAGGGAAAGGCTCTTCCGGAGAGGTCAGGGCCCCCATCCGGTTTCTGGAGCCCTAACATGATGAGGTGCCACAGCTGCCAGTGTGGGCACCCAGCCAGGTCTTAGCCGTGGAACATCCCAGATAGTCTGTAGGCCTGGCCACCAGAGTTCTCCCAGGTTCAAGTCCAACAAGCCTCCTGAAGCCGATATGTGCAGTGGCGCCACCTCTAGGCCCTTTGTCATACCCTGGAGCCAGCTGCCAAAGGGTCTTCGTCCCCAAACGACGTTGGCCTCCAGCAGAGGGCAGCTGCTTCCCAGCACTCGGACTGCTCCATTTGCATGCCAGTGGGCCCAGGCCGTACTTGCAGGTACTCTTTCACAGGAAGCTCGGGGTAGGCATAAGGAACAACCACCACACGTGGGCTCCATCGTTCCAGGCCCAGACGGCTCTCCCCGGGCTGAGGACTCACCTCGCTAGTCAGTCCCAGGGATGAAGCAGCACCTCATGTTTTCCAGCCACCACCATGCCAGGCCTCTCCGCACCTCGCTCCACCCAATCTTGCTCACTCGGGCATTCCGCTCACTAGGCCCTGAGTGGAAGCAGCCACCTGGCACCCTAACGGGCAGCTTAGACAGGCAGTTTTTGCAGCCTCACCATGTCCCTGGTCTTGGTAGCACAGGCATGCAGATTTTGTGACAGATTAGTAGGAATGTAATCGGAGAAGAGAATAGGCCGGAGTGGCGCTGATTAATTATGTGTGGTAAAACTGCTTATTTTAACCTCCCACATATTTGGGTGGGAAGCTGCTATTTAGCTTAAGTGTTTCCTCGTGTTTATTATGGAGGTGAGATTAGTGATAAAGGTAAAAACTTGAGGCGATAGAAACTTGGTTCTGGTTAGGAGTTAGGATATATATTGGGTGCTAGGAATCCTTCCATTGTTGTAGCTTTAAATGATGTGAAGAATAGAACATTGTCCACATTACCAGAATGATTGGCCAATAAAACGGCGGGTGCTCTTAAAACGCATTAATAAGGAATTAATGGCTAAACATGTTAAGATTATGCAGAATCAGCTTGCTTTAGATATGATATGATAATACAAAGCTTTATTTCGATATAAGAATATCTTAAAAAGCACAACACAGTTAAAATACAGTACATATTTCTTAAGAACCAGTCATAAATAGTTAAAAAACAGGAATAAAAAAGACATTAAACCATTTAACAGCATTGATCGTGATTTAAAAAGACAACAGCCTTATAAAAATGTTATCTTAACTCTTTAAGTCTAATCACCCATGCCCAGCTAAGAAATGTGGCTACTCTACAAACCAGTGTAGTGCTAGGATCTGTCTGAAGGATTCTTAAGACAAAGACATGGCTCCTAGTCTCGAGCTGCCGACAGACAGGTGTTAGCCATTTTGATCTTGGTTTATTGAAGGCACTACACACAAAAAAAAGGTGCGGAATGGTTTAGAGTGCATCATTACAAGACGGGCAGATGGCAGATGTTTGATTGGGAGGTTTCCACTTGGAAGTATGTTCCCGTACCAGTACAGTTCCCAATCTAAACTGGATGTATAAAGCCCTGTCTTAGGGTTTTCTAATTAAATGCATATAAGGTTCAAAGGATTGTACTGACTTGTGGAGACGGAAATCGTCTGTGAGTCTACCCATGTTTGCAGCTCTAGATTCTTGGGCATTAACCCACGACCAAGAGGCTCGCTTTACCTCCAGTTTAGAAACCGATGCACCGGTCTCCCACGCGACATTAAAACCAATAGCCATTAGCAACTTCTTTACCTTTGTAAGCCAAACAATTTTATGCGACTCCTGCATATTCATAACTTCCCTAAGGCCGTCTGCGTAGCTAGCTAACTCAGGTGTACGCCAGAGGCGAGCCCAATAGAGAAGCGGTCGCAAGATGATAAGATCTTTTGATATATAGCTTGCGAAAGAAGATTGAGTCTGTCACATGTGCGTGCAGCAATGTCCACTTTCGTGCCTGATACCAGAAAGCAGATTGATAAATATATAATGAATATTACTATCATGTTTGAAGCAAAGACTTCGAAAGTACAAGGTGCATGGGAGACAGTTAAATTGTGATCTAGTGGGACTGGAGAAGGATTTCAAAGATTGGTGAATGATTAAAACATGTAAGCGGAAGTGTCCTTTAGAAATAAAAATGTTAATAATTTTTTTAATTTGCATGATTGGTGTTACTCTTTTTATAAAACAGTTGGGACTTATTTGCTTTAAACAAGCGTTAATTGGTGGATATACAATGAAAGTGTCAGCACTGAGCGGAAGAAACAAAAGGAGCAAACTGCACACGATGGACGTTATCAAGCCTGGCTTTTATGAATGAATGAAGGAGTTGGAGGAATCCAAAAGCAAACTGTTGAATCAGTGTAAACTGTAGTGTAAAAGAATGTATTTATTGAGGTGAGGATTTTCATGAGTCCAAAATTCATTGGAGGGGTATTGAAGGAGGGTTTATACTTAAATACACAATTGTATTAATACTATGTAATTAACATGCAGTTGAAACAAAGATATTATGTTGAAGAAACTCTTCTTCAGTTAACATTGTCTAATGTAGGCCTCTATTTCAAAATGGTTGATGCTGCTTGCAGTCATCTTTTCAACATGTACTCATCTTTTTATATCTGTGTCACCTACATACAGATAATGCATGCACATGCAACTTTGTAAACAATGTTTTGAAGTGTATTGTCACTTTCCTATAAACAGAATTGCATTCCTTTCCTCAAAGATATGTGCATAATGTTTCACTGACAGTGAATTTTCCCAAGGGCTCTCCTATTGGGACCGTGGTGGGATTATTTTGAGAACATGTCTTTGTATATCAAGTAACAACATTTGTACTAACAACTGAGGTGTATAAAGTGCCTCAGGAATTGGAAATGCATTATGAAAAAGTGTGGGATAATGTTGACAATTTGAACTTAGAAGCTGTATTGATCTTTCTCAAATGTAATGGGTTTACATTTTGTTACTCTTACATAATGTAGTTGAATGTATGACTTCCAGTGTATAACACATTAAAATAAAAAAAACCTTCTTGGGGGTTGGTGTTCTTATTTCCCCTCTGACTTTTAGAAGGCAGAACTACGTTGGTATGACCTCTCATTTATATTTTGATTTAGTCTTTAGAGGATAACTATATCTGGTTCGGCTTATTCATTTCTTTCATTATATTCTGAGCGTCATGCTATATTATTGAGATAAATGACTAATTGACTGGCTTTAGCCATTCTATTATGATTTGAATCTGAAATAAACCTTTGTGGTTTTATAATATTATTTGTCTCGTTGTTATTGTAAAACCTAGGGGCCGATTCTGAATCGGTAAAATCCCTTTACAAATAGCCGTACGGAGCATATTTCCCGTACGGATCATACCCGTAAACGTCCGTGTACGTACGATGAATTACAATTCGGATCCAAAGCAGATCTCCGTACGAAACGACTAAAAAATACGTGTGATTTGTATCCGGAACACGCAGTACGCGACGTCCGTACGTACGATTCGTCTCTGCGACACTCCGTACGACTCTTTTTTAACGGGAGCTCAAAACATCTGGAAAAGCAGAGTCCGCCCCGAACCGCATCCCCGGTACGCGACGTCCACGCCATGAACCCCATCGCCTGTGTCATCCCAGTCCTGTACGCCTAGGACCTGGTGCGAGAACAACAACCAGGGGCTGGGGGGGGGGGGGGTGAGGGGCGGGAAACATCACCCATACCAAAGTCCCACCCCATAATCTGTATGCCATACATCACCACCAATGTCCGGTTACCTGGGGGGCGTGTCCAGCAACCCCTGCGTACCGCACCAACGGAAGGGTACGCGTCAATCTGGCCATGCATATTATCTTCACATTGGTGTGTGCAGGTCCGGGCCGGCTCGTTTAGTTGTATTTGCTTCTGTTTATTTGTGTGTCCGACTCGGTCATACGTGACGTTCTTTGCGGTACGAGTCATTCATCCTCCTTGTGCTGTTTTACGGGGTTCGGGTGCGCGGCGTTCAGTGTGGGTTAGTCTCGTATTTGATTGTGTAGCTCGCTCCTACGCGACGTTTTCCGCACGAATCGCATTCTGATTCCCCGGTCTGGATCGTACTTGTTGGGTCGTACAGCATGTTTACGATTCGTACGGTTCACTTTGAGGGTCCGTGTCGTACGGATTTTCCCTTGCTATTCGTACGGTTCGCAACGATTCGGTCGTATATTTTTCCTATGAATCGTACTACGGGATTCGGACAGTAATTGGACGAGTCGGACGGAAAGGGCTACGGATTTGATTTGGTCGTACGGATTAGTTTACCGAATTAGAATCGGCCCCTAATGTGCTTTGCAGCTTGCATTTTTAATCTGTTGCACAGCTCCATTTGAGGAGCAACAAAATCGTTAAGAGTTTAACAACACTCCTAGTCTGTCAGAAGTGCATTAAACTAACATATTTGAACAAGCTATTCAAACCTTCCCACAATGATTTAATAAACAACTAGAGCGCTAACATTTGTATTACTTACATTAGTGTGAGACACCTGAAGTCATCTTTATGGAATCAAATCTGTAAACCCTAAATGATTTCCTTCAGTAATTAGCAAAAATGAAGGGGGTCTAACTGTCATAAAAACTATTGCTAGTGTTCTACAAAGCTCCATTGAGGACAAACAGTTGGCAGAGTAGTGATAGCACAGAGTACTGCGGGGGACAGGAGGGAGGGAGCACGAGCACGCACATTGAGAATGGAGAGCAGCAGTGGAAGGGAATAGGAGTAGCAAGCTGACCAAGGAGGGCAGGAGACAGGGGTAGTGGCGAGCACAATGGACTGCAGAGGGTAGATGGGAGGGGGCAAAGACATGTACACAGACATCTGATGGTAGAGGAAAGGGTCAAAGACAGTGGCTTACCCATCAGGGAAGGCAGCAGGGGCAGTAAATGGATGTTGAAGAGCAGGAGGGAGGGGGCAGGGACATACACACAACAACAGAGTGGGGGAGGGCAGTTGTATCAAGCTGACCAGACAGGGCAGGTGGCAGCAGCAGTGGCAGCGCAATAGTGAGTGGAGGGCAGGAGGGGGGGAGCATAGGCGGACAGTGGGGTTACAGGGTATGGACAGCAAGCTTACCAGAAAGATGGGGCAATGTCAGAACAACAAACCATGGAGGGCAAACGGGAAGAGGCAGGGGCACACACACAGCAAGGAGGGCAGGAGCAGCGAGCTGATCACTGAGGGCAGGCCAGCATGGGCTGGGGCAGCAGGCTGACCACAGACGGCAGGCGGTAGTGGCAAGGGCACGCAGACCGTGAACAGAATGTAGGTGGCATGGGGGCAGTGTCAGCAAGCTGACCATGGAGAGAAGGTCAGCATGGACAGTGGCAGCACAATGGACCAAGAAGGGTTGGAGTGAGAGAGCAGGGGCTAGCACATGGGAATGGAGGGACTAGGAAAGTTGAATATTATGTGGTATGGCTGGGTGGCCTTAGCATTTAGTATTATTACAATACACCAAAGATAGTCCTTGGATTCACACTAATAAATATCAGTCCTGGTAGTGTGGCAAAGAGCAGCCAGGCTTTACTAGAGGAACAGGTGTTAAGCATGTCAGAGTACTGACATGGATGATAAATAACACAACTCAACAGAATTCCGACACCAATTTGTAAACATAGAGTGTATTCTTATCTTAATTAAGACACCAGAATGGACAAAATAGCATGCATGAAACAGGAGTTATGGATTTTCAAAGAAATATACAATCAATCAGTAAAATACAGTGAGACTTTATCATTGTGGTCATCACTACAACATTTGCAGTAACATTATTGATGAGGAAATTATGCATGGCAGGGGGGTGTGAGTTATAGTTACCTTAGGGCACGAGCTACAGCTATTTTGTATGTATATCTGAACTTAATTATAACGTTCCTGAATTTATATTTGTTTTTTTTAATGCTATTTCCTAACTATAACATCCCTGTAATCTTTGGCTCTTTAAGTTTTCTTTCTATCTATCTATCTATCTATCTATCTATGTATCTATCTATCTATCTATCTATATATCCATATATATATATATATATATTCCAACAAGGTGTTGGAATCATCCATACTAATATTATAAAGAGAGAGCCCAAACCTTTGAGGTGGGTAATCTCAGTAACCTCAGCACCAATCACAACACCCAATACAGCGTTGGAAAGGACAGTTGCAGCAGAAGGACATAGGCTATGCAGACAGATAAAAAAAATTATAAAAAAATTGCAAAAAACTACATCATCCAGAAGGCCCAGGGCCAAAATAACATCAAACAGGAAATGATGTAATAATGTGACTCACTATATTGAGACTGAGAGCCTGGAGCCAAATTGATCGTGTACAAGGGATATGCTATCCCGAAACGCGTAGAATTGTGCCTGCCTGCTTGAGAAACTCCATGCTGTGAAGATTAAATATAAAAGCACATAAGTGAAGACAAACGCGAGTTCGTCACGTTTTTCTCCCAGCTGGGGGAATTGGTTGTGGATTTAAATGCGGCGTGGCTCTTCCGCGGGGATTTACGAACCGGCGAGAGAGCACTGCAAATTCTGGCGAAAAGGAACAGAGGGGTATCAATATATATATATATATATATATATATATATATATATATATATATATATATATATATATATATGTTACCTACTGGCGATATGAAGTCATCCTACTCACTTATGCAAACAATGGATCATACTTACATATTTACTTAGCAAAACACTTATACAAACACCACTTCTTCTATTCATTTAGATAGTAAGTCATACTTAGTGAATTATAAAATCATTATTACAAGTATACAGTTATCCATACAGTCACTCACACAATCATTGTGTCTTATGTATACTTATTTATATACAACAACTGACACATACACTGCCTTTTATTTTTCTAGTTCGTTGGACCTGTACCATTGAGAAATATATTTGCTCATCACCACACCCATAAAGATATTCACTCACCCAAACAACTGTTAGAACATGTAGTTTTAACTTCATATATCTACTGAATCAACTATTCACACATCTTTGGACAGTCACACCCCCCCCACCGAACCACACACACTTTCACACTCCCATACAAATACTCAGTTAACTAATCAATAACTAATATAGACTTTCACATAGCTAGTAACCAACTGTAGAATCAGTTTACACAACA
This sequence comes from Lissotriton helveticus, assembly GCF_964261635.1. NCBI lineage: Eukaryota > Metazoa > Chordata > Amphibia > Caudata > Salamandridae > Lissotriton > Lissotriton helveticus. The sequence continues at coordinate 1,225,203,299 of NC_136059.1, read as the reverse complement.
ACTGACAAAGTGATACACATATTCACACAGTTTAGTCACTATCCACTATATTTAGTGAGACATTATAAATTGGTCAAGTAAACAGTCAATTACACTGCTACTAAATCCTCCATCCAAATATTTATATATATTTTTCCACTTATTCTTCAATGCAAATTGCTATATATATAATGCATATTTAAATAACGAAGCAAACCACATTCACTGGATGATGTCATCAGTGATGTCATTTGAGATGTCATCAGTGATGTCACTGACCATGTCATGAATGATCTAATATGTGACATCATCAGCAGTGGATTGCGGGTGCGCGAAATATAGTTAGTACAACTAACTATATAGGAGCAATTTCAATGGTTTTGTATGAGTAAAATGTCCAGCTAACTATAACACCACTAAAACTTATAGTTTTTTGAGTGAATTTCAAAGGTTTTTTAAAAGCTGATTCCTAACTATATAACTCCTGAAACCTATGGTTTTTTCAGTGATATATATATATATATATATATATATATATATACATATATATATATATATATATATATATATATATATATATATATATGTATATATATATATATATATATATATATATATATTATACTTATACTATAATATTGTAAAGAGAGAGCCCAAACCTTTGAGGCGGGTAATCTCATTAACCACAGCACCAACCACAACACCCAATACAGCGTTGGAAAGGGCAGTTGCAGCAGAAGGACATAGGCTATGCAGACGGCCACCATATACATTTAAAAGGTAAAAGAACCGTGCCAGCAAAGTAGTCCCTTGTGGGCGTGTCTGCGTTCTGCTGTGGGCGTGTGCTGGGGGCGTGACAAACACTGAGGGCGTGTGGTACATTCCGCCCTTCATGCCATGTGAGTCGTTATTGCGCCGCATTAAGGGGCACGCTGGGGCCGTGACCAACGCTGTGGGCGTGTGTGCGCACTGTGGGAGATGAAACTATGCCTGCGAAATAATATATTTATGTTTGATGGTGTATTATTCAAACAAATTCGCGGCGCGGCCATCGGCTCAGCTTTTTCTCCCAACTTTGCTTATCTTTTTTTGGGCAAGTGGGAAGAAGAAATTATGACAGATGAAGGATTGAGTCAGGACTTTAAGAAAGTACACACATGGATTAGATACATAGATGACCTTTTCGTCATTTGGCAAGGTACAGAAAAAGAGGCAGTAGACTTTATTGCCAAGTTAAACCAGAACAGCTACAATATCCAACTAACATACAACATTAATAAAAGTCGGATTGAATTCTTGGACACCAGTATTGAGGTCCAGGAGGGCAAACTGATCTCTAAACTGCATAGGAAGGAAACTGCAGGCAATAGCTTACTGCATGCCCTGAGCGCCCATCCTGATCCCCTGAAATGGAGCATTCCGTACGGAGAACTCCTTAGGGCTAAAAGAAATTGAACCAGAGAGGAGGATTACATAGAAGAAATGAATAACATTCTCAAACGGTTCAGAGAAAGAGGTTACCCAGAGTGGGTACTCAATAAGGCAGTTGCAAAAGCCTCTATAGTCCTTAGACCTGACACTCTGACCCCTAAACCTAAACCAACCGAAGTAACTGAACCTCCTAGAATTATCACAACATACAATCAGAAGTCTAATAAGGTCCAAAAAATCATGGCTGACAATTGGAAAATCCTTAAAGCAGACACAATCATAGGCCCCAAACTTACAAAGAGACCCCTTATAACATATAGGAGAGGCCGCAATCTGAGGGATATGTTGGTCAAAGGTGACATAACAGACAAAAAGGGTCAACACATCCAAGGGTTAAGGGGATTTTATCCCTGTGGTCACTGCAGGGCCTGCTGCACTAGTGTTATGGTTAAGGATTTTGAAGTACCAGGGACACAAATCAAACGAAACGTGTGACCAAGGCACTTCTGTGCTGAAACGCGTAGCGCTACTTTGGAAATAAACGCCCACTAGCTGTACTTTTTCCGAGTGCGTGTGATGCTTACTACGGCAAAACTTTGAGAATTATATATATTATATATTATATATATGTATATATATATACTTATACTATAATATTGTAAAGAGAGAGCCCAAACCTTTGAGGCTGGTAATCTCATTAACCACAGCACCAACCACAACACCCAATACAGCGTTGGAAAGGGCAGTTGCAGCAGAAGGACATAGGCTATGCAGACGGCCACCATATACATTTAAAAGGTAAAAGAACCGTGCCAGCAAAGTAGTCCCTTGTGGGCGTGTCTGCGTTCTGCTGTGGGCGTGTGCTGGGGGCGTGACAAACACTGAGGGTGTGTGGTACATTCCGCCCTTCATGCCATGTGAGTCGTTATTGCGCCGTATTAAGGGGCACGCTGGGGCCGTGACCAACGCTGTGGGCGTGTGTGCGCACTGTGGGAGTGTGTCCGCCCTTCATGCCATGTGAAGCACCAATTACGCAATTGCGCCGCATCAAGGGTCACACTGGGGGCGTGACAAACGCTGGGGGCGTGTGCTACGTTCCGCACTTCATGCCATCTGGGTCGTACATTAATCAGATCGTCTGCTGTGGCCGTGTGCTGGGGGCGTCACAAAGGCGTTTACCTCGAAGCGTGGTAAGTAACCATTCGCAAGACTCCCTTGGGGGACTGCCCGTTGTCTCACACATACTGGGGGTGCCGAATGCAGTGTGTGCCTTGGCCTGGGTGCGTCTGAAAGGGCCGAACGCAGTGTGTGGCTTGGCATGGGTGCATCTAAAAAGCACTCGGGCCGAAGAGCGTTGGTGTGGGTCATAAAAAAATAAGAACGGGAAACAATCATTCAAGACTCACACAATTCTAATTGTTAGACGGTCGCCGCTGGCCCTCAAGCGGGGGCACACGCGACTGAGCGTGTCCGCAGGGACAATTATTGCAGCCTCTCATGCGCGCTGTTACTGAACTATCAGATTAAACCAAATTACACGCGCCTGCTAACATCAGCCAGGGCTGTAGCCGGTCTCAGGCGGCGGATCACTACACTAATTACATGCGCCTGCTAACATGAACCAGGGCTGCAGTTGGGCCTCAAGCGGGGGGACACGCGCCCGCTAACATCAACCAGGGCTGCAGCTGGGCCTCAAGCGGGGAAACACGCGAATGAACGTATCTGAATACACACATTCTATTTCATACCCGGACAACGTCGGGACGGGCTGCTAGTATATATATATGTATGTATGTATGTATTTATATATATATATATATATATGTATATGCCACAAAACAGAGTTGCCCCTGAAGGAGAGCCCAACACGAGTGGTGATACTTCACTTCTTTTATTGGAGGTTTGACAGAGTAGTGAGCACGGAATCGCCAGTCCTTAAGTCTTTTAGCCGACGCGTTTCGGGCTACCCGCCCTTTGTCATAGGCTGCTTTGAAGTTGACAAGACCAATGAGCGCACTTATTATTCCTCTGGAACCCGCCCCAGTGGGCGTGACCGCACCCGCGGCCTTCTGGTACCTGAAGTGCACTTAGTATTCCTCAAGTGAGTTTGGCTTGTGCTCCCAGTTTAAAGTCAAATTAAAATCCCAAGTGGGTTGACCAAAGATCATGCCGCAACTGCCACTGCCACAGTAAACACCTCCAACAGGAAAACCTCTCGTCCCATAAAGTGCGCGCCGGGTGGCGCCATCACAGGTCTGCTGCCGTACAGAGGGGCTCTCCCACGGCTGGGGCAACTCTGTTTTGTGGCATATATATATATATATATATATATATATATATATATATATATATATATATATATATATATATATATATATGCAAAAGTTGCCGAGCAAACCAAGCCTGAACCTTAAAGGGCGGCCAGTGAGTCTGGTGCACGGCTTCCAGTTAGTAATTCCAACAAACCTTGAAGGAGCAGAAACGTTGGGCTCAGGTAGCCGCTTGCCATCGTGCTGTTCACCATTAAAGCAGTTTTTAAAACAACCCAGCCAGTGTCGGAGAGCCTTCTTGGAGGATAAAGGATAAAGGAGGGTTTGTTGGAATTACTAACTGGAAGTTGTGCACCAGACTCACTGGCCGCCCTTTAAGGTTCGGGCTTGGTTTGCTCGGCAACTTTTGCATTTTTGAATTTGTTGGAGCTCGACCTGCTTGCCCCCTGTGACGTGGTTGCGGAGTGAGGCGAGTTGGGAGCAGAAGGATGTATGTCCGAATTGCAGGCTGGAAGTGTTTTGAAAAGCAGTGAGTGCAACAAAGAAACTACGAACTGGGCATGAAAGTTACCTTTATTAAATGCGCTGAAGGACTGTCAATACTTACGAAAGGTGTGCGCAGAATATATAAACGCTGGCGTTCACTTGTGGAATTGTTTAATTTACCTTCGCGCACTCTGTGGGAGAATACGGCCTGCACTGATAAAATGAGAAGACATCACGTGGGCAGTTCAAAGTTACAGAGAGGCACCGCCCGTGATCAAGGCTTGAAGGAGCAGAAACGTTGGGCTCAGGTAGCCGCTTGCCATCGTGCTGTTCGCCATTAAAGCAGTTTTTAAAACAACCCAGCCAGTGTCGGAGAGCCTTCTTGGAGGATAAAGGAGGGTTTGTAGGAATATATATATATATATTCACTGAAAAAACCATAGGTTTCAGGCCTGATATAGTTAGGAATTAGCATTTAAAAAAACCTTTAAAATTCACTTAAAAAACTATAAGTTTTAGGGGTGTTATAGTTAGCTGGACATTTCACTCATACAAAACCATTGAAATTGCTCTATAGTTAGTTGCACTAACTATATTTCGCGCACCCGCAATCCACTGCTGATGATGTCACATATTACATCATTCATGACATGGTCAGTGACATCAATGATGACATATCAAATGACATCACTGATGACATCATCCAGTGAATGTGGTTTGCTTCGTTATTTAAATATGCAATATATATATAGCAATTTGCATTGAAGAATGAGTGGATATATAAAAATAAATATTTGGATGGAGGATTTAGTAGCAGTGTAATTGACTGTTTACTTGACCAATTATAGTGTCTCACTAAATATAGTGGATAGTGACTAAACTGTTTGAATATCTGTATCACTTTGTCAGTTGTTGTGTAAACTGGTTCTCCAGTTGGTTACTAGCTATGTGAAAGTCTGTATTAGTTATTTATTAGTTAACTGAGTATTTGTATGGGAGAGTGAATGTGTGTGTGGTTCGGTGGGGGGTGTGTGACTGCCCAAAGATGTGTGAATAGTTGATTCACTAGATATATGAAGTTAAAACTACATGTTCTAACAGTTGTTTGGGTGAGTGAATATCTTTATGGGTGTGGTGATGAGCAAATATATTTCTCAATGGTACATGTCCAACAAACTAGAAAAATAAAAGGCAGTGTATGTGTCAGTTGTTGTATATTAATAAGTATACATAAGACTCAATGATTGTGTGAGTGACTGTATGGATAACTTTATACTTGTAATAATGATTTTATAATTCACTAAGTATGACTTACTATCTAAATGAATAGATGAAGTTGTGTTTGTATAAGTGTGTAGCTAAGTAAATATGTAAGTATGATCCATTGTTTGCATAAGTGAGTAGGATGACTTCATATGTGAATAGGATGTGTGCTGGTGTGTAATGTCAATTTAGGTGTATAAGTATTTTTGATAGTGTTCTATTGTTCATTGACAGCATGTATGAGTGAATCTACAGGTAAGTGATTAGATGTGTGTATACATCTATGAATCACTGAGTGGGTTTTTAGATACTTGTATTGCTGTAACAATGGATTCAAATATGATACTCTATTTTACAAAGAGTGATGAAAGATTTTACTAGTGTATGAAAAGGTGTATGTGATTGTCACGTGGATGATGTCATCAGTGATGTCATTTGAGATGTCATCAGTGGTGTCACTGACCATGTCATGAATGATGTAATATGTGACTTCATCAGCAGTGGATTGCAGGTGCGCGAAATATAGTTAGTACAACTAACTATATAGGAGCAATTTCAATGGTTTTGTATGAGTGAAATGTCCAGCTAACTATAACACCCCTAAAACTTATAGTTTTTTGAGTGAATTTTAAAGGTTTTTTAAATGCTAGTTCCTAACTATATAAGGCCTGAAACCTATGTTTTTTTCTGTGAATTTGCAAGGTTTTTTAAATGCTAATTCCTAACTATATAAGGCCTGAAACCTATGTTTTTTTCAGTGAATTTCAAAGTTTTTTTTAATGCTAATTCCTAACTATATAAGACCTGAAAGCCCACCAGGAATCTCCAGTATGCGCCAGGGGACTGCATTGCAGAGAGGTGTAATGAAGCCACGCCCCTTTTTACACCTCTCTGCAACGTAGCCCCCGTGCATGTTTGAAGAGGGGGAACTAATTCCCCTTGCATACTGGGGCCCCTGGGGGCCAACTAGCCCACCTTGAACCTCCAGTATGCGCCAGGGGGCTGCATTGCAGAGGTGTAATGAGGCTATGCCCCTTGTTACACCTCTCTGCAACGCAGCCCCCTGGCACGTTTGCAGAGGGGGAACTAATTCCCCTTGCATACTGGGGGTCCCTGGGGGCCAACTAGCCCACCAGGAACCTCCAGTATGCGCCAGGGGGCTGCATTGCACAGAGGTGTAATGAGGCTATGCCTCTTTTTACACCTCTCTGCAACGCAGGCCACTGGCCACTACTCACTCTCTACTACTCTCTTTCTACTACTCACTCTTTACTACTCACTATCTACTACTCTCTACTACTCACTCTCTACTTCTCACTCTCTACTACTCTCTACTACTCACTCTCTACCACTCACTCTCTATTACTCTCTCTCTACTACTCTCTACTATTCTCTCTCTCTGCTACTCTCTACTACTCTCTACTACTCACTCTCTACTACTCTCTACTACTCACTCTCTACTGCTCTCTACTACTCACTCTACTACTTACTCTCTACTACTCTCTACTACTCACTCTCTACTACTCTCTACTACTCACTCTACTATTCACTCTGCTACTCTCTACTACTCACTCTCTGCTACTCTCTCTACTGCTCCCTACTACTCTCTACTACTCACTCTCTACTCTCTATTACTCACTCTCTTCTCTCTACCTCTCTCTACTTCTCTCTCTACTAGTCTCTACCTCTCTACCTCTACCTCTCTACCTCTACCTCTCTACCTCTCTCTACACGCACACACATATATATATATATGCATATATATGCATATGCATTTATGTATGTGTATGTGTGTGTATATATATATATACATATATAAACATATATAATCTGCATATCTATATAAATACAAATATAAATGCATGCATACATATACATATATGCATACATATGCATGTTATTTACATGAAAGTTTTAAAAACACTAATAAAAGGAAAGCTAAAAAACCACCTCATTACAAACAGAATGGCTTTAACTTAAACGAGGGCGAGATCTATTGCATTTTCAATGCTTGTTTACTTTGGTTCCATCAAGAAGGCATTCAGATGTGTCCCACATTTGCCATAAATTCTGAATGTTAGCACTCTAGTTGCTCATTAGATCACTGTAGTAAAGCTACTGCTCACCAGGGAAGTCTGCTGCTAATCATACTTTCTATGGCAAAATGAACCCCCTCATTGTGTTCCTTTTTAAATTAAATGTTTTCAGACTTACCACTTCATTCCAATCAAGATGGCTTCTGGTGTGCCATACTTTTGTCATAAGTAAGACTGTTAGCGCTCTAGTTGTTCTTTAGAACACTCTGGGACATTCTGTCATTGGGCTATACTTGGGCTACATCTGGGTGATATTTGGGCTACATGTAGGCTCTTTTGTCTCTGGTGGCCATCTTGGGAGACTGCATGTCAGAATTTTTTAATGAAATAGAAGAGGATTTGGGAAGTCACTCAAAATGTGCCCTACATTTTCTTTCTGCAGCACTAATCATACTTTCTATGGCAAAATATACCCCCTCATGTTGTTCCTTTTTAAATTAAATGTTTTAAGAGTTACCACTTTATTCCAATCAAGATGGCTTCAGGTGTGCCATACCTTTGTAATAGGTAGGACTGTTAGCGCTCTAGTTGTTCTTTAGAACACTCTAGGAGGCTGCAGTAGAACACAAAGGAATCAACTGACAGTCTCTGTCCTTGTTGGATGTACGTGTTTTACTGAGAATGTCAGATTTCATTCTCACATAACGGAGAAAGATAATGTGAATTTACAGAAAATATGCTTTCAGTTTAGCTTATAGATCCCCTTCCAAACCACTGTGGGAAAAGCATGAGATAATAGTTTTATTTCAAACATGATTCATGATATCCCAGCAGAAAGCTTTTTTACATGGTAAAATCACCTTAGAACACACTACAATTCCTACAGTGAGTATGGTACCATCAACAAATGATTTATAATGTAACTAAAGTCCTAAAACCATCTATTAACTACAATGCTTTTTAATGAGGTGCTATCATGTATATTGGTCCCAAGATGGCTGCCAACACTTCTTGGATGAAGTGCTGACAGCCAATCAGATCTCACGATGAGATGTGTGGTTAGGCTCCGCCCAGATATATATGTGTTTTTTAAGTTAATTTTCATAAAAACCACTGGAGCAATTTTCACCAAATATAGCAAAGGCACTTCTGCGTACCAGTCCCTACAATTTTGCCAAGTTTGGTGTAATTCTGTTCAGCGGTTCGGGCTGTAGCCTTGTCAGAACGTCCTATGGAAATTAACATGGGGAAAACATGTTTTGGGACCCCCCTTTTTTCTCAGCCCCCACTTCACGAATCCCCCCGAAACTTTCAGGGAAGGAGCGCAGCGGAGCTGGCCAAAACTTTGGAAAATTACACGCAAATTCCTCAACCGGCACCAAAGTTATTCCCAATAGAATGTTGCGGATTTCCTATGGTAGCTAGGTCCTAACTATATATACCTACTGGCTATCGCCAGTAGGTAACATATATATATATATATATATATATATATATATATATATATATATGTGTGTGTATATACACACACACACGCAATACCCTTTCAGGCTTAGAGTGCTGCATACATTATGTTTTAGCAAAGTTTTCAAGTATAGGATTAGCACAGTGCCATCCACGCCAAGTTAGAAAGGGACAAAGGGCCAGATTTAGATCTCGGCAGACAGGTTACTCTGTCACAGCGATGACGGAGATCCTGTCTGCTGAAATATAAAACCCACAGGATATAATGGGATTTATATTTGGCGGACGGGATATTCGACACCATTGTGACGGAGTAACCGTCTGCTGAGATCTTAATCAGGCCCAAAGTCTTTTACCATTTCTACAGCAAACTCTTGAAGCACAGGATTAGCGCAGTGCCATTCATGCACAGCTTAACATGACAAAAGCCTTTTACCACTCTAGGCACAGCATTACAGCTTTGGACTGGTAAAATACCATCCAAGCCAAGCTGGAATGAATAATATCAACCCCTGACAAACGTACACTGCTTGTGGTTGCCATGTTTTCAAATAGGCATTTTACCCATTCCAAAATAATCACCCTAACATGTGCATGCATACAAATGCACATGCATGGGAGGACAACTTTGAATGGGCTTTAAACCCTTTATTAAAAAAACATTCAATAACATGGACTGTGTCTGAGCACACATGCACACTCATAGCCGGTAATCTTCGAATGTTTTTTTAAACATGTGTTACAGAAGCATCCAAAAACAGTTGGTTGCTTTGCATGGGTGGCCATTTTATGTTTTTATCGTAATGGTTTGCAAAAACGTTTTAAAACATTGCGAAAGCTAAGAGAATGTCAGGCAATGCCAGACTGGGGGGTTTGTCAATGCTTGTTTAAAGGGAACTGCCCTTTCAGATGGTCTGTTGTTCATTTTATTTAAATAGATCTATGTTTATTAGAAAGAGCCAATAAAAATACGGCAGTCAAATAAATACAGTGTCAAATTATCAGACAAGATGTAGGAAAATGCAGACTCACGTTGGCGGGAAACCACAATGGAGAAAACTGGCCACATTGGACAAACATTCCATACTCTGGGTTGAGCATGTCCTCAAATACATGGTTGAACAATATCCTCTTAAGAGCATCTTGATCGAAGGAAGACATTCCGATGATTTCCACCTGTGGACATAATGTGAAATCACCATCTTACATTGTTTCCATGTTTAACATACTTTTCTATTTGCAGGCATCTGTTAAATTTTCAACACTTGTTTGGTTTATATTTATAGTAATAATGCAAACAAGGAGCCACTTTAACCCCTTGCATGCTCATGACAGCCCCCTGCCTTCATGCATCACGGTGGGCGTGTGACGTCTGAATCCCGCACAGAAAGAAAATTTGCTGCGCATGGATGAAAGCACTAATACCAAACAGCATAGGTGACTAGGCAGAGGGAGGCAGGGCAAGAAGTGGAAGAGGAAAAGACAGGATGGTCAGAGTCAGTGGTGAAACAAAGACTGAAAATCTGACAGAAGAATTACATATACGCTTCTTGTGCAAAGTGGTCCTTGAAGTCAAGGTCATTATATTTTATTGTCTTCCACACTTTCTGGATCTGAGAAGATGCAGTACTTTACGCGCATGTGCCACTCTACTTTTCGCAGTAAGAAATAGGCCAATCTTTGCCCCTACGCCAGTAATTTCTTTTCACCCACATTCCCAGCATTCTTCTTCTTTATCATTTCTGGTGCAGAGTCTGGGAATAACACAGTTCTGTGCTCTTGGTGTTAAAGCCCTCCATTCTGTTTTGCAGCCACCAAGATCTTCTCTTTATCCCTGATGTCAATTATCCCCAAAAATATGTTTGGGTTTTTTCTATCATAGTGCCACTGCTTGAATTAAACATGTGGAATTTGACCAGAATCTTCCTCTCGGTTAAGGTCCTGTTAGTAATGTGTCCAACAATAAGACCTCTCAAAGCAGGATCTAACACAGGGAAACACCCGACATGATGTGTCCAACCATAAGACCTCTCAAAGCAGGATCTAACACAGGGAAACACCCGACGTTGATTTCAGCACACTAGTTGGCAATTGCTCATGTAGGCCAGAACCAACCGAAACCATCTAGGAAAGAAGGTGAACAAACTAGCACAAAAACTGTCACTGACCCTTGTAGGGTTTCTTCTTCCCTACCGACAAGACCAGGTGTGTTTCCTTATTACTTAAGGTGGCTATTTTGATTTCTTACTTTATCAATCAACTGCCTACCTTTGTACTACTCTGTGTCTCAGCCAATTTCTAATATTTCATTGAGGGCTTTATGGTCACTAGTGATCATGGATTCATACACCTTCTATGACGTTTGCAGGAGTTAATTGCTGCAGAGTTGAATCTGAAACATGTGCAGTCCAAGACAGAAACAAAACAATGCCACTATTTTATGGATGAACTAAAATGAGGGTAAGGCAAACATACTTGCCATTAGGAGTTGGGACTTTAGGGGGCATGGGGATGTTATTTGCCCTTACTACCTGCAGTTTGGCATAGTTCAACAAATGGTAACACAAGGAAAATGCTACTTACCAGTATGCATCTGTTTTCGGCATGTGGAGCTGCAGAGTTGTACACTATGCATAGATCGCCATCTGTGTTGGGCTCGTATGCTTGTACTTTGTTGTTCTCTTGGAAGAGTCTTTTGTAGTCACGAGATAGGTGACGCCTCCCTTGGACGATAGTGTGCATGGGCATCGACTCCATCCTCAGATTGCTTTTCGCCATGATGAAAAATTATGGACTTAGGAAGAAGTAAAATATGTCCATGTGAATATATCTAATTAAGATAATACTGGAACAGGTACAGGTTCCGAGGAGACAGATGGGCATGTACAACTCTGCAGCTCTACATGCCAAGAACAGATGCATACTGGTAAGTAGCATTTTCCGTTCAAGGCATATGAGCTGCAGATTGTACACTATGCATAGAATGTACATCAGTGTCTCCCCTAGCGGTGGTCACCAGTATCTGTTGCAGTAGTTTGATAAAGTGTTTTAAGAGCCTGGCCTACAGAAGCTTGTTGCTTAGCCTGCACGTTAACACAATAGTGTTTGGTGAAGGTGTGTGGTGTAGACCATGTTGCTGCTTTACATATGTCATCTAAGGGAATGTTCCCTAAGAATGCCATGGAAGCCCCTAGTTTGCGTGTTGAATGCACTCTAGGGGGAATTGTTAATGTGCGTTTAGCCTTTTGGTAGCATATTTTAATGCATTTTACTATCCACCTCGCTATCTCAGCTTTGGAGATGGGGTTACCTTTATGAGGTGGGGAGAAGGCTACAAACAGTTGTTTTGTCTTTTGAAAGGGCTTATTCCAGTCAATGTAATAAAGTAGGTGTGTGAAGAGCTCTCTCTGCCCCAGAGTCTGGGTTTTGGAAAAACACTGGTAACGCAACTGATTGGTTAAGATGAAAAGCAGAGATGACTTTGGGAAGGAATTTTGGATTTATTCTGAGAACCACTTTGTTACGATGTATTTGTAAGAATTGTTCTTGTATGGTTAAAGCCTGGATCTCACTTACTCTTCTAAGAGAGGTACTTGCGACAAGGAAAGCTACTTTCCATGTGAGGAACTGAAGTTCACATTTATGTAGAGGTTCAAATGGGGGACACATGAACCTGGTAAGAATGATGTTTAAATTCCACACCGGAGAGGGTGGCAGTCTGGGAGGAATTATTATTTTAAGGCCCTCCATAAAGGCTTTAATTGCAGGTACTCTAAATAATGACAAGTGTTGTCTGTTTTATAAATACGCAGAAAGTGCCGCTAGATGTAATTGTATGGATGAATGTGCTAGATTAACTCTTTGTAAGTGTAGCAAATAGCAAAATATGTCCTGGATTGAAGCATCAAGCGGAACAATTTTATTGTTATTGCAGTAGATGACAAATCTTTTCCATTTTGCTGCACAGCAAGCTCTAGTAGTAGGGCGTCTGGCTTCTTTAATGATGTTCATATAGTCTGGGGGAAGGTTAAGATAACCGAACTCTAGGACTTCAGGAGCCAGATCACTAGATTCAGTTGACTTGGATCGGGGTGCCTTATCTCTCCATGATTCTACATTAGCAAAGTTGGGGAGAGGCGTAATTTTTGGTGTGGAACTACTGAGAGTTCCAGTAGTGTTGTGAACCACGGTTGGCATGCCCATGTGTGAGCCACCAGGATCATTTTGAGAGACTGTTGTCTGAGTTTGCATACTACTAGGGGAATCAGTGGGAGTGGCGGAAAAGCATACGCAAATCTGCCTGACCAGTTCATCCATATCGCACTGCCTTTGGACAACAGGCGGCGAAGGTTGGGCATTTTGCATTAGCGTGTGTGGCGAACAGATCTATGTCTGGCTGACCCCACATTTGGAAAAATGGTTGAAGATCTTGGGGATGAAGTTCCCATCTGTGTATCTGTTGTGTCTGTCAACTTAGCAGATCCGCAATCTGATTGTGAACTCCTGGAAGATGTTCTGCCAGAAGATATATGTTTTGTGAAATGGCCCATTTCCAAATGTTTCGTGCCAGCTGGGATAGCTGCAAAGAATGTGTGCCTCCTTGTATCTGAATGTAATACATGGCTGTCATGTTGTCCGTCCGGACCAGGACAGTCTTGTGCTGTAGATATACTTGGAATTATTTTGATGCTAGAAATATTGCCAGTAATTCTGGGTGATTAATGTGGAGCACTTTCTGTTGAGTGGTCCTTTTGCCTTGAATTGTGTGGTTTAGGAGTTGGCTCCCCAGCCGGTGAGTGATGCGTCTGCTGTTAGCACTATCTGTGGAATCGGCTCCAGGAACGGCCGCCCTTTGGACAGGTTTCGCGTGTTCCACCACTGCAGAGAGCGATGTGTGCGGCTGTCCACCAACACCAGATCTGTAAGTTGTCCTTGAGCCGGGTTCCACTGACGTGCTAGGCATTCCTGTAAGGGGTGCATCTGAAGTCTTGCATGAGGTACAACAAAGATGCAAGAGCCCATGATTCCTATGAGCTGCATGAATACCCTTGCTGGGAGGGAATGCTGCAGTTGAAATCTAGTGATTAGTGTTTGCATACTGGCTATCCTGGCTGGATTGGGATATGCCAGAGCTTTGGAGGTGTCTACTGTGGCCCTTAGATACTGATGTATGTGGGAGGGCTGAAGATTTGACTTGGGGTAGTTTACTGTGAATTCCAAGTCCTGTAGCAGCTGGATGGTTTGATGAGTGTGATGAATACACTGGTTGAATGACTTGGCTTTTATTAGCCAGTTGTCGAGATATGGAAAGACATGGATTTGTTGGCTTCTCAAGTGTGCTGCTACTACCGCAAGGAACTTTGTGAACACTCTGGGTGCGGTGGTCACTCTGAATGGAAGGACTTTGATCTGATAGTGTTGTCCGTCCACTATGTACCTTAGATACTTCCTGTGAGCAGGGTGTATGGGAACGTGGAAGTAGGCATCCTTGAGATCTAGTGTGGCAAGGAAGTTGCATTGTTGAAATAGTGGGAGGACCTGTTGGAGAGTGATCATATGAAAATGATCTGACTGTATTTAGAGATGGACGGGTCTGAGGTCAAGTATTGGCCTTAGGGTCCCGTTCTTTTTGGGGATTAGGAAATACAGCGAGTAAACCCCTGTTGCTTGATGCTGTAAGGGAACTCGTCTATTGCCTGCTTTTTAAGCAGTGAGAAAACCTCTTGTTTAAAGAGAGTGAGGTGTTCCGGGGACATTGGACGCTGTTTGGGTGGTATGGTGGGCGGGGTTGCTGTAAGTTCTAGGCAGTAACCATACTGGCTAATTTGTCTTAACCACTTGTCTGTTGTGATAGAATCACAGACAGATAGGAACTGTGAGAGTCTCCCTCCGACCGGAGTAGAATGGTCTGGAGGGAGTGGAGGGAAGTCACTGTTTTTTAGTGGGGGAGGAGCAAGTGTTGTTGTTACCTCAGCCTCTCCCTTTGTTGTTATTTCCCCTGTATCCGTCTCTAAAATATCTTCTGTTGGGGGATGTTTGCGTGGTGTTTTTGTAGGAAGAGGAGGCGGTCTCTGTTCCAATATTTTTGGATGCTCCTGTATAAAAGGAGCGATGAAGGGAACCATGTGTGGATGGAGACTGTAATGCTCCCAAGGATTTTGCAGTCTCCGTGTCCTTTTTCTTCTTTACTAGAGTGGTGGTTACAGCCGGTCCAAAAAGTTGTTCCTGATTGAAGGGCTGGTTGAGGATAGTTGTTTGTACCTCCTGTTTAAAGCCTGAGATGCGTAACCAGGCATGTCTTCTGAGTAGCACACTAGCGCTAATGGACCTAGAGGCTGTGTCAGCTGCATCACGGGCACACTTGATTGATGTGTTGGTTATTAATTTGCCCTCTTGAATTAAATAATTTGCTTGGGTTTTGTATTGATCAGGAAAAATGTTGTAATAGGGTTTCTAGTTGGTCATAGTGAGCCCTATCGTACCTAGCAAGTAATGCTTGTGCGTTGGCTAAGCACCAGTGATTAGCTGCTTGGGCAGCAACTCTCTTGCCAGAGGCATCTAACAACTTAGATTCCTTATCCGGAGGTGGTGCGTCACCGGAGGTTTGAAAGTTGGCGCGTTTCCTAGCGTTAGTTACCACTAGTGAGTCTAAGGGTAGCTGCCCTTTGATGTAGGTGGGATCATCGGGCGGGTTTATATTTTTTGTCAATCCTGGTATTGAGAATTCTAGCTCTGGAAGGTGTCTAGAAGGAAGTACTCATCTGCCGGGTCTGAATGCATGTGAACACCATGGTAGACAGCAGCTCTATTTACAAGCTGACCAAAGCCAATATTGCCATCTGGGGGAGATGGCTTTGTTGAATATGGCTGGGGATCAGGGAGGTCTTGGGGATCGATAGGGTCACCATAATCGTCCCGATCGTCCTGTGGTGCGTCAGTGTCATCATCAGGATCAGTGAAAGGGTCATTGTTGCATCCCCCACCCCTTAAATTATTATCATCATCCTGTGGTGGTGGTGAATGTGGTGGACGTTTTGGAGGCTGTGGAGGAGGGACAGGCTTAGGAGACAGGCTTAGGAGGAAGAACAGGCTCAGGAGGAAGGACAGGCTTAGGGGGAAGAACAGGCTCAAGAGGAAGAACAGAAGAAGAGGGTCTTATAGGTGAAGTGGCACAATCTTTTTTCTGTACAGGCACTACAGGAGTTTTTGGTGTGTCCAGCTTCCTCTTCTTATGTGGAAAAGTAGCCACATGTCCTGTTTTGGGGCCTATATGTAGTTTTTTCTGCCATGGATCGACAGGATCCGGTCGAAAAAGTTCTTCCTCTTCAGCCCAAATTCTTCTGGTCTGAGCAGGGTTTGGATTGCTGCTCCTAGGCCTTAGGAGGTGATTTGGGGTCCTTTGGCTTGGCTATGGAGACAGAAATCATTTTCGGTTCCCAAGGCTTTGGCTTCGGATCCAATGGTTTTTCTTTTGGCGGTCAGTGCCAACTTCTTTTTGGGAGTAGGTTGCTCTCCCGTCTTTGCTGCCAAAGGCGCCTGCGGGACACTGATATGCAGTTTGCTCTGTCCTGAGCTACCTGAAGGCTTGTCTTTTTTCTTTGGAGCCAGGACCCGGGGGCGGGGCTTCTGAATCTTGTGTTGGGTTGCGACTGGGGCCAGCAGGCAAAGTCTTGACCAGGGCCTTCTTTTTTTCGGGTGGAGTTGGGGTATGGGCAGTTGTACTCACTCGTTGACCAGGAATGATATGGTTGTCTGAGTCTGGGTCGTCTGCTTCGGACACGATTTCCAGGTCATCAGAATCTTCCTCCAGAACATCGGGCCTTCATCGAAGATGTCCACTAGTGCTGGAGCTGATCACTGCGTCATGATGTGTCGTCGGGCCTGGCGATTACAGATGGTCTTCTTGGATCGAAATCAGGTGCAGGCCTGGCAATTGTTCTCGTCGTGCTCGGGCGAGAGACACAGTTTACAGACCTTGTGATGGTCACTGTGTGCGAATTTTGCTCCACACTGGGGCATTTTTTGAGCTAAGTCCTTTCCATGAGCTGTAGGCCCAAACTGTGTCGATAGGCCCAGAGGCCCGCATCGACGACTGGAACAGAGTAGCTGAGATGCGCGTCAAAGATCACGCAATGGAAAACAATACCCTCGATTTGTAGATAGTTTGCGAATCGAAAGGGTTTGGAGAATAAGGTGCTGAACCGGAGCTCAAAAGTTACATCCAAACCAAATGGCAGAAAAAAACAATCTGAGGATGGAGTCGATGCCCATGCGCACTATCGTCCAAGGGAGGAGTCACCTAACTCGTGACTACAAAAGACTCTTCCAAGACAACAACAAAGTGCAAGCATCCGAGCCCAACTCCAGATGGTGATCTATGCATTGTGTACAATCTTAAGCACATATGACTCGTACTGGTGCTTTTTAACCTTTAAAAAAGCAGGGAGCTGTATTGACACCTGAACAATGCAAATGCTACTGGAGACAGAGAGTTGAGCATGTACGAAACAGGTGAAAATAGCTCAAGGAGTAAGAGAAACTGAAAGCATGTGGTGCAGCAAGAAGGCTCACCTGCAGAGACTTTACATATTTAATCTAAAGACACATATGTATTTGAATTTACATTATTTAAAGAAGTATTCAGTACCTAAGGTAAATACAAATCTAAATCAGCTCAGCCTATATAAATACATTATTTCTGATAATACAAAGTGATAGAACACCAGCAGTTCCATTCAGATTAATAACATTTGGTGAAATAGCCTGTCCACGGACTTGTGGAAAATGACTAAATGATACTGTGAACAGTACCGTTAGTGCTTTTCTAAGATCACAATCCTTCGCTGTACTCAACACATCCAGAGTATCTTCCAATATGTTAGTATTTCTGACAGTGAGAAAAAAAAATGGAAAGCCGGGTACTTGGCTGCTTTCTTCCATACAGTTCATTAACAGACTGAGGACTTCCACCTAAATAAATGAAAATAACAATTGTCAATCATCCAGTCTTTGTAGTCAGTTATTTCAGTCATGTTTAAACTACTGAAAAGCCATAGAAATCACTGATAAAAGTAAAGACCATCCATAAGAACATTATTTTGGAGGAAATTTAACAAAACCACAGCAAAACAGTTACATATTTCTAATGTGCGGGGGAGGGTCACAATATCATGGTCAAAATATTGACCTGCAACAATATTGCATCTACAATATGAACTACCACTATTCTGCCCAGGTTAGCAGAAATGGAGTTAAGAATAGTAAATACATACTTACCTATGTAAACATGTGGACTCAATATTGCTGCAGGTTGATTTTGTTATAGTTAATATTTTGACTACAACCATTTTCTTTTATTTACAATCATGTATAACAAGAACTTAGTGAAATAACCAATTGCATCATTACTCCACATTTAAGGTCAAGGAGGGAGTATGTTGTCCCTGGTACAATATATTATGTATCCGTTCTCGTGTGCAGCAAATGAGGCTCTTTAGCAACACACAACTCAGCCATGTCTCTACATCTTAACTTACAGGGTGACATGTGCAAAGCCAGCAATCAATGTATACTACTCTGCTTCATTTGCATTCTTATATCCACATTCAATTGATTCATTATGTGAACCCTGTAGATGACAATTGCTTAAGCTTAAACCTACCTTAACATATACCCTGCACTCTAGATCTGCAAGAGCCATTTCGCTGACTGGAGAGTGTTCACACCAGTTTGGATACCATACAAAGTGTTTATCACCCCATTGTACAATTTGATAGAAGTTTGATCTTGGAGTGTAACATTAAAAAATACCAGCAATTCCATCAGAAGTAAATGTGCTGATGGGTTGTTATCTTTTGTACCAAGACGACTCATGAATCTTATGCCTATGTGGTTTAAAACACTTCACAGCCCAGGCATCTTCCATCATGAAGATACATACGGGAATAGATGTTTTGTAACAAAATCGTTCTTTAAAAGAGAATTGCTGTAGATAGGTCCGATGTTTTGATTAAACCAATGTTGACTTCACAAGGTTATACCACTATTTATTAATCGGACATCGAAACTAACCATCATTAGCAGGGTCACTATTTTTTTATTTTTTTGCATTTTTATATAGCACAAACTGAAGGCATTGGAGCGCTTTACATGATCACCAGATTACATCACACCAGGTCAGATTTATGTTTTTCAGGTATGGGGAGATTAAATGATTCGGCCAGAATCACAGGAGGTTGAGCCGACGCCAAAACCCGAACCCAGTTTTCCAGTTCGAATGGCGGCCCATCTGCCATTTGGCTACACCCCCTCCCTTTTGTTTGTAATGTTTAGCTATAATTTGACACAAGAAAAACACTTTTTTTCCGAAGAGCAATTCACTGTCCCCAAAGAGACAGTTATTTTGGGTAGCATGACATATTAAAGGAACATCTTTCTGACTATTCCCACTTGGCTGGAGAAATCACCGCGTGAGGAGGTATGAAAGTATAAAGACACAGAAGACCACGTGTGAGTTGTCTAATAGAGAATTGAACTACCTTGCAGTAAAATTCTTTCCACAATGACCTTCAGGTAAAAGATACAATTTGTGAAAGAAAAATTGAATTTGAGGAAGATTCCATGTTCTGTGCAGGATTGAATGAATGAATAGTAATTTTATTGGTTACGTTTCTTTGAAGGTTTATACAATAATAAGTTATACAGATAAAATCAGCACATAATTAAAACTTTATATAAATATTACTATAAAAAGAAAAACAGACGCAATATGCACTAAGGACTAAGGGCCAGATGTAGGAGCCCAAATACCAGTCGGTAACTGCCGAATTCGGCCGTTACCGACCGGTATTTGGTGATTGAGATGTAGGGGCATCATTTTACAGATTCGGTAAATTTACCGAATCGGTAAATTTACCGATTCTGTAAAATACCGAATCGGTATTTTTACTGATTCGGTAATTTCCAGATGTAGGTGGGACTCTTCTGAGTCCCAAAGGCCTTCCAGAATCGGCATTTTACCACCCAATCCAATTGGGTGGTAAAATACTGAATCCAGGTGTGCATGCACACCTATGCCATGTGACAGACAGACATGCCCTTAGGCATGGGTATTTGGGGTGCTAGAGGCTGTCAAAGTGACACCCCCTGCACCCTCGCTGAAATCGGTATTTACCGATTCTGTAAATACCGAATCGGTAAGGCCCATTGATTCCTATGGGCTTCAATGCCCATAGGAATCAATGGGCATTACCGATTCGGTATTTACAGAATCGGTAAATACCGAATCTTAACCATTCGGTATTTACCGAGTCTGTATTACCTACATCCCCCCCCCTCTATTTTACCATTTAAGAAGTGGTAAAATAGAATTACCTACATCTGGCCCATTAGGGCCAGATGTAGGTAAATCTCATTTACCGATTCATAAATACCGAATTTTACCGATTCGGCATTTATGAACCAGTAAATAAGATGTAGGTAATAATTCGGTATTTTTTACCGAATCGGTATTTGCTATTGAATCCTATGGGCCTTGAAGCCCATAGGATTCAATGGCAAATACCGAATCGGTATTTACCGAATCGGTGAAAATACCGAATTGCAAAGGGGGACAGGGTGTCACTTTGACACCCTGTTGCACCCCTGTAACTGGCTTGTGTGCCATGTGGCCACATACATGCCCTTAGGGCATGTCTGTGTGCCACATGGCACAGGTGTACATGCACAGATGTGCATGTACACAGGGATTCGGTATTTACCATGCAATTGTATTACATGGTAAATACCGAATCCTGAAAGGCCTGAAGCACTGTTGAAAGTGCTACCTACATCTGAAAATACAGATTCGGTCATTTCACCGATTGGTAAATTTACCGAATCAGTAAAATGTACAGAATCGGTAAATTTACCAATTCTGTAATTTTACCGATTCGGTAAAATTACCGAATCTGTATGTTTTTTGAGCCCCTACATCTCCATAGCCCAATACCGGTCGGAAACGGCCGAAAATCGGTATTTTCGGCCGTTTCCGACCGGTATTGGGCTACCTACATCTGGCCCTTAGTACAGTTACATACAACAGTCTTTGAACTTTTCTACCAAAGCCTGAAGAACAAACTTTTAAATTTTACAGTATGGACCACAGATTTTGATTAAGTGTATTTAAAACACAATAAAAGCACCTCAGAGATTGTTTTAATACCTTTGTCCTTAAAAATGGGCGTTAGGTATTTTTTCCTTACATCAAGCAGGGATGGACATATATGTTTTATAGACTTATTAGCTGTTTTACACATATTATAAGCTTGTACCTTTGATTTTCAAGAGCCATTAAAGTCCTTAAAAGGACGATACAGAAGCCTAAAATACAAGAAAACGTTCCTCCCCCAGAGCATTATGTTGTAATCAAGATATAATTGTCTTAGTGAAGTGTAGACTTCACTTGTGTACCTACTGTACTTGTACCTTGCTTCAGCACTAAATTCACTAATTCAACGTGCTGCTTTAATTCCATTCTTTACCAGTAACTTTCAAGCTGATCTTCACATGTGTAATAAGTCAGCCATTGATGGGAGATTATATTTTAACAACAACGTAATGATGGAACTTTCAGACACCAATCCATCACTCAGGTGGGTGGCCAATTCTTTATAAATGATTTTGTTTAGTGGGTTGATTCCTGCCCGCTTACAATTTTTAAAGTAGTTGATTTGACTAGTATCTGCCATAGCAATCAGAGGAGTGAGGCCTAATTCTAACCTTAGACAGCAATGTGGAGTTGAATGGCTACATTGCAAGAATTCTGTTTTACTGGAAATTAAAAGAAATCCGATTTGTTGTACATGAAATGGAAGAATTGCTTCTGCTTTGGAGCATGTTGGATGCATGAAATGTCAAGTGTTAAAAGATGCTAGCGTTATTCGATTTAGGAGCGGAGTAGCCATGTTGTCCAACCGTTTCAGATCACAAAAGATTTGTATTTTTTTCTGTAAAGAAGGGGAGATTTATACTCTGTCTGCCAAATCAAGGTCCGTCCGCCCTATTTTAGGTAGGGAGGACTGGCAGCTTTCCATCGATAGAGCATCTTGTAGTGTTCGACTGTTAGTGGAACGTTGGGGGCGATTCGCGATTCTGGTCATTCCGAAGCTGACGGTTGACCTCCTGATTCGTCTCTCTATGGTGGGTGTTCAAGCTGTCTCTAATATGGCTTAAAACTACTTACGTGTCACCATAACGCGTGCCTCTTCATTAGTACATGAATTTGGCGACGACCAGGGTCGAAGACAGGGCTCACTTAATCAAGTCCGTAGCAGCGCTAGTGCTCTGGAGAGTTTGATCGATCTAACCAGGTATTGCACTCAAGTTTCCACGCATCCAGGAGTTCGTGATCCCCCTGATGGGAATTCTTGTCAATTTTGTAGTTATTTGTGGTGGCAGTAGGCAGCGGCTCAGCGTGCGCAACTTTAAGTGGTTGGAGTGTGCATCGGTGCGCCTGGAGCATCAGAGAGCGTGCTGGTTAGCGTTACCCAGCATCACATCCCATTCAGGGTGTGATGTCACCACGCTCTGGTAAAATTTTGGTGGCCATCTTGGATTGGGCAATTATTGGAGCCCGTATTACTCGTTTTCTCTTGGATAACATTTAGCTTGCCTACAATATTTGTGAGTACACAGCTCACTGTTATTGGAAGTTATACTACCTACATCACTCGCCAGCCTGCATCATCAGTGACTAGCACATCTTTGGAAACAGAAGGTTCTCCAGCCTGTATTATCGGTGACTGATACACCTTTGAAAACAGAAGATTCTCCAGCTTACATTTACGGTGACAGGCATACCATTTGTAATATTATAATATTCCACCTGTTTATCGGTGACAGGCACACCTTAAGTAACAGTAAGAATCCCTTTGAATTATTTTTCTTTACATTCTGTGGGAACAATTGTGCTATTGGGTGGTATCATTCTCACTATGGCCAACATTGTGGCACCACCACATTTTTTTACAAGTGGCAGGTGAGCCCAAAATGGAGTGGCAATTATGGTTTCCTATGATTTTAGAATATGTTGAAGACCTTGAGAAAGAGGATTGTCCTGTTAAAAGGAAACTAGCATTATTAAAGCATTGTTTGGGTGGTGCAGGTATGAAGGCATTTAGGAATCTTCCTCCCATAGAGGATGCAGGGGATATGGATGTTTTTGAACAGGCGATCACACATATGAAAGTCCATTTTAGAAAGAGGATTAGCGTAGTGATGGAAAGGTTCAAATTGTATTCATGCGCAAAGAAGGAAGAGGAATCAATAGAAGACTATGGGCCAGATGTAGGTCGCCAATTACCGGTCGGTAATGGCCGATTTCGTCCGTTACCGACCGGTAATTGGTTTTCGAGATGTAGGGGGCCATTTTTACACATTCTGTATATTTACCGAATCGGTAAATTTACCGAATCTGTAAAATACCGAATCGGTATTTTTACCGATTCGGTAACGGCCAGATGTAGGTGGGACTCTTCAGAGTCCCTGTGGCCTTACAGAATCGGTATTTTACCACCCAATCCAATTGGGTGGTAAAATACCGATTCCAGGTGTGCATGCACATGTGTGCATGCACACCTAGCCATGTGACAGACAGACATGCCCTGAGGGCATGTCTGTGTGCCACATGGCAAACATTCTCGTCTTTGGGGTGCTAGAGGGTGTCAAAGTGACACCCCCTGCACCCTTGCTAAAATCGGTATTTACCGAATCTGTAATTACAGATTCGGTATTGCCCATTGATTCCCATGGGCTTCAATGCCCATAGGAATCAATGGGCATTACCGAATAGGTATTTACAGAATCGGTAAATACCGAATCTTAACGATTCGGTATTTACCGAATCAGAAATACCTACATCTCCCCCCCTCTATTTTACCACCTCTTAAATACCGATTCGGTATGAATCGGTATTTAAGAGGTGGTAAATTAAAATTACCTACATCTGGCCCTTAGTTTCTGCAATACGTACTTTGGCTGGGTTGTGTGCCTTTCTTAATACTTGAACAGTCTGAAAGATTTGTTACTAAAATTAGAAATCAAAATGTCAAAGTTCAAACTACTGAACCTGAGGTTTCAGTGGTAAGGAACCAAATGGGACCAAGGAAGAATGTGACTATTTCTGTCATAACGGATGTCGAGGGAAAAACATTTGACAACTAATTTTATGGGAAGAGAAGTACCATAGTTTGTTACAGGTTTTGGCAGTCTGAACCATGTAGGACGTTTTAAAGGGTGTCCTGCCTGACAAAGTTTATGTCAAATGTAAGAAAAATTGGCATTTTGGTAAATTGTGCTGATCATCTCAAAGAGTCAAACACATCACATATGATGAGGAAGAAGTAACTTCTTATTTAAACTCGTTATTATGTGTTGGTGACATTAATAGCAAGGGTATTCCCAGATGTACAGTAGTAATTGAGGGTAAACCTGTGTCTCTGACTCATGTGCATTGCACAGTATTATTGGGAAGAAATTGTTTAATGAACTTTGGGGTGAGAAAAAATTATTTTCACCCGATATTCAACCTGATGGGTACTCGTGTCACAACATCGATTTGGAAGGTTTCATATGGGTAGATTTAGATTTGAAGGAAGAAGAACCGAGAGGGAAGGTATGTGTAGCTACTAAATGAGTAGCTTATCTTGGGATGGCCTCATCAGCAAGAAATGGACATAAGAGTAGACCCCAATGACACTCCACCAGTTTATGTTGTTTCTGTTAACAATGAAGAACTTGTCAGTGGAGTCAGAGAAATATTTCCAAACCTGTTTGATGGATCTCTGAATTTTAGACATAAGATTATTCTTAAGAATGAGGCAATACCTGCCAGGCACAAGGTGAGAAATGCACATTTAGCATATCGGGAGAAACTTAAAGTCATGTTAAATGATTTGGTTCAGAAGAATATAATTGAACCCATAGAATACTCACCTTGGGTGTCTCCCATTGTTTTGTCCCTTAAGGGTACAGGTGATCTCTGTTTGTGTGTCGATCTATGTAGCCTGAATAAGGAGATCTAGGTTGACAAACATCCTCTCCTCAATATACATGAATTAATATCTACCCTATCTGGTGCTTCTGTTTTCTTCACAATTGACTTAGCAAATACCTACCACCAAGCAGAGTTGCATGAGGAATCTAAACGGTTAACAGCCTTTGTAACACCAGAAGGTATGTTTACATTTTTGCGAATGCCTTTTGGTCTAGCAAGTGCAGCCTCTGTTTTTCAGTGCTTAATTAAGAACGTTTTGGAAGGTAGTCAGCCGCGGTCGGTAGGGGAGTACCTGCCAGGGCAGTGACTTGGGGAGGGGGAGGGGCAGGGTGGGGGTTAGTAATGTATGGATAACGGAAGTTTGCAGGTAAGTACACATTTAAATAAATCAAATGAATTTCGTTGCGCGCACTGCATTGCATTTGGGGATGCAGTGCGCGCAAAGAAATTCGTTTGATTTATTTAAATGTTTACTTACCTGCAAACGTCCATTATCCATACATTACTAACCCCCACCCTGTCCCCCCCCCCCCCATGTCACCGCCCCGGCAGGTACTCCCCTACCGACCGCGGCTGAAGGTAGTTGCTTTCCAGGATGACATTTTAATTTTTGGAAGAACAAGTGAAGAACATGTCAAAACTTTGAATGGGTGCAAAATAAAGGGTTGACTTTGAAATTTTCTAAATGCAAATTCAGGCAGAACAAAGTTGAGTATTTGGGTCATGAAATTTACAGTGAGGGCATCAGGTCAAAATTCAACCATGTGCAAAGTATTCCTAATTAGTATTGTTTCTGAGTTTAACTGAATTTTATGGCAAATTTGTACAAGGTTACTCTACCAAAGTGCATCAGTTAAGTATGTTATTAAAGAAAAACACAAAATGTGCATGTGGAAAAGAACAACAAATGTCATTTTATGAACTTAAGAAAGAAATTGTTTGTGCTCCTTTTGTAAAATCTTATGTTATTTGCAAGGAATGTATTGTATCAGTGGATGCTAGTCGTGTGGGTTTGGGTACTGTGCTTATGCCAAAGGATAGTACAGATGAATATGTGGTTCCCTATGCCTTAAGAATGCTTCGTGACTCAGAGTGCTCTCTACTATTGAGAAGGAGTTTCTAACCTGTACATGGGCAGTCCAACACTTCTGTCAGTTTTTATGGGGAAACAAATTTCGGTTAAGGACTGACCATAATTAATTGATTACTATGCTATCGCCTGGTGCAGGTAGAACATTGACAGCTCGCTTAGCCAGGTTGTCTGCCAAATTGCAGAAATATCGGTGTGTGGCTGAGTATGTTCGAGGTCGAGTGAATGTTCATGGAGGTTTTATGTTATGTTTACCTTTAGTGGATGCTGCTGAGATCAAGGATGAGGAGGAGTGTGACGTGGTTTTACTAAAAATGATGTCAATATTAACCTGGTGGATGAGTATTCAGCTAATGCTATTTCTGATGACAAATGGAAAGATGCTAAGCAGGATGATTGTATTCTGCGTGAAGTTCAGACGTTTTTGCGCAAAGGTTGGTCTGAAGAGAGGAAGTTGAGTAGGGGACTGCTTTTGTTTTTCAAAATTCACAAGGAGCTTATGTCTTTGCAGGGTATTGTCATGAGAGTCGACAAGATTGTTCCGCCACAGAAACTGAGAGAGGTGATTTGTGCCTTGGTCCATGAGGGTAATATGGGAATGTCCACCACTAAGAGAAGAATAAGAGAGTTCTACTGATGGCCTGGTATTGATGGCATGGTTGACAAATGGGTCAGGGAATGTTTTCCTTGTGCTCAGAGTGACAAGTCTGTCAAACCATTAACTGTTGATGTTACACCCATTGAATATGCTCAGGGGCTTTGGAGACAATTGGAAGTTGACATTTCAGGTTGATGAGAAGTTACATGGGTTTACGAGTGATGACTGCACTGAAGTTTCCAAGGACAGAGCAAGTCTGATAAAGTGATTTTCTCATAGCAAGTTTGATGAGGATTGTGGAGAAGTGTGGCTCAATGGTTAGAGCGGCAGACCCTGATGCAGAGGTCTGGCCCATGACCAGGGTTCAATTCCCGCCTCGGCGGGTCTTGGGCTCAATTTCCTTGGACCTGATAATTCTCGTCTCGGTGCCTATTCTAAATCATGGGTCCCACTCTGCAACTCTGGGCAATAGCTTGCTTAATCTCCACAACGGTCCCAACAGCACTGGGATGCCTGGCTTCACCTTGGGGGTGCCCAGAAGTGGGCATTTCACAAGGAAAAGCCAGGAAGGGTTCCACAGCGGTATGCGTACAGCGCCAAGACACCTCAGGGCATAAGTGCGCTATACAAGTATGAATTCATTTCATTGTGAATGGATTGCTGGTTCTAATGTTATTTATGATGGTCCGAATGCCCAGGGTTTGAGTGAGTCTAATGTTAGTGCAAGCAAGTTTGGTGTTGCACAAGGCTTTGTTCCAACTACTGATTTTGATAATCAAGTGGCACACTGTATTACTCAACCTATTGGCAAAGAACATGTGCTGGAAATGAGAAGTTCATGTGTCAATAATATGAATATGAAACTGAAAGATTTGTTTGAGTATTGATTTATTCTTTTGGATTTTTTTAATGTATTTATGATCTATTGTTTGTATATAATAGTTTTCCATGTTTTTATTCCTTTGTTTTTTTGTATTTATTTTGTTGTTTTTCTTATTAAGGGGAAAGGTGTGCAGTGTTCTAGTGTTAGTGGAACGTTGGGGGCGATTCACGATTCTGGTAATTCCAAAGCTGACGGATGACCTGCTGATTCGTCTCTCTATGGTGGTTGTTCAAGCTGTCTCTGATATGGAATAAATCTACTTACGTTTCACCATAACGCGTGCTTCTTCATTATTACCCATCTCATGGCCTGAGGGGAGTAAGGGCATCGCAGAAAGTTGAAAACCTGGTGGCGAGGGACAGAAAAAAGCAACTAGTGACTCCTACACCTATGGAAAAAAACTCCCTAGGTTTGGGGGTCTTTAGTTTTTTGTTTTTCAATAACAAACGCCCACTTTGAGTTTGTTTAAAAAAAATGTTTGGTGGCAGACATCAAAATTGCAGCAGCCATCTACCAAAATGTTTATCTCTTGAAAAGAACTGCTATAAGGGCAGTTCCTGTCACAGTACAGATATCACCACAGGGTCAGAGGTGAACTTTAAATTGGGTGGACAATAGTTTATCAGAGTGACAGATAGAATGTCCTCTGCCACCCTGACGGATGGAGTACCATCTTCTAAACTCTAGATCTGACCCAAAGTGACCTACCTTTAACAACCATTCTCCTTCAAGGGTATCTTCAATAAATTCATAAACACTCTGCTTAAGCGTGGGTCCTGAAACACTCTTTACAGAGGGAAAGACTGTCCAACTATAATAACAAAGGCTATTTAAAGACACTGTATTGCTATTTTTTGTATTTTACAAAACACATACACACAAACAGCCCCATTGCCACGTCCCCACACATTGTGGTGATCTTAGTCCATAGGAAATGATGCTTTGTTTTGTTAATAACTTCTGATTCTTTTGACAAATATCCTCTATATTTGACATAGGTTTGACCCATCTGCCAACTGGCTCTTGGTTCAGAATTTGTTTTAAATAGTTTAAGAGTGTCACAGTTAACCGAAATCATATTTCAAGGGGTTTCTACAAACTCCCCATGTTCATATTTGCTATCTGATAACGCAAGAACTACTGGATAGGTTTACACCAAACTTGACATGAAGGTAGACTACATTTCATCAGAATAGACCCTTTGTTTGTGTACATCATTTCAGTAGATTTTGAGTTATTAAAGAAACAAGAAACTGATTCAGGTAAATTAGTGATAACTTCATGAAACTATCTGCAAGCTTTGTCTAAAAAATAATTTAAAATGGATTGACTGAGATGCCTTCTTGGTTATGAAATGGTAATGCCAGTTTGTGAGCCACGCCTCATATGATTGGTTGAGGAATAATGAGATCTTTCTCTGTTTGTTAGACAAATTACACAAAATAAATTTGGTGAGCCAAAAGTCAGGATGAATTAGTCAACTTTAACTTTAGGAAGGAGGGCACGAACTAAAACACTCTCAAAAGAAGATAAAAACTACAATCATTGAGCAGTTTCTTAAAGTTCTCACTGTAGCATCCACTTAAGTGTCACACCACCTAGCAAGTGACGTACGTTTAGGTTTAAGGAGAGAAGCAGAGAGAAGGTAAAAGTTAATTAGGGGGAAGGCTGGAAACAAAGGAGCACGCTCCTCTGTTAAATCGGGAAAATCAGAAAACCCCCTCCAAAGCCTTGTCGCCTAATCAGCGAAAATTAGAGACAAAATGATTGGAACAAACTTGTAGCGGGATTTGTTCCAGGTTGGTCTTCACGAAGTAAAGTGTGAGTTATGCAACATTTCTTACGGACAGAAAACTATTCCCTGTGTCCTAAGATTGCTCTATCTTTAAACACAGAGAAAGCATTTGATATAGTTGAATGAGAATATATATTTATAAACATGACTAAATTTAGTGCAGGACCTAATTTAATTAATATGATAAAAGATAATATACAACTTACCATCAGCTAAGAATAATCGTGGAGACTTCAGGTGACCATATTTTCAAAGGCAAAAACTCGAACGGGCAATTGATAAAGATGCAGGACTAAATGTTGGCACTGACCATGACTTCACAAGAACCATAATGGCCGCACCCACTATCACAGAATAACTATACAGGCACATCCCACAAACCAATAAATAGTCATACATACATTTGTGGGATGGCAAGAAAGATTAAAGTTGTAGAGCTTATGTAATTTGCTTTATTTCAGAGAGCATCGACTAGTCCGAAGACAAAATTACAGATATCAAGTTGCCCATGAGCAGCTCCTTCAGTCTGGTTTCTTTACTTTCTGGGACTTGTAGTTTTGAATTTATAAAGGAAAAAACAAAACTGAAAGTTTCAGGAATTTATAAAACATGGACAAGATATGGATCAATTTGTGTCAATAAAGCAGAGAGGAAGGTGACAGAGGAGGCACATGGATCCATAAAATAATTAACAAAAGTTTTGATAATATCTCTACATTTCAAAATAAAATTTTGCAAACATGTGTATTCCTTAGTTAACAAGCTTGCCTTTTCTATCATCTGCTGTGATGAAGCCAAGAGAAAGGCTGATGATCTAAGGCGTCAGTTGAGGGTCTTCTCAGAAGCTGATTTGTCTTTCTATTCTGCTTTGCTGCTTGAACCCAAGTTGAAGCACATCAAGAGAGTCTTTAAAACAGTTTACTTCTGTCCATGCAGTGATTTAACATGAGATGGTCAGAGAAAATGAAAGTGTGCACTCTATTTATGATCTAATCTCCCTAAAACTAGAGGGTGTTATAATTTTAATAATCCATAAAGATGCTGAGACAGACCAAGAAAAGCTACGACTGTCTGCGCAAACCTGAGACATCTGGTCATTCTTTGGTGACTTTATTTCTAATTATTTCCTGATTGAAACAGGTATCAGACAAGGTTGTCCCAATCATTGCATCAGTTAGTGCTTTAGTTGACATTCAATGCCCCTCTCTATTGCGTCAAGAATTGTAAGAACAGTAAGGAAATTGATTTAGCTACAGGAGAAGGTAAACTAATGCTATATGCAAATTATATTATGGCTACACTGTTTGAATGCAAGACAATCCGTTAAACACGTGATAGATATTATGAATGATTTTTCAAAGTTTTCAGGTTTTTAAATCAATTGAAGTACAAATGGAGTACAAAAAGTGAAATTCAATATAATAAAAAATCAAAAATATTGAGGAATTAAATTAACTAAATGTTTAGATAGTGTTTTATCAGTTAACAGTAATCCAATAAGGAAAAAGTAATTTAAGATTTCAGCAAAAGCAATAAAATAAATGTATGTTTATGGAGAAGGGAACAATACGTGAAAATGTCAGTGTCTCTTCAAATTAATTATACTTTAGCTTGTTTTCCATGATCCCAGAAAATATTCTATGAAAAATTATTTTTAAAGGTATTTCTGAATTTAATCTTAGTGCATGTTAGTCCTCCAGTATATAAAGCAACCCAGATATTGTTTGTACAATCATCTTTTGTCACAGCCCTTCACGCGAACAGCTTCTCAGTACATGTCATTTTCCAAACCAATACATTTAAACTGCAATGTACAAAGTTGTAACTGCTGTGATGCATGGAGTGCTTAGTGTAGGATCTAGTGTGAGTGTTGCAAGGTGGAGTGAGTACTGTGGGCACAGTGTGACTGCTTTTGGGTGTAGTATTGATAGCAGAGATGAGATTAAACATACATAAAGGCTCATTGATGACAGAAGAGTATAATGAACATGAGCTTAGTTGTTAATTATAAAAAATCCCCACCTTTGATAAATTATGCTTGGCTCGATTAGTCGCAGTGACACTTTCTTTGCAATTTGCCTTTTTAAATGTATTGGTTTTTTCTAAGAACACCACATAGAATTAATCAGCTGATAACTGGTTATACAAAACAATTAAGGCTCCTTGTTTTCTATTTTTACTGATCTTTACAGATAACTACAGACAGAAAACAATTTCGTTTCCTTCCTGTATTAATTTTTAAATGTGGATAAAAAGGAAAATGCTACTAACCAGTATGCATCTGTACTTGGCATGTAGAACTGCAGAGTTGTACACTATGCATAGATCGTCATCTGGTGTTGGGCTAGGATGTTTGCATGTTGTTTTTGTCTTCGAAGAAGTCTTGTAGTCACGAGGTTGGTGACTCCTCCTTCGGTCGACAGTTCGCATGGGCTTCGGCTCCATCGTTAGATTGTTTTGCCAGTAGGGTTAGATGGAGTAGTGAGAAACAGAAAGATGTCCATGTGTGATGTATCTCATTAAGATAATACTGGATTATATAGAGGTATCCGGGGAGGAGGGTGGGCATGTACAACTCTGTAGCTCTACATGCCAAGAACAGATGCATACAGGTAAGTAGCATTTTCCGTTCAAGGTATATGAGCTGCAGATTGTACTATATGCTTAGACTATATAGCAGTATCCTCCTTAGCCGTGGCTACCTGTATCTGTTGCAGTAGTTTGAAAAAGTGTTTTTAATACAGCCTGGCCCACACTAGCTTGTTGTTTTGCTTGCACATCTACACAATAGTGTTTTGTGAAGGTGTGTGGTGTGGCCCAAGTTGCTGCTTTACATATGTCATCCAGGGGAATGTTCCCTAAGAATGCCATAGATGCCCCTAGTTTACATGTAAAATGAGCTCTAGGGGGAATGGTTAACGTGTGTTTGGCTTTAAGGTGGCATATTTGTATGCATTTTACAATCCAACTTGCAATTCCTGTGTTGGATATAGGATTGCCCTTGTGAGGTGGGGAAAATGCTATGAAAAGTTGTTTGGACTTTCTAAAGGAGTTTGTTCTTTCTATGTAGTAAAGTGAATACTCTTTTAACCTCAAGGGTGTGTAGAGCTATTTCTGCCACTGAGTCTGGTTGAGGAAAGAATACTGGTAGTTCAACAGACTGGTTTAAATGGAAGCCAGATACTACTTTGGGTAAACATTTTGGGTTTGTTCTAAGTACCACTTTGTTATAATGGATTTGTAAAAATGGTTAATGTATATTTAATGCCTGGAGTTCGCTCACTCTTCTGAGAGATGTGACGGCGACTAAATATGCTACTTTCCAAGTAAGGTACTGTAGTTCACACTTGTGTAATGGTTCAAATGGAGGACCCATTAGTCTGGTAAGGACTATATTGAGATTCCACATGGGAGAGGGTGGATCTCTTGGTGGAATTATTCTTTTAAGTCCTTCCATAAAAGCTTTGATCGGGGGAACTCTAAACAAAGACAAATGTTGTCTGTTTTGCAGGTAGGCCGCTATGGCAACTAAATGTAGTCTTATAGATGTATACGCTAGGTTTTATTGTTGTCGATGCAAAAGGTAACAGATGATGTTTTGAATGGAAGCATCCAGCGGGTCAATTTTGTTGTGAGAGCAATAAATGACGAACCACTTCCATTTTGCTGCATAGCATGCCCTTGTTGTAGGGCGTCTAGCTTCTTTGATATTGTTCATAAAGTCTGGCTGAAGATTAAGGTAACCGAACTCTAGGATTTTAGGAGCCAGACCGCAAGGTTGAGCTGATTGGGATCTGGGTGTCTTATCTCGCCATGGTTCTGAGTGAGAAGCTTGGGTGAGAGGTGCAGCTTTTGATGTGGCACTACTGATAGTTCCAACAGAGTTGTGAACCATGGTTGCCTTGCCAATGGTGGAGCAACCAGGATCATTGTGAGGGAATGCTGTTGGAGTTTCCCCACTAGCAACAGAATGAGTGGGAGAGGCAGAAAAGCGTAAGCAAATTTGCCTGACCAATTAATCCATAGCGCATTGCCTTTGGACAATGGGTGTGGATACCTGGATACGAAGTTTGGGCATTTTGCGTTTTGGTGTGTGGCGTACAGATTTATGTCTGGATGTCACAACATGTGAAAGAATGGAAGAAGAACTTGAGGATAAAGATCCCATTTGTGGATCTGTTGTGTTTGATGGCTGAGCAGATTTGCTATCTGATTGTGTACTCCTGGTAGGTGTTCTGCTAGGAGGTATATCTTCCGTGAAATGGCCCATCTCCAGATGCTCTGTGTGCTAGACGGGATAACTAGAGAGTGTCCCCCCCGTTTTTGTATGTAATACATTGCTGTCATGTTGTCTGTACGGATTAGGACAGCTTTGCCTAGCAATTGCGGTTGAAAAGACTCCAACGCTAGTGAGATTGGCAACAATTAAAGGTAGTTGATGTGGAATTGTTTTTGTTGAGAGGTCCATAACCTTTGAATAGTATGGTTTTGGAAATGTGCTCCCCAGCCAGTGAGCGATGCATCTGTTGTTAGCACTATCTGTGGAACTGGCTCAAGGAACTACTCCCCTTTGGAAAGGTTTTTTCTGTTCCACCACTGCAGAGAGTGATGTGTGCGGTCGCCCACCAACACCAGATCTGTTAGTTGACCTTGAGCCTGGTTCCACTGATGTGCTAGACAATTCTTGTAATGGGTGCAGTTGCAATATTGTATGAGGGAGAACAGAAATGCAAGGTGCCATCATTCCTATTAGCTGCATGAACACTCTTGCTGGTAGTGAGTGTTGTGGTTGAAATCTTTGAACTAGGATTTGTATAGCATTTATCCTGATGGGATTGGGATATGCTAAGGCTGTGGAAGTATTCACGGTAGCCCCTAGATATAGTTGCATTGTAGACGGTTGGAGATGGGATTTGCCTAGATTTATTGTGAATCCCAGACTGTGAAGCAACTGTATTGTCCGGAGTGTGTGTTGAACACAGCTGTTGTGGATGTTTTTTTTTATGAGGCAACCAACCAGGTAGGGGAAGACATGAATTTGTTGTCTTCTGAGATGGGCTGCAACCACCACGAGGCATTTGGTGAAAACCCTGGGTGCTGTAGTGACTCCGAATGGGAGCACCTTGAACTGGTAGTGTTGACCATCTAATACAAATCTGAGATACTTCCTGTGAGCGGGATGTATAGGAATGTGGAAGTAGGTGTCCTTTAAATCTATAGTGGAGAGAAAGTCGCCTTGCTGTAGTAATGGGAGCACTTGTAAAGTGACCATGTGGAAGTGGTCGGATTGAATGTAAAAGTTGAGGGGTCTGAGGTCCAGTATTGGCCTTAGAGAGCTGTCCTTTTTTGGGATTAGAAAATAAAGGGAGTAGACTCCTGTGCCCTGATGAAGTAGAGGAACTGGCTCTATTGCATCTTTTTGTAACATTACTAAGACTTCCTGTTTGAGGAGTATTAGGTGTTCTATTGACATTGGACGCTGCCATGGAGGAATGTTGGGGGGTGTAGAAGGGAGTTCCAGGCAATAACCATACTGGATAATTTGTCTTACCCACTTGTCTGTTGTGATGGAATTCCAGACAGGTAGGAACTGTGAGAGGCGTCTCCCGATAGGAGTGGGATGATCGGGGGAAGCGCAGGGAAGTCAGAGTTTATTGTTAGGGGAGTTGCGGGTGTTATTACCTCGGCCTCTACCCTTATTGTTGTTATCTCTGTTATCTCCTCTATTGTATCCCCTAGAAAAGGAGCCCTGGTTGGGACTTTTATAGGATGATGTGGGGTGTTCTGATGTATTTGTTTTGGAATCTGCTCTATAGAAGGACCGACGAAAGGAGCCTCTGGCAGATGGTGACTATAAGGCTCCTATAGACTTTGCTGTTTCGGGGTCTTTTTTAATTTTTTCTAAAGATGCGTCGACTGCTGGTCCAAAGAGGTGCTCTTGATCAAATGGTTGATTTAGAATGGTATTTTGCACCTCTTGCTTAAACCCAGATACCCTGAGCCAGGTGTGTCTGCGTAGCAGAACACTGTTATTTAATGCATGTGCCACGGTGTCTGCTGCATCAAGCGCACATTTGATTGAAGTATTGGTTATAAGTTTGCCTTCTTGTATAAGGTCATTGGCTTTGCCCTTATATTCTTGGGGTAGATGTTAAATGAGCTTGTCCAGCTCATCATAGTGAGCCCTATTGTATCTTGCTAGAAGGGCTTGTGTGTTTGCTATCTTCCATGAATTAGCGGCTTGAGACGCGTCTAATAACTTAGATTCTTTGTCAGGAGGTGGTGTGTCACCTGAACCTTGGGCGTTTGCCCTTTTGAGTGCATTAGCAACTACTAGTGAATCTAAGGGAAGTTGGCCCTTGATGTTCATAGGTTCAGTGGGAGCTGCTTTGTATTTTTTATCTACTCTGGGGTTAAGAACCCTAGCTCTAACTGGGTCTTTGAACAGCCCAGGAGCATGTCTAAGAAGGCCTTGTTGCATGGGTAAGACGAGTAGATTTTTGTGGTTGGGCAAAAGTCTCCCATTAAAAATCCTCTTCTACAGGGTCTGAATGAAGTTTGACCTTGCGGTATGTAGCTGCTCTGTTGATTAGCTGGGCAAACCCCACATTGTCATCTGGTGGGGATGGTTTGTGGGGTAGAAGTCCGGATCATTTGTTAGCTCAGGATCAGTATTATAATCATGCCGTGGGTCTGGTTCCTGTGGTGAATCATTGGGATCTAATGGCATTATGTCTTCATCTAATTGCCCATCCCCTTGTGAATTATCACTATCCTCTGATTGTGGAGAGTGTGGTGGCGAAATAATTAAATTAGGGTTAACTGGTGGTGGAGGTGAAGGTGGTGGTGAAGTGTTACTAGCTATATGAATCTTCTTTGGAGGAACTGGAGCTTGTGGCATATGTTCTGGTTTCCTCTTTGTAGGTGGCTTGATGACTATGTGACCAGTCTTTGAGTTAATAGAGATATTAGTTTTTTTGGATCCCGAAAGCAAAACTCTTCGGCATCGATAGGCTTGCTTGGCGTCGTAAAGTTCTCTTTGGGAGCTGTTTTTGGATGTTTTGGGACATTGTCCGGTACAGCATCCTTTCCCGATTCCGAAGCTTTCGGTGCCTTGTCTTTTGATGGTCTTGGCTCTGAAGCTTTCGGTGAAAAGTCTTTTCTGTGTGTTTTGGTGCAGAAGATTTGTCTTTGCTTTGGGGCTTTATCTGGCTGTTTCGGTGCCGATTGCTTATTGGGCTGCTTCGGCACCAATGCTTTATCCGGTCGCTTCGGTGCCGATGCTTTATCGAAGTGGTTCGATGCCGAGGAATCTTTTGTAGATTTTGGTGCTCAATGTTTTCCCAGTGCCAGTGGAAGAGGGCATGGCAACTCTGACGACTGAGCTTTAGGTGCAGAGGTTTTTTTTTCTGTACCGGATGGTCGGCGCGAGCCGGATGGCTATTCATTGTCCTTCGGTGCCGGGCCCGGCGGCGGGGCGTTCGAAGATTTATACTGTGTGAACCTGAGCCCGAAGGCGAAGGTGTTACCGGAGCCATTGGTATGTACTTGGTTGTGGCTGGGGTTTCAGTACTCACGTCCCTTTGAGCCCGGGTGAAGTCATCTTCAACGTCGGAGACGTCTACTTCGGAGTCCGGAATCTCTTCTTGTTCTGGCTCCGGAAGGTTATCGGGACCTGGATGGAAGATGTCCGGAAAGGAACCTGTGCCTCGCTGCATGTTGCGGCGTTGAGCTTGATGATCCCAGATGGGTTTTTTTTCAATTTAAATGAGAGGCAAGCGTCACAATCGTCCTTTCGATGTTCCGGAGAGAGGCACAGATTGCAAACGGGAAGGAGGTCCGAGTGTGGAAACTTAGCACCACACTGTGGACATTTTTTAAGTGGAGTCCATTCCATCGACGCCCGTCTCTATCGGCGCTGGTAGGCCCAATGGCCTGTGTCAAGGTTCGCAGGCGTCGAAGTGTAATCGAAGTTGTCTAGGGTGCGCGTCGAAGGCTCGCGATCAAGACAATACCGTCGTTAACTGTGATTGCGTGTCAAAGGGGGTTCGATAAAGATACTGATCCGAAGCGCACCAAGTCACATCCAAACCCGATGGCATAAAAAAACAATCTAGCGATGGAGCCAAAGCCCATGCACACTGTCGACCGAAGGAGGAGTCACCATCCTCGTGACAACAAGACTTCTTCGAAGACAAAAACAACATGCAAACATTCGAGCCCAACACCAGATGGCGATCTATGCATAGTGTACAATCTGCAGCTCAAATGCCTCGAACTGGAAATTATGATTTTTTGTGTGATTATAAATATTGTCAGTTGTGGCTGCCAGACAAATAGCTGTCTGAAATGACAAATAAGGGAACTAAAAATAAGAGAAAATTTAGGAATAAGGCTTAAACAGCTGCAGATGTGTACACTTTGATACTAAAATTGTTATGTATTCAGACAGGTCTATTAATTTATTATTTATGGGTGTTCATATCATTGAAACCAGTCAGGCAATCAAGTACAAGTGTACTTTTAATTACAGATAAGAAATTAGCAAATAAGAAATATGGACAAATACAGACGGAAATTTCAAGAAAATAAATATTAAACTAGGAACCCTAAAAACAATGCAACTGTACCTTTTGTTTGAGAGCTAAATCAATTTGAAGCACTTGACGCTTTGCAAGTAGGTTGAGGAGAAAAGGAAACTGGATACATAACAGAGGCATACAGGAGTCATCAACATTCTGTAAGAGAAAAGGAAGATACACCGAAGTAGAACATTCAACTTAGCAATTTAAACACAGAATACACTCTTGAATACAAAATAAAATATTAGCTCTGTGCATGAGGACCTTAGTAGGTTTTCCCTTTCCTCGCATGGTGGTCCCACTAAGGAAAAAAAGTGGAAGTCATCATGCACAAAATATGGTGGGGTGACCATCACTTTGACCTGAGGTACCTGTAGCAGATGGGCTGTCAGGTCAAAATTTACACCGGCAGAACCCTTTGAGGCTCAAAGCCTTAAAGGAAGGAGCTATGGTGGCTCCAAAATGAGCTTCAAGAGGCTTGAGTACCCAGGCTTCCTTGTAAAGTCTGAGTCAATGGGTATGACTCCTGCCAACTGTTCTCTAATTAAATGAGTGAAGCTAAGTCTGAGGACAAATAGTGAAAACGCGTAATACAGGTATAACGTCCTGCCTAGTGCAAAGCCATCTTTAAGTGGTAGTCCACAAGGTTATTCAACCAAGTAGCACTGTTCATTCGGAGTTGTGGTGAAAAAATGGTCATCCGGAGACCTGAGACTCAAAAACGGTTTTAGTACCTAATGGTGTGACAGACCTGGCGTCCTTGGTGAGGTTTACCCTGACTTTTTTGTCTTCTGACCTGTTTTGATGACTTCATTTTCGCTGGCTTTAGGATTTTGGGCATGTTACCACTGCTGACCAAAGCTAAAATGCATGTGCTCTTTCCCTAAAACATGGTAACATTGGGTTATCCACAACTGGCAAATTTAATTTACTTATAAGTCCCTAATAAAGTGCACTACAGATGCCAAGGGCCTGTAAATTAAATGCCACTAGTGTGTATGCAAACCAAACACAAGGAAATGATTTTTCTTTTTTTCAAACAGATTGTATTGCCTTTTACATAACAGTCAGCCTTTTCGCTAATGGTGGTACAGGTAATTTCTTAGCCTTCTCCTGGTCAGTAAATCTTAGTACATATTATGCATATACAAATGCGTATTATTCCTGGTGTCCTCAGTCTCATCCTTTGCTTAGTACGAATCTACTATCCATATCCCAATTACCCCCCCACCCCGCCAACAAGGTAACATTCAACCCCCCCGCCCCGCACTGCTGTCTCCGAACATCATCTAGTGAGCTCAATAATTCATTTCCTCTGTATCTGACTGTGTGTGTTTGCTTTCCCAGTCACCTTCTTTCAATGTCTAAGCCCACCCGGAGCTAAGGGTATTATGAGTCCCCATCTCTCGGGTTCTGTACTATGACCCCATCCTCATCTTGCCTCTGTGGGTTCTCCTGTTGTGACGGTCTCTCTGGAGTGGAAGCCTCTGATTCTCTGCATTCGCTCCTCTGTTCTTCTGTCAAAACCTCCCATGCTTGAGCCCTTTCCATCTTGCCTATCCCAAGTCTTGCATTGCAAATGAAAACCTTGTCTTCGCATCCAGCCCATTTCACCAGCTCTTGCTTCCATCTGTGAACATTGGGACCGTCCAGAGTCTTCCATCTGCTTGTAATTTCTCACTTCGCAAGTATGAAGGTGAGATCTTGGAACCTGTCCGTGTTCTTAGTTTTGGTGGTGTGTGGGAACAGGCTGAGCAGGACATGTGCCGGTGTCCTAGCTGTCTCTCGAGTCACTTCCTATCAGTGGTGCGTCAAGTATGGGCAACTCCATATCATGGTAATGAACTTGGCCCCGTGCACATTGCATCTCTGGCACTTGGTGTTGTCTCTAGCAAAGTATCGATTAATACGTTCTGGGGTTATGTATGCTTGGTGAAGTATATAAAAGCTAATCAGACTGAAACGTGTGTTTCGGGATACTTTGGTTGTCCGTATCAGCATGTTCTACCAGTCCTTGTCCTTCAGTCCCCATTGGTTTCTCAACCGGTCCAGTAGCTGTATAGAGTCTCGTCCTATGGCCCTGTAGAGATATTGCAAGCTTTTATAGTTCTCCGGCTAGGCTTATGTATTCACAGGTGGCATGTCGTGGCGGTTCAGTTGTACCCGCACCCCAATAAACACAAGGGGCCCGGTTCACAGAACTAACTTAAGACAAAATCCTAAACTTACTACCATATTGGACACCTAACTTCTGTGAATACTGAAAAGAGTAAGTGCCTTCTGTGAATACCCAATTGAGTAAGTGCCTTCTGTGAATACCAAAATGGTAGTAAGTTTAGGACTTTGTCTTAGGTTAGTTCTGTGAATCGGGCCCAAGGAGATGATGGATGGAGTACTGAAGCTTTTCAGACACTCACCTCCAGTCACAGATCTTGGTTGAATCCATCATCGTTCTTTATCTCACTTCGCCACCCCAGTTCAGACACAGCTATAGGCAAATCAGGCATGACCCTGTGCCTCATGGGAACAGTCCAGCCCGAACTGCCAAGCCATGTCTTCCCTGGACTGGAAACAAGCATCCTGGAACCAGTTTCGGGTTAACACCCCTCATCAGCCAGGCTAGCTTGAATCCAGTGGCAAAGGACCCACGTCTGGGCACACCCTGTCAACTTAGGCCAAACAAAGCAAATACAAGGAGATGATGAACGGAGTGCTGAAACTTTTCAGACACCCACCCCCAGTCACAGATCTGGGTTGAATCCATCATTGTTCGTGGGCATGCATCACCGATTGTGGCACCCACTCCAGAGCCTTTTAAGCATGTCTCAGGCCTGCCATTGCAGAGTGTGTGTGCAGTATTCAACTGCCATGTCGACCTGACAAGTTAACGCTTTTGCCAGATCCAAACCTTCCTTTTTGAAACATATAAATCACCCCTACGTTAGGCCCTGGACAGCCCCAAGGGCAGAGTGCAGTGTATTTAAGATGTTGGACATGTGCTGGTAGTGTAAAACTCTTAAATTCATTTTTTCACTAAAGCAAGGTCCATTTCTCCCATAGGTTAACGTTGGAAATACCTTATGACACTTTATAAGTGTAATTTTCTATTGTGAAAATATAGACATTTCAAGTTTAGTGTTTCTGGACTCACCATTTAAAATCAAAACTTATGATAAAGCTGGATTTTAAGTTGCAAGTCTGAAAATATCACTTTGAGAAAGTTGGCATTTTCTTACTTTAACCATTCTGTGCCTCTGTCTGTCTCTGAATACATGTCTGGTGTGGGTGACATCTGGGCTTTGCGCTTTCCCGCTAGACAGCCACACACATAGGGAGCTTAGGTGTGGCCGATGGGTCATCCACATCCTGAAGGGCCATTAACATCGTGAAGGGTCATCGTGGCAGGATGGGAGGGAGGAGCTGACACTTGCCCCTGAATG
Source organism: Lissotriton helveticus (assembly GCF_964261635.1). NCBI lineage: Eukaryota > Metazoa > Chordata > Amphibia > Caudata > Salamandridae > Lissotriton > Lissotriton helveticus. Next base: position 1,225,161,949 of record NC_136059.1, on the reverse strand, counting down.
GGCTGTGCCTGTCCCCACACAAAGAGCTGCATACCCCCCTGTAGTGCGTTTTGGAGACAGGGCAGAATGGGAAGGGACTTTGTGCACCTTAAAAGCCTCTCTTTAAAGTCTCTTCCACTTCAAAGGCACAAATGGGTATAAGTACTGTACCTCAGACACTATCACTTCAGTACACTTCTGGACTGGAGGACATTCTACCAGGAAGAGTAACTGCTGTGCTGCTGAAAGGACTGTCCCTTGCTGGACACTGCTGGACTTTGCTCTGCTGTCCCTCTAGCCTGGAGTGAGAAGGACTGCACCTTCATCTCTACATCCCTAGAACCAAAGTGACTCCAAGGGCTTACTGACTGGTCTTCTGTTCTCAAGTCTTAGGTAGGTATGGTAAGGTAAGTTTTTATTGATTCTAGTAATTTAAAACCGTAAGAATGTGTCAAGAATCCTAGACTGATTCCAATGTCAGCAGCTCGACAGAGAACAAAAGGACATCCCATCATATGAACGTTGCAATAACCCTTCACTTACCTTATTTTTAAAACTGATGACCGAAATCCTTTGGAGAACTAATGGTTGAGACAAACGCATGACCAGTGAGCCTGTATTCTATGGCGGCAGCCATGTTTTGGGTATTGGAGTTGACAATCTCGTCTTTTTAGTTTTTAAGCACGAGCACCCAATGCGCTATCGCGCTGGCAACTGTTTTCTTGTCGGGAGCAGTGTCTCTTTTTCATGCTCCTTCTGACTGGAATTTCGGACAAGAAATTCCTTCGTTGCCTGGCGCCTTCAATATTACAATTGTTGGTGTGCACATTAGGCATCCTTTTTTGAGTAGTGTCCTGAATTGGGGACCCTGGTTAAAGAAAAAGACGAGCTCTTGAGAGTTAGAAATCATCTGACTGACTTGCTGCTACTAAAAAAGAAGTATTCACAAGGAACGAACAAACTTCTCAAATAAGGAGTCTATGATATCTTTTAAAGACAATATTAAAAGAGAGAATTGGAAGGAATTATAGTGTTTGCCGAAATCGAGGAGGAATCTCTCAGAGCAAGGCAACTCCCTGAAAATTATTGAAACCCTCAGAATTATGTCTGCAAAAACCCAGAGAGAAGCTAATTCTTCAGGAGTCCTAGGTAATTGGAAATTTAAGAAAAGAAGGAATGAATGAGTATACATTACAAAGAGAGAGAGTAAATGAAGATAGAATGGTAGAGCGTTTCTAAAAGTGTCAAAAAAGGAGTGAACTAAAATCAGTATATTATTATAATTACAGATTCTATGTTAGCCGAACACCCAGCCCTATTGAAGGTCAATTGAAGGTGGTGTGCAGGGCTCCCATGGATTTGGTAGTGTCTGTATCTTTCTTCATTTTTTCAAGAGATACGTCCACATTGGGTCCAAATAGGTGTTGCTCATCAAAAGGTTGATTAAGAATGGCATTTTGTACCTCAGGTTTGAATCCTGATATACGTAGCCAGGCGTGTCTCCGTAGTAAGACGCTGGTGTTAACTGCTCTAGACGCAGTATCCGCTGCGTCAAGGTCACACCTGTGGAGGTGTTTGTAATGGTTTTACCCTCTTGGATGAGTTTGTGTGCTCTATCCTTGTACTTATCAGGGAGGTGTCTCATTAGTGACTCGTCATAATGTGCTCTATCATATCTGGCTAGCACTGCCTGTGTGCTGGCGATGCGCCACATGTTTGCTGCTTGAGACGCAGTTCTCTTCCCTGATGCGTCCAGTAACTTAGACTCTTTATCTGGTGGGGCAGCATCATCTGATGTTTGCGAGTTTGCTCTCATGCGTGCGTTGGAAACTACAAGTGAGTCTAGTGGTACTGGCCCTTTAATATATGCTGGGTCTGAAGGGGCGGCTTTATATTTCTTCTCTATACGAGGGTTAGTGATCCGAGTTCTGACTGGATCTTTGAAGACTTCAGAAGCGTGTTTAATTACTCCCTTAAGCATTGGTAAAATGGATGTAGACCTTTGTGCGTTATCAAAGGTATCCATCAGGAAGTCTTCATCTACAGGGTCTGTGTGTATGTCTACCCCGTGATAATGTGCAGCCCTGTGTATTAATTCGTTAAACCCTATAGTGTTTTCTGGTGGGGAAGGCCTTGAGGGGTATAAGTCATCCTGAGGGACATTTGGGATATCTGGAGTGGTGTAATCATCCCATGGGTCAGGTGATCCTGTAGGTGTGGCTGGATCAGGCATGTTACCTCCCATATCATCGGAGCTATCATCCCTATGGTCTATAGAGGATGCTGGGGAATGCTGTGGTATGGGAGCCTGTGGTGATGGCATAGGTGGAGGAGAAGGGGAAGGCAGTCTTAAAGGCGAGGTAGCCATGTCCTTTTTCGTTGCATGCGGAGCTGGAGCTGGTTTGTCCAGTGGTCGCTTCTTTGAGGCCAAAATCAACTGTCCAGTGATTGGGTCTTTAGCCAGAGTCTTTTGAGCAGGGTCTGGATAAAATAAGTCTTCTGCCGGAGGCCGATCTTTTGGTGCTGGAGAAGGTTTCGGCACCGAAGCGGCTTGCTTTGGTTTTTTGACAATGTCCTTTGTCGGGGAAGCAGGAGTCTTTCTCGGCTCCGAATGTTTTTTCGGCTCCGAATGTTTTTTTGGTTACGAAGGTTTTTTCGGGTCAGGTGTTGTTTTTGGATCCGACTGTTTCTTTGGATCAGATGGTTTTTTCGGTTCCGGTGTTTTTTTGGAATCCGAAGCTTTGCTTGGTTCCGACCTCGGCTGTGGGTTTCGGTGCCGATGGTTTGGACGTCGGCGTAGCCGGTGTCGATGTCTTTTTCGGTGCCGGTAAGGTTGCGCCGAAACCATGCGAAGGCTGACTCGAGCCCGAGTCGTCTGAAGGCTTAATTGGCTTCTTAGCCGGGCCCGAAGGTGGGGCATTAGAAGCGGAGTTTCGGTGTGCACCCGAGCCCGAGGGTGTAACCGGGGCCTTCTTTGGGGGTGTCGAGGAAGGGTCGGGGTCGACGGTCTTACTTACGACCCGCTGCGCTGGAGTGATGTCCTCGACATACGAATTTTCTTCATGTTCGGAACCGCTATCGACGTTTTGTTGTTGTGGGACGTTGACGCCTTCCTCAAAGATGTCGTCCGGAATGGAGGTTGAAGATCGAGCCAATGTTCTTCTCGCTCTTCGGTCCCGGATAGTCTTTTAGGAGCGGAAAGAGACACAAGCTGAGCAGTCCTTTGCCTCGTGCTCCGGAGAAAGGCAGAGGTTACACACCTTGTGAAGGCCGGTGTGGGGAAAGTTCAACCCACTTTGAGGACGCTTTTTGAATGGCGTCCTTTCCATGAGCTGGAGTTGAGGCCTAGTTAGGCCCGAAGGCCGTCGACGACGACCGGAATTGAAGTATTCGACGCTGAAGAATAGCGTCGAGTGGAGAAGCGTTCAAAACTTATTTTCTGAAAGTTGGTGAGGATTGCGCGCCGAAGGAATTCGGTTTCAACACGGAGCGCTGGAAACACATCCGAGCCCGGTGGCGGAAAAAAACAATCTGGGGATGGAGCCGATGACCATGCGCAGTATCATCCAGAGGAGGAGTCACCTATCCCGTGACTTCCAAAGACTTTTCTACAACAAAACAAACTGCAAACATCGATGCCCAAAAATAGGTGGCAATCTATGCATAGTGTGTAATCTGCAGCTCATATGCCTCGAACAAATACTTATACTTTATATCTTTAAAATCTATTCTAAAAATCCTAATATATAAAATGGACTGCCAATGACAAGGGGCTCGTTAGGAGGCAGGGGTGAAGGGGGATCCTGTCCAATCGAACAGAGGGACACAGGCCAGTGAGTAAAGTGCAGACCGCAATAAGATTGAGTTTAATAAAGTACATATCCAATGTCCTGTGGCCCATTGGTTTTTGCCTCTCTTTGGTCCTAGATGTCCATGAGCAGCCAGTTCATAAGCAAGTTGGTACCGTGTGTGAAACAGTTTCATTTGGCTTCAGAAGTCCGGGTGATTCCTATTCGATTAGCAGGATTCTTTTATGGTGGAAACAGGCCAGCCATGCCTAGATCCTGCAGTGCATCTATCTACTGGCTCAGGCTGGGGAGCTGCATGCCGCAAGTGGAGGCACATAATAGGATCGCCTTAAGCAGCAGTTTCAAATTAATGTAAAATAGATAGACCACTTTGATCAGCCCACTGAATATGAATTCAATAACTTAAGTAATTCACTGAGAAATTTCACACATCTAGTTGAAAGCTGGGAGTCAGCTTCACTCACACATGCAGTAATGGCATTATTACATTGTGTTATGCCCAAATGAATATCAGAGTTAACCAGTAGCACCTTAAACATTTTAAACAGGGACACATGCAGACGACATGCATCAATGATTCCTTCCTAAAATTACACAATCAGCAGTGGTGTTCTGGAGAGCCTTTTATACACTCACATTTTTATCCTCATAAGCTCTTTTTTGAAAGCCAGTTTCATAGGGCTGGATAGATATAAGGCTTTTCCCTGTTCTTGGTAAAAAGTCACACAAAGTTCAACATGGGCCTTTCATGCAAGATCTTGCCTGTCTTTGTCTGCAGACTTTAGTTTGGCGATTTTGTTCTCAGGGATATCAAATACTTTCAACAACTCTTCTATGGCCCCTGGACTCTGCTAAATGTGAGTCCTATTCGGCCAAGTGTTTCCAATCTAGTCCTGGGCCCTTGGAAGTGGGTTTTCTGGATGTTTTCTACAAGATCCACACATTGCTGTTGTTGTGCCGGTGGTAACAGACGCAACTTCTTCAGCCCCGACACATCGTTGCTCAAGGACACCGTATCGCCGGCAGCGCGACGATGAATCACCCTCATCGGTTTAGCGACAACTCATCTTCGACTATCCAAATTGGAACAGATGTATCACCTGCATCCAAAAGGATCAACGCTGATGCATTGTATCCCCTGCTCCCGGCATCTGGTCTTTGAAACAGACGCATTCTCCATTCAAAGGTACTTTTTCAGCAGGACAGGGTTCGTCCTTGTATCCGACCCGCGCTCCTTCGCGGTTGGCCTAAACTTTTGGATTTACCCCGGTCAAGTGCGACCAGATGTCCACATTGGCGCTTTATGCCTTTAGGCACAATATTTCACTTTAATCTTTAAAAATCCATAACTCTGGTTCTACTTTTTGGATTTGTTGTTGTTTTGTTCACTAAATTAAGCTCTGTTTTTCCAACCTTGTGTGGATTATTTTTCTCTGGTGTTTTCACTGTTTTAATGCTTGCACAGATACTTTACACATTGCCTCCTAAGTTAAGCCTGACTGCTCTGTGCCAAACTACCAGAGGGAGAGCACAAGTTAATTTATGGTGTGTATCTGACTTACCCTGATTAGGATTGTGGTTCCCATTTGGACAGGGTACATATCTCTGTCAATCAGAAACCCAACTCCTAACATAGTGGAATTTCAGTTTATACTTCTCTGCGTGCAAGCATTCTACCTTCATTCTGTCAGCTACTACTAGATGAGCTGATAATAGCCCAATTCGTTTATCTGCACTTCAGTGCCAGAGACATAGGCCCTCAGAACCAAGTTGTTTTGCCCTGATACGGTCACAATTTCTGGTGCAGAACTTTGTGTGTATTTTGTTGCCAGACTCTGAACCTGAGCTCCGATTACGATCGAGGGAAAGTCATTCAATGCTAAATGCATTGCTCTGAGCTGCAAAAGACTGATGTGCAGCAATTTCTCCTGTGGTCTCTGGAATCATTGACTAATGTGCACCCCAGATGGGCTCTCTATCCTATGAAAGATGCATTCATCACTGTAGTGAAGGTGTTAAATGGAGGGCAGAATAATTCTCCCAAGTGTCACAGCTGTGGCTGAGTCCAACCCTGCAGATGTTAAATGTCAGGTGATAGTAAGAGTATGTCCTACAGGCCAACTATTTCATGCAGTCAACATTCTCTTAGAAGCTCAGAATTTTCTTTCCTTGATTGTCAATCTTCAGAAGAATGTACACAATGAAGCAGTCCATTTCAGGTATCAATCCTATAACTTGGAACATTCTCCCTCATGCTTCCCATAAACAATTCCTGCTTTTCTACTTTAAGAAAATACCTTAAATATCTTCTCTCCCGAAGTCACTTCTAAGTATGGGTTGACAACCATCCTTCCAGACACTCAGCTGCTTTGACAACTTTAATTTCTATAGTGTTCTCTCTCACATTCCCATCGTGGATCACCTTCTCTGATTATTCACATGTCATTATCAAATACATCTTTTAAGTACTACCATTCGTGTATATAGCATATTTGCTATTACCGGTGTACATTTTGTTTGTGTTTCCAACAAATGATGCGGCACTCCAGAGCAGGATACTTTATGGTTTTATTTTCACCACAAACAACTCAACCAACGCGTTTCAGACTGGATGGCTTTAATCACGGTTAGTGAGTCCTTTTTCTAATTCACTTTAAATACCCATTTCTGCCACAATGAGGCATTATGGGATTTGTAGTGCTCGTTTGAATTCAATTAACTTTATACATATATACAAAAGGACATTTTGTGTGAACAGGGTGTTATTTCACGGTGATTCATTATACTCAATTTGTCAATATAATTCAAGGAGTTCAGTACTTTTGTAAAGCATGCGCATCATTATTTAAACAGTGTTAAATGCATGATTATATGATTGCATGATATTATGAGTCTAGTACTTCTCACTAATCTACATCAATACCTTACTGTGCAGCTATATGATGTTAAACCTGTTTATGAGTTTGGGGTATAGTACCCCCCTGATTGTAATTTGTGTAATTGTTCATTTTGTCCAATGCCAATTAGTTATTGTCCTCTTATGTCTCTGTCTCTATTCAAGGTGTACAAAAAGATCCTCATTGATGTTTATTCCTCTTGGGAATGTTGTATAGCTCCTATATATCCTTATATCGTGTTAAGTTAGCATAGGTTCATTTGAGATTTAAACGCCATTTTTCCTTTCTTGCAACTTCTGCACACGACCCTTAATTGTTGACTTAGCTTTCAACCTAGTGGTTTGCCGTGGTGTATGTGAGAATAATATGTTATTGCTCTGGTATCAGTTTTGTTTAATAAACCATGTCTGCACGGAGAGTGCTGAAGTTTCAGGAGCAACACGATATGGAATTGTTATGAGGTCTGATCTCCACGCCTTCATAGTCATAACACAAGTGCAGCCTTTGCCAACTTGGGCTTGAGGCGGGATTGATATTGCTTTGCACGAGAATTGTTAACACACTTGATGCGGTGCACATGCAGAGAGAGCTGGTGTATGCTGATGTGATTCCTTCATGCTAGGACACTAAGGTATGGGCCCGCCCTAAAACAACCCAAAGAGACCTTCTTAGCTAATAATATAATATATGTGTTAGGGAGGGTGAGATATAAGTGTTGTTAACTCTTATTCATTACAGCATGTTAACATGCTGTCACCATTCGCTTTTTATGTCTTAGTAACTATGCTGATAATTTTGCTACTGATAATAAGTATACTTGTATTATCTAAGATACTGCGCCTGAGAAGACGGCATTAGTAAATAAACATTTCAAATGCACATGTGTCTTCTTTACTCCATGTTCTGGTTTGTAATGATAATATAACGAAAGAGTGTTCATGAGTCCCACGTACCCTGAGGTACTGTAAGTTCATGTTCTGGTTTGTCTAAACATTGGGAGTTTGATATGTCCAATGAGACACTGTAGCTAGCTCGGTAAGGGGTGAGTTGGTTGCTAAGGTAAGTTTTGGGACACCCTAATTTGCCGAGGTTCCACTCCTCTGTGCACAGTTCTGTGTGAGTACAGAAACCCTGCAACAGGAACTTTGTTCTGAGTCTTATAATATACTTTGATTCTATCTGGCGTAATTTCTTGATTTGGTCCCCTCTTCATTCTTCCGGGGAGATCATATGTATTCCGTAGTAAGTCATTGCTCTCCAGTCTCCCTTCTGGCATTGTGATAGCTGTTTAGCCGTGGAATATGCCATGTTTCCATTTTTGACAGCACAAATGTATTCAAGAACACGTTTTTTCACCATGCATGTCGTGCTGCCAATGTATTTCATTCCACAGTTGCACTCTATTACATATACAACAAACTGTGATGTACAAGAGATGTTCTGTTCAATTGCGATCGTGTTTCCATTGGGATCATGTATTGCTTTCATGTTTCTTCCGATCTTACAGGCCTTACATACATTGCATTTTCTGAATCCCTTCTGCTGATCCAATAGCCAGTTAGTTTGTGTTTCTCTTGAAAGTGACTTCTCACTAACATGTCTTTTAATGATTTTGCTTTCCTGTAGGTGACGATAGGGTGAGATCCTAGCAATTTTCCAATGTCTGGATCCCCTGAAATCAAATGCCAGTACTTCTTGATTTTATTTGTTATTATGTTACTTTCTTTGCTGTATGTTGTAATGAATCTTGGTGCTTCCTGTTCTTTTTGTGTTTTAGTTGTCACCTTTTGAATCAGCGTATCTTCCCTCATTTTTTGTCCTGCCCGTTTTCTACACTTCTTTAGTGTCATTTCATGATAGCCCCTTGTTCTTAATCTTTTCATAGTTTCATCAATCTTTTCTTCTGCATCTTCGTTCTTGGAGCAACTCCATTTCATTCGAATAAATTCTCCGTAAGGGATGCTCTCCACGAGTGGTTTTGGATGGAAGCTCGTTCCTTGCAATATGCTGTTTGTAGCTGTTTTTTTCCGGAATAGTATGGACTGAATTTGTTCCCCTTCACTCAGGTCAGATTCACTTGTACTTTCTACAGTTATTCTTGTTTGTTGTAATGGATAATTTTTCTTCAGGGTTTCAAACCTCCTGGCAAACGTTAGTATTTTCCCCTCCGAGTAGTCCCGTTCATCCCTTTTAACCTTCCTTTGTGTTCTCTCTTGGATTTCATTTTCGTATTTTTCTAGTCTTAAATCCATTTCCTTACGCAATTTGGGTACTTCCTCTTTGTTCCAATGATTTTTGATCTTTTCCTCCATTTCAGCTAGCTTCTTCGTAAGATCTATGACGTCTATTTTCGCATGCTTGATTAGTATGCGCATCATGTTCAAAGAGCACTTTAAATTATTTTCTACCCATTCATTTATTAATTCCACTTTTGTATCCGGATGTGTGGGCATTGTGAAGATGCGCAAGCCTCTAGGTACATGTTTGACTGCAATGTAATTTTCTGATGCTATAATCTCCCAACTTTTGTATAGTTTTTCCATGTTGTTAAACTCTTGTTTTAAGGTTGGGTTGGCACCGCTCGGAACAATCGCTGTTTGCTCTGTTACATTATCTTGTGCTTCATTTTGTTTAGCATCAATCATGTTTATTATGCAGGAAGAAATACTGTACACAGCCCAGCTGCCTACATCAACTTGCCGGCAGGGCGTAAACATGAAGCATCAACACAGCGTCTGGGCCTACATCCCGGAGGTCGGCCCCGCGAAGTGTTATAAGTCGTAAATTGTCGCCCTACCTGTGCAGTGGCCACCGCCTTTTCCAGAACTGAACAAAAGAACCAACAGCAAACACCCACCCCCCTCCCCGCCTCTCCACACACACACACGCACATACACACACTCCCGCCCAACCCCCGCCCCAACCCACCCATCTCCGTGTCAGCTTACTGCAGGGTTATCACTGCGACTACTGAAGCTCTAAGGGAAGGTTCAAACCGCAGGGTCAGCTCCAGCCGATTCTAAGGGGATGAGTTGTAGAATCTGCAGGTATTTCGGGCAAGTGACTTCACGTAGGTCCTTGGACAGAAGTTGCAAAAACGGGCCCCACAATTTAGCATACTCCGTGCCTTTTCAGTCTATTCCCATCGAGAGCCTCTCCATCGCCAAAATATGCCATAACCTCTGAAACCAGTCTCGAGGGTCAGGGACCGACTGCGAGCCCCAGTTAGCCAGTAATACCTGTCTCGCAGCCAACAGCGCCAGCGCAATCTGTTTACCCTTCAGCGAGCGCAGAGGGAAGCACTTGGAATGAGGAAGCCCCAGTAAAGTATGCTCCGGCAAACGGGGAAATGTAATCTGAAACGCCTCATCTATATCGTCCAGAATCGTGGGCCAGTACCTCCCCAGTTTCGGGCAGTGCCATAGCAAGTGTGCCAAGGCCTCCGTAAGTCCACATCCCCTCCAGCAGAGACTAGATTTAGTGACGTCCCAGGCTCGAACGCGCGCCGGGGTGTAGTACCAATAGGCCGCCACCTTATATGCTGATTCAGCCCCTGCGGTATTGGAGGCCGTGTGCTGCGGGCGGTAAAACACATGCTCCCACTCTTTTTGCGAAAGTGGGCGTCCCGGCTCCGTCTCCCACCGAACCTGCGCGGGGGTGCGTTGCTTCTTGGGGTGACTTAGAATCATAGCATACAACTCCGAGATGAGCCGCCGATCGTCTTTCTTACAGACCAGCCATTTTTCGAACTTGGTCAGCAGTCGCGACATATCAGCCACGTTAGTGGGTTGGGTAACCCAGTGTGCCACCTGTGTGTAGGAGAAGGCATCAGCCGCTGGCAGTTGGAGGAACTCCGTTCGCAGCCGGGGAAACGGGATCAGTCCATCCAGGTCAAAGAGGGAACCCACTCTCTTACAGCCTTCCTCTCGCCAGCGATGGAAGACCGGGGACGCGCGGCCCGGGGGAAGTCTGGATTGTCAACAATGGGTGTCATCGGTGAGGGGAACGTAGCCCATTCCTTTCGGGACACCAACTGATCCCATGCCTTGAGGGTCGGCGGCGTCACCGGAGACGAGTAGAGGCCCCAAGCCCTATGCTTGCGAGGCAACCATAGCTCCCGCCAAATGTTGCAGCCCCCCACCGTCCGTTCCATGAAATTTCAGTGCTTACTGGACATGGGTCTGTTCCATTCCACTATATATCTCAGGACGGACTCCTGGAAATAGGCAGAGAGCAGGGGGAAACCTAATCCTCCAGCCGTCCTCAGAGCAACCGCCACGGACAGCGCTTGTCGCAGCCTTTTATGGTCCCAGAGGAATTTGTTAAGGGATCCCTGCATCTTCTGGAGAATGCCTGGCGGTGGGGTCAGTGGCAGCATCTGAAACAGATACAGTATGCGGGGAAGAACAGTCATCTTCAGGGCCGCCAATCTCCCAAACCAGGACAGCTTGAGGCGGGACCAGTCAGAGAGTGCCTTTCCAACCTGTTCAACCACAATCTTGTAGTTCAGGGACACAGTTCTAGAGATTGACAGTGCTAAGCGAATTCCAGATACTGGATATCGGTGTGCGCCCATTGGAAATCAAAGTCCCGTTTCAAATCCAGGACTTCCCCCTCCGGGACAGACAGGTTGAGGATATGCGATTTAGTGAAATTGACCTTGAATCTCCGCCAGGTCTCGGGATAGGCCCCGTAGGGAAGAGTGTGGGTGAGTGAGTGAGAGGATGACGTCGTCCGCGTACAGACTGATCTTATGCGTTTCCACCCCAAACTTGATCCCAGATATATTGACATTGGATCGGACCTGCTGAGCAAAAGGCTCCATATAGAGCGGGGACAGGGGGCAACCCTGCCGCGTTCCTCCTGCGATTGGGAAGAGAGCTGACTTGCAGCCATTGACACGCACCGACGCTTTCGGGGCCGCATAAAGGCACCGAATCCACTGGATGTAATTATTCCCCAGGCCGAACTTCCATAATACGCCAAACAAATAGTCCCAATCTACGCGATCAAAGGCCTTCTCCGCGTCTATAGAGAGCAGGAAGGCCTGCGACCGTGAGCGGTGGACCAAGTCCATGAGGTATTCTCTCCTCCTTGCCGCGTAAGAATGAATCCCGCTTGGTCGGGCTCGATGAGCCCGTCCATCAAGGGACTGAGTCGAGCCGCGAGCACCCCTGCAAACAACTTGGCATCGATGTTGAGGAGCGAGATCGGTCTATAGGATCCGCACTCCTTGGGCTCTTTACCGGGCTTGAGAATAACCGTGATAGCCGCCTCCAACATAGACGGTGCCACAACCCCGGTGTCCAAAAAGGAATTAAAAAGGCGAGTCAGGAGTGGAGTCAGCTCCCTGCAGAAGGTTTTATAAAAAATTCCCGAGAAGCCATCCGGACCCGGCGATTTGGCCACTTTCAGCCATGAAAGAAATAGCAAAGATGACTTCTTCGATGCGAATAGGCATGTCGAGAGTCTCCGAGGAGCTCTGCAGGAGGGGAGTAATGTCACAGGACTCCAGATACTCTGCTATCCCGTTGGAAGGAGCGCCCTCTTTGCGATATAGGTCCTGATAGAACAGCCGGAAGGTGTCCACAATGGCGGAATCTGTAGTGTGTTCCGCCGCATCCCGGTCTCGAACTGCCTGTATAGTGTGCATGTGAGAACGCGCCCGCAGCCTGTGGGCCAACATCCGTCCCGCCTTATCTCCACAGAGATAGAACTTGTGGCGCAGACGCAGGAGGGCAAGCATTGCTCTGTCCGTGTCCAGATGCTTCAACAAGCGCCTCTTCGACTCCAGCTCCCGCCAAAACCTCGCGCCCCAGTCGCTTATGGATCGCCTCGAGGCCACTAATGTCCCTTTCTAACTCCGTTCTTTTTTCCATACGCAGGCGGGAGTACGTCCCAGCTAGGGCAATAAATTTGCCTAGCGCCACTAACTTTAGGGCCTCCCATACCGCTACCAGGGGAGTGCCCTCCACCTCGTTCTCAGACAGATAATGGACTATCGTCTCTTTGACCTTCGCGATCACTGACTCGGAGTGAAGCAGGGAGTCTCTAAGGTGCCATCCCGCCGACGGCGGCCGAGCTCCACTAGAAATTAAAGTCACCGAGATAAGTGCGTGGTCCGACAAGGAACGCGGCAAAATGTCTGACTCAGCCAAGTGAGGCAAGAGGGAGGTCGAGGCCAAAAAGTAGTCCAAGCGCGCATAGGTCTTGTGGGCCGCCGAGTAGTAGGTGTATTCGCGCTGCTGGGGATGGTGAATGCGCCTCACATCATGCATCATGCAATTCTCCGTCTACCAGCCACTGTTTCCCTCTCTGGGAGAAGGCCCCTGTTTGGTACACCCGTTGTTCTGTCCTATCAAGCTCTGCCTCCATCACAATATTTAATTCACCTCCCACCAGGATCTGGGTGTCCGGAGTAGCTAAAACCTGCGCAAGCGCCGACTGCAAAAAGGGCTCCTGGCCAGCGTTCGGCGCATAAATGGTCCCTATAGTAAACTGCTTGTCTCCCCATTGCACTCGCACAGCTAGGAGTCTCCCCTTAATACCTACCACCTGGGATATAATTTTGCACTGCGCACGCACGCGAAAGAGAATCGCCACCCCATTCTTCTTGGTAGGCCCTGAAGACCAAAGCTGCAGCGGGAAACGCTTATCTGTCATGCGCCGCGTATCTTTGGAAAGGAGATGTGTCTCCTGCAACAGACAAATAGAGCCGTCCAAGCTCTCTAGAAGGGATAAAATGGCGGCCCGTTTTATCGGGCTGTTGAGGCCACGGACATTCAGGCTCACTATTTTCAGTTCCCTATGTTGCATGCGGGTAGGTAGAGTAAACTCGCTGTGCACCTGCCAGCGCTGTGGATCCTAAAGGGCCTCCCTGTCCTACCCCCTCTCCAGACCCCTTCCCCTTCCACCCCACCCAGTTGACGCAGAGACCCCCCAGCACCCCCATCCCCCCAAGCTTCAGCCCCCATCCCCCCTTCCACTCACACCCCCCCCATCCATACCAACTTCAGCAATAAGAAAAACAAAGAGAAGCAAACAACAGTTCGTCAAACAGGCCCCAAGAGCTGGGGAACATGGCACGAACCATCCAAGTATCCAGTTCCTGATGCAGGACTCAACTCTCAACAAGGACAGAAAAAGAGCCACAGTAAATTCCAGTGGACAGTTCCCTTCGGCGCCATCAACTAGCCCCAATAGTGCCAGACAGAGATTTCTCATCTCCGGAGCCCCCAGACGCCTCCGTCACCAATGCCACCGACGCAACCGCTGCTCCCCTCTCGAGGCAGCTCATAGACAAGTCAGATTTTGCTGTAGGTGCTGGCTTGCCGACTCGTTGCCATTCCGCCGATCGTCTGCGTCGTCTGACGGGAGACCCAGCATCGCCTGGTGAGGGAGTGGACTGCTCCAGACCCGAGAGGTCGAGGGCCGCCATCAGGGAGCGAACCTGGATCAGCTTTCCGTTAAGCTTGAAGATGAGCCTGAACGGGTGCCCCCACGAGTAGGGGATGCCTTGCTCCTTCAGATAAGTGGTGACCATCTTGAATTCCCTTTGCTTGGTCAACGTGGATGCCGCCAGATCTTGGAAAAGCAGCGGCCGGTGCTCCCGGAATTGGAGGGGGTTACGATCTCTAGCCTTCCGCAAAATCCGCTCCTTGAGCTGGAAATCGTGGACGCACACCAAGATATCAGGAGGGGGAGCCTTAGGTCCCCTCGGTAGGCCCACCCGGTGAACTCTGTCCATTTGGATGTCCGGCAGGTCTTCCTCATCCAGCACTTGTTTGAAGAGGGCTCCCACATACTCCCTTAGGTCGGACCCCTCACCTTTACAAGGCACCGCCCGAATCCGAATATTGTTTCTACGTGATCTGTTCTCTAGCTCCTCAGCTTGCGCCTGGAGGTCTAGATTCTGCTCAGTCAGCCTAATCACATCCTGTTGGAGGCGATGTATGTCACCCGCCGTTTCCAAATCATGCTCCTCTAGCGTCGCCACTCTCTCCCCTATCGCATCCACATCGCGTCGTACCTCCCGCAGGTCAGAGGCCAACTGGGAGCGCAGCTCGGAAATGTCCTCCTTAATGTCCGCAAACAACTCCATCATGAAGGCCTTGGTAGCTGGTGCATCACCGTCCTCGGGCCTCAGCGACTTCGCAGCAGTTTTCGGGGCGGCTTGCCCCACCAGCAATGCAGGTGAATCTTTTGAGGGCTTATCCTTCCTGGTTCTGCTCGTTGCCATCTTGCCCCAGCCGCAGACAACGGTATTACAGTCAGGCCTATGCGGGCACCATCCTTGCTCAAATTATGCTATCTTGCACCGTTTCCCACAGTCGTCGCTCGATGTTTGGCCCCAGTAAGCTATGCCTTTCGGGGTTGAGAAGCTGAAGGACAACGGTGCTCCACTTGAGTGAGGCCAGAGACCACCATTCAGAAGGGGGGTGCACCGCCTCCCACCAGCGCCGCCAGGGAACTGCACCAGCCTCCGACCACGGTCCCCACCCAAAGGAGCAGATCGGCAAGTGAAGGGGGAAGGCAGGGAGTCACCCCCCACCCCCAAGCGGAGGGGCCGAGCTTCAACGTCGCAGGCCCAGTCCCAGGCCCCGAAGGCCGCCGCTCCCGCCACTAGGCCGCTCCTGTGCCGTCCGCCAATGCACAGACCGAGCCGCCGTGTCCCTCCTGAGGTCGCCCCCGCTCTCCTCAACTCAGTGCGGGACTGGCCTGCTGCTCGCCGAGGTGCGGGGCGACGCTGAGCTCTCAAGCCTTCCGGCGACCAGGCTCAGCCTGGCGTGGGCGCCCTGAATTTCTCCGGTCCCGCTGCCACGTCTCTCACAGCTCGTCCGCCCCAGATCTGGCCACTCTCAGCCCGGAACGCGCCACTCCTCCTCCGGGGGCCTCCGCTCCACTCCCCACGTGGCTGGCCAGGCTCCGGGGACTCTGAGGCCGTGTTGCAGCAGGAAGGAGGATTGCTTTCAGCCCGCGCCCAGAGAATGGCACCGCCGGAGTCAGGATGTTCAGGGGACTGCCGTGTACCTCCGTGGCAGCTTGGAAGGGCACAGGTAGGGCGAAATACATAGCTTTATGGCAGGCGGCGCCGGAGGGACTGTAATTCACGTCCTACACCGCCGCCATCTTGGCTACGCCCCCCTTCATTTTGTTTAAACATCACTGCCGCTTTTGTAATGCGCTTAGCCGCACGCGCTTCCATTTTCCAACTCTGTTGTTGTTTAGCTCACAGTTTTGTATATTTATACAGTCCTGCACGCGTCCCTAAACAAACGCAGCTGCTTCGGTTCACTGCTATTCTTTACTAGCACAATGCCGCTCACCTTTTTGGGAGACTCCTGTTTCGACTGCGTCCTCTGACTCCGCCACGCAGTGCTCTACCGCGGTGAGTTCAATGCAGATAGTCTTTCCTTCGCAGTGATGCCGGGCGCTCTGAATTCCAAGAAATCTTTGTCACAATGTGATCATGTTTCTGTTTCAAGCACTCAACAGCGGGTGCTCAGCATTTGGGTCGGATCCTGACCCCAAAATTATTTTGTTTCCAACAAATGACGCGGCACTCCAGAGCAGGATATATTCTGAATTGAGGAACTATGTCGAAGCTGGGGACATATTCTGCAATAATTGAATTGATCAATTTATTGTACAGTGCTCTGGGCCTTGTAGGATTTATCTGCAAAACTTCAGTAGAATACATGCATCAAAAGTAACCAGACCACTGAAGTTAATGCGAGGGACGATATCAGTTTAACTAACATAGATGCAATACACATTTAATATGTCACAGCTAAGAACACTTCAGTCACATTACAGGAGCCAGTCACAAGTGTAAAATCCACAAAGGGTATCCCCTACTCTAAGAACCTACTGTAGTGAGAGGAACCTGTACTGCAGGGTGCGCTACAGCTCATCACCTTCTAATAATGCATGACAAGACATGCTCTGCCAAAACATTCTTAATCAAATATGAATACATGGGACATTTCAGTGAAACGTATTATAAATTTGACAAAGAATATTTTGGCAGAAGATGTTTTGATATACATTACTAAGGGGTGATGCACTTAGGCACACCCTGCTGTCCTGGTATCTGGTAGTCCTGGTTATAGAAAAGAGAACATTATTAGCATCCAAAACCTTCTCCTGATAGGATGTAAAAGAGATTCTGCTGTCGTTTCCTGAAGGTACAGTTACTAAATGAAGCCAATACACAAATTGTGACAGATTAATATCGACACAGGTATGCAATGCACTTTCCGCCATTAACATCCAAAATTGTTTAGGCCAGTACTTTAGTCACTGAAGGGGTTTTCAAAAAGGCAAGGAAGCAAGCTGCACAGACCATATTTAAAGATTCAAAGTGTAGTGTGAGAAACATGGTCTGTTGAAAACTAGATGCAGAGAGAAATCCTCAGACTGCTCCAAAATGAAACACTGAGGATTTGATGGCATCATAGACATTTACTATTTTAACGATGTGGTTTAATGAGGCCATCCAGTGAATGGTATCCCAATGAATCTCAAAACCCCAACTGATATTTCCAACAAACAAATATTCTGGAAAGACTATTGCTAATGATGCAGTACATAGCAAAGAGAACTGCTTTTTTTAGGTCAGGCGTTACCCAAAAACTTTTGACTTTACAAAAACTATATGTATAATTAGGGTTTCCTGTTTTCAGTTTCTATTTTTGGTAAATTCTGGTGTTTTTTTTTCAGTGTTTTCAATATCTAAAAAAACAGTTTTTATCAGTGGTTACACATTTTCACGCCACTAAAAACAACAGAAAAAGTTTTTTTCCGGTGTTTATGGAACGTTTTGCTTTTATTATTGCTTGCTTTCTGCACTGAAAGAACATGGTATATAGATAGTGTACTTATAGTGTATATGAGGTCCAAATAGATTTTTGCAAATTAATCTTATTGTAGTACACCATACAATACTTCTTCAGTGAGTCTTTGGGTCATGTGCACTCGCTCTTTCCTTCCCATGTAATCTTCTGTGAAAAGCCCCTCTCAGCATTCTGAGCCCCTTGGGCTGAGAACCATCAGCTAAGGGACACAGTTGGGATGACTCTTTCTTTGATGCCACATAAAGCACAAAATGATAAATATTTGCGTTTTAGTTCCTGTGCATAAGAAAACAGTGCACCAGAATGGACTAAAAAGTCAATAGCATCCCTCATTAAGTCTGAAGATGGTAAAGTTGCTTTCAGCATACCATCTAACAAGTGGCAAGGATCCCCTACAGGGAATCACTTAAGCACGGGTATCAATTTCGACAGGTCATCACACAACTTTTTTATATACGTAGCTGAATCACTGCAAATACAAACAATATCACTCCAATCTTTGTTGAACTTGAAAAGAACCTTTTTTGCAGAGCATTACAAGTGACACTGAGTTCAATGCTTTCCAAACGTCTGGTGTTATGTTTTCACCACTATCCTAGATGCTTGGTGATATATATACGTGTCTCTATATCTTGCATTGAATGTTTAAAGCCTGAGGTGTTGGCAATTCACCTACTATCAATACTGACCCACTAGTAACTATGGTCTTATGTAATAAGGGGTTTTACCCATTCTCTGTGGGTAAATGTGATGACATATTAGGAAAGATTTTTATGAAACCAGACATTTTACCTATCAGTGAAAGAATCAAATGCAGCCAATATATAAAATATGAGTTTGATATTTTCTGATTCTCTACAGTTTATAAAATAATTAAACTAGACCGAAAACATGAAACTAAACCCTGCATCTTTGGACCAAAGGCCACAAAACTGAACAAAGTAAAAGGAAGAAGAAACAACCTTTTAGTGGCATCCCTAAAGAACAAAACTCAAGCAGAATAATGTTAGCCAGTCTTCCTTACTGCTAGCTTGTATAACAAAGTTACATTGTATTGACACCTTCAGGAAGAGAAAAATGCCTCTTTCACTCTCTTTTTCCTTTCTTTGAATGGCTTTGTGGTTGTGCAGGTGTTTTTTCAGTGTTTATATGTTTTCACCGGTGAGGGCTATTTATCTTTCAGTGGGGTTGTATCAGTTATTATAGGTTTAAACCTAAAACCCCACAGCCTATGTATAATATACTTACTTAAAGGGGCTTTCAGCCAGCCCGTTTCATTCATTTCACCTGTTGTTGTGTCATTCCCGTTTCTTAGGCCCACTACAACATACAGCAAGGGTCAGCCTACTGCAGCCACTGGTTAACTTCGCTTTGAGTGACTGCATTTTGCTCTTTCATAAGGCACACATCCACACAAAAGGTAGTTCCCTTTAGTGCCTGTGCTTTTGTTTGTACTTAATTATTACTTTGGTGCTGCCTTTGTGTGTAGAGCCTGATGTGATAGCAGGACTCTTTGCACAAGTTCTACACAGCACAGGACACATTCCAGGTTTATCAGTTCCTGCCTCCTGCTAATGATGGTGTAAAGTTCTTTTGGAGTGTTTTTTTAATGTGATTCATGCTATTTCAGAGTATACCACATTGTGTGCTATTTGAATCTATAGTTTATAAAGTGACTCTCTTTTTAGAAGGCACACAATGAAATACATGTATAACTGCACTACTCTATGCATTTTAATTGGGGATTACAGCTATACGTGTAAACCAATTTAGTCTGTATGTACTGCTTGTTTGCCTTTCTAATTTGCTTCAAGTGCTCTTGTATGTCGTCCTTACATAGATATTTAACTATTACATTACAAATTGAATCTGTGTTGTGGCGTTTATCTAACTACCTATTAATCTATCTATCTTTGCAACCCTTTCTATCTGCCTATCAACCTCTCTCTATGTCTATCTACCTGTTCATCTGTGTATCTATCTACCTGTGCATCTGTGTATCTATCTACCTGTCCACCTGTGTATCTATCTACCTGTCTGTCTACCTATCTACCTGCTTATCTATCTATCTATCTATCTATCTATCTATCTATCTATCTATCTATCTATCTATCTATCTATCTATCTTTACAACCCTCTCTACCTGTCTTTGTAAGTCTCTCCATCTGCTTTACAAGCCTCTCTATTTATCTATCTTTTCAACCTCCTCTATCTATTTGTAATAAGGATTTACAAAACCATTACAAAAAAGAATTAGCTAAAGCAAGAGGCTGGTAGCCAACTCCAGATTGATTGGATTTTTTAGGTTGGGTGTTAGTTTGACCATCTGATTTTACTACAATTATGTATGTAACATAAGTGCTTATAGGGGTTGTCAGCCAGACTTCATTCACAAGTCTGTTGTTGTGTCATGAACATATTTCTTCCACCCAGAGTCCACTTTAGCCATTGTCTAAATTCACTGACCTGTGAGTTATAACACACTTTGCTTTCATAAGGGGACACCTGGCCTGGCAGTTTAGGCTGGACTGTTTCGATTGGAACAGGGTCAAAACTGGTAGCTGTGGAGAACAGCCTTCAGGCTTAGTCCAGAAGGAGTGTAAAGCAGCTTGTTTTACGAGAATGCAATCTTATTGTATAGATCAAGTGAAAAAGAACCACAAGATGTATTTATAAAAATATGTATGTGTATTTTTTTATATAACACTCACTAATACGTACAAATATTTCCTACCTTGAGATATACACAATGCACACAATAATTTGCATAGAAATACAGTAAATAGCACGGAATACACAGTGGACCCCGGGGGTGACCAAACCATTTACTAAGAAAGTGGTATAAGAACCTCAACTCGAGTCAAGACAATGTTAGGAGGACGTAGAAGTGCTGGGGACCCACAGAATCACCCAAGGTAAGTGGATAGGGACCCTGCAGGGAGCGTGTGCAGGTTGAGAACACAACTGTATGCTCCGTACAAATCAACGTGTAAGTCGCGGTTGGAATTTTAGAGATTGAGGACCCTTCCCACTGGACCCTGAAAAAACCCTGTGGAAGACAGAAGGTTGGAGAGCCACCCCATCCATGGATATCCTAGTACCCATGTTACCTGCACCAGGGAAGCCGGGTGCATAGGTGTGAAGTGTTGCCGGAAACCGCCATCGAACCCAATGGAGGAGTTCAGGAAAGTGCCACTGCTAATGAAGGAGAAAGTGTCAGTTGGAATACAAAGGTGGATTCTAGTTGAGAGGTACCTGTAAGCAGAGGGGATAGTGGCTATGTCACTCAGGAGTGACCAGGAGATCTGGAAGATGAATGCCCACCAATGTTGTGAGTTGCAGGAGAGATGATAGTGACCTTGATTCTACAGCTGTAAGGACCAGGCAATTTTGAGAAAGGCCAGGAGCCTTGCATGAGGTGTCCCACATCACATGCTGAGAGCTGAGGGGTCGGTGTTCGGCGGGAGCACCAACAAGCCTTGGCAACTGCACCCAAGGAAGGAGTCAAAGAAGGTGTAATGTCGGGACCAGCAAGGTCCAGGGGACTCAGCACAAGCAGGGAAGTCAGGTAAGGCCCAGAACAATCAGGGGAACCCAAAGAAAACCTAGATGACTCTCAATAGGACCCTCAGGCCAGAGGCACTGGAGTCACACAAGCACCTTGAGCAGCTTACCAAAAGAGACAGCCCACGATGCAAGCAATGTGGAGTGGACAATATAGTCAGTGTAGATGACTGAGGTTGGGGCTACTTGGAGCCCGAAGATCTTGGTGGAAGGAAGCCAGTAAGTCTTTGTAACTGAAAGTTGACGCGGGGCACAGGGTTTCGGTTATTGCAGCCCCCACAAGGGATACTGGCCTCAAATGCGGTGAGAGGACAGCATAGGCCTCGAGCTACATGAAGAATTACCACCTGTGTTGTTGAGCCTTCTGGTCCGGAGGAGCCCATGAGCAGCAGACCGGTCAGCTTAGTAGCAGTGCCTGCGAGTGAAGGGAAGTGACTCCTTCACTTCAAGGGAGATTCCTTCAGGTGTCTTTGATGCCCACAGACCTTGTAAAGTTCCTGTATGGTGCACAGGCACCTGCCGATGCAGCAGACTGGAAGGGAGATGAAGTTGAGCCCAAACGAAGCTAAGCAAAGTCCTGAGTGCCCAGATGGTAGAAGAAGAAGTGGTGTCTGATCTGAATCTTGTCCCACAACGAATCTAGTGACCTACAACCATGTGAGCCCTTAAGTATCCTAAGGAAACGAGGGTTTGACAGGGGGGAGTTTACTCCCATGTCCTTTGTCCAGTTTTTTGCCAGAGCGCGAGCCAACGGCTCCCAGAACTGGTTTGAGCTGGACTATGCACGGAGGGCACCAAATGTGCCCCTATGCAGACTTAGTGGAGCTGGCAAGTGCACCCCCGGCCCCAATACACTAAATCCTGTCTAGGAGGTGGTCACACCTCTCTGTGACAGGATGCCTATTGTTCTGCCTTCCCCTGCTTGAGCTTGGCTCAGCAACAGGAGAGCAGAAATGTGTCTCTGGTTGACAGCAACCATTTTGTGCTATCTGGGTCTAGAAGACTGGCACTGGGAGCACTGAGAGCTTAACGGAGGACCATTCCAGTGCTCCCATACAATTTACGATGTGGGGGTATGAGTCCAACATGTTTGATACCAAACATGATAGGATTTGTTTCAGCCAATTTCGAGATGGTCATCGCGTACTTGGGCGGTGACCCTCTATATAGTATATGGCTGTCTCTCATACAACTCGGAGAATGGACCGTAGACTGCAGGATTGTCCTGCTCAAGCAGGGGCACCTTCACTCTTAGAACCAAGCACCCTGCTCTTAGGATTGTAAAGGCCTGCTATAGGGGTGACTTATAGGTTTTAAGTGCAGTGACCTTAGATGTAGTAAACCTATATCTTTAGTAAGTGGTACTAACACCAACTTACACAGGCTGCAATGGCAGGCCTGTAGTTGTATTTTGAATGGTCTCCCATGGGTGGCATAATGCATGCGTCAGCCCATGGGGGACCTCTCGGGTACCTATGCCCGGGGTATCTTAGTACCATATACTATGGACTGATAAGGGTACCCCAGTATCCAATTTGGGATGTACCTAAGTACTGAACATAACAATTTAAGGAAGAAAGTAGAGAGACTGGGGAGATGATTAGCAGGATCCCAGTCAGACTAGTCAATAAATGCTTAGCACCAGGCAAAAAGTGGGGGCAACCATAAAAGCGAACACTACTTTTAAGTAATTACCAGTGACTAAGATGAATTCTAGCATTCGATCCATTACTTTTTTGTATACTTTTGTGAGTCGAACTAAGTGGGATGGGTAAGCTCAGACGTGGGTCCCATGCACACTGTGTCACTAGAACCAAGCTGTACCTGGCTTATGAGGCCATAACTAAGGTGAAAACTGTCTTGGGCTGCTTGTGTTACGGTTCAGAGAGGACCTGGTTTGACTGTTTGGGCTGGA
Source organism: Lissotriton helveticus (assembly GCF_964261635.1). Lineage (NCBI taxonomy): Eukaryota > Metazoa > Chordata > Amphibia > Caudata > Salamandridae > Lissotriton > Lissotriton helveticus. The sequence continues at coordinate 1,225,138,929 of NC_136059.1, read as the reverse complement.
ATTTTCCCATTTAAGCAGGATCAGGACTGAATTGCATATAACTGGGTCCCAACTGAGGTTGCATGGCGTGCAAAAGAACAATGGACTGGGTGGGATGCGGCCTCAGTCATTACCAATGGCTAAGATTAATTCAAGCATTTCATCCAGCAAGGGTATTTGCAAACGTGTTTCCTGTGCACACCATGTCACTGGAACCAAGCTATAACTGATGGATGAGGCCTAACTAGGACTAAACCAGTCTTGGGTTGTTTCTGTGGATGCGCAACAGAACAATGGACTGTGACGCCGCCCTAAGTAATTACCCGTGGACAGTAGCGGCTGCTGCCGATCAGGAGTTACGGGGTGGGGGTGAGTTGGGAGGCGGGAAGGAGATTAAAAAAACACTTACCTCGGCCGCCCGGCCCCTGCCTCTTCTCCGTCCTCTTCTTCCTGTCTCCACTAGCTGCAGGAAGCACCCGGGCTCCCCATAGCCAATCACAAGGCTGCAATGCAGCGTTGTGATTGGTCTGAGTGCTGTGGCTTGGCGCTCAGATGGGGCCTGGGAGGCTTTGCATGTTCCTCACCAGGAGCCTGGTGGGGAAGATGCAAAGTGTGCAGGGCTGTTTGGCTGGCCGAGAGGGCCGTCCAAGCAGTCATGCTCACTTAAAGAGTGCAAACCACTCCTCTCCCTGCTCTGACCAGCCCCGCCCAGTGAGCCACTGACTTCAATAGGAAAAATAAAATGATAATAAAGATAAGTTATTATTATATTTGACCTTTTGAGCATTGGGGGGACGCTCCTCCGCCATAGTAGAGGAGCCGCCACTTTCACGTGGATGAAATAACTTCCAGCATTCCATCCATCACTTTTTTGTTACTTTTGTGTCCCTTTCACAAGGAGCACATCCTCAAAGTCAGTTCCTTTAATGCCAGGTTCTAATATGAGAATGTGTGTCTTTTTGGACCGAAAAATATTCTTCCTTTATTCTATGTTTTTAGATTGGGAACGGCCCAGCAGCTTCCCCAACAATAACGTTTTGCAAAAACCATGACAGAACAAACAAGAATTGTCAATGTGAAAAGGCTGGCTGGCAATGAATATGACACTTTACAAGGCACGCGTTACAACGCGTGTCATTACAACGCGTTTTTTACATTCAAAATCCATTACAACGCATATCGTTACAACGCATGTCGTTACAATGCAGGTCGTTACAACGCATAATCCATTACAACGCAACTACTAGTCTAACTCCGCTGGGGGGTTTCTTTGGAGAATGCCTTGTAATGGATTATGCGATGTAATGACATGCTTTGTAATGGATTTTGCGATGTAAAAAATGCGTTGTAATGACACGCGTTGAAACATGTGCGTTGTAAACGATGTTTCCCGCTGCCAAAACCAGACCTCTTGACTTTGCCAACGATTTTTGTTCTCTAAATTGAACGCCCTCTTGAAATCAATAAAGGGCAGTAGCGCTAAATAGCGCAGCGCCCCAGCAGGGCAGAAATGTGCACCTGCAGTTCAACCCACATGTTGTACCTACTTACCTGCTTCACCCTATGATCTTAGCTATTAATAGTGCAGCAGGTGCAGTGTCTCCAGGGCCCAGGGGTGGGAGGGGCCCTCTGTTCTGCAAATATGTGTGTTTTTCATTTGGGTGGAGAGTTAGGCACCATTTTCCTTGCTCGGATTAGGCTTTAGGGTACACTTGCTAAGCCACTGAACCACCCAGAGTTGGCACAAGGGATTGGGTAATGAAGCTATGGTAATGTACAACGCTAAGGCTCCCCCACTGAGCACTTAAAGTTCATCGAAAGAGGCTCTTTGTTTACTGGGAAAGGTTTGCTGAGGAAGACATTTGTACTAACGTAGGGCACAATGGAAACACATGTTGCCTTTGTGAGTGTGCCTCTGCAAACTATTCAACAGTCAATAGCACCTATGTAAACGATCATCTTCCATTCTCAAGTCAACAAACATTTTTTTAAAGTATACATACTTCTTGTTTCAACGTGTGCCATGCGCGCACATCATCACATAAAAATTGACTGTCGCAGAGTTCATGGATGTAGAATTCCTCGACTGGCAGCCCGATGTTAGCCTTCATATTCACCTACATCAAGCAGAAACATATTTTAAAAATGGGTCTCTGGTTATGATGTAACCTGATTATTAAAGTCACTTGCTTATATCTTCAAGGTATGTAGATGTGGTGTCAAGAATAGTAAATCTATACGTTTTATATATACTTACCTCCTTGATACTGAAGATTAAATATTTTGTTTATGACATTTTGGCAAGACAATATTAAAAACTCGATATTGTGATATAAAAACGAATAGGCGTACCTTGTACAATTTCTTCAGCGTTTCTAAAATCTGGTTAACGATCTCATAATCCTGGAGAGTCATATATGTACTGTTTAGTGGGCTCACAATAACCTTTGTAAGCATAAGGACATGTTTACTCAAGGAGGAGGCTGACAAAGAAGACCACAATTTCTCTAGGGAAAGAAATAAAGTAAATTATTTATTTGAATTCACAACAATGGTGCATGAATAATCTTGTTCATCCAGACACACTGTACCTGTAGCTAAAAAGCGATGTTGCATGGCAATTACGGGGGAGGGTCACCAAGTCCGTGGAGCCGGCCACTGAAACCGGTTCCAACTCCAGTCCGCGATATTCTGCCCATCGCCTCCATATTTTATAATGTTTAGGCGGGCATCCCCTGGCCACAAAAATGGGGATTTCCAGCCCCATGCAGAAAGCCAAGCTATTTTTCCACAGACACTGAGGGCGCCCTCGGAGCCTTCCAAGCTTTGGCAATATCTCTCTTAGCCAAGGTGAACCCTAACAGCATCAAATGGCGTTTGTATATGTTACCCCCTACATCCTCCATAACATGCAGCAGGACCAACTTCGGGGAACTACGGAGGTCCCAGCCGAGTACTTCGGATAGGCACGACAAAACTCTTCGCCAAAATCGTGCCAAGGCGGTACAATGCCAGATTGTGTGGAGCAAGGTATCCTCCTCCACCCAGTCCTCCTCCTCCAGTGGGCCTATGTCTCCCTCCCAGGCCTCCAGAAGTCGCTGTAGTGTGGGGGAACTATGCATAACCAGGGACTGATAAATCTTAGAAATCTTGTGGTCGTGGAGGTCTCCCATAAATACCTTTGCCTCTATGGGACTAAACTCCGCCAGGAACCCAACCCCTCGATGTAAGGAGTGATGGCATGCCGGAACTGCAAATACCGGAAACATTGGGTTTTGGGCATGTGGAAGTCCTTCTGTAGTTCCTGAAAGGACTTAAAAACTGTTCCCCGCATGACATCTCCGAGAGTAGAGATGCCAATGCAGTCCCAACTCTGAAAAACGGGCAACATTGCTAGTTGCGGTAGTCGCCCGTTCAACCAGAGGGGAGTCTCCCGGGTCAACCTATTCCACCACCCTGTCCTTTGCAACGCCTGTCGCCATATTGCAAATATCAGTTTCGTAGCCGGTGGTAGGGAGTTGCGCAGTGGCGCGGAGTACAATATAGTGTGTAGAATGTTATCCCCATACAGCGCCTCTCGACCGCATAGGCTGGGTCGCCCCTATCGCCATACCACCACTCATTAAGGACCAGCAGATGGGAGGCCAGATAATAAGATAGGATATCAGAGGTTGCCAATCCCCCGCAATACGTGGACTGGAAGCAAGTCCGAAGAGCTACTCTCACCATTTCACCAGCCCATAGAAACTGACCCAAGGCTGTATTGACACATCTGAACTGTGGGAAATCGGATAGGGATGGTTTTGTAGTTGATACAGGAGGCGGGGAAGGGACATCATTTTAAAAATGGCCGATTGGTCATAAATTGAAAGATGTTTCAAAATGTGGTAACCCTGTGTCCCTCAGAACCTGGGTAGGTATAAATTCAACTTTAAGTGGTTCTGTCGGGTAGAAAGTAGGCTACTTAATAATGTTCATAGTGCCTTTATAGAAATGAAAATGAAAGCAACCTATGGAACATGCCTGTGGAGAAAGATCAACACAATTTGAAGGAAATGAAACTGAAAATAATTGCTTTGTACTGTTTCTTTTTATCAGAATTGACTCATTCATAGATGATTACAGTAAGCAGAAGCTGTCAACATGGAATAATTACACAAATATTGAGTGATTTTGTGACATAAATCCTAAGTGTCATACAAGTGTGCAGTATATACAGGGTGGTAGTAGTTTCTATATACAGAAGGGGGGTAGGCAAGGTAATGCTTTAGGACCAGCAACTCCTTTCTTGCGTAATATGGAGTCTTGGTTAGTCTGGACCTAGATTAAGCGTCTAATTGAAAGAGGCATGTGGGACCACGTTTTAAGATCTTCCCTCACCCGCTCCCATAATGGGGTCATATTCCGTTCCCAAGTGATGATCGGAGAATCGGATAAAAACACTCCCAGGTACTTCCACCCCCCAGTGGCTACTTGAACGGAGGAGGCCCAAGGACCGGGGCCCGCCCCTCCCCTCAGGATCACAGTGGAGATTTACGAGGGATCATGAACAGACCCGATGTCTCCCCAAATATTTGCATAATACGTAGTAGACGCGGTCCCGTCTTATCGATATTTGTAATAAAGTGGATCTATATATACTGGACTAGAAGCAAGTACAGTGTGTATAGAGTCCACCAACCCCAAAGGTATAACATAGGCTAAAGTCAGAGCTGACCTTACTCTCCAAAGTGGTAGATTGGTCGAGCAGTAAGGCAGTACCAGAGGACAGTGTAAAGCATTTGTGGTACACACTCAATCAGCAAAAGGTTTCACACACTCAAGGACTGAACTCCAGGCCAATTTTTTTATATCCACAGATATAGTTGTTTTATTTTTAGAACCAACAGTTATACAAATATACTTTTACTCTCATGTAATTACTTTGCAAAGGAGCAATAAGGTTGGTGTACACAGTGAATACAGTATTGGTAGTAAGCTACACAATCCTAAAACACACTATAGCATTGAGCTCAATAGGTCTTCTACATTTAAGTACAGTTGATTACTATGCAGATTACTTTGGTAGCCCCAGGACTAGATCGTAGATTAAGCCCTGGGGTCTAAGATGAAACTTGATTAGCAACAACATTTTAGTTACTATAGTGAAGTTTCAGGAATATAAAGCTGTTTTAAAAGTTCACACTTACAAACTTTTCAATGAAAATCTGTCAATGTTATTCAATGGGAGAAAATTCAGGTTGCAGGTAAAGTACGATTGCGTTACTTTTGTAATCCAGCACTGGTCTCCTAGGGCCAGCACTGGGGTCTTAACTTAAAACAGGTAGGTAATTGTGTTTCAGTAGTTCGTACGATTTTACAAGAATATTCCAATTTTTCAAAAGTAGGCACTTAAAAGAAATTTCATAGAAAAGCAGACAATGGGTTCCTATGGAGAAAATACAGATTACTAGTAAACCTGGTAAGAATTACTTTTGCCGTTCAGAACTGGGCTGCACAGTACAGTACTGGCTTCTCGCCTGCTTGCAGTGAGTACTTTGGAATTCGTACTTCGGCTGATTTTAAATGAATATTTGTAGTTTTCAATACTTCACATTTGAAACATTTTCGAGTCAAAATGGGTCAATGTTATCCAATGGCAGGTAAGTGAGTTACCGGTTTCCAGGTGAGTACTTGGCTGGTGAAGTTAAGGTTCTGGGCATAGACTCAGGGGTCCCCCAGGGTCAGGTAAGTACAGTTAGTTCAATCCCAACGGCACAGGGGCGGCCGGGTGCAGAGGTTGGTAGGCCCAATGATATCCAAAGAGGGCCAGGGGGCCTTCGGTTGGTGGCTGCTGGCTAGCAGGCCACGCGGCTGTGGGAGCTGGGCTCCTGGTCACTTGTATAGAACAAATGGAGGAGTGTCACCCGAAGTTGAACTGAAGGTTTTACAAGAGGGGGTGGGAAAAGTTGTTCCTTTTGTAAGAAACCCCTCACTCACCACCTAGTGGTGACATGCTTCATCATCGGGGTCCACCCTGGTGGCCTAGCGTCACCAGGGTGTGCTTCAACACCTGTAATACAGTGGAGCAGGTTGTTTGTGTGGGTGCAAAAAAAATAGTGTGTTAAAAATTGTCCTGGTTTAACTTGAAAAAATGATTTTTATTTAAAAGCAACTGGACAATGTTAAAAACAAGCGGCGAGATACTGGTAAGGAGGTTATGACCTAAGTATCTCTATATGTGTAATGGTGAGTTGGTCAACATGTTTCTACCATATGGGTTAGTACCCGGTATTCGTCAGGACCATGCACAAGGAAATGGACGGTATGTGCCCCCTAAAAGGCACACCCTATCCTAAATCCTTTTAGTACCTACTGACAAGGTTGCCAGTGGCAGTGTGCTCATAAAATAATGTTAATGAGCAAAAAATCAAAAGAAGCAAAACCCTGTGGGGAAGAGAAAAGTGAGCAAGCGTCAGGCGCAAACATTCTTACTGGCCTGTTACGTCGTGCAGTCTCTCAGTGCTTTCATACGTCATGCCACAGTGATTATAGGAGGAACTCTAGTGATCAGTGGCGTGGTAATCTCGTGTCCATGCTGGTTTTTTCAGGTGTCCGGACAGCATTATATGTCTATGAGTACGTGCTTATTCACATGAATTATTATTATTTCTATCGCGGTTTCATACTGTACATTAGAAAAGAGTTTTTTCAAAAGCGCGATTCTTTCATGACCCACGCAGTTGTGGTCATTCATAATAAAAGTGCTTAATGTGCCCGTTATATCAAGAAAGGGGACGCACAAAGACTCACAAACATGTAACAGGTCACTCCTGGTCACTTGCTCAGGGCAAGGGGGGAAGTAGGATAGGACAAAGGTGGCACAGCCAGCGGCACTTGGGCGACTGGGTGCAGGGTGCTCTTGAGCCGTCGGGCGCCCAATGTTATCCAATGGGAAAGGTCAAAAGGGAACAAAGGCTGCAGGCTCGGGGACGAAGACTCACCAGGGGCGACCAGCACTTCGAGAGGTAAGTTGGGATCTTGGAGCACAGGTAGGTACCCCAAAAGGAGGCACAGGGGGCTGTAGGGCGCCGGGTGCAGGGGTGTCTTTGGGTGTCGGAAAAGCTTACCCTCGGCTGGTCGCGGTTGGGGTGGTCCCTGGTTCGGAGTCTGCAGGCGTCGGCTGGTTCCTCGAGGGGGGTCTTTGGGCACTGGACGTTGGATCCCAGTCTCCGGGGGGACGTCCTCATGCCTTGGTTCGGTTGGGCCCGGCCCGGGCTCGGCGGGTGCAGAGTGGGCTGGTCCAGAGCTTCCTGGTTGGCACCAGGCAGGTTGTTGCAGCAGAGCCTCTCCTGATGGGAGTCCCAGTCTTCAAGAGGGTCAAGGCAGGCATGTCCTCCGGGTGTCCCAAGGTTGCTGTCCGCAGGAGTCGCCGGGATTTAGGCAGGAGCAGGTTCCAGGATCGACAGGCCGGTAGGGCTGGGGCCAAGTCAGTTGTTGTCGTCCTGTTGTTAGCAGCTGCACGGCAGGTCTTCTTCTTCTTGATCTTCTTTCTTCTATTCGTATCGGGATCTGAGGAAGGTAGGTTCAGGGAGCCCCTAAATACTGAATTTAGGGGCGTTACAGGTAGGGCAAGGACAGGGACTAATGGGTCCCTGTCCTGGGGAGAGTACACCCCCTAATCTGCTCCTCTCCAGTGGGAGGGGGGCAGGAGCCTAGCTGGGATTGAGCAGGGATCGCCATCTACCAGATGGCCGGAGCCCGGGGTCGTGCTTCACCTCATCTCCCCCATCTGAGGGGTGGAGTTGGCACAGGCTGGCACCCTCCCCCCTTCCTGACGTAGTTTTTCCCGCCAGTCTTCCCGCCAGAGTGGGGGTTAGAACTGGTGGGGGTCAGTTGCTGGGTACAGAGGTCTCAGAGGCGGCAGGCCATTGAAGCTTCTCCCTGCCCATCCTGGGGGAGGAGACCTAGCACCTCGCCCAGTATGTGCATTGTTGCAGGCCCAGGAGAACGGGGGGCTCTCCACCCAGGGGTCCAGCAACATGTCTGCTGTGTGGCAGCCTCTGTAGCCACTCAGCCCAGACGTGGATTGTAGGTTAGGGTTTCAGTGGGCATCTCTAAGATGCCCTCTGGTGCATTTTACATTAAATCCCACACTGGCATCAGTGCGGGTTTAATGTGCTGAGAAGTTTGGTACCAAACTTGTCAGTCTTCAGTGTAGCCATTATGGTTCTGTGGAGTTCATAATGACAACCTCCCAGCAACATATACTCTTAATGGCATCACTGAATTTACAGTGCCCAGGAATGGCCCTGAGTACTGTAGGGGCACAGGGCTCATGCACCTGTGCCCACACCTCTGGCATAGGGCTCCCAGCTAGAGGGGTGACTGAAGTAAGCCAGGGCAGTGGGTTCTGTGGGCATGGCACACAGGGATGTGTGCCATATCGACTCTTGGTTTAGTTCTGTACTTAGGCACTCAGCCTGCAAAGGCAGTGTGTGGGTGCCAGGGTACAGGGCCCTTGAGGGAGGCACAATAAGTGCTGCAGCCCTCAGGGGTCTTCTCTGGTCCCCATGCCCTGGGTACCTAGGGTACCATTTACTAGGGGCTGACAGGTGGCCAGAGATGTCAATTGGGTTTTGTTTCAGTACAGTTTTAGGGAAGGAACACAGGCCCTGGGTACCTGGTTGGCAGGAGCCCAGGGCACACTCAGTCAAAGCATATCAGCAATTCAGAAAAAAGTGGGGGCATACCAATGCAAGAAAGATGGCACTTTTTCACAATATTGATAAGAAAAAAGAGTACATCATCTGCATATAAGGCAATGTGATCCGATAGGCCCATCGCCCATTCCAGTGCAGTAACTTGAGCTTAGATACACACCCAGGACCCCAGAGGTTCCATAGCCAACGCAAAAAAAGAAATATGCTACTTACCAGTATGCATCTGTTCTTGGCATGTAGGGCTGCTGACATTCATATCTGTGCATAGATCGCAGCCTAGTGTTGGGTCCAGATGATTGCACATTGTTGTCCTGGAAGAGTCTTCGAAGTATCACAAGATAGGTGGCTCCTCCCTCGGACTACAGTGCGCATGGGCATCCTCTCCATCCTCAGATTGTTTTTCGCCTTTGTGGCAGAGATGGAGTATAGTACAGTAAGAGATGTCCATGCAAAGAGTGAATGCTGCAGCTGCGACAGGCACCGGGGAGGTGGGTGGCCGATATGAATGTCAGCAGCCCTACATGCCAAGAACAGATGCATACTGGTAAGTAGCATATTTCGTTCGAGGCATGTGGGCTGCTGAATTCATATCTGTGCATAGAATGTATAGCAGTATCTCCCTTAGCGGTGGCTACCTGTGTCAGCTACAGCAGTCTGGAAAAGAGTTTTGAGAACAGCTTGTCCTACAGCAGCTTGCTGTTTTGAATGTACATCTACACAATAGTGTTTTGTAAAGGTATGAGTGGTTGACCATGTGGCTGCTCTACAAATTTCGTGTAAAGGAATATTTCCCAGGAAAGCCATGGATGCCTCTAGCTTGCGTGTGGAATGCGCTCTAGGGGGGACTGTTAAGGTGCGTTTTGCTTTCAAATAACATATTTGGATGCACTTAACTATCCATTTGGCTATACCTGATTTTGAAATAGGGTTACCCTTGTGTTGTGGTGAGAAGGCAACAAACAATTGTTTTGTTTTCCGAAATGTTTTAGTTCTGTCTATGTAATATAGCAGAGCTCTTTTGACATCTAGGGTATGCAAGGCTCTCTCAGCTACTGTTTGTGGGTTCTGAAAGAACACTGGCAGTTCTATAGTTTGATTTATATAGAAATGTGATACCACCTTTGGCATGAATTTAGGGTTTGTTCTAAGAACTACTCTATTTGCATGTACTTGAATGAATGGCTCTTGAATAGTTAGGGCAGCTCACTAACTCTTCGAAGCGAAGTAATGGAAATAAGGAAAGCCACTTTCCAAGTAAGAAATTGTAGTTCGCATGTGTGCAGATGGTTCAAAAGGTGGTCCCATTAGTCTGGTTAAGACAACGTTTAGATTCCAGACTGGTGAAGGTGGGTGTCTTGGAGGAATTACGCGTTTAAGTCCTTCCATAAACGCTTTAATTGCTGGCACCCTAAATAGTGAAAGGTGTTGCCTGTTTTGAAGATATGCTGCTAACGCAGCTAGGTGTATTCTGATGGATGAAAAGGCTAAATTGCACCGTTGTAGGTGCAATAGGTAGCAAATGATGTTTTGAGTGGAAGCATCAAGTGGGTTAATGTCATTGTTATTACAGTAAATGACGAAACGTTTCCACTTTGCTGCATAGCATTCTCTGGTAGTGGTTTTCCTTGCCTCTTTGATAATATTCATGCAATCTGGAGGCAAGTTGAGGTATCCAAACTCTAGGATTTCAGGAGCCAGATCACTAGGTTCAGCTGTTGCGGATCTGGGTGTTGGATTTCGCAATGGTTCTGAGTTAGAAGACTGGGTGTGAGTCGCAGTCTTTGATGGGGCACCACTGACAGTTCTAGGAACGTTGTGTACCATGGTTGCCTCGCCCACGTGGGAGCAACTAGAATTAGCGTCAGAGAATGTTGGCGCATTTTGCGTGCCACCAGCGGTATTAATGGAGCTGGGGGAAAAGCGTACGCAAATTTGCCTGACCAGTTCATCCATATCGCATTGCCCTGCGACTGCGGATGTGGGAACCTGGCGGCAAAGTACTGGCATTTTGCGTTTTCGCTTGTGGCAAACAGATCTATTTCCGGGTGTCCCCACTTCCGGAAGAATGGTTGGAGCACTTTGGGGTGAATTTCCCATTGGTGCATCTGTTGGCTGTGCCTGCTTAGCAGGTCGGCAACTTGGTTGTCCTTGCCTGGGAGGTGTTCTGCCATGAGAAAAATGTTCCTCTGAATGGCTCATTTCCACATTGCTTGAGCTAGGTGCGACAGCTGTGGTGAGTATGTTCCTCCCTGTTTTTGAATGTAATACATAGCTGTCATGTTGTCCAGCCGGATTAACACAGCTTTGTTGCGTAAGTGTGTTGCGAAAGCTTTTAGGGCTAGAAAGATGGCCATCAACTCCAGAAGGTTGATATGCATTTTCTTTTGCTGTACAGTCCTGAGTCCCTGTACTGTGTAGTGTAGGACATGGGCTCCCCATCCTACTAGGGATGCGTCGGCTGTTAACACTATTTGTGGGACAGGCTCTTGGAACAGTCGTCCCTTGCAAAGTTTTTGTGGATTCCACCAATGCAGAGAGTTGTATGCCTGACTGGTCACCAACACTAGGTCTTTTAAGTGCCCGTGAGCCTGGTTCCACTGCCATGCTAGGCATTCTTGTAGCGGACGCATATGTAGTCTTGCCTGAGGGACTATGAATATGCACGAGGCCATCATGCCTATTAGCTGCATAAACACTCAGCTGGTAGTGAGTGTTGGGGTCTGAACTTTTGTATCAGCGTTTGTATTCCCTGGACCCGTGCTGTGTTGGGATATGCTTTTGCTGCCAGTGTATCTATTGTTGTTCCCAGGTACTGTTGGACGTGGGAGGGTTGTAGATGTGACTTTGGGTAGTTTAGTGAGAATCCTAAACTGTGCAGTAGGTGTATGGTCTTTGACATGTGGTCAGTACATTGGTGGGCTGTTGGCGCGTGTATTAGCCAGTCGTCCCGATAAGGGTACACATGGATGTGTTGCCTTCAGAGATGTGCTGCCACTGTAGCTAGACATTTGGTGAACACTCTTGGAGCTGTTGTCACCCCAAATGGTAGGACCTTGAACTGGTAGTGTTGTCCTTGAATGGTGAACCTCAAATACTTTCTGTGAGCAGGGTGTATTGGTATATGAAAGTATGCATCTTTGAGGTCTAAGGTTGCTAGGAAGTCTCCCTGGCGAAGCAATGGTAAGACTTGCTGGAGAGTGAGCATGTGAAAATGCTCTGACAAAATGTACAGGTTGAGGGGCCTGAGGTCCAATATTGGTCTGAGAGACCCGTCCTTTTTGGGAATGAGGAAGTATAGTGAGTATACTCCTGTTCCTTGATGTTGCAGTGGGACTGGTTCTATGGCCCCCTTTTGCAGCATACTGATGACTTCTTGCTGAAGTAGCATTATATGTTCCTGTGACATAGGACGGTGCACGGGTGGTATGTTGGGTGGAGTTGAGGTGAGCTCTAGGTAATAGCCATGTTGGATAATTTGCCTGACCCACTTGTCTGTGGTGATATTTAACCAGACTGGCAGAAATTGTTGTATTCTTCCCCCGACTGGTGTTATGTGGTCTGGGGGTGGTGCCAAGAAGTCACTGCTTTGTGTTAGTGGAGGATCTATTTGCATTGCCTCCACGACCTCTTCCCTTGGTATTGTTTCCTCTATAACCACCCCTGCTGGTGTTCTTGTTATATGTGGATTGTGTGTTACTCTTTTAGTTTGAGGATTGCTGCAATGTTCCTCGTGCTCCTCCTCTATAATTGGAGCGACGAAAGGAGCCCCGGTGTTGTTGGGACTGAAGAGCTCCCATAGACTTTGCAGTTTCTGCATCCTTTTTCATTTTGTCCAGAATTGAATCAACTGCTGGACCAAATAAAAAGTCTGGGTTGATTGGCTGATTAAGAATTGTAGATTGGACTTCATTCTTAAAGCCTGATATACGAAGCCATGCATGGCGCCTTAGCAGCACGCTTGTATTGATGGATCTGGTTGCTGTGTCTGCCGCGTCTAGGGCACATTTAATGGAGGCATTGGTGATGAGCTTTCCCTCTTGTATAAGTTCATCTGCCTGCTGTTTGTAGGGATTAGGTAAGTGTTGGAGAATTTCTTCCAAACTGTCGTAGTGCGCCCTATCATATCTGGCCAGAAAGTCCTGTGTATTGGCTATTCTCCAGGAGTTTGCTGCCTGAGCCGCCACTCTCTTGACTCAAAGATTTTATACTTCTTGTCTGAAGGAGCGGCCTCTCCAGTAGTCTGTGAGTTTGCACGCTTACGTGCGTTGTATACCACTAAAGAATCTAGGGGTAGCTGCCCTTTGATGTATGTAGGATCTATAGGTGCAGCCCTGTATTTTTTCTCAATGCTAGGGTTTATGACCCGTGCTCTAGCAGTGTCCTTAAAAATGTCACTTGCATGTTTTAATACCCCTTTTAACATTGGGAGTGTTTTCACGTGTCTCTCAGATGTCGTCAGTGTATCAAAGAGGAAGTCTTCCTCAATAGCATCAGAGTGCATCTCTACATTGTGGTAGGTTGCTGCTCTTTCTAGCAGTGAATTAAATGCTACTGTATCCTCTGTGGGTGATGGCTTAGTAGGGTAAACTGCAGGGTCTGTAATGGGCAGAATCCCTTCAGTGTCTGGTTCCCCTTCTCCACCCCATGGCTGTGTGTTTGGCTCTGGAAGTGGGTTTTGTGGATAACCAAAACCTACATCTGCGTCCTGATCTTCATCAGGGTTGTAGTCAGAGCGTGCAGGTGAGGTTGGGGCATAAGGAGTAGTAGGCATAGCAGGAGTGATAGGTTCAAAGAATATAGGATAGGTAGCACAGTCTCTCTTTTTCTTAAGGGGGATCCTGGAAAGGTCTTCAGTTGGTAGAGGTCTTTTCTTTTTGGTATAAACAGTCACTTTACCAGTTTTTGGGTCAATGTAGAGTTTTGACTGGTCTTCTGTGGAGGGATCTGGGTGAATAAGTTCCTCTTCCACAGTCCTTGGTTTTGGTGCTGTAACCTTTGGTTTTTGTCTCTTCGGCTCGACGCTTTTTGTGGCTTCGACCATTTTAGGTGGTTGGATCGGTTTTGGATGTTTTTCAACAGATTTTGTTGGTTGAACGTCTTTGGCTGGCTTCACAACCTGTTTCGGACCGAGCAGTTTTGTCGGTTCGACAGTGTCTTTATGTTGTTTTGCAGCCTGCTGTTTTGGCTCGACACCCTTTTTCGGTTCGATGGGCTTCGGCTCGACCGATTTCCTTTCGTCCACCTTCGGTTTCACTTTTGGTTCGACTGTTGTTTTGGGCGTAGGCCTTGTTCTGTCGTCGACCGATTTTCCCCCCTTGTCGATATCTGAGGCTGATTTGCTCGATTCGACTTGCTTTTTGGGGGTCGATTCGACGTGCTTTTGTTTTTGTGTCGAATCGACGTGTTTTGGCTTCGAGGTTGACTCGTCAGCCTTCGACTTCAAGCTCGACTCGACTGCTTTGCTCTTCGATGTCGACGGTCTTTGTTTTCGAAGGTTGTAGTGGTACTGTGGCCTTCGGTTCGACGCCTTTCGGCTTAGTTACCATCGGTTCGACGTAATTCGGTCCGAAGACTGTATTGCCGATTAGTTTCGGTTTCGATGGAACCGATGTCGTGTGATGTGTCTCAGAGGGCTCTTTTGATATGTTCTTAGCCAGGCGGTATGGCGGAGCTGTAGAACGAGGATGTTGATCTCGGCTAAGGCCTGCTGGCGATGCCTCGACCTGAGAGTCTGATAGAGGTGTAGTGTCTATATGGGGCCGTGTACTCACGGTTCGCCCCTCGTCGTCATCGGAGTCGTCTTCAACTGCTACGATGTCCTGATCATAGTCCTCGAGATCGACGATTAGTTCTCCCTCTTCGGGGTAATATTTGGAGTCGGGCTCCGAGTATTGCCTTTCGTCTTGATCCGAGTCTTCTGCGCTCGCTAGATCTTCTTCGTCATCGAAGATGTTGTCGGGCTCTGGCGCCGACCGTTGCATTTCTTGCCTCGCCGCCCGTCGATTCCGAATAGTCTTTTTTGATCGTAACTGGGCACAGGCTAGGCAACTATCTTCATTGTGATCTGGAGATAGGCATTTATTGCACACTGGATGCTTGTCTGTGTGCGGGAACTTCGAGTTGCACTGAGGGCAGTACTTGAATGGACTTCGTTCCATCGACGGTCGGTCCACGTGGTGTCGAGAAGGCCTCACGGCCCGATTCGACGACCGGAGTGCAACAAAGTTGTACAAGTGTATCGGCACCGAGCGCTGAACAATACCGACGGATCCGAAGGCCTTTTGGCCTTTTGAAGAGTTTTTCTTGATTCCGAACTTGGAGAGTAGGAAAGTACATCCGAACCCAATGGCGGAGAAAAACAATCTGAGGATGGAGAGGATGCCCATGCGCACTGTAGTCCGAGGGAGGAGCCACCTATCTCGTGATACTTTGAAGACTCTTCCAGGACAACAATGTGCAATCATTCGGACCCAACACTAGGCGGCGATCTATGCACAGATATGAATTCAGCAGCCCACATGCCTCGAACATAAAGGGACAGCGGACAAGCCTGCCTAGTGCCCCCAGCAATAGAGAACATGGGGGAGACGGCGCCCGCCACTCGTATGGACGCCGTCAGGTCAGTATAGAGAAGGGTCAGGTAGGACAGGAATCGTGGTCCAAAGTTTAATCTACTAAGAAGTGTGAATAAATATACCCAGCTTAGGGAATCAAAGACTCTGTCCATATCAGCAAGTAGTAGCGCTGCCCGCTCTCCCAACCCCTGGACAGTTGCCACTGCAACATGTGCGCGCCTTATATTGTGGCCGGGTTGCCCGATGGGGTATAAACCCGGCCTGTTCGGGATGCACCAAAGATGTAATATGGGCACGGAGGCGATTGGCCAACGCCTTGGCCAACACCTTGGCCTCCACATTAGGGAGAGATATAGGATGCATGTTGTTCTGGGGGTCTTCCTCGCTTGTGGAACACTACAATCTCCGTGTGCCCCCAGTCACGAGGCATGCAACCCTGCTCCCTGGCCTCCTCAACCACTCTACGGAAATGAGGTCCCAATTGCAGAAAATGAACTCTGGCAATTTTGAAAATAATTCTATTAGTTCTTCAACAGCAAACCAGAATGCTCAATCAACATGCAAGGGGGCCATTATTGGGGTGTTGGGTGAAGGATCCCCACTATTAATCATGGCCCATACTCAGAATAATGTAGTTCAGGGAGAGCCCCCTGTATCTCTGGCAAGACAAAAGATGTGCTTAGGGATCTTAGCAAGTTTTTCAATGATTTATTCACTTCTTGCCAATCTATATACACAGTATTGATGTTGATGGGTGATTTTAATTTGCATCCTTGCCTGGAATTATATTTGTATGACTTGTCTGATAATGAGAGCAACATTAGTGAGCTAGTACACCTCAAGGATACTGAGCATGGGGATTTTTTAAACAATGTTGTCTTAGATTATAACTTAGTCAACCTGCTCAACAAAAAAGAAGCTAATTCTGTAGATGGAGTACCTACTTTTAAAGGAGCGGGGGCAAGGACTGTTATTGATTTATTTTTGTTTCAGTCGGTCTATTTTCCTTTTTGTAAATTTTTTGTGTGGAATGGAATATTCACAGCACTCATAACCCCCTTTTGGCCACTTTTCAGTGGGACATGAAGACGGTGGACATGTGTTCTTCTAAGGATCCTGCCATTCTCAAAGATCAGGAGTGTAGATTATACCTGAGGTCTTCAATTCTGAGCTGTTGTCTATTTGTCTGAACTCCAGATTTTTTTGGATGAGGATGCCTTGATGATTGTATTTTGATGGATTTTGACTCACTGTGCGGGTACATTAAGTCAGCCCTACTAAGATAGGGGTGGCCACACCTTCACTTCTTGTTAGACTGCCCAGGGCCATGTAAAGAGATGTTGGCTGTTTTGAGAGAGAAGCCAAGAGACAGAAATATGGTGAAAAAGTCCAGGGCATTAAAACATCTGACACAGAGGGCTGGAAATAGAGACTTAATAAAGGAGATGTGGGAGTACTTACAGACAGCTTGCACATTGTCAGATAGTGCTGCCTTCTGGAGGGTGGTGCTTCACCCGTTCTCAGGGAGGTAGGCTGCTCCCCGCCTTTTTATATACAGATGATGCTGTCCTGATTGCACACATGGCAAGGGGTCTTCAGTGCATTCTGGACCTTTTTATTGATTTCATGAAAAGCCGTGACTTGTCAACTAATTCTTTTAAATCCCTTTTCATGGTGGTGGGCGTCAAGAACACTAAAACACAAAAAATTGTGGCTTGTGGTCAGAACATAAGCAGGGTGGGAAATCTTCCGACCTGGGCATTTTACTTGATTCAGGTCCCAGTTGGCATCCTCTGATAAGGAATAATACGATAAGATTTATGAGAGATATATTTAGACTAAAAGACTTTTGACGTTGATTGGGACAAAAGCCAATTAAGAGATTGTTAGAAGTCTTTAAACCTAAGTGCACCCCTATCACCAGCTTTGGATGTGAAGTCTGGGGCTAACTTCTATTGCTCTGATTCAGGTTGTGGAAAATATATTTTTAAGGGACCATCTAAGTGTAGCGCAGGGCATTCCCTCAGAAATTGTTCATGAAGAGCTGGGAATTGGATATATATCTTAGACTTTATGTGATTACCCCCACTTTTACTTTGGTTCACAGGCTGGCTGTAGGAGGAGGTAAAGGTAAATAAGCTAATTATATGTGACTGCTTGGGTCATGATAACATGCTACATATTCCATGACTACATTTTATCATATCCACTTTTAATGATCTGGGGAGACCAGAGCTCTTTTTGATCCCAGTCACACTGCCAAAAGAGATCTTGCTTGGTTGAAGCAGGCCTACTCTCTCAGGGTGGCAGCAGAGTATGAGACCTCTGCTTTAACCAGGCAGTCAATGTGCCAGTATATTATGGTGAAGTCGGTGAGTGCTATTGAACCTTACCTTTATATGGATATGCCTATCCACCATTGCCAGCTGTTGACTTACTTCAGATTAGGTATATTCAGTTGATGTTTCCAAATGGTGCCTGGTTTAAAAAGTCCTATTTACCTGTATGCGTGTGTGATAACGTCTCAGCTTGTGTAACCCTGAACATTGTCTTTATCTGCCCCATACTCAATTCTCTGCGCTACAATTTTATAGGGCTCCTACTGTAGTCTATGAACCTTAGACAGGCGAGACCCACATTTTTATATCTGTAGCTTCTACCATCATCTAAAATATGTTTTTATGTGACACGGTTTTATCAGGAGTTTTGAGTTGAGTAGAGCTGTTAAGTCTGTGGGACTATTTGTTTTTTTTTATTTGTAACGTGTGATCATCTTTCGCACATATACCTGTACTCTTTGAACCTGCTTTTCTAAGCGTATCCTCCAGTTATGCTGCTATCTTCCCTTGGGACATTTTTATTATTTTTACTGATAATTTAATCTTTTGCACTATGTACTATTGCATTTTATGATGTATTCTTCCTGTTGATTAGGAGTGGTTTATGGTCTGCACACCTTTATGATTTTTATTCAAAAATTGAATAAAGGTTATATGATGATGATGATGATAAGGAAACTGTGGGCTTTGGGTAAAATAATAGCAAAGAGCACATTAACATTGAAACTGACAGACTACATTCATTTCAGAAAACTAATTGTGAATTCCTCTGACTCTCCTCAAATTTCTGTAGTCCATTTTTTGAAGCAGTTTCCAAATAAATGGAAACTGGCATGGTAAGTTGGAATTTCAGCTTCAGATTTGTTGATAAGTCATTATGCAGTCAACATTCAGCTTTTTTTTTTAAACAGTTTAAGTTTTCTAAAGATATGCAACAACATGCTATGTTTTATTTGTATGTTCTTTGCTTTAAAATACGGGGCTCTTTGCATGCTCTGATTGAAAATCATTCATCCTGATTCACGAAAAAGAACAAAAATTGACTTGTACTCTCACAAACACACACAATGTGCTGTCTAGCGCCATAGCAGGCACTCTTGCACAATGGTGCAAGGGTGCCTACGTTGTAAGCAGAATTGGTTTTGTACAGGAAGGGTCAACTTTCTGCACAAAAACAATCCCATGAGGCATTTTCCTCACATAGAAAAAGGAAAAAACAAGGAGAAATATGTTCTGGGAAGCCGTAGCAGTTTGGGCGCATTTCCAGGTCTACCACTTGTGGAACCATTGACTGCATCAAAATCCATGGGTATTGTGTGGGAACACCAACGCACCACCCATGGAATGCCTCCTTAGGGAAGAGTAACACAACATGGCGATCTGCTCTGCGTTGCATTACTCTGGATTTATCAAGCCACTCAGGGCCATGCAAGGCACTTAAAGGTTGTGTTGCGCATGCAGGCTGTTTGATGTTGCAAAAGCGATGCAACCCTTTAATAAATATGGCCAGCTGTGTGGAGCGCTATCATAGACAGGTTGTCAAAGTGGGGCAACACAGCTTTTCTGCCAGACTCACAAAGAAAGATATATGCACAGGACGATAAATGCAGAAAAATTACTTCACTTGAGTTGCTGAGGGACCAGAGAGGGGTGAGGTGGTCATAAGAGAAAGATGAATAAAGTGGAGAAGGCAGTGTTGGAGGTGGAAGCAATGTTGGGGAAGATTGGGGCCAGGGTGGAAGTGCAGTGTCCAGTGACGTAGTTAGCCCTATGGCCGCCCTTGGCGGTCCCTTCTGCACTTGCTGCATTGAAGAGTGGGAGAGAGGGGGGGTTTGGGTGCTGGCGAGATTCATCTAGGGTGCTGGCGATTGCTGCCCCGAGACAGCAGGAAAGAGTGGGGGGAAGCCGTCGTCCCCAAAACTAATGCCGCGCATGACAGCCCCTTCTGCGTTTGCTGCATTGAAGAGTGGGGTAGAGGGGGTGTTTGGGTGCTGGTAAGATTCATCTGGGGTGCTGGCGATTGCCGCCCCGAGACAGCAGGTAAGAGTGGGGGAAGCCGTCATCTCCAAAACTCATGCTGCCTGAGGCGGACTGTCCTCTCTTGCTTCGACACTGGCAGTGTCAGCATTAGGAGGTGAGACTGCAAATAAAGAGTCAGGAACAGAAGGAGCCTGAAGCTGCAGACTACAGTGGAATTTCAAAGTAAAGCCTTGACTGTCGTGGTCTCCATGGACAGCAGATGGAAGGCATGAGAAAATATGAGGGCATTCAATGTGCGAAGCTTCAGCTTCCTACCCACTCACAACAAAGTGCATATCCTAAGGGCTAAGCACTCTTTTTCTGTTGAACACCTCATCTAGCTACTATTCACTCTATCCCTGCTGTTAAGTGGACCATATTGGCTATCTCACAGAGTCTGCAGGTCTCAGGCTAATACACTGAAGGGAACAATCACTGTTGTGCTCCAAGCTTCCGAATGGCCTGATCCTGTGTTCTCTGAAGCAGGAAGTGCAGCATGAGAATAACAGAAACCTGATTTCCTTCTTGATCTCTGGTTGTCACCTTTTGTTGTTTACTGCCCAATCCTGTTCATGATTACATGATTCTTGATGTGGAGTCGGGGGAAATTTGATCTTGAATGCTATTATGAAGATGGTGTTTCTGAGTCACGGTTTTCTCAGTTATCTCCCTCCTCTCCCAAATAAGCCCTTCCCTTTTCTCCTTTTGTCTGTCCATATTAAAACCTTCTCTGCGATGGGGTTTCAGTTTGTTTTCTGTTTGTAGTGCAACATAATTCATAAATGACCAATTGTCTTTGCTAATGAACCAAGAGCGTGATGATGATATTACATCAACCACCCTGAAAGACCACTGTTTGCCACATTTACAGATCACCACCATTTCAACAGAGATATCTGTTGCTTCAAAGGAACTGCCATTATGGTGGTTCCTTTGAAGCTACAAGATGTTTGGTGTATGGCCACTAAATATTTTGTTTTTCCTAAGCCAACTACGAAATTGGGAGTTTGTTTGCGAAAAACAAATAACTAATGACCCTCACAGCCAGGAAGATTTTCCTTTCATGTGGGGTATTATTATTTTATTTGTAAAGTGACCACTAGGTTTTTCTTGACGGTGACAGACTAAAAAGAGATCAGACTGTCCACACTAAATAGGACTGGTGGTGTTATGAACCCTTACTCTGACAGCAAGAACTCCATCAGGCTATCGCAGTAAGTTTTCCGTAGACAGTGCAAACCTGGGCACCTCCGACCCAAAGATGATGGCTTGCCTGACTCGCAGTAGCGCAGGCGAACCAAGGGTTTGTCCGACAGGTTGCACTGTCACACTTGTGACAGAGTACCCTCCCCGCTAATCTCTAAATCAGGCCTCTAGTAATTTTTTGTTGTGTTCTTGTCTATTGCAGCATATACTGATGTGTTTCTTGTGTGTGATTTACCAGGCAATATTTGCAATAAAACAATTGAAACTTAAAATTCATGAAAATGTGCTACACAATGCCTTTTCTCGGTCCTTATTTTCAAATAAATTGACTGGGGAGTGTGAATAACTCCCAAACACCTGTTGCAAATTGATGACTTGCTCAAAGCTCAATTGATGACTCATGAACAATTCTTAACCCCAATTAGTTTGGTCACATGGGACTATTCGGTGAAATGGGCAATTTATTGTGATGCCTCATAGTCATTCTGTAGCAGCAATTGATATTTTTTTCGCATTAATAGGGCACAACAATATCCACTGAGGAAAAATTAATCCATATCTCACAGAAAATTATAACATCTCCCAGGAGGGTTCCTACCCACCAGACAATCAGAGTTGGACCAACAAGAAGATTCTTACCTTCTCAAATACATCGGAATTAGAAGTTGAGGGGAGTTCACCACACTATCAGTGCCCAACCTTTGGTGGGACCAGAAAGACGCTATCATGATGACAGTGTTTGTCTTTGTTTGTCATGTGTAACGTCTGTATTATATGTTGCGCTATTCATTTATTGTTTCTGCACAGGTTTGTAATGTTCTGTTCTTTGACACACTTCTGGAATAATGGTTCTATATTGAACTAAATAACTCTCCTTGTAAGGGACCCTCCACTGATGTAGTCTGTCATCTTTCTGTCTTCACATGGTGTTTGTTGTCCGAGTACATGTGCTCTACTAAATATGAGTGTTATTTTTATCTTAGTAATTTGAACCTTTTCTCAATTTCAGATGTCTTAGTCTTCTCCTAGCTGGCACCCGCACTTCTCTTTTTGTTACTTAGCGCCCTTACCCCACAAGCATCCTTTTTGACACAACCAGAGATTAGTATCTAGTATTGTATGCATGCATGTGCACTGAGCTAGTGGGTGAGCATAGTAGACATGATATAAATACGGATAAACAGGGTTCTGGTCCCAGGGAATGCCCGGGACCTTGTATGGGGACTTTTCAAGGCTAAAACATGTTGACCTGTGTAGACATGAGCAGCATACATAGTCCAGCCTCATATTTACTGGTGTTTATTTTAACTATCCCGTCACCACCATCTCACTAAAATTACTGTTGTTCTACTTAGGCACGATTTAGGGGTTTTTAGTTGGATCCCCCAAATCTTTCCTGAATAAACTTTTGAAGAGGGCCGCCCACCATTAGACTATGCTTTGGTGAGCACAGGATGGCTGAAGATGAAGCATGACACCCATGGGGGTGTGTAAGGCCATCTCGTTTTATATAGGCAAATGCCCTTTGGGTCCTAAATGTGGTGGTATGGGACTTATACATCATCCACAGTAGAGCAGTCACTCAGCATTAGAAGTGATTTGTCCCCAAGTATGTGAGCTATTTATGAGGGTGTGTTCATTTTTTGGTGTATACTTAATTTCATCAGGGCCTGCTTAATGATTATAAATTGTTGGTCTGGCGCGTGGGGGGCAACAATCCAGGGGTCTGCCAAACCTTCAAGTTGGCCCCATTTAGCCTAAGGTCAATGAATATCTGTGAGGGAATATGCTACTTACCAGTATGCATCTTTTCTTGGCATGTAGGGCTGCTGACATTCATATCTATGCATAGATCGCCACCTAATGTTGGGTCCGGATGATTGCACATTGTTGTCCTAGAAGAGTCTTCGATGTATCACGAGATAGGTGGCTCCTCCCCTGGACTACAGTGCGCATGGGCATCCTCTCCATCTTCAGATTGTTTTTTGCCATTGTGGCAGAGATGGAGTATGATACAGTAAGTGATGTCCATGCTAGAGATGAATTCTGAGTGCTACAGCTGCGACAGGCACCGGGGAGGAGGGCGGGCGATATGAATCTCAGCAGCCGTACATGCCAAGAACAGATGCATACTGGTAAGTAGCATATTCCGTTCGAGGCATGTGGGCTGCTGAATTCATATCTATGCATAGAATGGATAGCAGTCTCCCCTTTAGCGGTGGTTGCCCGTGCCAGCTGCAGCAGTCTGAAAAAGAGTCTTGAGAACAGCCTGTCCTACAGCTGCTTGCTGCTTGGAGTGTACATCTACACAGTAGTGTTTGGTAAATGTATGTATGGTAGACCATGTGGCTGCTCTACATATTTCTTCTAGAGGAATGTTTCCTAGGAAAGCCATGGATGCCCCTAACTTGCGTGTTGAATGCGCTCTTGGGGGAACTGTTAATGTGCGTTTAGCTTTCTGATAACAAATTTGTATGCACTTAACAATCCATCTGACTACACCTGATTTGGAAATGGGGTAGCCTTTATGCTGTGGTGAAAAGGCGATTCAGAAAAGGGGGTGGTGATGAACAGAGTGTCTGAATTAAGCAGACCACTCTTACCCAGTCCAAAGATCAGGGCTTGATCCATCACCGTTATTTAGCTCACTGCCCCATCCCAGCTCAGAACCTGGCTACATGCAAATTAGTCTGTCCCTGGCCCAGTGCATCATGGGAACAGGGCAGACCAAACTACCAAGCCAATTCTTCACCAGAAAGGAGACAAGCTTCCGGGGACCGGCTCCTGGCATTTCAGCCGTCGTCGGCCCGGCTTGCTTGAATCCTGATGGAGCAGTGAGCAAGGGACTCATGTCTGAGTATACCCTGCCACACCTATAGTGGCCAAAAACGATTCAGAAAAGGGGGTGGTGATGAACAGAGTGTCTGAATTAAGCAGACTACTCTTACCCAGTCCAAAGATCAGGGCTTGATCCATCACCGTTATTTAGCTCACTGCCCCATCCCAGCTCAGAACCTGGCTATATGCAAATTAGTCTGTCCCTGGCCCACTGCATCATGGGAACAGGGCAGACCAAACTACCAAGCCAATTCTTCACCAGAAAGGAGACAAGCTTCCGGGGACCGGTTTCTGGCATTTCAGCCGTCGTCGGCCCGGCTTGCTTGAATCCTGATGGAGCAGTGAGCAAGGGACTCATGTCTGAGTATACCCTGCCACACCTATAGTGGCCAAAAACGATTCAGAAAAGGGGGTGGTGATAAACAGAGTGTCTGAATTAAGCAGACCACTCTTACCCAGTCCAAAGATCAGGGCTTGATCCATCACCGTTATTTAGCTCACTGCCCCATCCCAGCTCAGAACCTGGCTATATGCAAATTAGTCTGTCCCTGGCCCAGTGCATCATGGGAACAGGGCAGACCAAACTACCAAGCCAATTCTTCACCAGAAAGGAGACAAGCTTGGTGAAAAGGCAACAAACAGTTGCTTAGTTTTCCTGAAATGCTTTGTCCTGTCTATATAGTACAGGAGAGCTCTTTTGACGTCTAGTGTGTGTAGAGCTCTGTCTGCCACTGAATCTGGATTTGGGAAGAACACTGGCAGTTCTATTGTTTGATTGATGTGGAACTGGGATACCACCTTTGGCATAAATTTAGGGTTTGTACGTAGCACTACCCTATTTGCGTGAATTTGGATGAATGGCTCTTGAATAGTTAGGGCTTGCAACTCACTAACTCTTCTAAGTGATGTAATAGCCACTAAAAAAGCCACTTTCCACGTTAGGAATTGTATTTCACACGAGGGAAGAGGTTCAAAAGGTGGTCCCATCAGTCTGGTTAGAACCACGTTCAGGTTCCAGACAGGTGAAGGTGGGTGTCTCGGAGGAATCACTTGTTTGAGCTGAAAGCTTTAATAGCAGGTACTCTGAGGAGTGAAAGGTGCTGCCTGTTTTGAAGATAGCGATACAAAAGGGGATGATGGACGGAGCATTTGAACAAATCAAACACTCACCCCCAGTCAACTGATCTGGGTTTAATCCATCACCATTCTTTAGTTCACTCAGCCACCCCAGTTCAGACATGGCTATATGCAAATCAGTCTGACCCTGTGCCTTGTGGGAACAGTCCAGCCCGAACTGCCAAGCCATGTCTTCCCTGGACCGGAAACAAGCATCCTGGGACCGGTTTCGGATTCATAATCCTCATCAGCCAGGCTATCTTGAATCCAGTGGCCAAGTGAACAAGGGACTCACGTCTGAGCATACCCTGCCACACTTAGGGCGAACAAAGCGATACAAAAGGGGATGATGGACGGAGCATTTGAACAAATCAAACACTCACTCCCAGTCAACTGATCTGGGTTTAATCCATCACCATTCTTTAGTTCACTCAGCCACCCCAGTTCAGACATAGCTATATGCAAATCAGTCTGACCCTGTGCCTTGTGGGAACAGTCCAGCCCGAACTGCCAAGCCATGTCTTCCCTGGACTGGAAACAAGCATCCTGGGACCGGTTTCGGATTCATAATCCTCATCAGCCAGGCTATCTTGAATCCAGTGGCCAAGTGAACAAGGGACTCACGTCTGAGCATACCCTGCCACACTTAGGGCGAACAAAGCGATACAAAAGGGGATGATGGACGGAGCATTTGAACAAATCAAACACTCACCCCCAGTCAACTGATCTGGGTTTAATCCATCACCATTCTTTAGTTCACTCAGCCACCCCAGTTCAGACATGGCTATATGCAAATCAGTCTGACCCTGTGCCTTGTGGGAACAGTCCAGCCCGAACGGCCAAGCCATGTCTTCCCTGGACCGGAAACAAGCATCCTGGGACCGGTTTCGGATTCATAATCCTCATCAGCCAGGCTATCTTGAATCCAGTGGCCAAGTGAACAAGGGACTCACGTCTGAGCATACCCTGCCACACTTAGGGCGAACAAAGCGATACAAAAGGGGATGATGGACGGAGCATTTGAACAAATCAAACACTCACCCCCAGTCAACTGATCTGGGTTTAATCCATCACCATTCTTTAGTTCACTCAGCCACCCCAGTTCAGACATGGCTATATGCAAATCAGTCTGACCCTGTGCCTTGTGGGAACAGTCCAGCCCGAACTGCCAAGCCATGTCTTCCCTGGACCGGAAACAAGCATCGACGTCGACCTCGTCGGCTCGACGTTCCCGACTTTAGATATGGACTTTTGCGTACCGATCTTCGGGTCGACACCATTTATTTGTGACCCCGCAGGTTCGTCGACGCCCTTCTTCTTTGTCGAATCCGATGGATCCGAACTCTTCGATCCGAAGACTGTCTTCAGCAGTTTCGGTTTTGTTTTCGACTCCATGGCTTTCGGTTTCGATTTAACCAGTGACTGGTAACGTTCGACCGATGGCTCGTGTGATATATTCTTAGCCAGGCCTAGACGCGGGGCTATAGAATGTTCTTCATGATCTTGGCTAAGGCCTGTTGGCGATGCCTCGACCTGAGCCCTTGGAAGTCTTTCCGTGTCGGTATTGGGCCCCGTACTCACTGTTGGGCCTGGTTCATCGCTTGAGTCGTCATCGACGGCTCCGATGGCCGATGCGTCGTCCCTTACCTCGACGACGTTTTCATTCACGAGGCTTCCTTCCACGTCTTCATAATAGTTGGAGTCATGCTCCGAACCGGGATCCGACTGCTGTTCTGGATCCTCAGTCTCGACGACCTCATCGCCTTCTTCATCGAAGATATTCACCGGGTCGGGCGCTGGCTTTGCCATCGATTGTCTCGCTGCGCGCCGAAGTCGAAGCGTCTTCTTTGATCTGAATTTGGCACAAGCTAGGCAGTTGGCCTCATTGTGCTCCGGAGATAGACACTTGTTGCACACTGGGTGCACATCGATGTGTGGGTATTTAGAATTACAAAGGGGGCATCGTTTGAACGGGCTCCGTTCCATCGACGATCAGGCCTCTGGTGTCGAAAAGGCCACGCGGCTCTCTTCGACGTCCTGCTCGAAAGAACTGGAACAAGTACTCGGTACCGATCGAAATAACAATACTGACGACCCCGAAGGCCTTTTGGCCTTTAGAAAAAGTTTCCGAACTTGAGTAAAGAAAGTACATCCGAACCCAATGGCGGAAAACAACAATCTGAAGATGGAGAGGATGCCCATGCGCACTGTAGTCCAGGGGAGGAGCCACCTATCTCGTGATACTTCGAAGACTCTTCCAGGACAACAATGTGCAATCAACCGGACCCAACACTAGGCGGCGATCTATGCATAGATATGAATTCAGCAGCCCACATGCTTCGAACATATGGGATACTCTGGGCCTCTTATCACATTCTGCAGAGGGGCATCATCATTTTGTGTTACTTGTGTAGGGTGTTGTAGAATGGGAGATCTGGATCTGTGTGGTGTGTTCTGTTGATCTCAAATAATAGAGGTGCTTACTTATGCCACTGTGGACTCTGCATCATCTTAGTGGTATCAAGTGGAAGGATCTCCATGTGGAGTGACAGTGAAGAGTTGGTGTAATCCCGTGAAGTGATCATCAAAGAGGGTGGATCTGAAAAACTCTCTTCCACCGCATCCAGGAAGCAAGCAGCACAATAGTTTGTGGTAAATTGAACAGAACCATTGGGTACCAATAATAGACACCCCTAAAGAATACAATTGCTGGATCTACTGTTCTTTTGTGAAATTCATGAATGGATTATCCATGCCCAGTCGTTGTATAGGAGACAACGCTTTATATTATCTTTAGTTTTATCAGTAAAAGCAAGTTCTTTGCATATTTAGTGTATGAAGTAGTACATTGGCAAGAATTTCCAAAATTCCTTCTAGGTGTACCAGTAAGAATGGGTATTGCACCATCAGTGCATCACACTGAGATAATGGCAATAATGAAACATGCCTTCAATGTCTTCTTTAAAAGGGAACAAGTATGCTCTGGTTCAAAAGGAGGTGCCATTAATCTGGTGAACAGTGTACTTAGGTTCGATGTGGGCAACAACAGTCTGGGTTGACTTGTTTGAGCCCCTCAAGCTATGCTTGCATAAATAGCATTTGGTTAATGAAGCTAAGTGTAGCGTAATAGATACAACTTAAATATGCATCTAGCTGATGTAACATAGAATGTACAAGATCTTGAAAAGAGACTGTGTAGGGGTTTCTCTTGTCATCTGAATTCACCAGATGATTAACCCTATCAGTGCTGCCGTCGGCCGCTGAACGTTCGGAGCACTACCTGGCTGGTGCTGCGAACGTTCAACGGCCGACATAGCCCTGCACACTCTATAGAATGTCCGCACAGCGCTGAAATAACGGCCACAGTGTAAACGGGTTAAAACTCACTATTTTGAATAGCATCTGCTTGTGGCTGGCATTCTAGTCTCCATAAGACTATCCTGCCATTTCTGTGAAGATTTATGTACCTTAACACTATGATTTCAGAAGTCCTGCTACAAAGTCCATTGACATAGGAGTCATGATGGCATTTCGCCAAGAGCCATGGGTAGCAACCTAATTGATGTATGCTGCAAATGCGCTGGGATGCCCTAGGGTAGCCATGCGCTATATAAATGCGTATTCATTCATTCAAATGAATAAAAGTTAGCTAGAAATATAACGGAGTGGCTGTGCTGGCTACCTGTGCTGGTGAGATCAACACTAATGGGACAAACGTCTAGGTAACATCCTTATTTCAACTGATCCACAAGACAGTGCCCCTAACACCAGCAGCGGGTATCTTAAAGTGTAGTCTGGGCAGTGTTTTGTTTGCATGTGCCGGACTGCATGTACCTTGATGCAAAGGAGCAAACTTTTCTGGGATATGATGTAGTGTCCAGCCTCACCCTTTTCCCTGCCCAAACTGTTTTTCATGACCTCCTCTAACAATTATCACACGTTCCTAATGTACCTTTTTGTAAAAATTACATTCCGGCCCATTTATGACACTTCATCCGGCCCGAGCCAGAGAGTACGGCTTGAGTTGGAGAGTACGGCCCGAGTGCAGAGATTCCGGCCCGACTGCGGACGTAAAGATACGGTTCGTAAATTACTCTGTGAATACAAAAAGTAGTAAAATCAGATTTTTGTCTCAGATTGCCTTTGTGAATCGGGCCTACTGTTTTTGCTCACCCATTACCATATTACCTTTACATACCAGGACAGAGGGAATAACTTTGCTCCTGCCTTGCTTTTTGAGATACAACTCAACACGGGTATTAGCTAGATGTTCACCAACCTGCTCTGCATGAGTTAAAACAATTATGGCTAAAAGGAATATACTACTTACCAGTATGCATCTGTTCTTGGCATAGAGGGCTGCAGAGTGGTACATTTATGAATAGATCACCATCTGGTGTTGGGCTCGGATGATTGCACTTGTTTTTTTCTTGGAGAAGTCTTTTGTAGTCACGAGACTGATGACTCCTCCCTTAGGTGCTAGTGCGCATGGGCATCGTCTCCATCCTTAGATTGTTTTGCCATAGTAGGATTAGATGGAGTAGTATGATAGAATACAGAAAGAGATGCCCATAAGTGTATCTAAATAAGATAATGTTGGAACAGACACAGGTTTCCGGGGAGGCAGGGAGGGCATGTACCACTCTGCAGCCCTCTATGCCAAGAACAGATGCATACTGGTAAGTAGCATATTCCGTTCAAGTCATATGGGATGCAGATGGTACATGTATGAATAGATTATACAGCAGTTAACTCCCTAGCGGTGGTCACCAGTGTCCGTTGCACAGTTTGAAATAAAGCTTTTAGTACAGCCTGGCCACCCTTGCTTGCTATGTTGCCTGCACATCAACACAGTAGTGTTTTGTGAAGGTATGCGGTGTAGACCAAGTTGCTGCTTTGCATATGTCATCTAGGGGAATGTTTCCTAAGAATGCCATAGATGCCCCTAGTTTACGTGTAGAATGAGCTCTAGGAGGAACAGTTAATGTTCTCTTTGCTTTTATGTAACATATTTGTATACATTTTACAATCCACCTGGCAATGCCTGCT
The DNA here is from genome assembly GCF_964261635.1 of Lissotriton helveticus. Taxonomy (NCBI): domain Eukaryota; kingdom Metazoa; phylum Chordata; class Amphibia; order Caudata; family Salamandridae; genus Lissotriton; species Lissotriton helveticus. Next base: position 1,225,109,106 of record NC_136059.1, on the reverse strand, counting down.
TTAGAGATAGGATTGCCCTTATGTGTTGGGGAAAACGCTACAAATAGTTGTTTGGTTTTTCTGAAAGTTTGTGTTCTTTCTATGTAATATAATATTGCCCTTTTGACATCTAATGTATGTAGGAAAACAGCAATGCCCCTGCGCTATACAATATAGATATGTAATTTTTTAGTGTTAAGAGTATCAGTACTGTCAATAGAAAAGCATTGGAGCACCACCAATATCATTCAACATTTGAACATTTGACGAACAGGTTTGACAAAATAGAGGTTTCAATAGGTTCCGTTGTTGGTGTGATAGTTCTGTTTATTGTTCCTATATAAGGGCCAACACGTCTTTCATCGCAGGGAAACAGACTGCGAATCTTCAGGGCCTCATAGTTGAAGGGCGTAACCACATCGGTTTAGTGTGTGGTATGGAATCCTGTGTCCGGAGTTTCCAATAAATATGTAAATATGTCAACAATAAGCTCCGCGAGACCTGATGAGTCTCGATGGTTACAAAATAATATATGAACCGGGAGGAGAATAAACAGGTTACTTCAGATGGCAACGCTGTATCTTACGAGGCAAGGCGGGTGCACCTCCTCATTGTTGGTCTCCCTCTTGTATTTCCCGGCGCCATTTCCCGTCTTTGGAAAATACAAGAGGGAGACCAACAATGAGGAGGTGCACCCGCCTTGCCTCGTAAGATACAGCGTTGCCATCTGAAGTAACCTGTTTATTCTTCATATATTATTTTGAATATTATTTTATATAGGAACAATAAACAGAACTATCACACCAACAACGGAACCTATTGAAACCTCTATTTTGTCAAACCTGTTCGTCAAATGTTCAAATGTTGAATGATATTGGTGGTGCTCCAATGCTTTTCTATTGACAGTACTGATACTCTTAACACTAAAAAATTACATATCTATATTGTATAGCGCAGGGGCATTGCTGTTTTCTTATGTTTCGTATGGATCAGTTCTTGGTCCATCCCTGAGCGGTTGTGAGGATTTACCGTTCGCCTCATTGCCTATACCAACTACTCAATAACCCTTACTACTACCTTGTGGGTACTCTGGCTGTGCGCCTGGAAATTCTGGAAAACCTAAATATCCTCCTAGCTGTAATTTATCTAATGTATGTAGGGCCCTCTCTGCTACCGTCTGTGGTTTTGGAAAAAAGACTGGTAGTTCCACTGGTTGATTGATGTGGAATGCTGAAATTACTTTAGGCAAGAACTTTGGGTTTGTTCTAAGAACCACTTTATCCTGGTGTAACTGTAGAAATGGTTCTTGTATTGCCAATGCCTATAATTCACTCACTCTCCTGAGGGAGGTAATGGCTATAAGGAAAGCCACCTTCCATGTAAGAAATTGTATTTCACACCTATGCATAGGTTTCAAAAGGTGGTCCCATTAGTCTGGTGAGTACTATGTTGAGATTCCAGACTGGAGAAGGTGGCAGTCTTGGTGGAATAACTCTTTTGAGGCCTTCCATGAAAGTTTTAATTGCGGGCACTCTAAACAGGGATAGATGTTGCCTGTTCTGCAGGTATGCTGCTATAGCTGCAAGATGTACTCTAATGGAGGTGAAAGCAAGGTTACATTGCTGTAAGTGTAGTAAGTAGCAAGTAATATTTTGTGTTTTCGAACCACTAATGGAATTAGTGGAAGAGGGGGAAAAGCGTATGCAAATTTGTTGGACCAATTTATCCATAATGCATTGCCTTGCGACAGGTGGTGTGGGTACCTGGATGCGAAGCTTTGGCATTTTGCGTTCTGATGAGTGGCAAAGAGATCTATCTCCGGTTGTCCCCATCTTTGAAAGAATGGTTGCAGTATCTGGTTGTGCAGTTCCCATTCGTGTATTTGTTCTGACTCTCTGCTTAAGATGTCTGCTATCTGATTTTGAACTCCTGGTAGGTGTTCGGCTAACAGATAGATGTTTTGAGGAATGGCCCATCTCCAAATTTCCTGCGCTAGTCTGGATAGTTGGAGAGAGTGTGCCCCCCCCTGTTTTTGAATATAATACATTGCTGTCATGTTGTCTGTTCTGATCAGGACTGCTTTGTTGAGAATCTACATTTGAAAAGCTTTTAATGCTAGAAACACTGCTAGTAGTTCTAGATGATTGATGTGCAGTCTTTTTTACTGTACACTCCATCTTCCTTGTACTGTATATTTGTCCATATGAGCTCCCCATCCGGTGAGAGATGCATCCGCTGTTAGCACCACTTGTGGAATTGGTTCTAGGAACGACCGCCCTTTGGAAATGTTTGTTGTGTTCCACCACTTCAGAGAGCGATGTGTGTGGTCGTCTACCAACACCAGATCTGTAATCTGACCTTGAGCCTGATTCCACTGTGTTGCTAGACATTCTTGAAGCGGACGCATTTGTAGTCTGGCATATGGTATTAGCAGTATGCAAGAGGACATCATCCCTAATAACTGCATGAACACTCGAGCTGTTAGTGAGTGTCGTGGTTGAAATCTTTGAATCAATGTGAGCATTGTTTGAATCCTGACTGGATTGGGGTATACATTGTCTTTTTCTGTATCTATAGTAGCCCCTGGATATTGTTGAACATTGTTTGGTTGCAGGTGGGATTTTGTGTAGTTCACCGTAAACCCTAGCTGGTGCAGCAGCTGAATTGTCTTTTGTGTGTTTTGAAGACATTCCTCTTGTGACTTGGTCTTTATTAGCCAGTCATCCAAGTAAGGGAAGACATGTATTTGTTGTCTTCTTAGGTGTGCTGCAACCACTGCTAGGCATTTTGTGAACACCCTTGGTGCTGTTGTGACCCCGAACGGAAGGACTTTGAACTGATAATGTGGTCCTTCTACTACAAACCTGAGGTATTTTCTGTGGGCTTTGTGAAATGGGATATGAAAGTAAGCGTCTTTTAGATCCAGTGTAGAAAGAAAGTCCCCTTTCTTCAGTAAAGGAAGTACTTGTTGGAGCGTGACCATGTGGACATGTTCCGAATTTATGTATGCATTGAGAGGTCTGAGGTCCAGTATTGGTCTTAGAGACCCATCTTTTTTAGGAATTAGGAAGTATAGAGAGTATACTCCTGTTCCCTGTTGATGTTGTGGAACCTTCTCTATGGCATGCTTTTGTAGCAGTGATAGTACTTCCTGTTTTAACAATGTCAGATGGGAGGAGGAGCTTGGCGGGCATCCGTGATGGCCGCGTGAGCACAGCGCTCTCCGGACCCCCGCCACTCCCGGCATGATATCCTGAACATATCCTGATTCTTCACGAGGATTTGTGTAGAGGACGCTGGGCTGATCTTCCTGGGCTTTTTGGAATTTGATTTGGACCCGGGGCGCCGAAGATACGACGACTCGAACTTTCGGGGTCCGCCCTTGAGGTGCGCCCGGGACTGGGTGCGGCACTGTGGCCGTCTTGGAGTTGAACAACAGCGGCAGGGGGATTGGACTTGTGGGTCCCCCTCTTAAGTTTCGGTTTCGATTCTGCCTCAGACTGAGACATCTGGCAGGGGAGTCTGGCCTTTGCTGGGTCCGGCGCACGAGACGGCTATCGGGCCTTTGGCTAGCTTATTCTCCTTCCGGGCTAGTTCACTCCTAGTGGTACCCTCGCCGCTGCTTTTTGGTCCCGACGCCCTACTTTCCTGTGGCCATTTCCATCGGGTCGAGTGAGTCTCCTGGTGACGCGGTTTCCGACATGGCGGGCAGAGGGGACCGAGAGACACGAAAGACCAAGACGCCCCTGCGTGGGGGCCCGGTCCAGTCTAATGTTATGGACCGTTACACCCATTCGAAGGGGTCCCCTGGAGCCGCCCTGCCTGGCCCAAGTGTGGTTGACCACACTGTGGACGCGTCAACGGAGCCGTCCTTGCAGGACATCATGGGCGCCATTTCTGGCATGAAGGAAACAATAGGCCAACAGTATGAAGCTTTGGCCCACAAAATCGACACCGTGGCCATTGATGTGAACTTGATTCGGGCCGACCTATCTAAAACCAATGAGAAGGTGAAGTCATTGGATCTCAAATCATCCAGCCTCACGGCAGACGTCTCGGAGATACAGACGGAGATTGGCAATCTCCGTAGGGTGAACGATTTCATGACCCGGCGCTTGGAGGACTTTGAGAACAGGGCACGTCGCTGTAATGTGCGTGTGGTTGGCGTTCCGGAGAATCCAGACCCGCACTCTGTTGATCTCCTGGTCGAGGACCTGATCCAGAACTACCTTTCTCCGTCTGGGTTGAGTAAATTCTTCGCAGTGGAGCGTGCCCATCGTGTTCCGGGAGGCCAGGGTAAGCTGGGCGCCCCGCCGAGGCCTATTGTTGCGAAACTCTTCCACTATAGGGATCGGGACGCTATCCTGCAGGCAACGCGCGTGAAGGGCCCGGTGGCCTTTGAGAATGCCACGGTGAACTTTTACCCGGACTTTTCTCAACAGGTGCAGAAACAGCGTATGGGCTTCCGTGGAGTCAAGAAGCGCCTCCGGGACATGGGATTGCGCTATGCTATGCTTTTTCCGACCAGGCTGCGAGTTGAGTACAATGACCGAACCTTTTTCTTTGATCGGCCTGATTCTGTGAATGACTGGCTGGACTCTCTGCCGGACCGACCTCCTGCGACTGAGCCCGCCGACCACCCGGATGGTGCTGAGGGTGGTGTAGAGAGTTGAACTACTTGTCTATGCCCGGGTCTTCGTGTAGAGTAACTTCTTCTGGGATTTTATGCCTAAGTACCTCTGCTGTCTGTGTGTTCTCCTCGTTATTTGTTTTGATCGGGGTGGCGGGTGGGCCAGGGCCTTTCCTCCTCCGGGGTCTTTTTGTAGAATGGGGGTTCTTGGGCGACAGGCACACTGCATGTTGGGGTGGCTTTTTAGCTTCTTGCAGGGGTGCAGGGTGGGGGGTGTTTCCTTGATTGTTGGGGGGTGGGTGGATGGGAAGTTTGATGTTTGTGTTTTGTTTTATCAAGGCGATTCTATCCTGCTAATGATGTTTTTGATGTCATGCTCATTGGGGGGGGGTTTCGGCGTTGCTGTGTGGGATGGGGGGTAGCGGGTTGAGGTTTATTTCGTGGAATGTCAATGGTCTGGGGGATCGCATTAAGCGGGGTGTGGTGTTGCGATGTCTACGACGTTTGTCTCCGGATATTGTTTTTCTACAGGAGACTCATTTGGTGGGCAATACATGTCGTGCAATGAATAGGTGGGGCTATCGCCTCGCCGCACATTCGGGGTTTACCACGGGTTCCAGGGGGGTGGGTATCCTTGTTCGGGCTTCCCTCCCCCTGACAATTGATGATGTGATCCTTGATGATCGGGGGCGTTACGCCGTCCTCGTGGGACGCTATGAGGGTCGGACCCTTTCCTTGTTTGCCGTTTATGTGCCCCCCGGTCTACAGACCTCTACCTTTTCCGATTTGGGCCGGGTGTTGTTGAACCTCCCTGATAGTAATCTTTTCATAGCTGGGGACTTTAATTCTGTGTTCTCCGGTCTACGCGATCGTCACCCCCCTAGGGACACTCCATCGGCCCAACAGTGGCTGGGTGGGTTTCTGGATACGTTTGGCTTGGTGGATTGCTGGAGGCTTATGCATCCTACTCAGCTTCAATACACTTTCCATTCTGGGGCCCATGGGAGTTTGTCTAGACTGGATTATTTCCTGATGCCTGCGGCGCAGTCGCCGGCGGTTCGCGAGATTAGACACCTCCCCCGGGGCATCTCTGATCATTCACCGCTCTGGCTTTGTTTTGAGGTGGGGGTGGAGGCGGCGGGCCGGGTGGCTCCTATCAACCCATGGTACCTCACCTCCCCCGAGACCCGTGGTCTCTTGATTAAGTCTTTGGACAACTATTTTCTAGACAACGTGGGGTCCGTCTCCTCTGCGATATCCCTGTGGGAGGCCTTTAAGACAGTGATTCGCGGGCAGGCCCTTTCCCTTATTGCTGAATCTAAAAAGGCGAGGAATCGAGTGGTGGTGGACCTCGAGAGGGAGATTGCTGAGATAGAGGCTGAACTGGAGTCGGATGTTACACCTGGTAAACTCCACGCCCTGGGTCTGAAACAATTTGCTTATAGGTCTTTGGTTACAGATGCGGCTAAACTGATGTTTCGGGAGCAACAGGGTCGTTTGTATGATGTGGGGGACAAAGCGGGTAAATTGCTGGCATGGTTGGATAAGAAGGAGAGGGCGAGTCGTGTGGTGCCTGTGATTCAGACTTTGAATGGTGTGAGAGTGACCAACCCGGTTGGAATAGTTGAATGTTTTGCGGACTACTTTCGTGTGGTTTATTCCCCTGTGTCTGAACGGGATGTTGATGACTCTCGCCTTTTGTTGCGTGATATAGCTCTGCCCAGTGTTTCCGATTTAGACCGAGTCTCTTTGGAGTCCCCTTTCACTACGGACGAGATAGCGACGGCCATTCGCTCACTCCGTTCGGGCAAAGCTTTGGGCCCGAATGGATTGCCAATTGAATTGTACAAGTTATGCCCTGATAAGGTGGCGCCCTATCTTCGCACCATGTTTTTGGAATCCCGGGAGCGGGGTATTCTCCCATATGATCAGCGTCTGGCCACGATTGTTGTTATTCCCAAAGAAGGTAAACCTCGGGACCTTTGTTCGTCTTATAGGCCCATTTCCCTGTTGAATGTTGAACCCAAGGTTCTGGCTAAGTTTCTGGCTACCCGCCTCTTGACGGTCATTGGTGGCTTGGTTCATCCGGATCAATCCGGATTTATCCCGCATCGCAACACGGCTCTTAACCTACGTCGTCTCCACGGAGTTGTTGCGAGGGCGGGGCTTCTGACGGAGCCGGCCATTTTGGCTTCGCTAGACGCCTCGATGGCCTTTGATACGGTAGAGTGGCCCTATCTTTGGGCAGCTCTTGAGAAATTTGGTTTCGGACCTGAGTTTATGGGTCGGGTGAAATTGTTATACGCCGAACCCTTGGCACAGGTAGTGGTAAACGGTCGGGTTTCTGTCCCCTTCTGCCTGGGTAGGGGGACCCGTCAGGGATGCCCCTTGTCTCCTTTGCTTTTCGCGCTTGCCCTGGAACCGTTAGCTGCGTGGCTTCGATGGGAACCTTCACTCAAAGGGATCCGTTGGTCGCCGGATTTTGAAGACCGCGTCTCGCTTTACGCGGATGACATTCTTCTGTATCTTACTTCCCCGCGTAAATCTCTAAATGTCTTATTTGACGTTCTTACTTCGTTTGGTGCTAACTCAGGTCTGGTTATTAATTGGGCTAAGTCCTGTGTGTATGTTCTCTCGGGTGTTTTGCCCCCATTACCGGACAGATTTCCTATCCAGGTTGTCCAGTCTGGCTTCAAGTATTTGGGGATCTTTATTACGCTGGACTCTTCACTTCGGTTCGAGCGTAATCTCCTCCCCCCACTTCTTAGACTGCGACTGGATGTGGCCCGCTGGCGTAAACTACCCCTGTCTCCTCTGGGCAGGGCTGCCCTTTTTAAAATGATGTCTTTGCCACGATTCCTATACGCACTTCAAAATTCTTTTGACGACGTTCCCGCTACCTATTTCCGAGAGATCGAGAGTCTTCAAAGGCAACTGATCTGGGACGGGCGTCCACGTATCGCCCTTGCGAAACTTACTATCCCCTGGTACGACGGGGGCATGGCGCTCCCCGATATCAAGAGATATTATTGGGCTACCCAGCTGTCTGCCATTAACCACGCAATGTATTCCCCGGGTCGAGATCCGGCCTTTGAGATGGATAGACTCCAGCTGCCGGGAGGGGATTTTAATAGAGCGCTTTATTCCAGATCGGCTGGGCGCCATCTTACGGGCCCGTCCAGGATAGCAGTCAATGTGTGGCGCGCCGCGAATGTGAGTTTGGGATGGGAGAACCGACTGACAATGGCGACTCCGCTTTATGCATCCGAACGTTTGGGAGGTCTCTGGTCTACTAAGGGCTTTGACCGCTGGGATATGATTGGGATATGTAAAGTGGGTGATGTCTGTGTGAAGGGTAGAGTGAAGTCTTTCCAGGCCCTTAAGGCCGAATATGACTTGAGTGATAGAGAGTTTTTTCGATATCTGCAGGTCCGGCATGCTCTGGCCTCAGTTCTGACTCCTGATGTGACCCTACCCGAGTCCTCCCCCCTTGAGGATCGCATACTGGATGGCCACCTGCCCGATAGCACTATCTCCCTGATTTTTAAGAAACTGATTAATACTCGCGCTGATTTACTGCTCCGACTTAGGGAGGTTTGGGTCGGTGACGGGTTGGATTTGGATGACGAGGATTGGCAGTCGGCACTTTCTTCTCCGAAAGAGGTCGCCATCCCCGCCCGTCTTCGTTTGGTTCAACTTAAGATCCTCCACCGGGTGTATGTAACTGGTCCGCGTCTGGTAGTAATGGGTTTTTCCCCGGATGGCTTATGCAAACGTGGTTGTGGGATGAGTGCTACATTTCTGCATATTCTTTGGGAGTGCCCGGTGGTGGCGGCCTACTGGACTGATGTGCTTGCGGTGATGACTGTTGTGACTGGTATTACCCTGCGGCCTGAGGCCCGACGATGCCTGTTGAATGTGTGGGAACCCACCGACTATTCTGTGGCCCAGACCAGATGGGCGACCTTGGGATACATGGTCGCGAAGCGGGACATTGCGCAGCTCTGGGGCGCGTCCAGACCTCCCGACGTCTCGGTGTGGGAGGATAACATGGACTGGTCCATGTTCCGAGAGAAGACCGTCTATGTGGCTAGGGGCAGGCCCAGGGCGTGGACGAAGATTTGGGGTCAGTGGAACGAATATCGTGGAGACATTTGTACCCCTCCCTTGGTTGACACTCCCGATGTTACCCTATCTCCCTAGGCTGGCGTTCCCGAAATTTTTCATGCTGTTCTAGGATTTTCCTGTCCTCCCCGCTGTCCCCCCCCCACCAGCCTTGCCGAGTCCCATTGATTGTGCTTTCATCTTCCTGATTAGTGGCTTTCCCCTCCGCCTTCTGGGCTGACCTTGATTAATGTGCATTCGCCTTGTTTAGAGTTCGTTGTTTTTTATGTTTATTACAGAAAATTGTTATGTCCTGTCCTATGTTTTGAGCAATACTTGGTATCTGATTTGTGCCTGGCCTCGGAAGTAATCGTTTGCTTCTTATGTTGTGCGTTGCTATTAGCGGCCAGCCCGTGTGGTTGTAGGCCCATCTCTGTAATTTTTATTTGATTGCTCAATAAAAGTTTTTAACCAAAAAAAAACAGAAAAAAAAAAAAAAACAATGTCAGATGATCTTGACTCATTGGACGCTGTTTGGGGGGGATGTTTGGTGGGGTAGCTGTGAGTTCTAGGCAATAACCATGTTGGATAATTTGTCTCACCCACCTGTCTAATGTGATGTTTTCCCAGACAGGTAGGAACTGTGATAGGCGTCCCCGACCGGTGTTACATGGTCTGGGGGGAGCTGTATGAAGTCACTGTTTTGGGGTAGGAGAGTTGCGGCTGTTGTTATTTCCACGACCTCTACCCTTGTTGTTGTTTCCTCTGTAATTGCCTCTAGAATTACCTTTGGGTGATGTTGGTGTAAAGGAGGTTGATTGCTGGCTTGTGCCTGTATTCTTTGATCCGCCTCTATAGGTGGACCTACGAAAGGAACCCCTGTGAGCTGGCTGTTGCAATGCTCCCATTGACTTAGCCGTTTCTGTGTGTTTTTTCATCTTTTCTAACGCCTCATCTGTACTTGAGACGAAAAGTGTTTTCCCATCAAAAGGCTGGTTCAATAAGGAAGTTTGTACCTATTGTTTGAACCCTGAGACTCTGAGCCATGCATGTCTTCTTAACATGATAGTGGTGTTTATGGATCTTGCTGCAGTGTCTGCTGCGTCTAAGGCGCACTTAATGGAAGTGTTAGTTATTATCTTTCCCTCTTGTATGAGCTGATCTACCCTCTTTTGATGTTCTTTAGGGAGATGTGTAATGAGTTTTTCTAACTCATCATAATGAGCTCTATCATAACGTGCAAGTAGCGTTTGCGTATTGGCTATGCGCCAGCTGTTTGCCGCTTGGGATGCTACTCTTTTGCCAGAGGCATCTATTAACTTGGACTCCTTGTCAGGAGGAGGAGCTTCTCCTGTAGTTAGTGAGTTTGCCCTCTTACGAGTATTTGTAACTACTAGGAGTCCAGAGGTGTTTGTCCCTTAATAAATATTGGGTCCTTTGGGGCTGCCTTATATTTTTTGATCAATTCTTGGGTTTAATACCCTAGTCCTCACAGGCTCTTTAAATATGTCTGATGTGTGATTGAGGAGACCCTTAAGCATTGGTAGGGTCCCTGAGGTTTTTTGTGCAGCAAGTAGTGTTTCTAAAAGGAAATCTTCTATTTGAGGTTCCGCATGTAAATCTACCTTGTGGTATTTTGCTGCCCTATTAATTAATTGTGCATAACCCGTATTATCATCCAGTGGTGAGGGTTTTGAGGGATACAGGTCAGGGTCATTATCATTATCTGACACTGCGTTATAATCTTCCCATGGGTCTGTGTCTTCTGGGATAGTGTCGCTATCATCCCTAGGAAGTTCCCCCTCCCCAGTGTCACTTTCTACATCTGTTTGATGTGTAGATGGGCGTGGTGTAGAAGGTGGAGGAATAGCTGGCAGAGTGAGAGGAAGAGGAGAAGAGGGTGTGTCTCTAGGTTGTGGAGAAAGGGGAGGAGTTGTATTTGTCCCCATTGTTCTCTTCTTAGTAGGAGGAGCTTTGTCCTCCGACGGTTCATTTTTCCTCTTTTTAGGTTGTTTTGTCACCACCTTGCCAGTTTGTAGATCAATAAACGAAGTCTTTTGTTTTGGATCTGTTTGTTGCTCCTGTGTCGGTACCGAAGTTTTTGGTTCCGAAAGGTGCTTTTGCTTCTGCTTCTCGATGTTATGTGTTTTCGGCACCGAGAGTTTGCTCGAGTCCGATTTTTTTGGTGTTGAGGAAGTCTTTGACGTCGAAGCATGTTTCGGTTTTGACATGGCATGTTTCGACTGCGAGCTTTCCTTGGTATGGAGCTTCGGTGTCGATGCCGACCGCTTCTCGGATCCGACATAATGGGAGGCCGAGTGTTTCGGTATCAGTTTCGTTGCCGAGCCTGAAGGCGGGGCATCGGAAACTTTTTTCGGTTGTCTGACCGGGCTCGAAGGCGGGGTTGACACCAATCAGGGTTGGTTTTTTGGCAAAGTGACGTCGTCACTCACGGTTTGATGAACGTCGACTTCTTCGACGTCAGACTCGTCCACTTCCAACCCCGACCCTTCCTCATCTTCTTCTTCCTCCTCGGGGTGTTGGGCCTCGAACAACTCCGGGATTGCATCTGACTGCATTCTCGACGCCTCGTGTCTTCGGGCTCGACGGTTTCTAATCGTCGACTTGGAGGAGAACGCCGCGCAGGTTTCACAGTCCCTGGATTCGTGTTCAGGGGATAATCAGAGGTTGCACACCTCGTGTAGGTCCTTGTGTGGGAATTTAGCACCACACGTTGAAAATTTTTTGAATGGAGTCCTTTCCATGGACTCCGGGCTGGACTACGTCGAGATAGGCCTCCCGGTCTCGTCGACGTAGAAGTTGGAAATCTTGTTGTTGACGTCGAAGCGCGTCGAAATGGAAATGAACTCGCGCTCGATAACAGTACCGTCGAATTGGAAAGGGAATAGGTGCCGAAATATAACTTTTTTCTCGAAGTCGATCCGGAGCGCTTCGATCCTCCTCCGAACCCGATGGCGGAAAAAAACAATCTAAGGATGGAGCCGATGCCCATGCGCAGTAGCACCTAAGGGAGGAGTCATCAGTCTCGTGACTACAAAAGACTTCTCCAAGAGAAAAACAAGTGCAATCATCCGAGCCCAACACCACATGGCGATCTATTCATAAATGTACCATCTGCAGCCCATATGCCTCAAACCTAATGTTTTTATATTCCCAGGGTGAATCTAGCATGCTGAGTGCAATTTGTAGGAATGGATTATTGTGGGTAGTGAGTCACAGAATACCGTATTTTCTGGCGTACAAGACGACTGGGCGTATAAGACGACCCCCTAATTTTCCTTTTAAAATATGGGGTTTGGGCTATATTCGCTTGCTTATAAAAAGACCCCGGCGTATAAGACGACCCCCAACTTTTGAAAAGATTTTCAAGAGTTAAAAAGTCGTCTTATACGCCAGAAAATACGGTACTTTCCCTTTAATTACTTTTGAGCACGTCTGAAGTTGTCTCTTATGCAGATGTGTTTGCGGCACCAAGTGAATGTGTGATGCCTTCAATCCCACAAGCTTCATCATTGTCCTCAATGTAAGAGACTGTGATGTCTGGCAAAAGGGAATTGTGTTCTGAGATGGCAGAAGTGTGTACACAGTCAAAGGCTCCATCACCTTCAGACCTTTACCTACTATCAGAAATGTCTTCTGTTGTGTGCGTTGATGAGATGGCTTTTGCATGTTGATGTTCTAGTTGCTTACCTGGATCAAACGTCCTCTGCCTGGCTTTGAAAAAGCTGCACTGCCATCCCTGCAATTTTTCTCTGACCTGTTTAACATTTTCCTTCCATTAGTGTCAACAAATCTATGGAGCACCAGAGATTCAGAGCCTTTTACAGGAGATGAGTGAGAAGAAAGCCAAGCTCTGTTTAAAGGGTATGCCCAAATGTGTAACCTCAGCCGAAATCTTAGCAGACTCTCAGGCGTTTGCTGAGATGATGGCAGTGATTTGTCTTTTTAGCTGCACCCCTGGTGGGGACGCTACTATTTCCACCTTTAAAGTCTTGCAGTCACCCATAAGTGGACACATGTCTATCTTCCTGTGCAAGACGTCGTTTTAACTTATATTCCACCTGAGTAGAAGGTGTCCCTTTTGGAAACAGTGTACATAAGTGTCTATTCTCCAAAGTGGAATTGATAGCCTTACTCTTCTCTTGTCCAGGGCTTCCTACTGAAAATGGGATTACCTGTGGGTGAGCGGATAGTCGCCATCCATTCTACTAGCAAAAGGAGCTCTTTGGCCATACCAGTCTGATTTGAATATACATCTGGAGCCCGTTGTAGCTAGTGTGATCCGTGATACCCTCTCAAGTGGAGCCTGTGAAAAGTGGACAGAGAAAAAAGATTCTCTCGCCAACGAGTGAAAATATCCAACTTTTAATTAAAGAAAAACTTTGGTTGGCATAGGCTTCCTCATTGTGTTGATAAACTAGCACTAGAATTGCCCCCAAAGCCATCAACTCAGCAAACTGGTCCTTCACCAGACACAGAAATGTTGGTTTTTTGAGGATCAGAATAAGCCTTGGACTCCTGGAGAGCCTCTGAGGTGGTGACAAACAAGAACACGCACATTTGTTGCTTATCATGGAGAGGAGCAGACACCTAATGGCCTCCAAAAGGTCCAGCCCACTGAAAATCTGCCTTAGAGTTTGCTTCAACTAACCGAGCGGCCACTATCACAACTGCCTGTACCCCTTCGGAATCCACCTGTATCTGTTCACTTTCAGGCCCGAGGGGCAGTGAACTCTCTCTATTCCACCCCTGCCAGTGGGGGTTATGGTCATTTGGCTGCAACTTTCTGTCTTGATATCTAAGTTAAGCTTGTGGTTACATAACTAAAAAGTTCAGCTGCCAATTGGCACTCGTGAAGCCTTTGAGGCAATTGCATGCCCTAAGTTGCTTAGGTGATCATGCCACTGGAAAAGTGTGCTCATAGGTGGCCCTTTTTGAGATACACTGTTGATAGTTACGCCCTAGGCATTTCTCCATTACTCCACCAAATGCTCACCTTTCTCAACATGGTGGGCTTTGTCAAATAAAAAAATATTTAGTTGGCAATCTCTACATGTCAAGTTTCAGCTCCGTCACTCCCTTCTGAATCCTGGTTACGTACTGTTGTGAACCAAAAGTATATCTGCTTTTTTAGTCTGTTCTCATGTTTTCCTTGATTGCACTACTTTGGCTTTATAACAATTATTCCAAAATGTATTCAATTTGTGGATTTTAAATTCTTATGAAGAGCTATGGATCTGGAATTGTATGATTCATAAAACATTGAAAATGCACTTCGCAGACATGGATACTTTGTCACAGAACAAAGACTAAAAGGCACCCAACCATACACAAAGGCTGTAATTCTGGTCACTCTTGTCCTGATTTACAAAGGTAACTTACATGTTTGAGTAAACTTTGGAATAAGTTTACTGTGTTGTGTTATTCACAAACTATAAATGCAAATTTACAGAAATGTACAACAAAAGTGTAAGTTACATGTATCCACCCCGATGTAAAGCTATTGGCTTAGTCTTGTGCGGGTGGGTGATGTCCCTCCCTAAAACCCTCCTACTCCGCTCTAATCCCATCTCCTTTTGTTGTAGGACTGCTCCTTTTTCCACCCACTCTTTAATTTCCCTTCCAAATTTGGTGCAAACAAGTGTATTTACGTATGCAGAGAGTCTGCAGTCGGGACGGAGAAATCCGTGCACCTAAATATAGGTAATGCAGAGATATAAAACTCTGCATGTAGTTTGCGGATTGCAGTTTGGAATACATTTTGTAGTACTACAAAGTGCAGTTTGTGAATCGGGCCCTGTGTAGTCAGGTTTGCACTTCGTTAGTACGATAGAACGAGTGCTTGTAAACCCTGTGTTGGGAAAAACAAAAACAATGTCAAGATACACCTATGTGTGGTTTAGAGTCAACATTATCATTGGTTATCCTCACTCTGCCTATATTAGATGTACAAAAACTGTATTCATGTAAATAAAAAGCTTTTCCAAGCCTACCACAAAATAGCAGGATGAAAAATTGCAAGTAAATGTCAGGTATCTGGGGCAACAATTAATCATTTTATCACAGTGGCTGTTGATGCATTTAAACAGAACTACAAATTTCCTAATCAACTTACCTAGAATTTTCAGAGATGTTGGTTTCAGATTATTGACAGCCGTTGCAAATGCAGCAACAAGAGGCAGAGACTCCTGGGACCCATGCATCAAAGAACATTCTGGAAGGAGGAGAAATATAGCCAGAGCATCACGATGAGCAGGAAGCTGTGAGAGCTCAGGGATAATGTAGTTCTTCAAGCAGGAACTAATCTGAAACAAATATGAGATGAAGATATATATATAATAAGGTTATTATTTGTATAATTATTTTGAAAAACTGAAAGATACTTACACAAAATCAAATTTATTAGTGTCTATTTTTTAGGAGCCTACAGATAATTCAATTTGCATTCTGGATATCAAAAGTCTGGCTTTAAGTTAAGAGTAATATTCTATTTATTCTTTATTCCAGAACAGGAAATCAATCATTAAACCAGCAATAGCTATATTTTTTTATTTTTCCTTTCTAGCTCTTCTGCCTTGTTGAGCCCTACATTTGGGCTCTGAAATGTAGCTGGAGTCTTATCCGTAGAGAGGACACATCCCCTCTCTGTGAGCAGAAGAGCCCAAACCATATCATGTGGTAATAGCTGCTGCTAAGGAAAGATTTCTCACTGTTCATCAAGACGTCAATACCATAAGTTAGGCCCCAAAACTTTATTTACCATACCAGTTACCTCTTTTTTTTTTAAATGTCTTTATTCACATAAGACATGTCAAGCTATCCCTTCCTACTTATCAGTATTAGCTTACAGCAGGACAGCCTTTAACATATAACATATCACGTATCCGATTATTTAGTCAAGGCGTGTCCCTCCCACTACCCACATTGTCCTCGTGGCACGAGGCAAAATTGCAACATTTGCTGCTCAAAGTTACTTATCCTCTTAGAATTTCACTCATCATTGGGTAGGCGTAGCCACAGGCCCATATCACCACCCATGTCTGAGTATGGTGCACAATTTACAATCCAGATTCATATTTGTCTACTTTTGCAATAATTTGCAACAAGCTGCGCAATGTGACATCATAGGTCCATATTCAGCCAACCTTTACATGGGCTACTCGTGTTACACACTACTGAATATCCAGGAGTAAGATGCCCTTACTCTAAAAAGATTTTAAAACTGGGCCATAGTTTTCTAGGGGACACACTTTATAAAAGTATGTTCCTTACCTGCTGTAAAACCTGTTCACGATTTGCAATCATGTCAAAAAAGTGTGAGGCTGCTTTGAGGTCAATCCACGATATATCTGAAGTTTTACAATCTTTCTCTCTACCGAAAAGAAAGGACACAAGTTTGGGAAAATCCTTGAAATTACTTTCATACAACTGTAAATAAAACTATTGAGCATCATCATTCAATAATTTTGGTCTGCGAATACTCAGAGGCCACAAAGGCAATCAATGATCATGCAACAATGTCAATTACACACTGATGGAACCTGAAACCTAATGTCACAACCGATTTAGGTTTTGTCAAAGGCCCAGGTTTTGCAAACTGGATTAGAATGTGTACTACACATAAGAGAGCATACAGACAATCTTAAAAGAGAAAAGCAATAAATATTTGAAGATCCCCAAGGAATGGCATCAAACAGCAAGTAGAGAAAACAGCAATACGATCCACATTATGTAACGCATTATTGACCAAAGCCTTCACTTGGCACTGGACCCGTTCCTGTGTGCCCTAAGCAGTCCAGTTTGTGTCCCTTTGCACAACTTGAACCCTGCAGGAAACATACAGTGTACACTCCTGTGTATCTCATCTTCTGCTCACATCACACACGGATGGAGGTGTAGGTTGGCCAGACTTGTAAGCATGATGCAACTTATCAACTACCCATATGCATTTCTGTCCTTCCTTTCGTGCTTTGACCCAGGGAATGATGCAAATCCCTAGCTGGCGCCTTTTGTATCTTATAAAATGCGTCAATCTACAGTTGCCATCTACATATAAATATATGGGGAAGACAAAATAAGTCTACTTGAGCTTGCCAATGGAGGATCCTTCTCTGCCCTAGAGTCCTTCAAAAAGCTTTGGGTATCTCTTTGGAACTCTGCAGTAATAAGAAAGCCCTTTTCCAAACCAACACAAACTATCCGGGACCACCTTCCAACTTCTCCTATCTCAAGGAATAGGTTTAGCCTGCTACCAGGGCCACAGACTATGAGAGAAATGTAGCTCCCTTTCAGGACATTAAATGCACTGACTGCAGTATTAAGGATCCTTGTGGTTGGGGATTGGGCTGATGCCTTGCCAAAGCCATTGGTTCCGGTAGAGGTCCCTCAACCCTACAAATCATGAGCTCAGACCAGGAATCTTTGGGAACCTCTCTTTTTGCTATCACCTGTTGCTATGAAGCAATTCTTCAGTCTTTAGGTTGAAACAGGAGCCCTAGGTCACTTTCAGCAGTTGATCCCTGCACTCGTGCTTTGAGCAAATATACATAGATTTGCTATGTTATCTTGTCTGGGAGACATGCAAATGTATGAAGAAAAGAGATGCTCATGTCACAAAGGGGAAATCTGGAAAAGAAGCTTAGGAAGAAAAGAACCTCAAGAGAGCCATCTAAAGGTGATGGGTGGAACCTTTACAAAAGTCTCAGTCATGGGTATCACCAGGCAGTGCATCTTTTTTTGGGGAACTGCGCCGCGCCGGGTGTTTAGCAACTACAAGAAGTAAACTGAGTTTCCACACACACACCTCTGAGATGTAGGAGGAACGAGGAGGTTAGACTGAGCATAAGGCTACTTTAATTCAACTCTTATCTACAGATACTGTCACAGCTCAGGTCTTCCTCATCTTGCCACTGATGCCAACAGGGTAGAAATAATGTACATAGGACAAAAGAGTGGACATTAATTCATTCATTACAATTCAATCACTGTTAATGATTTTCACTACACATCCTTTCTCGAACTTTCTGGAGAGACAAAAAAAATTCAAAGGGGTAAATGAAGGCTCTATGGGGCAGAGAATGAATGGAGGATTTATTCTCAGTGAGACTCTTGGACATATAACTATTTGTCAGTCGTGTCCTAGAATGGTTAAAATGTGCATGGTTTGTTATCTAGCTCATACGCTGATTTGGCCTTCATGTGAATGTTCGAAAATTCTTCCCACTAATGAGGAAATACACCGATCTGTGTGAGCTTCTCTTTAGGTGTGCGTCAACTAGTGCAACGCCCATTGTAAAAGAAATGCAGCCTTCAACTTAAAGTGAAAGAAGACTTGCTCCTTTTCCAGAAAAAGGTCTTATTTTCAGGAGGTTCCCCGGGTGTTTGAGGACTCAATTAATTAGCTTTAGTTAAAATATATTTCTATGTTATTTACAATGCTAGAAATTGAAATACTTGTAGGACAAACCAGACTATATTCAAGAAGTGCATTTAAGAAAATGTTTTTGTAAAAAAGGTCTTTCTGTATGACCCATTGGGGTGGCAATACTTTATGAGAGTGTGGTTTCAGAAGGGACAGAGAGAACCAGGTGCTGAAGCTTTCGAAGTTGCTTTGAAGAAATTAACAATTGTTGGTGCTGGATTCGCAGAGTTGGTTTTAACTCCAAGTATATTTTGTGGTAAATATTGCGAGCATAACTTACCTTGGTTGCAAAAAACTTCCATTGACACAAGCCGTGGATGAAAAGATTTGTTTTATTTCCCTAGGATTAAATAAAAAATACAATTTGAGAAACAATTTAAAAGTGGAAGGATAATTTTACTTACCCAGTAACCATCTGTTCTTGGCATGTAGAGCTGTAGATTCACATGCTTAGCATACTCCTGCCATCTAGTGTTGGGTTTGGATGTTTGCAAGTTGTTTTTCTTCGAAGAAGTCTTTCCAGTCACGAGGTAAGGCGACTCCTTTCGGTGATAGTGCGCATGGGCATTGACTCCATTGTTACATTGTTTTCCCGCAGAGGGTGAGAATGGAGTAGTAAGTGTAGAATAGAGATGTCCATGTGTATGTATGTAAACTGATAAACTGCAACAACTACAGGAGACCGGGGAGGAGGGTGGGCGAATGTGAATCTACAGCTCTACATTCCAAGAACAGATGCTTACTGGGTAAGTAATATTATCAGTTCGAGGCATGTGAGCTGTAGATCACATGTTTTGCATAGACTATACAGCAGAATACTCCCAGAGCGGAGTTTAACCTGTAGTTGTTGTAGTTGTCTGAAACAATGTTTTAAATACTGCTTGGCCTTCATTAGCTTGTTGCCTCGCTAACACATCTACACAATAGTGTTTGGTGAATGTGTGAGATGTAGACCATGTTGCTGCCTTACAAATATCAGCTAGGGGAATATTCCCTAAGAAGGCCATGGTACCCCTATTTTGCGATTGGGTAGATTTTACAATCCATCTTGCAATGCCTGATTTAGATATCGGATTGCCTTTGTGTGGTGGAGAGAAAGCAACAAAGAGTTGCTTTTTGTTTTGCGAAATTCTATTGTTCTTTCAACTTAATACAGTAAAGCTCTTCTAACATCAAGGGTGCATAAAGCTTGTTCTGCTACAGAAGAGGGTTGAGAAAAGAACACATGTAACTCAACTGATTGATTGATATGAAAGGCAAAAACCACTTCAGGGAGAAATTTAGGATTGGTGCGAAGAACTGCTTTGTCCCTGTGAAGCTGAAAGAAAGGCTCTTGTATAGTTAATGCCTGGAGTTCACCAACTCTCCTCAGTAAAGTTATTGAGCTAAGTAAAGCAACTTTCTATGAGAGGAATTGTAATTGGTACATACGCATTGGTTCAAATGGTGGACCCATTAGTCTTGTAAGGACTATGTTCAGGTTCCACACTGGTGCAGGTGGGACTCTTGGTGTTATCACTCTTTTTAATCCTTCCACAAAGGCTTTAATTACTGGTACTCTGAAAAGAGATGTGTTGTCTGTTTTGTAAGTATGAAGCTACTGCTGCTAGATGTAAGCAATTGGATGTGTAGGCTAATCCAGATTGCTGGAAATGTAAGAGGCAACAGATGATGTTCTGTACAGAAGCATCAAGAGGATTGCTATTGTTATAATAGATAACAAATCGTTTCCATTTTGCTGCATAACATGCTCCAGTAGTAGGCTTTCTAGCCTCTTTTAGGATATTCATACAGTCTGGTGGTAAGTGTAAATATCCAAACTCTATGACTTCAGGAGCCAAATGGCCAGGTTGAGTTATTTGGGATTTGGATGTCTGATTTCTCTATGGCTCTGAGTAAGGAGCCTGTAGGTGAGATGCAGCTTTTGGTGTGGAAATATTGACAGCAGGGTAGTGAACCAGGGTTGACGGGCCCAAGTTGGAGCTATGAGAATTATTGTGAGGGATGTTTGCCTGAGCTTTTGAACTACCAGTGGAATGAGTGGGAGAGGCGGAAAAGCATAGGCAAATATCCCTGACCATAGGGCATTGCCTTTGGAGAACGGGTGTGGGAACCTGGAGGCGAAGCTTGGGCCTTTTGCGTTTTCTGCTGTGGTAAACAGGTCTATCTAAGGAAATCCCCATTTATGAAAGTAGAGGAGGAGAACCTGTGGATGAAGTTCCCACTCGTGGATTTGTTGCTTTTGTCTGCTTAGAAGGTCTGCAATCTGAAAGGTGCTCTGCCATGAGACAAATCTTGTGTTGTATAGCCCATTTCCAAATGGCTTGTGCTAGGCGTGACAGCTGGAGAGAGTGTGTCCCTCCTTGTTTTTGTATATAGTACATGGGTGTCGTCCGTGCAGACTAGGACGGCTTTGCCTACAAGGTGAGTTTGAAAGTCTTTGAGCGCTAGAAACACTGCTAGTGGCTCTAGGTGATTTATATGTAGAATGTTGTGCTTTGGACTCCACAATCCTTTGATTGTGTGATCCTGTAAGTGAGCACCGCAACCAGTGAGTGATGCGTCTGCTGTTAACACTGTCTGTGGAACATGATCGATGAGGGGCTGTCTTTTGGATAGATTTTGTGGGTTCCACTACTGCAGAGAGTGATGGGTGTGGCCATCTACCAACACTAGATTGCTTAATTGACCCTGCGACTGGTTCCACTGACGTGCTAAGAATTCTTGGAGAGAACGCATGTGAAGTCTTGCATGGGGTACGATTATGATGCAAGAGGCCATCATTCCCAGCAGTTGCATGAAGACTCTAGCTGGTAATGAATGGTTGGCTGAAACTGAGTGAGAAGAAACTGAATGCTGTGAATTCTGGCTGCGATTGGAAAGGCTAGAGCTTTTTGAGAGTTTATGGTGGCTCCCAAATAAGACTGTGTGTTTGAAGGCTGCAGATATGACTTCAGCGCATTCACTGTAAACCCTAGTTGGTGTAGTAAGTGAATTGTGGCTTGAGTGTGCTGGAGACACTTGTGGTAAGTTCTGGCTTTGATGAGCCAATCGTCTAGATAGGAGAAGACGTGGATATGCTGTCTTCTCAGATGTACTGCGACTACTGCCAGGTATTTGGAAAATAATCTGGGAGCAGTCATGACTCCAAAAGGTAGTACTTTGAATTGGTAATGTTGACTGGCTATCACAAATCTGGGATATTTGCAATGAGCGGGTGAATTGGAATGTGTAAATGTGCGTCTTTTAAGTCTAGAGTAGAAATAAAATTGTCCTGTTGTAAAAGTGTGAGCACTTGTTAACGTGTCACCATGTGGAATTTTTATGACAGTATGTAGAGGTTCAGTTCTCTGAGGTCCAGAATAGGTCTTAATGAGCCGTCCTTTTTTGGAATTAGAAAATACAGGGAGTAAATGCCTGACCCTTGTAATGGTACTGGCTCTATGGCTCCTTTTAGCAAGTGTGACTGGGCTTCCTGTTTGAGGAGGTGCAGATGTTCTTGTGACATTATGTGAGAACAAGGTGGAATGTTTGGAGGATTGGTGGTAAGCTCCACGCAATAACGATGTTGGATCATTACTAACACCCATATGTCTGTTGTTATAGACTGCCACATGGGAAGGAAGTATAGAAGACGTCTCTCGACAGGTGATAAATGATCGGGGTAGGGTAGGTAAGTCACTGCTTGTAAGAGAAAGGGGAATTACGAGGTGTAGAAGCTTTCCCTCTACCCTTGCCGTTGTTTTCTCTATATTCTACTCTAAAGAAACCTCTGGCGGAGGAAGGTTGATTGTTGCCT
Organism: Lissotriton helveticus; assembly: GCF_964261635.1. Classification (NCBI taxonomy): domain Eukaryota; kingdom Metazoa; phylum Chordata; class Amphibia; order Caudata; family Salamandridae; genus Lissotriton; species Lissotriton helveticus. Next base: position 1,225,087,152 of record NC_136059.1, on the reverse strand, counting down.
TTATAGGAGGAAACATTGGTGTCTGAGGATGAGGTCTTAGACCCCCCACGATAAAAGGAGCAGTGAAAGGAGCCCTGGTTTGAAGGAGACTGTAGAGCTCCCATAGATTTAGCTACATCAGTTTCTTTTTTCATTTTCTCTAAGGCCTGATCAACTTCAGGCCCGAAAAGATGCTCTTTATCAAACAGAGTGTTTAAGACAAATTGTTGGACTTCAGGTTTGAAACCTGAAATCCTTAACCAGGCGTGTCTCCTGAGTTACACACTAGTGTTAATCTCTCGGGCTGAAGCGTCTGGAGCGTCTAAGGCACATCTAATAGAGGAATTGAAGATGAGCTTTCCTTCATTTATTAAATCCTGTGCTTTAGGTTTGTGCTCATCTGGGAGATACTGGAGCAATTGCTCCATTTTGTCGGAGTCTGCTCTATCATACCTGGTTAGGAGGGCCTGGGTGTTGACAATGCACCAATGATTTGCCGCCTGGAGAGCTATTCATTTGCCAGAGGCGTCTATTAATTTTGACTCCTTGTCCGGAGGGGGCATCTCCAGAGATTTGTGAATTAGCCTATTTGTGGGCATTAGAGACAACAAGAGAGTCTAGGGGTAACTGCCCCTTAATGACGACTGGATCAGAGAGAGCAGGCTTATACTTTTTATCTATTCTGGGATTCAGAATATGAGCACGAACAGGGTCTTTGAAGATATCATCGGCCTGTCTCATTATGCCTTTGAGCATAGGGAGAGTCTGACTAGATCTGTGTGTACTACTCAAAGTTTCAAACAAGAAATCCTCTTCTAGGGATTCTTTATGTAGTTGTACTCCGTGATATTGTGCAGTTCTAGCAACCAACTCTAAATAGCCTACATTGTCGTCAGGAGGGGAAGACTTTGCAGGGTAAAGGCCTGGGTCATTATCTGTAGGTGGATCAATAGTGTAGTCTTTCCAGGGATCTACAGGTAATTTAATATCCCCATAATCACCCATCATCATCATCATCATCATCATCATCATCATCATCAGGCTGAGAGGGTGGAGAGTTGTGTGGTGTTGTAAGTAAATGTTCCAATACTGGAGAAGGTGGTGAAGGAGTAGGGGAACTTGGTGGAAGAGGAGGAGGAGAAGGATTAGTACCAACATTCTTCCTTTTTAATGGAATCTTATATTGTATGTCCTCTGACTCAGGTTTGCATTTGTGAGGCAGTTTGGTAAGAAGACGTCCGGTTTCAGGGATAATGTAAAGTTGCTGTTGTTTAGGGGCCGATTTGGGGGGCGGTAAGTCGAAAATCAGATCCTGGGGCTTCGAATGAGCTTTTTTTGCTTTTGTTGCCGATGAGTTCGGTGCCGATATTGAATGACTTTTTGGCACGGAAAGTTTAGTCTCCAAATCTGTTTTGCTTTTCAGGCATCGAGGGTTTTGGCTCCTACGCAGTTTTTGGCTTTGAGCTTGAAGGTTTTGGCTTGGTGCCGGATTTTGGCCGACTTCCAATCCAATCCAATCCAAACAAGCTTTATTCGACAAATAGTCATAAAAGCACGACTTGATCAAGAGCCGGAAGGCTTAACAATTGGTTTCAGTGCCCAGCCAGGAGGCGGAGCATCAGAAACATCATCTCGATGCCGACCTTGGCCCGGAGGCGTAGGTGGGACAGAAGCCTTTTGCTAATTTGGGTAGGATTTCGGGGCAAGGGGTGTTCGGTACTCACGGAACCTTGACCCTGCGATATGTCCTCTTCCATCTCCGAGTCAGAATCAGGAATAGATAAGGGCTGCTCTTCCTTTTCCTCTTCGGCTCCTAGTGCATCAAATTTTTGCTCGGATCTTTCACTGAAGATGTCCGACGTGTATTCCATGTTCTGGCTTTGCATTTCACAATGTTGAGTCTGTCGATCGCGAAGCGTCTTATTGGATCGAAACGATCTGCATGCGTTGCAGTCTTGTTCTTTTTGCTCTGGAGATAAGCACAAGTTGCACACTTTGTGCGAGTTGGTGCGCGGATATTTTGCGTGGCACCTAGGGCAGAATTTTAATGGAGTCCGTTCCATCGATTGCGAGGTGGACTGACGCGGCTAGGGCCGACAGCCTTCGACGAGTCTTCCGACTGAAATTGAAATTTTCTTCGACCAATGCGATACGCGGAGAAGAGAAATACACGTACGAAAGAATACCGACACATGTATCGTGGATTGGGCACTGAGTGGAACCCCAAGAAGGATTTCGAACAGGAGCGCAAAAATTCCGGTCCGAACCTGATGGTGGAAAAAAACAATGTAACAATGGAGTCGATGCCCATGTGCACTGTCACCGAAAGGAGGAGTCACCTTACCTTTGACTGGAAAGACTTCTTCGAAGAAAAACAACTTGTAAACATCCGGACCAAACACTAGATGGCAGGAGTATGCAAAGCATGTGTTCTACAGCTCACATGCCTCGAACATATATTTTCTCTGCACTGGGTACTCTGAGAAGCCCCTGAGCGAAGGGATGAAACACATATTAAAATATAACTACCTTTCAAAATGCTAGTCAATTAAGTTTTATCCAGACAGCAAATAGAACACATTAGATGATGGACAGCGGGTGCTTTGAAATTCACACAAGATAACCATAAAGGCTTTCTTTTAACAAACACTGCATGGCGGTGGATCCTACATACATGAGTGCAGGCTGTAAGAGTGTAGTGGGCTGCTCTTTATTTTTTGGGTGACTGAATAGGTTGCTGTGCCCACCAATAGACCATTAGACTGCACTGATATAGGACTACTGATTGAAGACAGCCGTCAGGAAATATATATTTTTGGTGCAATTTTAGTGTCACCTTTGCAGACGCCTATGTTATCTTTGTCCTCAGCCTCCATTCCTAGCAACAGATAGGTACAGAGCAGTTGCATCTCTGGTGTCAATGCAATTATACAGTAAGTAATGGATTGGATATGCATTTCCCTTAGTGCCCTCTAGCGCTTGCTTCCTACCTGGGTGGACTGCATGACTCACCGTCAATAACTTTCCACCCACATGCCAGCGGAAATATAGCAGGACATCAGCTGCAGGTGTGGAGGCTGGGTTACTGAATTGGAAGGAGTTCGACACAAATAGTGCAGGAAATCCTAGACATTAAAATATTATTCCTTACTTTTCTTACTCTCCGACCATAAAGTCCATTTCCCTCCAACCATACCCGGTAACATTTTAAAGACTAATAAACCAACGTCTCATCAACCACTTCAGCAACCGCCAGCTCCTCAATACTATGCAGTCTGGATTCAGGCCCAACCACAGTACAGAAACAACCCTAATTTCCACCACTGACATCCACTTGATCCTTAACAGAGGAGACACGGCAGCGCTCATTCATCTGGACCTGTCTGCAGCATTTGACACGGTCTCACACCCATTCCTCACCTGACGTCATCAAAGGACCCTCTGTCTGCTGGATCTGCTCCTCCTTAACGGATAGAACACAAGCTGTCAGCTTGGCACCTTACTCCTCTGAAGCCCCCAAACATGTGTATGGAGTGCCTCAAGGTTTATCTCTCAGCCCCACCATCTTCATTTAATTTATAATCCCTCTGCCCAATGTTGTCTGTGCATACGTCAGCATCATCTCCTACACCAACGACATGTAACTCATACTCTCCCTCTCGAATAAGATCCCCAACACAAGAAACAGGTTCACTGCCTGCATGACCCAAGTTGTTAACTGGATGAAAGTCAGCTGTCTCAATCGCAACAGCAACAAGAAGGAAGTAGTGATCTTCGGCAAGAACACCTGACCTTTGAACTCCAACTGTTGGTCAGACAAATCATGGCAGCCATGCCAGGAACCTCGGCAGCAAACCTGACACGAGCCTACAAGTCAACACTGTCTGTGCATCCTACTTCCACACCTTAATGATGCTGAGGAAGATCTTCAAATGGCTCCCAAGTAATACTAGAAAAATTGTCGCTCACACTGTAGCCACCAGCAAATTGGACTACGGGATCACCCTCTACACGGAGATCACCAAGCAATTCACTAGAAGACTACAGGAACCACCCACCGGAGCTGGAAAAGCATCTCAGAAATGGAGTGGGCTTCCGCCCTCTTCAAGCATTGGCCCAAGCACACCAACAACCTGCAGAAAATCATCAAAAACGCCAACAGCTGGATCACCGCATGCGCTGACACCTTGGTTCCCCTCAGGTAAAATCCAAAGGCAAGAGCCCGACCACAGGCCAGCTGGCCCATAGCCCGACGAAACGCCACTGCAAGCAACTGGAGCATAAATGGAGAACAAGTCAAGACAACGCATACATGACCCCTCTGGGCAATGTCATCCATGCACACAACATCAACATCCTCTCCTATGCCGACAACACACAACTCATTCTCTCCCTCTCGGACAAGACAACCGAAACAAGTTTACAGTCTGCATGACCAAATTCACTAACTGGCTGAAAGCCAACTGTCTCAAGCTCAACACGAACAAGACAGAAGTAGTGATCTTTAGCAATAACGCCTCATCATGGGACTCCCACTAATGGCCGGCTGAACTCGGACCCAAACCCAGAACCTGCATCAGGAGCCCCAGAATAATCATCGACAATAAACTGACTGCACAAGTCAACACCATCATTACTAATCCAAACAATGGAGTAGCCCAAACTAGTCCTTGGACGTGGGTGCCGATTGTTACAAAAAACAGTGGTCCTGGACCAATTATTCAAAAAAGTGTTTGATTAAGAACAATAATCAGTTCATCCTCTTCGGAGCTTACAATAGTCAGCTCACAATCGTCTATAAGTCGTTGGATTTATCGAGAGAACATGATGTGCAACAAGAAACACTATGTTATATTACAATGTATTTATTTAATGAGTAAAAGAAAAAGGTTACACAGACCTTAGAGGGTCATGAAGGAAAGGAAAGTGTTCAGGGGAACGTGTAAAAAAGGGTGCTCAAATATTATATATAAGGGGAGTCAAGAAGACTCAAAGTTTTCAAACAGAAGGTAAGGGGCATATATTTACAAAACTGTACAAAAAACTGATATCAAATAAACAGTTCACTGCAACCTGGCAATATGCCATATACAAAACCAATCATTTGAATTTATATTTTCATGAGAATATAGGGAAGATTTTCCCTTGGCTGGAACGGGGGTGATAGGGAGGATGGTCCAGGTGCAAAAAGTGGGGGGAGCGTCGACGTTTTGATCAGACTTATCGGCAACCAAGGGAATTTTGTACCTCAGACATGTGGATCTACCTTTAGATGCAGTGTTTCATCTAGGGGTGGGCCGGTGGCAGGCCTCAGAGGACCGCAGTGTGCATCCGGAACATAGTTCTTCAAGCGTTCCTTGATATAGGCCGGGGCTTTGCCATAGATTGTTTTATGTGCAATGCAGAGGCCTTTAAACTTTATCTCTGCTTGATGGGAAGCCAGTGGAGTTGGCACAGCAGGGGGGAGGCATGGGCCCGTCTGGGTAATCTAAAGATTAACCTAGCTGCATCGTTAAGTACTACTTGAAGTTTATTGCTGAGCTTTTGAGGAAGGCCTATATACAACGCATTTCCGTAGTCCAGTCTGGAAACAATTGTGGCTGACACAATCATTTGTAGGAAGGCAGTTGAAAGGAGGGGGACAAGTTTCCGTAACTGTCTTAAAAGCCCTATGCAGGTGCCTACCACAGTGGTGAGTTGGTTAGCGATGGAGAGCTCTTGGTCCAGTTTAATGCCTAGGCTTTTCACGGCGATGGATGGGGTGGGGGTGGCACCCAGCTCCTGGGGCCAGAAATGATCGCTCCATGAGTTACCTTTTGTAGGGATGATAAGGACTTCGGTTTTCTCAGGGTTAATTATTTTTTTTTTTGCCTTTTTTTTTGTTGAAAATCTTTATTGACATGAAGGCAAAGTAAGCAGTTATCGTGTTACATTTCAACATAATTTTCCTTTTGACAAGTTGACTGTCTTGCATTACGTATTTTGTAGCAGAAAGATTCAAACAATAATACTATTCATCCCTCTTGCCATGAGTGCGACCATTCGTGTTTGTGTTTATCAAGGTTTCTGAAGGTCATCACCTTTCTTCTTAGTTACAGTGCCCAATATGCCCCCCTATCCATAAGAACCTTCTGAAACACCCCCTCCCCCCCCAACTTTAGCCATCATACCTTTTACGTTACCATCTCCCATTGTCCACAGTCAAGTCTGACTCCCTTCCCAGCACCACTTAATCTTCATATATCAGTCCACCCTCGCATTCGGCCCTCAACAGTGATCACCTCTTAGCCTTTTCCTCACTCATCTTCCCCTTCGGAGTCTATATCTTCTCCCTCCGGCAGTGGTTCGCAAATCTCCCCTCGATAGACATTCCATGCTGCCCAAACCTTGTTCCACTTCCGGGGGGAAGCTCTGAGGACATGGACCGCCCTCTCCGTTACCATCAGTTCGTCCATATTTTTTGCCCATCTGCTCGCCGTGGGTAGGTCCGGAGCCCCCCATTTCTGCGCGATGTCTCGCTTAGCCACTGTCATGGCCAGTGTAACCCACAGTAGCCCATACCTGTCCAAGTCGTTGGGCTCCCAGACATTTAGGAGACATTTGCGCGGTTCAGGCAAAACAGTGATTTTAAGTGCTTGAGAGACAGTACGCAGCACTCGTTTCCAGTATTCTTGTATACGTGTGCAATCCCATAGTGTATGGAACAGTGTTCCCTCCTCCCCGCATCCCCGCAGGCAGAAGGGGTGTGGCGCTCTATGTATTTTATGAAGTAATGTTCTGGTATAATAAATGCGGTGCAGGATCTTGAGCTGCACCAGTCGGAACTTTGTCGAAATTCCCACCTCTCTTCGGGAGGCCAGTGCCTCGTTCCATTATGATTCATCCAGCTCCCGTACTTCCCTTTCCCATTTCTCTTTCAGTTTTTGTGTAGGGTCAGCTAGGTTGTTAGTTAGCTTTTTATAGGTAAGAGAGGTCACTTTGTGTTGCATAAAATCAGTTAGTAGTCTATCTTCTAGGGGCGAGGATTCCGGTAAGTCCGTGCCCGCCGGAATCGCCCGTAGCAGTGCATGCCTGATTTGGACATATCTATACGTCTCCGTAGATCTAAGGCCGTACAGATGTTGTAGTTGCGGAAACGATATTACTGTGTCTTTGTCCCACATGTCCCCTACTGTGGAAATGCCTATAAGGTCCCATTGTGTAAATCCCTTGCATATTCTCAGGGATCCCAGTGCCTTTGTGTCCCACAATGGTGTCATTTTCGTTATTTTTCCTTTCCAGCCCATCCGCGCCTGCGCTATGTGCCACAATGTCGCTGTGTGTCGCGTTGGGCCAGTCAGGCGCCCAAGCTGCGATTTATTATAGAGTACCGAGAGCATACAATCCGTCCCCAGTTGAGACCAGTCTGCTTGATAAGCTGGGTCGTTCCTCGGGGCATGGAGCCACTGGTTTATTATTTTAAGTTGAGCTGCCCAGTAATATAGCTGTATGTTGGGTAATGCTATTCCCCCTTCATACCAACTTCTTACCAGTTTGTCATAGGCTATACGTGCCGGGCCAGCGTTCCAGAGCAGGTTGGAGACTAACTCCGCAATTTGCTTAAAATAACGTGGTGGGACAAGGTACGGGGTGTTTTCAAATATATACAGGAACCTGGGCAGTGCCATCATTTTGTATAAGGCTGCTCTTCCTAGGAGGGTCAGGGTCAGAGTGGCCCATTGTTTAACGTCTGCACGTAGGCGTTCCATAGGCGGTTTCAAGTTGTCGTTAAAGAAGGCTGTTGCATCCTGTGTGACAACAATGCCCAGGTATTTAAAGGAGGACAACGATGTCATCAAAGGGCAGTCCATCTGTAGGTTTGGCGCCGGATCCTTCAGTGGGTATATCACTGATTTTGACCAGTTCAAGGTGTAGCCCGAGGACTTCCCGTGTGTGTTGCAAAGCTCTAATAGGGCCGGGATCCCGGCATCAGGGTCGACCATATAGACGAGCATGTCGTCTGCATATAGTGACACTTTGTCTTCCCATCCATCCTCCCACTTAATGCCCCGGAACAGGGGCGTCATCCGAAGCAGGATAGCCAGGGGTTCGAGCACCAATGCAAACAGCAAAGGTGACAAGGGGCACCCCGGTCTGGTCCCTCTGCCCAATGGGAATGTTGGCGAGATGTGGCCGTTTGCTATCACTTGCGCCACCGGTTGTGTGTATAGGAGTCGTATCCAGGCTATGTAGTTCGGCCCAAAGCCCATACGTGCGAGAACCTCAAAGAGATATTCCCACTCCACCAGGTCGAAGGCCATTTTGGCGTCAAGCGAGATAATTACAGCCCTCTCTGTGAGGAGGTGCGCACGTGCCAGTACTCCATGGACCCTCCTCAGGTTCAACGCTGTACTCCTATTAGGCATAAAGCCTGATTGGTCAGGGTGGATCAGGGCTTGTAGGTGTGGCATCAAACGATTAGCCAGAAGCTTGGCCAGGACCTTGGCCTCCACATTAAGCAGTGAGATTGGGCGATAAGAGGCACAATCAGTTGGCGGTTTTCCGGGTTTCGGTATGGCTATGATCGTGGCAGTACGCTGATCAATTGGTAATTCCGCCCTGTCTCTGCTCTCTTTATACATTGCTAACAATGGTCCACTAAGCTCCGATGCCATGGCTTTGTACCACTCTATGGGCAGTCCATTAGGGCCCAGTGCCTTGCCTGATTGCAACGCCTGGATTGACAATTGTATTTCCTCCTCTGTCGGGTCTTTCTCTAGGTCTCGCCGAACCTCATGTGAGATACTGGGGACGTCAATTGCATTTAACGATTCCGATGCTATTGGAGCGGTGATGACACGCTCCGGGGTGTATATTTCTTGAATATGAGTCGCTAAAGTGTGTACAATGTCTTCCGGGTGTGTCAGTACTTGGCCGTCAGTAGCGTGAACCTTTTGGATACCCCTTGCTCCTCCCCTTCTCTTATCTAACCACGCCAGCATCCTTCCTGCTTTGTCGCCCACATCGTAAATTCTGTGTGCAGTGTTGGTGATGTAACCCTGAACCGTCGTTTTGAGGTGATTCTGATATTGCTGCTGTCTTAGTTGCAATGTGTGTGTTGTGGCCGGGGTGGGATTCGCCATATGGGCGGTGTTAGCGTCGTTCAGTAACAGTTCCTTCTCCGTGAGTTCCCTCCGGGAATCTCGTTTGTGTCCCGTTATTGATGCTATCGCTGCGCCCCTGAGGACCGTCTTATATGCTTCCCATAAGACCGACGGTGAAGTCACCGTGCCTGTGTTTTCTGCGAAGAAGTGTGTTGTTGCTAACTTTAGTTGTTTCCGGATCTTAGGGATTTTTAAGTAATTCGGATATAGTGGGTAGATTCTAGCGCACGTCTTTTCCCCGGTGGTGAGTGACAAAATGAGTGGCGAGTGGTCAGATATACCTCTGGGCAGGATATCTAGCTTGTCCACGGCTCCCAGCCCTATCCCTAGGAACAGGAAGTAGTCTATTCTAGATAGGCTATTGTGTACCGCTGAGTAATAAGTGTATTGTGTTGCTGTGGGGTGCAGATGCCGCCATACATCCGTGATGCCGAAGGCGTATAGAAAGTCAGGTAATGCTGCGTTCCGTCTTGGGTTGTCTCGAGTGGGTAAGGTCTCTACCTCCGGGTCCATTATGGCATTCAGGTCCCCCCCTATAATCGTGTCCCCTTCAGGTAGGTCCAGGAGGAATTTACCTAGAACAGGCAGAGCTATGGAGTGGAGTGCCGGGGGTATATAGACAGAGACTACATTCAGCGGTCTTCCCTCCCATTGGCCATGTATAGCGGCGAAACGACCCTGGTCGTCTGTCACACGGTGAGTGATGATGAAGGGCGACTTCTTTTTTATTAGGATTCCTGTCCCCCTTGAACCGGTGGTAAATTCTGCGTGCGTTGCCATCTCATAGCCGCGCCTATCAAGTGCTTTACATGTTGACCCTGCCATATGTGTTTCCTGGAGTAGGACTAAATCTGGGCTCTGTCGCTTTATGGCTTGCAACACTAACCCCCTCTTTATTTTATCTCCTAGGCCTCTGACGTTCCAAGTTAAGAGGCGCAGAGGGGGCACATGTATCTTTCTGGAGTCAGCCCGTGCGGGCGTTACATGCAGTGGTTGGGTCATTTAACCGGTGTGTTAATGTATTGCGGACCGTGGCGCTTGGGTCAATGCCGACCTGATGTGTAATGACAGTATGTAAGCGTGTGGCTCCATTTCGGGAGATAGTGTAGTGCGTGGTGTGAATGACGGCTAAAAACAGAAACAAGAACAACATAACTTTAACTCCTTCCCCCCTCCCTGCTCCCCTGCTCCACGGACAAAACCCCGCCCGCGACCCCAACTCCGCAGAGTGCTTTAGTCCTTCCCCAACTATCTTACTTTCTCGTGGGGTTGGTGAGTTCCTTACAGGCACTAACTGTGCCCACCTTACTCAGCTGCATCGGGACCCAGGTCCATCGTGTCTCATTTTGTCCCACTCTGCTATAGGTAGACATCAGACCGGGGCTGGTTGTCCCGAATCGAAGAGATCCTGTGTCGCGTCAAGTTCAGGTCCGTCCGGGCCGTCTTGGTGCGTCGGGTGTTCGACCTGTCCGCTCAGTTGATTGCCGTTACGTTGATCAGGTCGATCTCTGTGTGCACAATGTTGTTGCCCTCTCTGGCGCCATCCATCGAGCCAGTCTCGGGCCACTTCCGGATTATCGAAAAACCAAGTCTTTCCGTCGGCGACCACTCTCAGTTTGGCAGGGAATAACATGGAATACGGGAGTTCCCTGTCTCTCAGTGCTTTTTTAACCTCTGTGAACGATTTGCGGCGTCTGGCCACTTCCGCCGTGTAGTCCGGGAAGAATGCCAGGGTTGCGTTATGAATCTTGACGGGGGGGGAGACTCTCGCCGCCTGCAGGATGGCGTCCCTGTCTCTGAAATTAAAGAGCCTAGCCAGTACAGGCCGCGGAGCTGCACCTGATTTGGGTACTCCGCCTGGAACTCTGTGTGCTCTTTCCACGGAGAAGAAGTGGGACAGCCCTTTCGGTTGCAATTTGGTTTTTATGAGGTCTTCAATGTAGAGGTCCATGGCTCCCTTACCCTCCGTCTCGGGAAGTCCAAGGATTCGTACATTATTTCTTCGTGAGCGTCCCTCTTAGTCGTCCAGCTTGTCTTGCAGAAGCTTGGTGAACTTCTCCATCCGCTCCATGGCCGTCTGCAGCTCCGATGTGTCCTCCACCAGTGATTTCGTCACCACCTCCACCTGGGACACTCTTTCTGTCATCTTTTGAAAGTCCGCTCGCAGTAGTGCGACTTCAGATGAGATGGACCCGACTGTGGTTTTGACATCTGATAGTGTTCTCATGATGTCTTCCAGCGTTACCTTCGTGGTCCCTTCCTTTTCTTGGGAAGTCCCGGTGGAGTTCCGCCCAGTGGGCTGAGAATGTGCATGCTGGCTGTAAGCGAACTTGTCCAGCATGGCCTGCGTGGAGCCACTCCTATTAGTCTTGCCCGTCATGGCTTGAGGCCTGCAGGAAGCGTCTTCGACCCTCCCTGTGTCTCGGTGAGATGATGTAGGAAACTGCGTCTGGGGCAGGGCTCCGTGGGTCAAAGTCTAGCCGTGCTTCTAGAGGAATTCTCCTCTCCGCTTTCCTCTGCCTTGTAGTCTGCCCCCTCGCCGCCTCACTCCTGCTTGGTGATATAGTATCCCTAGTGGTCGCTGGTTGCTCGTTCTCGTTCAGGCCATGTGGTCTTCCCGCTCCTACATTACACAATGTCCAGTCTAATTAATAATAATAATAATAATAAAGGATTTTGTAGAGCGCCTGGTGACGCCATCCCGGCGTATCCCCGCGCTGTGGAGAGAGCAGCAGAAATGGAGTGAAGAGCCTAAAGAGTAAACAAATGGGTTTTTAGAAGTTTCCTAAATGTTGTTTCTGACTCAGCTAATCTGATGTTCGTTGGGAGAGAATTCCAGTGGTTGGCTGCCATCACGCGAAAGGAGCGGCCTCCCATTCTGGCCTTCTTTATCCGAGGAACTTTAAGAAGACCCATGCCCATAGAGCGAAGTGCTCTGTTGGGCTTGTAGGGGATGGCAAGATCCTTCAGATAATCAGGGGCTTTCAGTGAGGTTATCCTATAGCAGATTAGAAGCGCTTTAAATAGGATCCTCTTTTTTATGGGAAGCCAATTAAGAGCAGCCAGAGTGGGTTTAGATGCTGCTCTTTTGGGGAGTCTAAGGACTAGCCGTGCTGCCGTGTTTTGAAGAACCTGCAGCCTTCTAATGTTCTTTTCTGTTGTTCCCAGTAATAGCACATTTCCGTAATCAATACGGGAGGTGACTAATGCTTGGGTCATGGTACGTCTGGCCTCTAAAGGAAGAAGGTCCAAAGTTCGATTCAGGGTCTTCAATACCCCAAAACATTTCCCTACTACTTTGTTGACGTGGCTCTCAAAAGAGAGTTTGGTATCCACCCAGACCCCCAGGCTCTTAGCCTCCTGGCAAGGGATAGGTAGCGGACCCAGACAAGGAGGCCACCATTCCTGAGTCCAGCTAGCATCATTACCCCCTATCACTAGAACCTCAGTTTTTGCGCCATTGAGCTTCAGGCAGTGTTGATTCATCCAGCCTGCAAGCTCCTGCATGCAGATTTTAAAGTTGGCAGCTGCTAAGGTGGGTGCCTGTGATAGGGAGATGAGCAGCTGAGTATCGTCGGCATAAGACACTAATTTTATGCCGTACGATTGGACCACATCTGCCAGCGGGGCCATATAAAGGTTGAACAGGGTGGGGCTCAGGGCAGAGCCCTGAGGCACCCCCTGCTCTAAGGCTATGCTGCTTGAGAGAAACGTGCCTCTCTGAACCTGGAAACTGCGGTCAGTGAGGAAAGCTTTTAGCCAACCCAATGCCGCCTTGGTGACCCCAGCTCTGCTTAGACACTGCAGCAAGATGGAGTGCGCTACAGTGTCAAACGCAGCGCTGAGGTCCAGCATAATAAGTGCCATTGTGTGACCTTCATCAGCCCCGGCCCGCAGAGTTTTGGTCGCTCTCAGGAGGGCTGTCTCAGTGGAGTAGTTCTTCCGGAAGCCGGATTGGGAGCTGTGCAAGGATTTATTAGATTCTAAGTGATCCACAAGTTGGGTGTTAGCTAATTTTTCGGCCACTTTCGCAAGGTAAGGTAAGAGGGAAATGGGACGTAAGTTTTCCAGTATGTCCTGGCTTACATTGGGTTTCTTTTTAATTGGTAGTACTATTGCCTTCTTCCAATCTCCCGGAAGGGAGGCTGAGGAGAAGGATAGTTGAATTATATGTCTAAAATGGGGTTCCAAAACTTCTAGACTAGCAATAAGTACTTGCGGGGTGGCCGGGTCACGAGGGGAACCTGATTTGACACTTTTGCAGACAGTTATCAACATGTCAGGGGGGGGGACCCGAAAAACAGTGCAAACAGGGCTCAGTAAAGCTAGTTTCTATGCTTTCCTTAACCCCTTCAGTGCTAATGACAAGGGTAACTCGTCATGGAGTTTCCATTGATTTCAATGGAAAGTCAATGGAGGTCCATGAACACCCTTAGCAGCCAAGTGGTTAAAGTCATGGCCAGGGGTCAAGTTGCCAGAGAAGTTGGCATAGATATCCGTGATTTTCCCAGAAAAGTATTTTGCAATTTTATTGCAGGTTTCCACAGAGTCGTTACAGGACATATTATCATTTGTAAGCACAGAAATCTCTTTAAAGATTTTGAAGAGCTCTTTGGAAGAGTTCTCTGCCTCACCAATACGGGTTTTATAGTGCACAGCTTTGGAGGTACGTATTTTTTTTATTATACTCCTTTTGCATTTTTTTATATTGTGTTTTGATAATAGGGCAGACGTTAGCACGCCATTCGCGCTCTAATTTTTTACAGGCAGATTTAATCGCCTGAAGTTCAGGAGTGTACCACTGAGTAGTTTTCCTAGCCTTTTTGGAGTTTTTTAAACTTCGAATAGGAGCGGTTTTATCTAGGGCCCTTAAAATACGGTTCTGCAGGTGACTGTAAGCTGTTTCACAGTCTGTGCCTCCTAGAGGACCTCCTATTTCGAGTAGTTCATTAAAAATATCCTGGGAGAACAGTTTCCATTTCCGACGCAGGTACCGGTGCTCAGAATCCTTTTTAGGATCAGCCTCGGATAGCTGAATGTGAAAAGGAATGATGGAATGATCGGACCATGGGACCGGAATAGGCGAAGTAGCTTGTACTCCAGAACTATTTCCAAAGATTGGGTCTAGGAGGTGACCAAGTCTATGAGTAGGGTCATGATTAATTAGGTCAAGCTGTATGAAATGGAGTTCTGACCTAATGTCCTTTGCTTCCATATCCAGGGGGTCATCAAAGTGAACGTTCATATCACCAAGCACCAGGAATCTGCTTTTCCTTATTGCTTGGTGTGCAGTGGCTTCTATCAGGCTAGTAGTAAAATCAAAGATCCTACCTGGAGGTCTGTACACGAGAATGCCTGAGAGAGAGGTTTGAGGTCCTATGACGATGGTGAAGGATCCTGCTTCGCAGTGATCGATAGTCAGGGGGGATAGGGAGCATTGTATAGGAGTTTTAGTAGAAATTGCAATACCTCCTCCCCTGCCTTCCTTCCTATCCAGTCGGGAAAGGGAGTAGCCAGGAGGCATAGCCTCTATGATGTCAGGGTCTGAAAATTCTCCTAGCCATGTCTCAGTAAAGAACATTATATCAAATTCTTCATCCTCAAGTAGGTGGTATATTTGAGTACTATGTTTACTGAGAGAGCGGCAATTTATCAGTCCCGCCTTAATTTGCCTATTGGAGGGTACCTTGATAGGTGGCATATCAGGCTTAAAAGAGCACAGACGACAGTCATGCAAGGATAGTGCCTCCATAGTGTGTTTACAGGATAGGGAGATCTCGGGACAGAGATCTAGCAACTTCTGTTTATCATACCGTAGCAAGGGGGATGACAGGAGACCAGAGTTCGAGGCCCCGCGCCCCGTCCTGTCGCGGACGGGCGCAGACGGGCTGGACTTTGGCTCGACTTCGGCACGCTTCCGGCGCGCCCGCTGCACGCGTCCGCTGCGCGGTCGCGATCCTGCGCACATTTATGGGGGGGGAAGGGGCGACTAGAGCGCTGACCTTGCAGCCCTGAGCCCGGAAGTGTTGGGCTCCTCCTCCACCCTCCGCAACAAACGCCCAAGATGGACGGGGCGGACCGGGGCGGGAGTTTAACAGTGAAATCCCCAAACAAAGATTATTTCAGCCTGCAGGTGAGGCGCAATTTAAAAGTTTACACAGCAATACACTGACATATAAAATTAGCCACAATCGCCAAGTTTTAAAAAACGCTGTTTGATCAGCGCTCGCAGTGCATGACATAAGCACACAGCGTTTAGCGGATAGAATCAGCCACTGCCTAGACTCCTCTCCACAACGCGGGTGTGCTAAAGCAGGGTATTTATTCACTCTTGAAAACAGCGCGACTAGAGCGCTGAGCTTGCAGCCCTGAGCCCGGAAGTGTTGGGCTCCTCCTCCACCCTCCGCAACAAACGCCCAAGATGGACGGGGCGGACCGGGGCGGGAGTTTAACAGTGAAATCCCCAAACAAAGATTATTTCAGCCTGCAGGTGAGGCGCAATTTAAAAGTTTACACAGCAATACACTGACATATAAAATTAGCCACAATCGCCAAGTTTTAAAAAACGCTGTTTGATCAGCGCTCGCAGTGCATGACATGAGCACACAGCGTTTAGCGGATAGAATCAGCCACTGCCACCGGCTAGACTCCTCTCCACAACGCGGGTGTGCTAAAGCAGGGTATTTATTCACTCTTGAAAACAGCGCGACTAGAGCGCTGAGCTTGCAGTCCTGAGCCCGGAAGTGTTGGGCTCCTCCTCCACCCTCCGCAACAAACGCCCAAGATGGACGGGGCGGACCGGGGCGGGAGTTTAACAGTGAAATCCCCAAACAAAGATTATTTCAGCCTGCAGGTGAGGCGCAATTTAAAAGTTTACACAGCAATACACTGACATATAAAATTAGCCACAATCGCCAAGTTTTAAAAAACGCTGTTTGATCAGCGCTCGCAGTGCATGACATGAGCACACAGCGTTTAGCGGATAGAATCAGCCACTGCCACCGGCTAGACTCCTCTCCACAACGCGGGTGTGCTAAAGCAGGGTATTTATTCACTCTTGAAAACAGCGCGACTAGAGCGCTGAGCTTGCAGCCCTGAGCCCGGAAGTGTTGGGCTCCTCCTCCACCCTCCGCAACAAACGCCCAAGATGGACGGGGCGGACCGGGGCGGGAGTTTAACAGTGAAATCCCCAAACAAAGATTATTTCAGCCTGCAGGTGAGGCGCAATTTAAAAGTTTACACAGCAATACACTGACATATAAAATTAGCCACAATCGCCAAGTTTTAAAAAACGCTGTTTGATCAGCGCTCGCAGTGCATGACATGAGCACACAGCGTTTAGCGGATAGAATCAGCCACTGCCACCGGCTAGACTCCTCTCCACAACGCGGGTGTGCTAAAGCAGGGTATTTATTCACTCTTGAAAACAGCGCGACTAGAGCGCTGAGCTTGCAGCCCTGAGCCCGGAAGTGTTGGGCTCCTCCTCCACCCTCCGCAACAAACGCCCAAGATGGACGGGGCGGACCGGGGCGGGAGTTTAACAGTGAAATCCCCAAACAAAGATTATTTCAGCCTGCAGGTGAGGCGCAATTTAAAAGTTTACACAGCAATACACTGACATATAAAATTAGCCACAATCGCCAAGTTTTAAAAAACGCTGTTTGATCAGCGCTCGCAGTGCATGACATGAGCACACAGCGTTTAGCGGATAGAATCAGCCACTGCCACCGGCTAGACTCCTCTCCACCCAGAGACTCAAGTCTGAAGCGTCCCACGCTCCCAACGCGCTCCACACGGGGCCACCGGATCTGCACAGATGGATGGTGTATTCGTTAGAGGGGCGCCCTGGTATGGACGTGTCTTAGTGCCGGTGTGCCTCGCACTGGACGCGCGCTGCCAGATCGTTCAGGGCCTCAGTGGGTGCTCACTTCACCAAGAATTAATCACAGGCCCCACATTAATGCAGCACTGGCGTTATTAAAATCGCAGGGTAAGCGCCGGTTTTCCTGTTGAGTAATTTTATAGATCTGTGGTGCTCCCTCCAGCTCCCCGTCTTTACCTCCACCAGCCAGACTCCGCCGCATTTACCAGTTCTGTTCCTCCCTCCGCCATTGCCTGCCGTCTGACTGTGTGCTCGTTAGTCCCCCAGGGGTACTCGCCTTCACCGCCGTCGGCCTGTCTTCGTTGTGTGGAACCCGACAGTCCTGGGGGGCCAGTGGCGTCCTCACAGGTGGCTGCTGCCGTTTATCGCCTTTCGTCGTTCAGCATCTCTCCGTGTCTCCCGCTGTGTCTCCTGCGGCGTCGCCTCCCGCCAGCCTCCGAGGGGCTCGTCTCTTTCCGGCTATATGGGGCAGCCGTCGGCAGGCTCCGCAGGCTGCCGCACCCCCGGGCCGTACCGCAGGGGTCCCGTCCGTCTGTCCGGTCTCTACTGTGGGTGGGTTGCAGTTGTCGGTCGGGCACCGGGAGTCGCTCCCACTAATACGCCGGTCCGGTCCCACTTCCGCCGGGGCCGGAGGTTCACGCTAGTCCGGTGCTTCTCTCGCCGGTGCAGGCCCAACCGCGTCAGATGGTGTCGGAGTAGTTTGCAGAGTCCGCTGTTCTTCCAAAGCGGATCAAGTGGTACCGCTTCGGACCCAGTCCCAGCCGCCGCCGCTTCAGGTGGGTTTTGTGCCGGATTAATGTGCCGGATTGATATTAGGCCACAGTGCCTTCAGGAGCTCTTACGTTATGCTGCCGCCATGCTTGGCTGCTAGCCACGCCCCCCCTCAGGGGTAATTTTTAATGAGTTTGCGGTCATCCAATTTACAGTGAATGTAAGAATATTTTGTGCCGCTTCCTGGGCATGGGTGAAGTTATCAATCCGGAAAATGAGCTGGGTGTCATCTGCATAGTTGAAGACACGGCAGTCCGTATGGGCCAGTGCTGTCACCAGGGGCTGTAGGTAGATGTTAAAGAGGAGCGGGGATAGTGCTGAGCCCTGGGGGATGCTGCAGGTGAGGGTGCTACTGGTCAATACCCGTTCCCCCAACTGAATCCTCTGGGACCGCCCTGTTAGGAAGGATTCTAGCCACTGGTGTGCCGACCCCAGAATACCCAAGGCTGTTAGTCGATCAAGTAGCCGGGTGTGGTTGACCGTGTCAAATGCTGCTGATAGATCATTGATTTATTTGGCCAGTTAGGAACATTTTTGGTTCTCAGGCCTCCTGGCCTCTGAAAATGTTACCAGTTTACAGGAACTAGTTTTTGGCTCTTCTGTTCCTCTAGTGAGGGAGAGCTCAGGGTATGCCTCATTTCCATTCGTTCCTTGATAAGGATCTGTTCTCTGTCAAGCACCAGATGTTCTTCTTAGCCCGGAGTTGCCGTCAGCAGCACCTGTCTCAAGAGAGAATACCCTTCAGGTCACACAGAACTCCTTGGCCACTTGCCAGGAACCGGTGCGTTAGCAGGAGTCAGGGGCCATGAAAGTTACACACCTACAAATACAACCCTCAGATGCTTCAGATGATTCCTTCCTTTCTAGGGCCCCCCAGAAGATTCACTCCTAGTCAGTCCACGTTCAGAGTCTACCAGTACTTCAAACAGGGATCCAGTCTTCTTCAGAGTCCTTTCAAATTCATCTTCTCTCTCTCCTTCTCTCCCCAGTGCACAGATGTTTAAGTGGAGCATTCTCCACCCTGTCTAACACCTGCCTAATCCTAGGGTGACACATCATCACTCCATCCATCCCAACCTTTCAGTGCAGTATTTTAGGACTTTTGTCAGTCAGTCAAACAAGCTTTATTCGACAGTTAGTTATAAAAGCAAAACACAAAACATGTTACTAAAAAGATATTTGATTATCAATGTACAAAATAGCTAAACATGATTGAAAGACTTGCTTAAAAATGCAAATGGATCACCATAACATTTTAAAAACCATAAAATAGTGGTAAAAAAGCATTAATAGCTATAATTAAGAACAACCATTAAAAGCAAGCACCATTGAAAATCTCTACTACGAGGTAATAAGCTTTATTACTAACATATGGGGCCAACATTACAAATCTAGATACATTTTGATCAAGGGGCAGTTATGGATCTCCGAATACAGGTGCAAAATAGCATTCGTTAGGTGGAAAGGGAGTGTGACCTTATGGCCCATGACCAACCTAAAAATTTTGCTACAGCTGTAATGATTG
Source organism: Lissotriton helveticus (assembly GCF_964261635.1). Lineage (NCBI taxonomy): Eukaryota > Metazoa > Chordata > Amphibia > Caudata > Salamandridae > Lissotriton > Lissotriton helveticus. The sequence goes on along the minus strand of NC_136059.1, from coordinate 1,225,067,852 downwards.
TGATAGAAGTATTTGTACGTAAAATTCTTCTCGCTTCTTCGCTCCTTCTGGTTCCAAGTAATTTACAAATTGGCACAAGCCATGCCCGATGAGGAGCGACATAAGCTGCGCAGACAAACAGAAAATGTGCCATCGACTCCTCTTGGGTCTGACATAAAGGACATATATTGTCACATGATTTAGACCACCTAGCTGTAAAAACTCTAGTGGGCAAAGAACCCAGCCTAAACCTAAAATATAATTTTCTGTCATGTGCTTTAGCTATTATGTCCCAATATGGTTCTAGGCTCGGGGTCAATTTAACTTCCAAAAAGTTTCCTGTTAGTGTCGATGACACACTGTTTCTAAGGGCCAGATGTAGGTAATTTTTATTTACCGACCTCTTAAATACCGAGTCACACCGACTCGGTATTTAAGAGGTCGGAAAATAAAAATACCGAGATGTAGGTAATTGCAGATGTGCAATTACCGAATCGGAAACAGTCGGTAATTTCCGATGTGGTAAATACCGACCAGTTAATGCCCATGCATTCCTATGGGCTTTGAAGCCCATAGGATTGATTGGGCATATACCGGTCGGTATTTACCACATCGGAAAATACCGACTGTCACAAGGGTGCAGGGGGTGTCACTTTGACACCCTCTGGCACCCCCAAAAGAGGCTCGGGTGCCATGTGGCAGGCATACCTGCCCTAAGGGCAGGTCTGCCTGTCATATGGCATAGGTGTGCATGCACACATGTGCATGCACACCAGAAACGGTATTTTACCATCAAGTAGTATTTGATGGTAAAATACCGATGTGGTACTGCTTGTGGGACTCAGAAGAGTCCCACCTACATACCAATTGTCCGGAATCAGTAATGATACCGACTCGGTATTTTACATACTCGGTAAATTTACCTACCGGTAAATTTACCGAGTCTGTAAATTACAGGGACCTACATGTCAAATTGCTTTTACCGGGTGGTAACGGCCGAATTCGGCCGTTACCACCCGGTAAAAGCCTACCTACATATGGCCCTTAATGTTTTGTGCTGTGATCATCTCCCAATATTTTTCTTTCAGGATCTTTTTTGAAGGAAAGCTGGCTGTGTCTGGTTTTTCCCATATTGTCCTCATACCTATACTTATTAGGGCATCTCTAATTTCTCTCAACCATCTTATTTTGTGAAATGTGTCAGCCCTTATTATGTCCAAGAAGCCCACAGCATAGTGATTCAATTCTGGTGTGGTCCAAAGTCTGCACCAGTATATTAAGGGGCGTAATTTAGCAACCTCAGCCAGAGGCTTTATTCCTAGATCATACAGAGGGGACACCCTGGTGTGCTTTAGGGGAGGGTTGTGATGTTGCTCATAAACCTATTTTCAGCGATCGTACGATTGGACAGGTTTTAATACCCCCCAGAGCTCTGCTCCATAAAGTGCAGAATTGACTGCCTTCATATTATATACCTGGAGCACTGGGCTAATTGGCTTAGTCCATGAGGCATTATACTTCCTGTTTAACATTCCAGACAATTGTCGATGCTTGAGTGTTGCCAGGTCAATTTGCTGCTTCCATTTTAGGTCACTTTGAATGTTGACCCCCAGATAAGTAAATGCTTTTACTTGCTCCAATGGGCGGTTGTTTATTACTATTTTACTTTTAAAAGTTCTGTGAGGATTAAAAGACATGAATTTCGTTTTCAACACGTTGACTTCCAGACCGTGAGTGGTACCAAATTCTTCAAAAATTATCAGGGCCATCTGAAGACCTCTCGGGGTCTTTGAAATAATCAACGTGCCGTCCGCGAACATTAAAGTCAGTATTTTATTGCCAGCAAGTGACGGGGCATCGGTGGACTCTGCTTCCAGATAATTTACAATACCATTGATGAATAGGGAGAATAAGGTCGGTGCCAGCACACATCCCTGGCGTACACCTCTCTCTACTGGGAAGGGGCTGGTAACCATGCCCTGGGAACCCCAACGAATTTTGGCATAGTTTTCTTCATACAATCTCACAAGTAGTGTGAGTAAGTTAGGAGGAATCCCCATTTCGCCCAAGATTGCCTATAGTTTGGAACAGGGAACAAGATCAAATGCTGATTTTAAATCAACATAGGCAGCGTACAGGCTGCCATTGCCCAGGGCCACTGTTTTCCAATACAACAATGTCTAGCAAAACACCTGGTCAATGGTGCTGGTATATGCTCAAAAACCGGCTTGCAGGGGGGATAAAATGCAATTCTCATCAATCCACTCCTGGAACTTGTTAAGGATTAACCTACCCATTATCTTTTGTAGGGAGTCTTCTCAGACTGATGGGCCTATAATTACCTGGTTGTGTTTTATCTCCCTTCTTGTAAATGGGGATTATTTCTGCCCCTTTCCACAAATATGGTATGGGGGCTCCTTTCACAACAGTTGGCCAGTAACAAGATGTACCTGCCCCATCTTGTTTTGTCATATAGGAACATTTCTGTAGGGACGCCATCGGGGTCAGGCGCCCTCCCTCCTACTACAGTTCCCAATGCTACATTGACATTGGGACTTTTCAACATGGTGACTTCAACTGGTCTATTAAAATGCCTGGAAACTATCTCCCTAACTGCCAAAGCTGCCTGGTCCCTTCCCTCAAGAACCTCAAAGGAGAGACCCTCCTGTGATTGGCTCCAGGGGTCTGGCTGCCCTCAGTTGTTCTCCTTGGAGCGAGCCTTCCGAAGCCTGGTATATTGTGAAAAGGTAGTGCATGCAGATTCTGACCACATCATTTCCTCTACCAGGAACAGGTCTAATCACTAGCCAACTGCCCTTTTGTTTGGAGAAGGCTTTGATTCCCCAGCTGGCCAGCAGAACAATTAATTTGGCCCAGCAGGTTGATCATAAGCCAGAGTCTAATCAAGGGGCTGGCTCAGAGAGTAATGAAATACCTGAACTGCCAGAAGTGTAGATATGACAAAAGTAATATAAAATCTGCATTAGGGATCTTGGCTTACCATACAATTGATGCCTCACCTAGTCTCTAGGCCAGAGCTTTCCAAACTCTGTGTCGCGACACTGTACTGTGTCGCCTGCCATGTTTGGGCGTGTCGCGCAACGACATGGAGACGTGCTCTATTCATTGATTGAGCAGGATGGTACTGCGCATGTCAATGACACAGTACGCAGAGGAAGGCGAGTGAGGCAGTTAAGCATGTGCGCGCGGCCCTCCGCTCCCCATTCCCGGCGCCCGGTAAGTTTTGACAGGAGTGGTAGCCTGGGGGGGAGGTACGGCGGGGGACCACAGCCGGGCTCTGCTGTCTGTTTCCGCCCCGGGCCGCCACCATGAGCATCAAGATCCCGACCGGCCTGACCGACCTGATGTAGGTGGGCAATACACTGTGGAGGTGCTGCGCCAGCAGCCGCCTGACCTGCGCCATAGGTAAAGATGAGAAATTATTCTTGGTCTTGAGAGATGTGTTTGGGTCATCAGTTTCTCACTAATCCTTCTTACACGACTCATTAGATGTCAGGGTCTAAGCCTGAGTTGCACTTATGGTTATATTGCTTATTGTCAGGCTAAACACTCAGGGCATCACTATTGTGCAGTCTGCGCCCTGGAGGCTGTGACTGCTCCTCCTGCTCCACAGCCCCCTACTCAAAACTCCATGGAAAGTTTGTATTAATGGGAGGGCACTAACAGACTAGTCCCGGGCTGCTTTACTTTATGGCACAGCACTAACATTTCATGCCAGAGCTATACCTTTATATGTGTCAGCAAAGGCTGGTTCACTTTTAATGTGACTGTGACAGATCTTCTCACCAGGACTACATACTTTTAATGGTGCAGGCAGCATATTCGAAGCAGGCAGGATATTTTAATTTTAAAGTGCCCGCAAAATCACTATTCAGCAAGGCTGGTTCACTTTAATATGAGAGTGACAGAACATCTGCATTGAGCACTAAATGTTGGTGAGACATTCAGAAGAAATCGCAAAAGGGATTCTGTACTTTCAATAGCAGAGTACAGCACTTTTCAAACGAGTTGGTGTGCATTTAATGTGCCACCAGTCATTTCCCATCAAGGCTAGTAAGAGAGGGTGGCAGAACTTACTCCTGCAAGACTGCCCCTCAACCCCACCTAGCAGGAATACCCCTCCTGTCAGAATCTACCAAGACTCACAAAAAGGAGGGTTAGATTACCAGGAAACCCAGCATTATGGCATGTTGGCTTTGAGATGGAGATACAACTGGTTGATTGAAGCAAGGGTTTGTGCTCTGACACATGACCCATGTCCGCAGAACAAGCGATAGGCAGTTTTGCTGGTCACTGTCTTTGTTAGAACAGATTCAAAATTGCTTTATTAACCTTCCTGCTTTCTCAAATGTGCTTGAAAATGCATAATTTGCCAACTCTTTTCAAAATTGTCTCCGGCGGAGAACCCTTGTGTAGTTGGTTCGGACTTGCTCGCTACGCTTGCTCGCTACACTGCATTGCTGTGTCACGAAATGTTGCATTTATAAAAAGTGTGTCACCAACATGAAAAGTTTGGAAAGCTGTGCTCTAGGCAAAGGATAATGTTACTTAACCAGTAAGCATCTGTTCTTGGCATGTAGCGCTGTAGATTCACATGCTGTACATACTCCTGCCATTTAGTGTTGGGTCCGGATGTTTGCACTTTGTTTTTCTTCAAAGAAGTATTTTCCAGTCACGAGGTAGGTGACTCCTCCTTTCGGTGATAGTGTGCATGGGCATCGACTCCATTGCTAGATTGTTTTCCCGCAGAGGGTGAGAATGGAGTGATAGTAAAGAAAAGAGATGTCCATGCGTTTGTGTGTAAACTAAATAGAGAACTGTAGTGGCAAAGGTACCCGGGGAGGTGGGTGGGCACATGTGTATGTACAGCTCTACATGCCAAGAACAGATGCTTACTGAGTAAGTAACATTATCCATTTGAGGTATGCGAGCAGTAGATCACATGCTGTGCATAGACTATATAGCAGTATCCTCCCAAAGCGGTGGCTATCCTGTGGCTGTTGGAGTTGTCTGGAACAGTGTTTTAAGTACTGTTTGACCCATATTGGCTTGTTGTCTCGCTAACACATCTACACAATAGTGTTTGGTGAATGTGTGTGGTGTAGACCATGTTGCACTTTTGCAAATGTCATCTATGGGAATGTTTCCCAAGAAAGCCAGAATGGCCCCTAACTTGTGAGTGGAATGTGCCCTAGGGGGTACAGTTAGAGTCCTCTTTGCTTTTGCAAAGCAAGTTTGAATACATTTAACAATCCACCTTGCAATACCAGATTTGGAGATAGGATTGCCCTTGTGTGGTGGTGCAAAAGCAACAAAGAGTTGTTTTGTTTTACAAACTGATTTTGTTCTTTCAATATAGCAAAATAATGGTCTTTTGACATCTAAGGTGTGTGGGTCTCATTCTGTAACAGAATCAGGTTGAGGGAAGAATACAGGTAATTCTACTGACTGATTCATGTGAAATGCAGATACTACCTTAGGTGAAAATGTGGGGTTGGTACAAAGGACCACTTTGTCTCTGTGTAGTTAGAAAAAAGGTTCTTGTATGGTTAGTGCCTGTATTTCACTCACTCTCCTTAATGAAGTAATTGCAATGAGGAAAGCGGTTTTCCAAGAGAGGAACTGTGGTTCGCATTTGTGCATGGGCTCAAAAGGTGGGCCCATTAATCTAGTAAGGACTATGTAAGATTCCACACTGGGACAGGTGGGAGTCTTGGTGGTATGACTGTTTTTAGTCTTTCCATGAAAAGGAATATGCTACTTACCAGTATGCATCTGTTCTTGGCATGTAGGGCTGCTGACATTCATATCTGTGCATAGATCGCTGCCTAGTGTTGGGTTCGGATGATTGCACTTTGTTGTCTTGGAAGAGTCTTCGAAGTATCACGAGATAGGTGACTCCTCCCCTGGACTACAGTGCGCATGGGCATCTTCTCCATCTTCAGATAGTTTTTCGCCATTGTGGCAGAGATGGAGATAGGAAAGTAAGAGATGGCCATGCCAGAGATAATGCTGCAGCTGCGACAGGCACCGGGGAGGAGGGTGGGCGATATGAATGTCAGCAGCCCTACATGCCAAGAACAGATGCATACTGGTAAGTAGCATATTCCGTTCGAGGCATGTGGGCTGCTGAATTCATATCTGTGCATAGACTGAATAGCAGTATCTCCTCTAGCGGTGGCCACCTGTGCCAGCTGCAGCAGTTTGGAAAAGAGTTTTGAGGACAGCCTGTACTACAGCAGCTTGCTGTTTTGCCTGGACGTCTACACAGTAGTGTTTAATCAAGGTGTGTATTGTTGACCATGTGGCTGCCTTACAGATGTCTTCAAGAGGAATGTTCCCTAGGAAAGCCATGGATGCCCCCATTTTGCGTGTAGAGTGTGCCCTAGGGGGGACGGTTAAAGTGTGTTTAGCTTTTAGATAACATATTTGAATGCATTTAACTATCTATCTGGCTATTCCTGACTTTGAAATGGGATTTCCTTTGTGTTGGGGCGCAAAAGCAACAAATAGTTGCTTCGTCTTTCTAAATGACTTAGTTCTGTCCACATAATAAAGTAGAGCTCTTCTTACATCTAGTGTGTGTAGGGCTCTCTCAGCTACTGACTGTGGATTTTGAAAGAATACTGGCAGTTCAATTGCCTGATTGATATGGAAATTGGATACAACCTTAGGCATGAATTTAGGGTTGGTTCTAAGAACCACCCTGTTAGCATGTACCTGTATGAAAAGTTCTTGAATTGTCAGTGCTTGTAATTCACTCACTCTTCTGAGTGAGGTGATGGCAACTAAGAATGCAACCTTCCACGTTAAGAATTGTAGTTCGCATGAGTGTAGAGGTTCAAAAGGAGGTCCCATGAGTCTGGTAAGCATGATGTTTAGATTCCAGACTGGGGAAGGGGGATGTCTTGGGGGATCACCCTTTTTAAACCCTCCATGAAGGCCTTGATTGCTGGTACTTTGAACAGTGAGAGGTGTTGCCTGTTTTGAAGGTATGCTGCTATAGCAGCAAGGTGTAGTCGTATAGAAGAGTATGCCAAGTTACATCTTTGTAGGTGCAGCAGGTAACATATAATGTTCTGTATGGAAGCGTCTAATGGGTTGATTTGGTTATTGTTGCAGTAAATAACAAATCTCTTCCATTTAGCTGCATAGCACGCTCGTGTGGTTGGTCGTCTTGCCTCCCTAATGATGTTCATGCAGTCTGGGGGCAAGTTAAGGTATCCAAACTCTAAGACCTCAGGAGCCAGATCGCTAGGTTCATCTGATTGGGATCTGGGTATCTGATTTCTCCATGGTTCTGAGTTAGAAGATGGGGTGCAAGGGACAGTCGTTGATGAGGAACTACTGAAAGTTCTAGGAACGTTGTGTACCATGGTTGTCTCGCCCATGTGGGAGCAACTAGGATTAGCGTGAGTGAGTGTTGTCGCAGTTTGCGTGCCACCAGCGGGATCAGCGGTGAGGGGGAAAAGCGTACGCAAATCTGCCTGACCAGTTCATCCATATCGCATTGCCCTGTGACAACGGATGTGGGAACCTGGCGGCAAAGTACTGGCATTTGGAGTTTTCGTTTGTGGCAAATAGGTCTATTTCTGGGTGACCCCACTCTTTGAAGAATGACTGGAGAACTCGGGGGTGAATCTCCCATTCTGAGCAGGTCGGCAATCTGATTGTCCTTGCCTGGGAGGTGTTCTGCTAGGAGAAAAATGTTTTTGGGGATCGCCCACCTCCATATGCTTTGTGCCAGATGGGACAGCTGTGGAGAGTGTCCCCCCCCTGTTTCTGGATAAGGTACATTGCAGTCATGTTGTCCGTCCGGATCAACACTGTCTTGCTGTACAAGTATTTCTGAAATGCTTTTAGGGCTAGGAAGATCGCTAGCAACTCTAGTTGGTTGATATGCAGCTTTTTCTGCTTGTTTGTCCAGAGCCCTTGTACTGTGTATTGAAGGAGATGGGCTCCCCAGCCTGTCAGTGATGCGTCCGCTGTTAGTACTAGTTGTGGAACCGGCTCTTGGAACAGTCGCCCCTTGGAAAGGTTTTGTGGGTTCCACCAATGCAGAGAGTTGTGAATGCGACTGTCTACCAACACTAGGTCTTTCAGATGTCCACGAGCCTGGTTCCATTGCCGTGCTAGGCATTCCTGTAATGGGCGCATTTGGAGTCTGGCATGGGGAATGATGAATATGCAGGAGGCCATCATGCCTATGAGCTGCATGAAGACCTGAGCGGGAAGGTATTGTTGTGGCAGGAATTTGCGAATGAGCATCTGCATGCTGGCTATCCTTGCCGTGTTTGGATATGCCTTTGCCACTGAGGTGTTTATAGTGGCTCCCAGGTATTGCTGTACGTGGGAAGGTTGCAGATGCGATTTTGTGTAGTTGATTGAAAACCCTAGGCTGTGTAGCAACTGGATTGTTTGGGACGTGTGTGCTGCACACTCTTGGTACGGTTTTGCTTGTATTAGCCAATCGTCCAGGTAAGGGTACACATGGACGTGTTGCCTCCTGAGATGTGCTGCTACTGTCGCTAAGCATTTTGTAAACACTCTTGGAGCCGTGGTAACCCCGAAGGGCAAAACCTTGAATTGGTAGTGTTGCCCTTCTATTGTGAACCTGAGGTATTTTCTGTGGGCTGGATGGATGGGTATGTGAAAGTACGCATCTTTTAAATCCAGTGTTGCTAGGAAGTCTGCTTGCTGTAGCAATGGGAGCACTTGTTGTAATGTGATCATGTGGAAGTGCTCTGACAGTATATATTGATTTAGGGGTCTGAGGTCCAAAATCGGTCTGCAGGAACCGTCCTTCTTTGGAATAAGGAAGTATAGAGAGTATACTCCTGTCCCTTGTTGGTGGAGAGGGACTTGCTCTATGGCCCCCTTTTCCAGCATGCATTTCACCTCTTGTTGTAGCAGGGTGATGTGCTCTGAGGACATAGGACGATGCCTGGGTGGTATGTTTGGTGGCGTAGAAGTCAGTTCTAGGCAATAACCAGACCGGATAATTTCTCTCACCCACCTGTCCGTGGTAATTGCGTGCCAGACAGGTAGGAACTGCTGTAGTCTGCCTCCGACTGGTGTTAAGTGGTCTGGAGGCAGCAAAATGAAGTCACTGTTTTGTGTCGGTGGAGGCCCTGGTGTTATTGCATCCACTGCCTTTTCCCTTATTGCTGTTAACTCTGTAACCTCCCCTGGTTGTGTTCTTGTTGAAGGAACCTTGTGTGTTAGTCTTGTATGAGGCAGAGGTTTGCGACGCATTCCCTCGTGTACTTGCTCTGTATGAGGAGCGCCGAAAGGAGCCCCTATGTTGCAGAAATTGCAACGCACCCATAGATTTTGCTGTTTCTGTGTCCTTTTTCATTTTGTCCAGAATGGTACCGACAGCAGGGCCAAATAGAAAATCCTGATTAACAGGTTGGTTAAGAATGGTGGACTGCACCTCATTCTTAAATCCAGAAATACGCAGCCATGCATGTCTGCGTAGGAGGACACTAGTATTAATTGACCTAGCTGCAGTGTCTGCAGCATCAAGCGCACATTTGATAGAGGCGTTTGATATGAACTTTCCTTCTTGGATAAGATAATTGGCTTGTGCTTCGAAAGGCTTGGGCAAGTGTTGCATAAGGCTTTCGAGCTGATCATAGTGCGCCCTGTCATAGCGAGCCAGAAAGGCTTGTGTATTAGCAATCCTCCATGAGTTGGAGGCTTGTGCAGCTACCCTTTTGCCTGATGGCTCTAGAATTTTTGACTCTTTATCAGGGGGAGGTGCTTCCCCTGTTGTCTGAGAGTTGGCTCTTTTTCGTGCGTTAGCTACCACCAGTGAGTCTAGTGGCAACTGGCCCTTGATGTAAGTAGGGTCTGTAGGAGCTGGCCTATACTTTTTTCAATTCTGGGATTGATTACCCGTGCCCTGGCTGTGTCCTTAAATATGTCAGGTGCATGTTTTAGAACCCCCTTTAGCATGGGAAGCGTTTTGACACTTTTTTCTGCAGTAGTGAATGTGTCAAAAAGGAAATCTTCCTCCACAGGGTCACTATGCATGTCCACGTTGTGGAATTGTGCTGCCCTGTCTATGAGCTGGTTGAAGACTACTGTGTCATCAGTAGGTGACGGTTTGGTAGGATAAGTGGGTACATCAGGGATGGGATGGGTGTCATTAGGGTCTGTTGGCTCTTCCCAAGGTTCCTCTTGGTTAGGATCTTGTGGGAAATCATATAGAGGCTGTGACTCATACCCTGAGTCCCCCTCATTGTCCCCGTGGTGAGAAGGTGAGGAAGGTGCAAAAGGTGTGGTAGGCATCATAGGTTGAAAGGGGCTGAAGGGTCTTGATGGAGAAGTCCCAAAGTCATTTTTCTTTAGTGGAATAGGTGAATCAGGTACAAAGTCCAAAGGCCTCTTTTTCCTATGCAGGATGGTAACTTTACCAGTGTCTGGATTGATGTATATTTTAGCTTGGTCGTCTGCGGGATCTGGGTGGAATAGTTCTTGCTCTACAGTCCTGGGTTTAGTGTTAGACTTCTTCGGGTCGGTAACACTTTTCTTTTCGATGACTTTAGGAGTTTTGTTTTACTTTTTCGGCTCAGGCCCTGTTTTTGGGTCGACGAGTGTTTTCGGTTCGACCGGAACTTTCGGGTCGATACGTTTTTTGTGCTCCGTAGGCTTCTTTGGATGAGTGTCCTTCACCGAGTCGATGTTCTTTTTTGGATCCACTGGTGTCTTTGGAGCCGTTGTCTTTGGGTTGACAGGTTTTTCCGGCTTCGAGACTGGTTTCGGTACGGCACCGGTGGCCGGGTCGACAGTCTTTGGAACAGCAGGCTTGTTCGGGTCGGTGACCTTCTTCGGATCGGCGCCCTTTGGCTGTGTGCCTTTGTTCGGGTCGACCAATTTTTTTGGCTCAACGGTTTTTGGCTTAACGGCCTTCGTGGGGTCGACAGTCTTCTTTGGCTCGACGCTCTTAGGCTGTGCGGCCTTTTTCGGATCGATGCCCTTCGGGTCGGTGACCTTCTTCGGCTCTGGAACCTTCTTCAGGATGATGGCACTGGGCCCTGGTGTTTCAGAAGGTTTCGGTTTTGATTTCGGAGCCGAGCCGGAAGGCGGGGCTGGCGAAAGTTTTTTATGATCTTGGCTAAGGCCTTTTGGCGATGCCTCGACCGGAGCCGGTGGTAACGGGTCAATTGGTGTCGGGGGTAGTGTACTCACGATTTGGCCCGACGGGATCTCGTCGTCGGAGTCAGAGTAGTCCTCGACGGTGACGATTTCTAGGTCCGAGTCTGGGGCGTCCTGTAGATCCTGGTCATCATCGAAGATGTTGTCCGGTTCCAGTGCCTGTCGCTGCATTTCTTGCCTAGCAGCCCGTCGGTTTCGTATCGTTTTTTTGGATCGAAACTGGGCGCAGGCTGGGCAGGTTTCTTCCCTATGATCTGGGGAAAGGCACTTGTTGGATACTGAGTGTTTATCAGTATGTGGGAACTTGGAGTGGCATTGTGGGCACCTTTTAAACGGGCTTCTTTCCATCGACTGTCGGCTCACGTGGCGTCGAAAAGGCCCAACGGCCTGCGTCGACGACCGATTTGAGATGGAAGGTTGGATCGAGTTGAGAGGTACCTAACGAGAACAATACCGACGAAGTTGAAGGCCTTTTGGCCTTTAGAAAGTTTTGTTTAGGATTCCGAGTTGGAGTATAGGAGTTTGCATCCGAACCCAATGGTGGAAAAAAACAATCTGAGGATGGAGAAGATGCCCATGCGCACTGTAGTCCAGGGGAGGAGTCACCTATCTCGCGATACTTCGAAGACTCTTCCAAGACAACAAAGTGCAATCATACGGACCCAACACTAGGCGGCGATCTATGCACAGATATGAATTCAGCAGCCCACATACCTCGAACCTTTAATTACGGGTACTCTAACCAACGACAAATGCTGTCTATTTTGTAGATACGCAGCTATTGCAATGAGGTGTAGTCTGATGGAGGTGTAAGCCAATGCTGACTGTTGCAATTGTAACAGATAGCAGATGATGTTTTATATGGAAGCATCAAGGGGGTTAATATGATTGTTATTACAATAAATAACAAATCGCTTCCACTTAGATGCGTAACAGGCTCTTATGGTAGGCCTTCTAGCCTCCCGAATGATAGTCATACATTCTGGTGGAAGGTTTAAATAACAAAACTCAATGACTTCAGGGGCCAGATCACGAGGTTCAGTTGTTTGGATCTGGGTGTCTGATTTCTCCATGGCTTTGTGTGAGGAGACTGGAGGTTAAATGCAGCTTTTGTTGTGGGATCAGAGACAGCTCCAACAGGGTTGTGAACCAAGGTTGATGTGCCATGTGGGAGCTACTAGGTTTACTGTGAGAGATGTTTGCCTGAGCTTCCGACCCACTAATGGAATGAGTGGGAGAGGCGGAAAAGCGTAGGCAAATATCCCTGACCAGTTCATCCATAGTGCATTGCCTTTGGATTGCGGGTGTGGGTACCTGGAGGTGAAGCTTTGGCATTTTGCGTTTTGGTGTGTGGCAAACAGATCTATCTGAGGGACTCCCCAAGCTTGGAAGTATGGGAGGAGAACTTGAGGGTGCAGTTCCCATTCATGTATTTGCTGCCTCCATCTGCTGAGGAGGTCTGCAATCTAGTTGTTCACTCCTGGGAGGTGTTCCGCTAGGAGATAAAGTTTGTGGTGAATGACCCACCTCCAGATGTCTTGGGCTAAGTTGGACAGTTGGAGAGAGTGTGTCCCCCCGTTTTTGTATGTAATACATAGCTGTCATGTTGTCTGTACGAACCAAAACAGCTTTGCCCTCCAGGTGAGTCTGACATGCCTTGAAAGCTAGAAAGATTGCAAGCAACTCCAAATGATTGATAAGGAGCAACTTTTACTGTTGGCTCCACAGGCCTTGCACTGTGTGTTGTTGAAGATGAGCTCCCCAACCAGTGAGGGACGCGTCTGCTCTTAGTTCTATCTGTGGAACCGGGTCTATGAAGGGCCGTCCATTTGATACATTTTGTGTGTCCACCACTGCAGAGAGCGATGAGTACGGCAGCTTACCAACACTTGATTGGTTAATAAACCCTGTGACTGGTTCCACTGATTTGCTAAGCATTCTTGAAGTGGATGCAGGTGCAGCCTGGCATGGGGGACGATCATGATGCAAGATACCATAATTCCCAGCAGGTGCACATAAACCCGAGCTGGAAGCACATGATTGGGTTGAAACTGGAGAACTAAAGCCTGAATGTTGCCAACTCTGGCTGCGTTGGGAAACGCCAGAGGCTTTTGAGTATCTAGAGTGGCTCCTAGGTAGTTCTGAGTAATGGCTGGTTGGAGATGTGATTTTAGCACATTGACTGTGAACCTTAGTTGATGTAGTAACTGAATTGTTCTGAAAGTGTGCTGAAGACATCGCTGGTACGTACTTGCTTTGATGAGCCAGTCGTCCAAGTATGGGAAGTCTTTAGTTTTGGTGTCTTCGGATCCAAAGTGTGTTTCGGTGCCTAATGGTGTGGTTCGGAGCCAGACGAGTGTTTTGACCGCAAAGGTTTCGGCTCAGAGCCCGATTTAGAGTGAGGCTTTTCAGAGCCAGAAGGCTTTTTTGTAGGCTTCGGTACCGAGGCAGAAGGCGGGGCATCTGAAGCGTGGTCTCAGTGCCGACCGGGGCCCGAGGGCGCATGTTGGACCGGAGCCTTCTTTTTGTGTTGAGGTGGATCTTGGGATGAGGGAGGCTCTGTACTCACAGTACGTTGTCCATGTGGGATGTCTTCATCTTGGTCAGAGCCGTGCTCCGAAATGGAGATCGGTTCCTGCTCCTCCTCGGTAGCCATGGCATCTCGGCCTCTTCGTCCGATTGCTGCCCGAAGATATCTGGAATGGGGAGCTGTGTGCTATCTCTGCATGTCGCAATGTCAAACCCAACGGTCGCTAAGTGTCTTCTTGGAGTAGAAAGCCTGGCACGCGTTGCAGTCCTGTTTTCTGTGTTGCGGAGACAAACACAGGTTGCACACTTCGTGTGAGTCGGTGCACGGGTACTTCGCGTGACACAGAGGGCAGAAATTGAAGGGAGTTTGTTCCATCAACTGCGGTTTGGACCGACGCGGGTAGGCCCGACGGGCTTCCACGAGCTTTTCAGTTGAAAGATAGTTCTAATAAGTAAATACGATCTGCGAAGAATGGAATACGCGATCGGAAACAATACCGTCGAGGGTGAGTGCCTTGTGCACAGAGGGAAACCGAATGAAAGGTGTCCAACCAGAGTGCAGTAATTCACATCCAAAACTGATGGCGGAAAAAACACAATCTAACAATGGAGCCAATGCCCATGCGCACTATCACCGAAAGGAGGAGGCACCTACCTGGTGACTGGGAAAGACTTCTTTGAAGAAAAACAAAGTGCAAACATCCAGACCAAACAGTAGATGGCAGGAGTATTCACAGAATGTGATCTACAGCTCATATGCCTGGAACATGTTATTTTGGTGCAACTCTCACCCATAACACACAATACAGTAAAGCACCAGGGGCGTAAAGCAGACCCCTGCAGCCCCTACGGTGCAGGGGGGACCCAAACCTTCAGGGGGCCCAATTAAGCACAAAGCCAATAAATATCTGTGAAATATGAGTGACTCTGGCCTCTCATTAAGATCTGTAGGGCGACCCCATAATGTTTCATTACACAACTGTAAAGCGCACACCCTTTTCATTAACCACAACAGATGTACACTATGAATTCCCACTGACATTATAAGACCTGCACAAGGTATGACTCATGCATGAAAGGTCTTCTCTACTACAGGCTACCTTTACGCATCTGCAGAGTTGAGTGGTGCAGTAGTTCTACTTGCACAGCTCACTCACAAGTGCACAGGTGTTTACGTGCAACCAGACTAGAGCCTCTTACCCCAGCTGTGCAGCAGGAGACCTTATTGTAGACACTGGGCTAGCACCCAAAGTCTTTTTTACCAAAGCTTACGCTAAATGAGACTTACTTAGTGAGTCTCACAGCAGAGGTTAAAAAACCAAGTACTTCAAAAGCAAGAAATCCATCCAGGTGGCTATATGGGAAGAACCCATTTTCACAGTTACTTATTGAAGGGACTACCATATTCTTATTCTTTCGGCCTCCACATTCATATGAGCTATTATCCTACCCCCATCTTCACCCTGTCTATAATATATTGTATTTCTACGGGCAGAAAAATCAACCTAGATAAAAGAAGCAGGTAAAGTTTGGTGTGAGCTACTTCTCACACTCTTTGCCTTACAATTTAATGAAAGTCTCTTTCGCCAGACGGCCACCTCTCATTCTCCACCCCTTTCTCAGTTACTAAACAAGGACAACCAGGATCCTAATAAGCTGCTGCCTTACAACAGCACTTCGGCTGTGAAGAGGAACAGCAAGGACTCCGCAAGTTCTTGCTATAGATCCATGTGGATTGTATTTTCCACCATTACTTTAAAAAAATGTTTTATTTGCTTTTCAAACAATGACAAACAGAAACATCTCATGGCTTACAGTGCTTATTTCCCACCCATCCTCCCCATACACATGTAAACATTTTAGGCATTACACTGAGATGGTATATTACAAAACGGTGTTTAGACAGAGCAATCCATAGAGTCGTGCTGATATTTTTGTCTTAGATAGTACATGAGTGGCGCCCATATATCCTTGGCCCATGAGGTCACCAGGAGTTCTTAAGTGTTTGTTACCAAGTTCTCTTTGCAATGCACTAGGTCCTTGAGCCAGTGCTCCAGTAGAGGGGACGTACTATCCCCCCAGTGCATTGACACTCTACATTTCGCAATCAACAATGCAATTTGTACAAATTTACCCATTGCACCTTTCAAATGACAGCCTCAACAGACAAACATGGGGTGTGCATTGTATAGTGACAGTGGTCAGGTCCTGCAAGTGTGTTGTAATCTCAGTCCAGAACTTGTGAATGTGCGGACCGCCCCAAGCTAGATGCATGAAGTCAGCCCCTCTTGCCCCACATCTTTTGCATGAGTGCGTGCCCCTGATAACCTATATATGTATGAGGGCAGGTGTATGATAGACCTGGTGCAGATATTTAAAGTGAATAATACGTAGGTTGCCATTTGAAGTGAGGGTTTGCGATAGTCGGCAGCAATGTTCCCAGTCTGTTGCAGTGAGTGGGGGATCGATTGTGTCGTTCCAGCGATCAAGGCTTTTATTATTACCCAAGAATATCTCCCCACAGGCCACACTATATAATATAGTGATTAACTTATGGCGAGTGGGGCAGCTGTAGTTTGTGCAATGTCGGTGGCTCATCAGGGTAGGTGCGATACCAGGCCTGGACAGCCATCCGTATTCTATGATATGTAAACATGAACAGTGGGGTTTTATTTTGTATAAACTGTACATCCTCTGTGGTTATATATTTACCATTGGGGTAAAGGTCTGGCATTTGTGTGATGCCAGCATGCTCTAGTGTGGATATAGCGCCTGTGTCGTGTGTAACAGGTAAAGCTGCATGATGCGCTAAAGGGAGCGTTGGAGCGTAAACGCTGAGCTTAGATGCCTTTCGACTAAGAGTCTGCCAGAAAAATCAAGTGTAGATGGTGGACCTAGGGCCTCTGAATGCTCTCTTTCTAGAATTAAAACTCTCAGAATGCTGAGTCCGTTGTCTAGCTTGATAATGCTGTATCAAAATGTGTACCTTAAAAGAAGAATGCATTACAGTTCAAGAGCAATAACTAGTAAAACCTACTGTTTTGTTCTCCGCCTTTGATCAGAGTTTCCATCTGCAAGCCATCGCTCTGGCATGCCAGGTTCAACTTTGGCTATTTGCCTGTTCATACCCCTGTCACAAAACTGTCAAAAAAAGGAACATTTATTTGGGAAGTGTGTTTAACATTTCAATATGCAATCAGCTGGCTGAGCATAGAAAGCCCTGCTGAGATTTCTGGATACTAATCATTGACTTCCCCTTGATCAGAGAGGTCCCACACACACAGGTTGAAGTAGTGTATAGATCATTCAATGTATCCATCAATGTATGAAATGATCATACTTATATATCACCCCATGGTCCACTGTCTTAAGAAAATATCAGCATACTGATGTGAATTTCAGTTGGAGGGGTCATTTTTGCTTGGATAACTCCTTTCATGAAATGCTACAATTCCTCAGGCTGCTTAGAAGAGTGATTCACAGTGCAGATGCCTAGAAGGACAAGAAGATGTGCAGGCAGGATTGCAGCACGAGTGTGAGGCACTCAGTGAGACATCTGTGACTGCACTACCAGGCCCGGTCTCCCGGTAGTCCAAAAGGCTGCCTTCGGGTCACTAAAAGTAGGCTTAAAGTCTTTGGGTATGCTAAGCCAAGATGGGAGACCTCTTGCAAGGGAGACCAGAAAGAAGTGCACTCTCAGCCTGAGGGCTGCACAGTGTCAGCCACTGGGGCCTTTTAAAGTAAGCTGTGGCATGATCGCTAAATAAACTATCATCTATACTAAGAACTGCAGTCTTTTCCAATGTTTCATTCATGCCTGAACTATATAACTGCCACAGCCAGGCAAGCGTGGTGCATTGACACCAAGTGCCATAAATAGTCCACCATGGGACTCCTGCAGAAGTCTCTCCCATTCTGACTTCAAGAATTTACTTTTGGGCTGGTCTTATTGGTCCAGTTTTAGGTGGTGGGATTTTGGTAGTAGTAGACTGACCATAGAGGGCCTGTTTTAGAGTTTGTTGGCTGGGTTGCTCCTCACAAATGAAACACAGCTATGCTAGCCACCTTATTACAAGAGCAATATATCCTAGAGTACTTGTAATAAAGTGGACAGTATATCTATCAGTTTTGTGACAGAGTAACCCATTCACCAAAATAATTCATGGCCTGTGTTTGGAAGGAGGAACAACCTTAGCGTGTATTTATTCAAACATACCATTACAATATTCAGGTAGCTTCATTGGGTCCAAGTATCAAAAGGTAAAATACATACTGCCATGTGGTCACATTAGACCCGGTCAGGAACACCACCATTTTAGATGTGCACATTTAAGGTTGACACCTTTTCTTGAACCTTGACATTTGACACATATTTACTTGCAAGCTTATCTGGCCAATAATCTATGCAATAACCTTGCTTACATTTACACATCTTAGTAGGCATATTATCAGAGCCTTAAACATTCTGTACGAAAGCTAAAATTCACTGCGCAAAATGATGTTGTTTATTATTGTTGGCTCTGCGAAAATCTGTCAGGATAGAATCAATAATGACAGCCTGACTAGGACTTTGGCATTGCAACAACATCACTCCTTTCCCTAATCAGAGGAGCATTTTGTTGACACTGTTGAGGTCACCCCATACTGGATTTCAAGCCCAGTTGAATCCTGTTTACCTCCTGAAAAGGATGGTGCCCAGCTCTACACCAAGACAGGCTCCAAGATTAAATATACCCACAGGTAACTGGGGAGTTAGATCACCCTACAGGGATTCTGAGGGATTCACCCACCGTAGGCACACTAAGATAGGGAGTGCTACGTAGGAGCACAAATATAACTGTACACCAGAGGTCTTCTAACTTTTTGATGCCGAGACCCCCTTGTCAAACGTTTTTAGACAGAAGGACCCCCTTCTGACGAAAATATCTAAAACCTGGTGCTCCTCATCATAGATAACTATCAACAACCATGAACACTCCCAATTCCCACAGCAAATAATTTTTACAGTGGGGAAATAATATTAAACAGTGTTTAGCAAACCAAAAGTCAGTGAGCTTGGGGGTGTAGTCAAAGGTGTAGCTAAAAACAAAGGGCCTCATTTAGGAGGAATTGGCGTAGGGCAGTGCAGCAAGTCTTCTTGCGGCGCTGCCTTATGCCAATGCGAAAGGGCAGGAATGCATAGTATTTATGATATACGGTGCATTCCTGTCCTTTTCCTTTGCGTTGTTGCATAAATTGCTGCCTAGCACCAACATAGACAGGATTGTTTTTGTACAGGAAGGAGCACCTTCCTTAAAAAAAAACAATCCTGATAGGCGTTTTCCTCTTTCGATGTGAGCTACAGAACGAAGCACACATGGAAAGAGGAAAAAACGAGGAGAAATGTGAGAAAGTGGCTCTATATATACTGGACTAGAATGAAGTACAGTGTGTATAGAGTCCACCAACCCCAGAGGTATAACAGAGGTAAAAGTCAGAACTGACCTTACTCTCCAAAGTGGTAGCTTGGTCGAGCAGTAAGGCAGTACCAGAGGACAGTGTAAAGCATTTGTTGTACACACTCAGTCAGCAAAAGGTTTCACACACTCAAGGACTGAACTACAGGCCAATTGTTTTTATATCCACAGATATAGTTGTTTTATTTTTAGAACCAACAGTTATAAAAATATACTTTTCTCGTTATGAGTACTCTCATGTAATTACTTTGCAAAGGAGCAATAACGTTTGTGCACACAATTAATACAGTATTGACTGTAAGAAACACAATCCTAAAACACACTATAGCATTGAGCTCAATAAGTTTTCCACATGTAAGTACAGTTGATTACTATTCAGATTACTTTAGTAGTCCCAGGACCAGATCCTAGATTCAGTCCTCGGGTCTAAGCTGAAACCAGATTAGCAAAAACGTTTTAGTTACTTTAGCAGGAGCAGGTTTGAGGGTCGACAGGCCGGTAGGGCTGGGGCCAAATCAGTTGGTGTCTTCCTCTTCTTAGCAGCTGCACGGCAGGTCCTCCTGTTTCTTGTTCTTCTTTCTTGTTTCGGTATCTGGATCTGGGGAAGGAAGGTTCAGGGAGCCCCTAAATACTAAATTTAGGGGCGTTACAGGTAGGGCAAGGGCAGGGACCAATGGGTCCCTGTCCTGGGGTTGGTACACCCCCTAGCCTGCTCCTCTCCTGTGGGAGGGGGGAAGGAGCCTAGCTGAGATTGGGCAGGGCTCCCCATCTACAAGATGGCCGGAGCCCGGGGTCGTGCTTCACCTCGCATCCTCCACCTGAGGGTTGGAGTTGGCAAAGGTTGGCACCCCCCCCTTCCTGACGTAGTTTTTCCGCCAGTCTTCCCGCCAGAGTGGGGGTAGAACGGGTGGGGGCCAGTTGCTGGGTACAATAAATGGTCTGGAGAAGCTCTCAGAGGCGGCATGCCTTTGAAGCTTCCCCCTGTCCATCCTGGGGAGGAGACATAGCCCCTCGCCCAAGATGTGCATTGTTGCAGGCCCAGGAGAGCGGGGGGCTCTCCACCCAGAGGTCCAGCAACATGTCTGCTGTGTGGCAGCCTCTGCAGCCACTCAGCCCAGACGTGGATTGTAGGTTAGGTTTCAAGGGGCATCTCTATGATGCCCTCTGTAGTGCATTTGACATTAAATCCCACACTGGCATCAGTGTGGGTTTAATGTGCTGAGAAGTTTGATATCAAGCTTGTCAGTCTTCAGTGTGGCCATTATGGTGTTGTGGAGTTCGTAATGACAACCTCCCAGCACCATATACTCTTAATGGCATCACTGTACTTACAATGCCCAGGAATGGCCCTGGGTACTGTAGGGGCACAGGGCTCATGCACCCGTGCCCACACCACTGGCATAGGGCACCCAGCTAGAGGGGTGGCTGATGTATGCCAGGGCAGTGGGGTTGTGGGCCCGATTCACAGAACTAACTTAAGACAAAATCCTAAACTTACTACCATTTTGGTATTCACAGAAGGCACTTACTCATTTTGGTATTCACAGAATGCACTTACTCATTTCGGTATTCACAGAAGTTAGGAGTCCTAACTTTAGGACTCTTAAATGCCTTCTGTGAATACCGAAAGTCTTCAAGTTAGGATTTTTCTCACTTTAGTAGTAGTAAAGTTAGGACTCCTAACTTTAGGACTCCTAAATGCCTTCTGTGAATACCGAAAGTCTTAAAATTAGTATTTTTCTCAATTTAGTAGTAGTTAAGTTAGGACTCCTAACTTTTGGACTCCTAAATGCCTTCTGTGAATACCGAAAGTCTTAAAATTGGGTTTTTTCTCAGTTTAGTAGTAGTAAAGTTAGGACTCCTTACTTTAGAACTCCTAAATGCCTGCTGTGAATACCGAAAGTCTTAAAATTAGGATTGTTCTCAATTTAGTAGTAGTAAAGTTAGGACTCCTAACTTTAGGACTCCTAAATGCCTTCTGTGAATACCGAAAGTATTTAAATTAGGATTTCTCTCAGTTTAGTAGTAGTAAAGTTGAGAAAAATCCAAATTTTAAGACTTTCGGTATTCACAGAAGGCATTTAGGAGTCCTAAAGTTAGGAGTCCTAACTTTACTACTACTAAATTGAGAAAAATCCTAACTTTAGGACTTTCGGTATTCACAGAAGGCATTTAAGAGTCCTAAAGTTAGGACTCCTAACTTCTGTGAATACCGAAATGAGTAAGTGCATTCTGTGAATACCAAAATGAGTAAGTGCCTTCTGTGGTAGTAAGTTTAGGATTTTGTCTTAAGTTAGTTCTGTGAATCGGGCCCTCAGCCTGCAAAGGCAGTGTGTGGGTGTCAAGGTACAGGGCCCCTAAGGGTGTCACAATAAGTGCTGCAGCCCTTAGGAGTCTTCTCTGGTCACAATGCCCTGGGTACCTAGGGTACCATTTACTAGGGGCTGATATGTGGCCAGAGATGCCAATTGGGTTTAGGCTTTAGTATAGTTCTTAGGGAAGAAACGCAGGCCCTGGGTACCTGATTGGCAGGGACCCAGGGCACACCTAGGAAAAGTGCATCAGGTATCAGACAAAAAGTGTGGGGGGGGGGGGCGGCAACAGGAATTCACTTTCTCACAAGAAAGGAAAGGGAAATTTATAGAAGGCCTATTATGAATGAGAGTATCGTACCTCACCGGGCCTGCGTGGACCAGCCACCCTAATGAACACAACAACCACTTATCATAACAGATCGAAGAGTCGTGTGCCTCACCAGGCCTACAGCTCACATGCCACTGGTGAGCCTATTAGAGCCAGGCCGGTATCCATGTCCTCTTATCTCTCCCTTCCCTACATCCTGCGAGGTGCAGCTGGATAGTGTATTTAACTCTATTCCAAAAGCCTGTATTTATTTATACATTTCCTACACTGGGAAGGCACTTTAAATGAGACAAGTACACGTTTATCTACGAGTTTAGCCTGTAACGTGGAAGCACGCCCTGTGCGGACTCCAGGGCCTCTTTGTTTTGCCAGTTTGCTTTATTGCTTTCATTATGCTACTGGGAATTTGAAGCCTGTGTGTCTATAGTTCTCTGTGTTTGGATGCCTGTGTGTTAGTCTGTGTGCATTGGTGTCTGTATGTCTATTGTTCTAATGTATGATGACTGTATGTGTAACAGGTGAAACGTTGATATTATAGAGTGTTCTAGCGCTGGGAGGCCTTTGGGTAACCACGATCCGTGTGCATCGGTGTCTATCTGTTAGTGTGTGTGCATTGGAATGTGTGTGTCTCTAGGCCTATGTTCAAGGGTGTGTATGGTAGTGTGTGGGCAAGGGTTTCTGTATGTCTACTGATCTGTGTGCCTGGTCTGTCATGGGTGCCTGCATGTGGACTGTGTACATGAGTATTTCTGTGTTTATTTCTCTGGGTGCCTGCATTCATTTTGGTTGCTTATTTACCTGTGCACATGTGTGCCTAAATGCTCATTGTCCTGTGTGCACCGGTGTCTGTATGTATGCTGGTTAATGTGCAAGGGTACTGGTATGTTTGTCTGCCTCTATGGATGTGTGTGTTGGTCTCTAGATCGGAGATTCATCAATGAATCAATTAACGTAAGCTTTAACCAGCTATAAAAACCGGGAGCCAATGTATTTATTTGAGCATTTATAACAGCCTAGAATCTAGGGTGTTACAAGAGGAGCTGGGGAATGCGCGACCCCCTTCCCTGGCCTCCACGTCTCCCCTGGGGGTCACGCCCCACAGATTGAAGACCTCTGTTGTACACATATGCAAGCACATATTTTATGTAACAGCACGATGTTTGCATTGTTTAAGTTCTTTACCATTGCTGTGATGCTGATTTCTGTTTTGTTTCCTTCTATTGATTATTGCAACGCAGGTATTTTACACCAGAATCTTATTGCTTCAATAAATATTGAAATGCCAATTTGAGTATTTCTTGTGTCTCCACTTGGGCATGCATGAGTTACCAAACAAAAAGGTTATAGATCTGTTTCCAAAACTTCCTTGGGGAGTCGGGGTTGTCATGTTCTGAGGTTGAATATACCACTGGTTGTCGACTGTGGTTATGGATAGAGATGGTGCACTGTGAGCAAGCCAGGACTAAGGCCAAGATATCCTGATGGTGTGCGTAGAATCAGTCTTGCACAGTTTTCACTTTTCAGTCGTCCAACAAACGTGGAGTTTGACTGAGAAAGTATGAACCGCATGACATTACGTCTGACAACTGTACATTCATTTGTAAACATGTTCAAGCTCCAGGAGACTGAAAAAGGCTCTGCTAATACACTATGCAGCTGCTTTTGCCTTTGGCAGAAAAAGTACTCCGCCACTAGAGCGACGGAGTACCCTGCCTGGCAAGCTCACAGTCCCGCCGCCCAATTTAGAGTGGGCGATCAGGTGGCAGTGTGATTGTAAAAAATAATGGCCATGGTGTGGAGGTCATTAGTTTTTAATTTTTCAAAAACAAACTTCCGCTTCCTAAGTTTGTTTTCGAAAAATGAAAAACTATGTGAATGTTTGATGGGTGGATGTAACTAACTGTCAAACTTTTACAACAGTTACAGGGACCACCATGACAGTGGTTCCTGTCAACGTTAAGAGTTGTCTGCTGACGTAACTGCAAGCAACATCATCATTTTAACCTGCAGAGAAATTGGGACCAAGGTATGAATGAGAGACATTCCTGTGCCGCCCTCATCCCTTCACCGCTTTCTACCCCTATTTATCTCAATTACCTACCGTGTCTGACTCTCCTTTGTGCTGTAACACCTAATCATCCTTACTAACCAGTCCTGGTGCAAAATTGTGCCTTGACTCTCTACCTTTTATTTTCCACACTATTTTTCAATAGTACGTATCGGCGGCATAGCAACAACTCAGTACTGAGACAAGCACCTTATTAAATGCAGACTCTGGGACATACCCATCTAGCTGGAACCAGTGCTTAATTAGTAAAATAATGAGAGCCGGTGGCCAAAGCTCTGCTCAGAAGCCCACGGCAGGAACTATTAAATGTTGGTGCATCCAATGCCAAGGCTGCGTAATCTTGAATCAACCTCATGCCTTGTTCATCCACTAGCAACATTCCCTGCTCTTTTATCTCACTCTTGCAGGTTCATGCTTTGTGATGTTTTTTTCCATGTTTCTCATCTGCTGTCTTTCCACTTTGTGTGCTTTCCCTCTCTTTTTCTTGGTAAATGGTAAATGTCAAATGTGGAAAAATAAGAGTCAGTCTCCAAAAATGAGCGTTGGTAGGCCCCACCAGCTCAAATTAAGGACTTTTTGGAACATAGCATTGATAAAACAATTAGTCACATTATATGTAATACATTTGGCATAAGCTCAATACCTTTTCCTCCAAAAGGACAACAGCACTTTGGTTTCCTCCAGCTATGATTTTATAGGTTCTTCCTGAGGTACCTTTTTTCCCATGATTATCGAGCTCTGAAAATGAAAGGGAAGTTCACGTCATTTTTTCATACTACCAAAATTAAAGCACAAACAATCATGTTAAAAAATTAGCAAGAGAATACTGATTCCCCAATTCTAAAAGTGCACTGTCTCTTTTACGACTACCTAAGACACGTTAATGGCAGTCATTGTTTGTTACTTATTTTTATAACATGGTTGCACAAACATAATAATATAACATGAAAAAAAGACACTGCATGTTGAACTCTCTTTGTCTTCCTTCAGTTTTGATAGGACTGGGGTTTTCAATTTTTACTTTTTTTCCTTGGTACTATCCGTTACTTCTTTTTTAAATAACATACCTATACTACAGCTTTGTAGCTTAGAGCTATTTTAGAGTGTTGTGGCAGGGGAGCGCCGGAGCTGGTTCAAGGTGGGGCGCCCGAGCATGGTCACAGTGAGGTGTGAGATCTCTGCACCTCAGCCTTCCTGACACAGCAGGTAAGGGGACGAGCAGGGGAGCGGGTCTGGCTGTGAGACTTCCTCACCTTGAACCACAAGCTACAACCCAACTGCCCCCAGCCCCCCCCCCAACTGTCTACCAGGGACAGGGCTTGAGAAGAGCTGGCCTGCAGAGTTTCTTATTGTGGTCCTTTTCTTTTCCCGCTGCCCCGTGCTTCAGTGTCAGGGTCTCCACTTTCCACCCATGGGAATGAGGTGGGGCATTTCCATTGTCTGGGAAGGGTGGGTCTCCTCCTCCCGTCTTGTATTGCGTGAAACCAGGGGCATCCAAATGGATCCACTTTGCTCTTATAATTAATACAGTGAGATCTTTATGGGTGAAAATCAGAAGACATCTGCTACATCTCTGTATATTTTCCCAGTATATGAATCCAGTCATTAGTTACCACTTCCAACCCCTGGGCCTTGCTGAAGCGGTTGTCTTGTAGTAGCTGAGCACAGTACAGACTTTTCATCTAAATCTTGTGCCAAAACTACCTGATAGAGCTCTATATCCCATGCAAATAATGTTGTTTCTTTCCACAGTGTTACATCCGCTGACAGCATGCCATCTCAAAAGTACTGGCATTTTGCGTTTTCGCTTGTGGCAAACAGATCTATTTCCGGTTGTCCCCACTTCTGGAACAATGGTTGGAGCACATTGGGGTGAATCTCCCATTCGTGCATTTGTTGACTGTGTCTGCTGAGCAGGTCGGCTATTTGATTGTCCTTGCCTGGGAGGTGTTCTGCCATGAGAAACATGTTCCTCTGAATGGCCCATTTCCACAGTTTTTGAGCTAGGTGCGACAGCTGTGGGGAGTGTGTCCCTCCCTGCTTTTGAATGTAATACATAGCCGGCATGTTGTCCGTCCGGATCAACACAGTTTTGTTGCATAATTGTTTCTTGAACGCTTTTAGGGCTAGGAAGATCGCCATCAACTCTAGAAGATTGATGTGCATCTTTTTCTGTTGTATAGTCCATAGTCCCTGGACTGTGTAATGCAGGACATGGGCTCCCCAGCCTAGCAGGGATGCGTCCGCTGTCATCACTATTTGTGGGACAGGCTCTTGGAACAGTCGTCCTTTGCAAAGGTTTTGTGGATTCCACCAATGCAGAGAGTTGTATACACGGCTGGTCACCAACACTAGGTCTTTTAATTGTCCTTGAGCCTGGTTCCACTGCCTTGCTAGGCACTCCTGTAGCGGACGCATGTGTAGTCTGGCATGTGGGACTATAAATATGCACAAGGCCATCATGCCTATTAGTTGCATAAACACTCGAGCTGGCAATGAGTGTTGTGGTCTGAACTTTTGGATCAACATCTGCATACTGTTGATCCGTGCTGCGTTGGGGTATGCCTTGGCCACTAGTTTATCTATTGTGGCTCCCAGGTACTGTTGGACGTGGGAGGGTTGCAGGGGTGATTTTGGGTAGTTTAGCGAGAAGCCTAGACTGCGCAGGAGATGAATGGTTTTTGACATGTGTTTGGCACATTGCTGGGCCGATGGCGTGTGTATTGGCCAATCGTCCAGATATGGGTACACATGGATGTGTTGTCTTCTGAGATGTGCCGCCACTGTTGCTAGGCATTTGGTGAACACCCATGGAGCTGTTGTGACACCGAATGGTAGGACTTTGAACTGGTAGTGTTGTCCTTGAATAGTAAACCTCAGATACTTTCTGTGAGCAGGGTGTATTGGTATATGAAAGTATGCGTCTTTGAGGTCTAGGGTTGCTGGGAAGTCTCCCTGACGCAGCAATGGCAAGACTTGTTGCAGAGTGAGCATGTGAAAATGCTCTGATAAAATGTACAGGTTGAGGGGCCTGAGGTCCAATATTGATCTGAGAGAACCGTCCTTTTTGGAAATGAGGAAGTATAGTGAGTATACTCCTGTTCCTTGATGTTGAAGTGGGACTGGTTCTATGGCCCCCTTTTGCAGCATACTGATGACCTCTTGCTGCAGTAATGTTATATGTTCCTGTGACATTGGACGGTGTATGGGTGGAATGTTGGGTGGTGTTGATGTGAGTTCTAGGCAATAGCCATGTTGGATAATTTGCCTGACCCACTTGTCTGTAGTGATGTTTAACCAGACTGGCAGGAACTGTTGTAGTCTTCCCCCGACTGGTGTTATATGGTCTGGGGGTAGTGCCAAGAAGTCACTGGTTGGTGTTAGTGGAGGATCTGTTTGCATTGCCTCCACGACCTCTGCCCTTGTTATTATTACCTCTGTATCCACCCCTGTTTGTGTTTTTATTGTAGGTGGACTGCGTATTAGTTTTGTATGTGGAGGATTGCTGCGATGTGTTACTTTGCGCTCCATCCCCTATAGGTGGAGCGACGAAAGGAGCTTTTGTGTTGCTGGGACTGAAGAGCCCCCATGGACTTTGCAGTCTCAGTGTCCTTTTTCATTTTGTCCAGAATTGAGTCAACTGCTGGACCAAACAGAAAATCTGGATTTATAGGCTGGTTAGGAATTGTAGCCTGTACTTCATGTTTAAATCCAGATATTCGCAGCCATGCATGCCTCCTAAGTAGTACGCTTGTGTTAATAGATCTGGCAGCTGTATCTGCCGCGTCTAGAGCACATTTAATGGAGGCATTGGTGATGAGCTTTCCCTCCTGTATGAGTTCATCTGCCTGGTCTTTGTACGGCTCAGGTAAGTGTTGGAGAAGTCCCTCTAAAGTATCATAGTGTGCCCTGTCATATCTGGCCAGCAAGGCCTGAGTATTGGCTATTCTCCATGAGTTTGCTGCTTGAGCTGCTACTCTCTTGCCTGATGCTTCTAAAATTTTGGACTCTTTGTCAGGAGGAGCAGCCTCTCCAGTAGTTTGTGAATTTGCACGCTTTCGTGCATTGGATACCACTAAAGAATCTAAAGGTAGTTGCCCTTTGATGTAAGTAGGGTCTACTGGTGCCGCCCTGTACTTTTTTTCTATTCTTGGGTTGATGACACGTGCCCTAGCAGTGTCCTTGAAAATGTCAGTTGCGTGATTCAGGACGCCCTTTAACATGGGGATCGTTTTGACACTTTTTCTGATGTAGCCAGCGTATCGAATAGAAAATCTTCTTCTATAGCATCTGAGTGCATGTCTACATTATGGTAGCTTGCTGCTCTATCTATTAAA
Source organism: Lissotriton helveticus (assembly GCF_964261635.1). NCBI lineage: Eukaryota > Metazoa > Chordata > Amphibia > Caudata > Salamandridae > Lissotriton > Lissotriton helveticus. The sequence goes on along the minus strand of NC_136059.1, from coordinate 1,225,039,656 downwards.
GAGTTAAAAGCCACTGTGTCTTCCGTGGGTGATGGTTTAACTGGGTATACCGTAGGGTCTGTAATGGGTAGATTCCCCTCATTGTCTGGCTCACCCCCCCACCCCATGGTTGTGAACTGGGGTCTATATATGGATTTTGTGGATATCCAAAACCCACGTCTGCATCCTGATCTTCATCTGGGTTATGGTCAGAGCGTGCAGGTGAGTATGGGGCATATGGAGTAGTAGGCATAGCTGGGAAGATAGGCTGGAAAAGAATAGGAGAGGTAGCACAGTCCCTTTTCTTTTTGAGAGGAATTGTAGAAAAGTCTTCAGCAGGAACTGGTCTTTTCTTCTTGGTATAAACAGTCACTTTCCAAGTATTTGGGTCAATATATAGTTTGGACTGATCCTCTGTGGAGGGGTCTGGATGGATGAGCTCCTCTTCCACAGTGTTGTGCTTTGGCGCCGATGTCTTTGGTTTGACCTTTTTCGGTTCGATGCCTTTGACTGGTTGGACCGGTTTTGGTGCCTGTATCAGTTTTTGAGGGTTTCCGACAGGTTTTGTCGGTCCGATGTCTTTTCCGGGTTTCACCACTTGTTTCGGACCGATTGGCTTTGTCGGTTCGGTAACTTCTTTCGGCTTTAGAGGTGTCCTCGGAGCCTGCGGCTTTGGCTCGATGCCCTTCTTCGGATCGATGGGCTTCGGATCGACGGGTTTGGACTGGTGAACCTTAGGTTTTGGTTTCGGTTCAACGACCGCCTTGGGCGTAGCCCTTTTGTCTTCGGTGCCAGGCTTTTTCCCTTTTTCGACGTTCGAAGTCGATTTGGTCGATTCGACGGTCTTTGGCTTCGAAGGTTTTTCTGGTATGGTGGCCTTCGGCTCGGCGCCCTTTGGTTTTGTGACCTTCGGTTCGACGACGTTCGGTCCGAAGACGGTCGTGTCGATGAGTTTCGGTTTTGATGGAACCGGCCTTGGAGTACGTGTCTCAGAAGGCTCTTTTTGTATGTTCTTAGCCGGGCGGTATTGCGGGGCTATAGAACCAGTTTTTTGATCTTGGCTAAGGCCTGATGGTGATGCCTCGACCTGAGTCTCTGATATAGGTGTAGTGTCTATATGGGGCGGTGTACTCACGGTTCGCCCCTCTTTGTCATCGGAGTCGTCTTCGACAGCTACAATGTCTTGATCATAGTCTTCGATATCGACGATTTCTTCTTCTTCGTCGATATAATATTCAGAGTCGTTCTCGGAGTATTGATCGTCTTGATCCGAGTCTTCGGCGTGGACTAGTTCTTCCTCATCGTCGAAGATATTCTCGGGCTCTGGTGCCAATCTCTGCATTTCTTGCCTCACCACCCGCAGATTCCGTATTGTCTTTTTGGATCGGAACTGGGCACAGGCTAGACAATTATCTTCATTATGATCTGGAGATAAACATTTGTTGCACACTGGATGCTTATCTGTGTGCGGGAACTTTGAGTTGCACTGCGGGCAGTATTTGAATGGACTTAGTTCCATCGACTGTCGGTCCACGTGGCGTCGAGAAGGCCTAACGGCCCGATTCGACGACCGGAGTGCAACAAAAGTTGAAGAAAGTCTTTCTGTACTGATCGCAAACAGTACCGACGAAAGCCAAGGCCTTTTGGCCTTTTAGAAAAGTTTTTTTCGATTCCAAACTTGGAGTGCTGGAAGGTACATCCGAACCCAATGGCGGAAAAAAACAATCTGAGGATGGAGAGGATGCCCATGCGCACTGTAGTCCGAGGGAGGAGCCACCTATCTCGTGATACTTCGAAGACTCTTTCAGGACAACAATGTGCAATCATCCAAACCCAACACTAGGCAGCGATCTATGCACAGATATGAATTCAGCAGCCCACATGCCTCGAACACATTGTTTAATCAAAAAAACTTCAATTTGTTAAAATTAATTGGTATAAGGTAGATCATACAAATCACTCTCATTTTTTCCTCCTTATTCTAACTGCCGCAGTAAGAAAACTTGCTATACTAAAAATCTCCCAGACATTGGATAGCAGCTGTAAATACATAAGTGCTGGTTTTACTTGAAAAAAGCCTTTGTTTTTTAAAATTGGGAAGATAAACGCTTCCGAATATGCAAAAAGTGCTCACAAAAGAAAATAAAGTGCGATGTATCCTGGGTGGAAAAGTTATCACATGAACATACGCCCAAGTCCTCCACCCTTCTCCATCCCGGGGGGTCAGCAAGAAGAAAATGTAGCTGATTCAACCTAAATCTTACCAGGAGAAAACGGTGGTTGGGATTAGATACCACAAACAAATAGAGTTCCATTGCACAAGATGTTTTTAGCAGCTGATGAGCACGTACAGTTGGTTTTACCAACTCCCTTTCTTCTCTAGCCATAGAAGCCATCTGTATATAAGATTTGTTAGAAATGGGGGTCACTAGTTGGCAGTGCTTGGCCACAGTCCAAGTAGGGACCCTTCTTTCTAAGTCAGAGTAAGGCGTCTACACCCTTTGATAACCCCTGCTCAACCCTGTGGTAACGTAGCACGAGCAGCAAGGCTTATCTCAGAGGCAGTGTGTAAAGCATTTATGATCATACACAGCAACACAGTGAAGGACACTACATAGGCACACCACACAAGTAGTTATAAAAAATAAGTATCTTTATATATAGACTTAACACAAGACCAATAACGGTAAAAAGCCACAGTACTGAAAAAGGGGGGCACTCTTGAAAAGCTGGAAAAAGAGTTCAAAGTGTTCAAATAGGGGGTCAGTTCAAGGCAGGGGTCTCTGTGACCCTTTTACTTACAAAGTACCTGGATTTCGTAGCAAAACAAGCAAAAAGTCGGAAACTAGCTGTAGCGATGATTTTCCCCACGCTAGGCCGGCGATCCGTTGAATCATTGCCGCAAGGGAGGATGATGCGCTGATCCTGTTGCGTGTGCGATCTTGTTGCGACGAAAGAAAATGGCGCCCCGCGAGGGAGCGACGATCCAGGTGCGATGCGAGAAAAATGGCGGACGCACAGTGCCCGCTTTGCGAAGATCTCGATGCGATGATTCGGGGTTAGCGAGCCTTCAACAAGCCCACAAGCACTTTGGGGCACGCAAGCGTGCGATGCAATGACCTTTGGTTTGCGAGCGCTCGGCGGCAGCAGCGCGATGATTTTTCTTACTCTTTTCAGCTGCGGTGGCTTGAAAACGGCGTTAGCGACGATTTTCAGCACTCTCTTCTCTGTAGTAGAACTAGAGGCCCTGGAACTCACAGGGGCCTCACCTGCAGATAGAAATCCCCGCTGGGAGGAATCAGGAGGCTGGTGGGGGAGTCAGATGGGCCTGTGACTCCAGCAGGAGGCTAGCTCTCTTCTAGCCCTTGGGTGATTACTTAGCAAAAATAAAAGTCCCTCAAAAGTCCTTTTCCCTCTTCTTCCAAGTCCAAGAGGAATTACTGCAGGCCAATCCAAGAAACAGCACACAAGCACAAGGACAGTCCTCTCCTGCAGATTCCTTCAGTAACACGGACAAAGGTTCCTCTTGACATCCAGGAGCAATACAAAAATCAGGGGTTTGGGCACAGATATTTATACCCCAAAAGTCTTTGTTCTCACAAGTCTCTAGTCACTGAACCCAGCCAGAACCAGTTCTGCTCAGGTCTGGAGCACTTTGTTTACCAGGCTGCATCCTTCCTTTCAGAAAGAGGGGGTCTGCCATCAGACGCACAGAAGGAGGTGGAGCCAGCATTCACCTTGCCAGGCAAAGCCCTATTCAGGTCAAGGAGCTACCCCTCCCCAGTACTCAATGCAGATCTCTCTATTCAACCCAGGTCTGACTCAGCCTGCGTTGCCTCTCTAAACCCAGACAGCCAATACACATAACAGCAGAGCACACTGGAAGGCTTAGGCAAGAAAATACCTACTTTTCCAAAAGTGGTATTTTCAAACACAGAATGTTAAATCCAACTTCACTAAAAGATGTATTAAATCATTCTGAGTTCAGGCATACTAAACTCGAATTTCTACCATGTTCCCTGAGTCAGATAGGACTATAAGATGTAATGGCCAGTCTGCCCATTCTATTCTATGGAGAACAGGTAGCCTTGCAGCAGTGAAAAACAAAATGGAGGGTAATTCACTACCAGGACATGCTACACATATCAAGCCATGTCCTATCTTACACACACAATGCACCTACCATAGGGGTGACTGACATGAGGCTAAGTGAAGGTTCAGGGCTGGGAAGTGTGGGCACTTCACAGCGAAGATGGCAGTTCTGGGCTGCACGCAGACACTGCAGTGGCAGGTCTGAGGAACACTTTACAAGCTGCTTCTGTGGGTGGCGCAAACCAGCGCTGCAGGTCCACCAGCACCATTTGTGTTACCAGCCCTCGGTACACACAGGCCACACTACTAGGGACTAACAGGTAAACCAAATAGCCAATCATGGAGATACCAATTTACAGTCATATTTACACAGGGAGCATTTGCGCTGTGGCACTGAATGGCAGTGGTACAGCGCCCAGAGCATCTAATACCAGTAAAAACAGAGGAGGCAACAGCGAAAAATGGAAGGGAGACCCACACCAATGGTGCCAGGTCTAACACCTGTCCCCCCAGATGAAATGTGGGGAGAACTACCTATCTCCTTGGGGGTTCTCTTCACTAAGGTGGTGTTGGACTTGGCCCTTTTCCCCCAAATTTTTCGCTTTTCGTCCCCCTAATTTAAGGATGTCTCCCCCATGGTAAAGGTTACTGTATAGGCCATGTGTGGTGTGAGACGCCATGTTAATGCGATAATCTGATGCACTTGTGTGCACTTATTTCCCCCCATTGTGTAAAATGTACCCTGATGGAATGCTGCCTTTAAAATGGATGCCATGGCTGTGCATTGTGCCACCTAACTGCAGTAGGTTAGCGGTCTAGATGTTTGGTACCCAGCCAACCTAGCTTTTGGAGGAAAGCCTGGCACCCAGGGTGCTCTACTCCTCCCCCTGAGCCAGTTTAAATCAGTTCGCCACAGAATTCTAGAAGGCTCTGGCACTGACTGGGAGGTGGGGTGAGGGGGATATAAGTAAGGGGGATGTGTCACCATGTGCAGAGACAGAGCTGGGACAGGAACGTGAGGGGATCTGCTGCAAGGGGATACCGCCACTTGGGCCTATGTGCTGGACCCTGTGCCCATCTATCACCCCTCTACTGTCCCCAGGACTAGTGGAAGCCCCACTTCAGGAGTTCAGGCTGCTATTCAGGTGGAGGGCCACGCTGCAGTGGAGGATGGTGTCAGCCTACCGCCCTGTTTTGATTAAGCCCCCATTGACTGTTGACCTGGCCCAGTAGTGCCTGCTGCTCTGTCCCCCGGCCCCCTGAAGAAGGAGGGCCCTCCTAGGTCCCTGAAGCTGCAGGGACCTGGCACCATGCAAGCACTGCGCCTAGAAGAGAAGGAGCACCTTGGACTGGACCCCCCCAGGAGGTGAGAAGCGTTACCCTAGGGCTTGCTGTTGGAACTGTCCACCCCCCCTTGCGCTGTGTGCCTGGAAGCGCCATCCAGCCTAGGACTGTGCCCTGCTGTGTGTCTGGAAGCGTGTGCCTCCAAGCACTTGGGCTTGAGAAGCTGTTGTTGCAGACGAAGCGCTGCTTCACCTAAGTGCTGTGTGGCCCAGAGGAACTATTTTGCTGGGAGCCCGGGGGGTGCTCACCCCAAGTAGTGGCGGCGCTCTGGATGCCAGGGAAGTAACCGGGTGCCCACCCCGTACATTGCCGCCGGGTGGTGCCTATGGAGACGCACCGCGGGTGCCTACCCCGCGTTTTGGCGCGCTTGTGGATGGAGTGACCATCGCGGGTGCCTACCCCTCTTTGTGCTGGCGCTGCCGCCCTAGCGCCTAATTAAAGGTTGCGGGTGCCTACCCCGCTTCACGAACGATTGCTAAACGGGTGCCTACCCTGCACTGGCGCCGACACAAAACTACCGCCGTGGCCCGGGTGCCGATGAAGGACAATCACCGCTGCTGCAGTACACCGTTATGGCACCCGATGCGAGGGGAGGGCCACGCTAGGCCCTGGTAACGCGGGAGACGCGTTGTCCGGCAACAGGGGTGCTGGCCGCGTCATCGGCCGCGCCCCCACGAACGCCACGCACCGATTGGGTGCCAGGCCGGGAGGCAGCCGGAAGTCCCGCCCCGGGAAGCCGGGAGCAGAAAAGCAGAAAAAGGCCGCCCATTAGCCCCGGGTCCCCGTGAGGGAGAGGGAACCCGGGTGAAGCCGCAGGAGTGAGAAGTTGGGCCCGAGAAGCAGGGAGGGCCGGCACCGGACAGGAGCGCCACGTCATTGTTCGCGCCATCGGTCCGCGGCGCAGCCATTGGTGGAGGCTGCCGCGCCCCACGAGAGCTGCACCCGGATTGGCTGGGGCCTGAGGAGAAGCTGGAAGTCCCGCCCCGCAACAGGAAGAAGCTGGAGGGGCTGAGGAGGGCCCACAGTGCCACGACCGTCTAGTGAGAGTGGAGGGGGGCCTCGAGGCACTGTCGGTGCCTGCCCCCTCCGCGGTGAAGATCCCTGCTGCCTGCTGAAGTCCTGGGCCCCCAAGGGGAGGGACCTGGGTGGAGAGCCAAGTAGCGGCGGTGGCCTGAAGCCACGAGAAGGTGCTGCATTTGACCAGCGGGGCTCCTGGTTGTACAGGGAAGCCCCGCGCCTGCCACCGAGGAGAGCAGCCCGGAAGAATCTGAATTCAGGGGTGGCACCAGGTGCGGCAGCTTTTGGTACCAAGACCACGGGGCTGGACCATGGGCTGCTAGAGGACTCAATCACCCCTAGGGCAAACATTTTGGAGACCTCCTCCTTAATGTAGGCCCTGGCCCGGTCAGTCACTCGGTAAGCCTTGTGCTCGACAGGAGGACTGTCTTCGGTGTCCACATCATGGACGCACCACTCAGTGACACCAGGCACCAGGGAAAACAAATCAGAAAATTGCCCCAACAGGTGGTGACAATCTCTCTGCTGCTCAGGGGTCAGTGTGGTGGAGAGGACCACACCTTCCACTGACCCATCCTTCTCTCCTGCACACAGGAGGTCAGGAAGAGGCTCACTCGCCTCCTCCATCCCAGTATCTGTGGCAAGAAGCATGCCCACTTCAGACCTCGCAAAGTGGGGCTTCAGGCGATTTACATGCAGGACCCGCAAGGGGTTTCTGGGAGACTGAAAGTCCAAAAAGTAGGTAACCGAACGTTTGCGCTCCACCACCTCAAAGGGACCGGTCCACTTATCTTGGAGCACACCAGGCTCCACTGGGGCCAGTACCCAAACCTTCTGACCAGGTTGAAACTCGACCAGAGTGGTGTTTTGGTCCTGCCAGCATTTCATTTCCTCCTGGCCGGCTTCCAGATTTGCCTCAGCAATTTTTCTGAAACGCTGAGTCTGGTTCCTGAAGGCCAAGATGTAGTTGAACACATCTTGGGGAGGTTTCCTGGGAGATTGCTCCCAGCCTTCCTTGACCAGACTCAGAGGCCCTCTTACCGGATGGCCATAGAGCAGTTCAAAGGGACTGAACCCTAAGGACTTCTGTGGCACCTCACGGTAGGCAAACAACAAGCATGGCAAGAGGACGTCTCACTTACGCCTCCGGGGCTCTCTAGGCCCATAATCATGCCCTTCAAGGTCCGGTTGAACCTTTCAACCAGACCATTTCATTGGGGGTGGTAAGGAGTGGTGAACTTATAAGTTACCCCACACTCCCTCCACAGAGACTTCATGTACTGGGAGATGAAATTGGTCCCCCTGTCAGACACCACCTCTCTGGGGAATCCCACACGGGAGAAAATCCCCATCAGTGCACGTCCCACCACGGGGGCCGTCACCGTCCTGAGTGGGATGGCTTCAGGGTACCGGGTGGCATGGTCGACCAGGACCAGGATAAACCTGATGCCCATGGCTGTCCTCGGATCCAGAGGCCCCACAATGTCAATGCCCACTCGCTCGAATGAGGTACTAACAACTGGAAAGGGCTGGAGTGGGGCCTTGATCTTCCCCCCACTCTTCCCACTTGCCTGGCAAGTCTCACATGCCCTGCAATGAGTGTCTGAACTCATGCGCATCTGGGGCCAATAAAAGTGGGTGGCCAGCCTTTCAAAGATCTTGGTCTGCCCCAGATGCCCTGTCAATGGAATGTCATGAGCCAACCCCAGTAGGAAGGCTCTGAAGCATGCGGGCACCACCAGCACACGGGCTGACCCCAGCCCAGCACCCTTAGGCTCGCTATAAAAGGAGACCATTCTCCCAATAAATCAGATGTGAACCAGACTGGTCACCTGCTGCCTGGGCTGCAGCCTGTTGCCGAAAACCCTCAAAAGAAGGGCAAACTCTCTGCTGCTCACAAAACTCCTCCCTGGCGGGTCCTCCTTCCTGCTGCCAATGGGTCAGTTCAGGCAGGTTCTCCAGGTTGGCACTCTGCTCCCCGGTAGGCTCCAGGGCATCCCCCTCGGGTCTGCTCCTTCCTGGGCGTGGGAACCAAGGGGGTTGGCTTCCTGCACCCCCTGCTCTTTCTCTCTAAGGCAGGGATCTGGGCCGTTCTCTCAGGTCCCAGATCCTTCTCAACACCCTCCTTGGCTGCCATTGACCTCGTGGTGGCACACGACCAGTCAGGCAGACCCAACATTTGCAAGTGAGCTCTCCTCTCCACCGCAGCCCACGCGGAGTTCTCTAAATCATTGCCCAACAGACAGTCTACAAGCATGGCGGGCCTCACAGCTACCTGAAGAGTTCCTGAGACCCCCCCACTCAAAGGGAACCTGAGCCACCTCACATTGGCTCTCTGAATTGTCTGCTGACACTACAGGGTAGAATGGGACACCATGGCTAATTAATGTGCTGCAAACCACTGTCCAATATCTTCACTCTTATGGAAATCCTTAATAACGTATTTGGGTATATACACTCTACTCTCAGTATGCACTACTACAGGTATGCTGCCACCAGAGGGGAGATTTCTACCCTCTTTGCCTTAATCTCCAACTCCCTCAATACTCTCTCATGTTCAAATTTCATTTTCATTATCTCAACCTCTAACTTCTTGTTCTCTATGTCCCTCTGACCCTCCATCTTGAGCTTATCCATCTCCATGTTATGCGCCTATCTCTCTCCCTGTTCTCCATCTCTTCTGGAGAAAGGCCCTTTGAGGACACACTAGTGCCTGGGCTGGAAAGCGCTTTACTACCAACCAAAAATTACTACTTCCACCTGCTGCTCTCTTGTATTCTCTCCCTCCTCCCCAAGCTCAGCCACATTCTTAGGGGCATCCCTGGTTTCTAGCCAGGCCTTCAGGGCTTTGTAAAACTCCTCCCTCTTAGTGGGGCCTGTGATAGGGACTGTGAATCTTTTGCAAAAATACTTGAGCTGCTTGGCATTGTAGGTATCTATTCTCTCTTCTTCCCAGGAGAGATCCTCCAAGGCATTGGATCTGGGCTTGCCCATTGTAGAAATAACTAGCAATATCAATCAAAAATAGAATCAAAAATCTTAAAACTATCTGTGGTTGCGTTATGGACTGCACTCACTAGTAGTGTACACTATAAGTACTGTATGTGATCACCAATGCAAGTACAGATCCTCACCGCTGACCACCAATGTTAGAAATTGGACTCTCTAGTTGGCAGTGGCTGGCCACAGTCCAAGGGACCCTTCTTCTTAAGTCAGAGTAAGGGGGCTACACCCTTTGATAACCCCTGCTCAACCCTGTGGTAACGTAGCACAAGCAGCTAGTCTTATCTCAGAGGCAGTGTGGAAAGCATTTATGATCATAAACAGTAACACAGTGAAGGACACTACAAAGGGACACCACACAAGTAGTTATAAAACAGAAGTATCTTTATATATAGACTTAACACAAGACCAATAACGGTAAAAAGCCACAGTACTGAAAAAGGGGGGTACGCTTTAAAAGCTGGAAAAATAGTTCAAAGTGTTCAAATAGGGGGGTCAGTTCAAGGCAGGGGTCTCTGCGACCCTTTTACTTACAAAGTACCTGGATTTCGTAGTAAAACAAGCAAAAAGTCGCAAACGAGCTGTAGCGATGATTTTCCCCACGCTAGGCCGGCAATGCGCTGAATCCGTGCCGCAAGGGAGGATGATACGCCGGTCTGCGGGTGTGTGCGGGACAAAGCAACAGATTTCTTCACGCTAGGCCAGCGATGCGTTGAATCCTTGCCGCAAGGGAGGATGATGCGCTGATCCTGTTGCGTGTGCGATCTTGTTGTGACAAAAGAAAATGGCGCCCCGCCAGGGAGCGACGATCCGGGAGGCGCCCGCTCTGCAATGATCTCGATGCGATGATCGGGGTTAGCGAGCCTTCGACAAGCCTGCAAATGTGCGATGCGATGATCTTTGGGATTAGCAAGCACTTTGGGGCAGGCAAGTGTGCGATGTGATGATCTTTGGTTTGCGAGCGCTCGGTGGCAGCAGCGCAATGATTTTTCTTACGCTCTTCAGCTGCGGCGGCTCATAAACGGCATTAGTGACGATTTTCAGCACTCTCTTCTCTGTAGTAGAACTAGAGGCCCTGGAACTCACAGGGGCCTCACCTGCAGATAGAAATCCCTGCTGGGGGAATGAGGAGGCTAGTGGGGGAGTCAGATGGGCCTGTGATTCCAGCAGGAGGCTAGCTCTCTTCTAGCCCTTGGGTGATTGCTTAGCAAAAATAAAAGTCTCTCAAAAGTCCTTTTCCCACTTCTTCCAAGTCCAAGGGGAATTACTGCAGGCCAATCGAAGAAACAGTACACAAGCACAAGGACAGTCCTCTCCTGCAGATTCCTTCAGTAACATGGACAGAGGTTCCTCTTGACATCCGGGAGCAATACAAAAATCAGGGGTTTGGGCACAGATATTTATACCCCTTTTGTTCTCAAAAGTCTCTAGTCACTAAACCCAGCCAGAACCAGTTCTGCTCAGGCCTGGAGCACTTTGTTTACCAGGCTGCATCCTTCCTTTCAGAAAGAGGGGGTCTGCAATCAGACGCACAGTAGGAGGTGGGGCCAGCATTCACCTTGCCAGGCACAGCCCTATTCAGGTCAAGGAGCTACCCCTCCCCAGTACTCAATGCGGATCACTCTATTCAACCCAGGTCTGACTCAGCCTGCCTTGCCCCTCTAAACCCAGACAGCCAATACACATAACAGCAGAGCACACTGGAAGGCTTAGGCAAGAAAATACCTACTTTCTAAAAGTGGTATTTTCAAACACAGAATGTTAAAACCAACTTCACTAAAAGATGTATTTTATCATTCTGAGTTCAGGCATACTACACTCGAATTTCTATCATGTTCCCTGAGTCAGATAGGACTACAAGATGTAATAGCCAGTCTGCCCATTCTAGCCTATGGAGAACAGGTAGCCTTGCAGCAGTTAAAAACAAAATGGAGGGTAATTCACTACCAGGACATGCTACACACATCAAGCCATGTCCTACCTTACACACACAATGCACCTACCATAGGGGTGACTGACATGAGGTTAAGGGAAGGTTCAGGGGCTGGGAAGTGTAGGCACTTCACAGCCAAGATGGCAGTTCTGGACTGCACGCACACACTGCAGTGGCAGGTCTGAGGAACACTTTACAAGCTGCTTCTGTGGGTGGCGCAAACGAGCGCTGCAGGCCCACCAGCAGCATTTGGGTTACCAGCCCTGGGCACTCACAGGCTACACTACTAGGGACTAACAGGTAAACCCAGAGAATCTAATACCAGCAAAAACAGAGGAGACAACAGCGAAAAATGGAAGGTAGACCCACGCCAATGGTGCCAGGTCTAACAAGATTTCTTTACCCATTGCATATCGCCCTTTACTAGTTTTTCTGGGGATTTAAATAGCTCTGGCCGTCCCAGTTTTGCTGCCAGCCTTTGGACATGACTCAGCCAGGGAATACGGCACACTTGATCGGAGCCTTAACAATCTAAAACTTCATAATTCAGTTCTAGATCGGGGTTTAACCAGGTTGAAATCCATTTCAAGAGGGGTGCTATTACAATTAAATCCTCCACAAAGCCAGTCCCAGTCTCTTCATGGATTATATACGTTGACGTGGAATGTGGGACTGATAACAGATTTCTTAGAAATTTATTTTCAGCTACCTGGATTTCCCTTGCCTCTCTAAAACCCCATACATCTGCAATATAAGTTGCAATAAAGATACATTTTACTTCATATATTTTACGGAAAGCTTGCATTGGTTTGGCCCCCAACCTACGTGCAAAGCCTAAAACTGTGGATGTAGATCTGACCAAAACATTTCTCTTTGCATGTAGTTGCGGAATCCATGTACCTTGATCATCAAATAAAACACCTAGGTAGGGGAAAGTGGCGACCCTAGTGATCACATTACCCTCACAATGGAGGGTTTTAACCCTTTTAGGCTTGGAGCCAATTTTCATGGTAAGGGATTTTGAAAAATTAATACTTAAATCTAAGGATTTCATAAAAGCAGCAATGGAGTTTAAAAGAAGTTGTAAACCAACCGCTGTTCTTGCTAAGAGGGCAGCATAATTCGCGTACAGGAGAGCCGGGATCAATCGCTCCCCTACACGCGGAATATCTTTACAAGCTTCCGCTAAAACTTGATCCAGATTATTAATATAAAGGGTGAAGAGCAAGGGGGCCAGAATACACCCCTGCCTGACACCATTGGCGATACATATTCCCTGGGTACAATTCCCCCTTTGATCATATCTCACTGTAGCTGTCAAATCCCTATGCAAGTCGGCAAGGAAATGAACAATATTTCTATCAACCCCTATCTTGAGAAGTATAACCCATAATTTGGACCTATTCACTCGGTCAAACGCCAAGGAAAGGTCCATAAACGCCAGGTATAGTGTTCCCTTCTTGGCAATGGTATATTTCCCAATTAGTGGGTGCAGACTGAGGCACTGGTCAGTAGTGCCTCGTCCTTTCCTAAAGCCGTTTTGCCGATCTGTGAGAGTGTTAGATTCAGTTAAACAGGCAGTGAGTTTGCTAGGTACCACCCTTCCAAGCACCTTTACGGCATAATAAATGAGTGATATTGGTCTGTAGCAGCTTGGGTCCCCTCTATTACCTTTTTTAAAAATCGGGACAATCACTGACCCTGACCATGATCTATGTAAACCAATTTTACAAGCTATGTTAAAAACATTGGCCAATATTTTGGACCAAAGCATTATATTAGATTTAAAAAGGTCAGCTGGGATGCCATCTGGTCCAGGGGCTTTGTTGCTAGTCATTTGTATTATGGCAACCCCTACTTCTGACTCCGTAAACGTCAAGGTGTATGCCTCAGCTTCAAATGTGTAGCCTAGGGGTTCTTGAGTATCCTGATCGCCGTATTTAAATGTAAAATGATTATGCCAGTCCTGCTCCTGTATAATACAATCAAGCGGAGAGACCGCAGATTCGTGAAAAAAGGGTTTGTTAACAATTTCCCCAAAATAGGCACTATTTTTAATAACATCAATGGACATAAGAGTGTTCCATGCCTCATATTTAATCTCATTTTTACGTTTGTTTATTGCCAGTTTATATGTTTTCCTTATACTTGTTATGGCACCCTTGTCTTGAGGTTTAGATTTTAAGGCCTCTAGCAACTTCCGGTAGACAGCTGAGCAATTATGATCAAGCCACCTCTCCCCTTTATTTGGGTGTTCCTTACAAGGCCGTTTAAGATCAGAGGCCACCTGGGTAAAAATGTTCGTATATGCCACAAGGACCTCTTTATCCCTTGAATTGTCATCTAAACAGAGATTCATCTCCCTACCAACAGTAAGCAACAAGTTCGCCTGAAAATCCTCCGGCACTACTGCACACCATTAAAGTTTGTGGGCCTGGTCTTTAGGTCGTATATTAGAGGTACAAACAGATCTATTTGATTTCCGGGATTTCTTGAGACCTTCCGCCAGTGTCAAACTTATAGGGTTGTGGTCACTATACTGGGACCATATAGTTGTGTAACCTATCATCACCCAAGAGGTCAGAACTACACTAATAAAAATATAATCAATGGTGGAGTGCATACACCTACCTTTAAAGGTGGGGACGTCATCCCCATTATGTATTATATTGGGATAAAATTGGCCGTGGTCCGCCAATATACTCTCCATAAAACCTCCCAGCAATGAATGTTCAAAATGCATCTCTGAATGATTTGCAGGGCCTAAACTGTCCCGAACATAACAATTTAGGTTCCAGCGATGTACATTAACATCACCTAAAATAATAACCGAATAAGAAGTAGTTTGTTTTTCACTATACACTTCAAGGAAACAATTTAGACTAACCACATTTTAATTTGTGGTAATTCTATCAAATGAGTTATAAAAATTAACAATTAGCAAAGTTGGTGCATTAATAAAAGTAATCTGTACCGCCAAATGATTCGGTGAGCCAGAGTCCAGTTTGCAATGATTGCCTGCAACTTTCAAAGAAATCAAGGTCATTAGACCACCCTTTGCCCTGCCAGTTACGGACGCGTTAGCTGGTTCCGAATAGGTGGTAAAACCATCCATCCAGAAATTATTCTCGGTGTCCCAGGTTTCCTGTAACCCAATGATGTCAAACTCTCTTAGGAAATCTTTCCACCTAGCGTCATCTGACTTATTTTTAAGTCCTGCTATATTCCAGCTTAATATCTTAGAACACTGTCCCCGGTTAATCTTTACCCCCTGGGTAGGTTTACTTGGACAAGTCATAATGTTAACTCCAACTCCAATCTGCCCTTCACAACAGGGGTCTAGTCAGTCATTATTGTCCAGCTGACTTAGTGCGGCAAATCTATTAGGTGTCACAAACCTGCTTTCTTTAGTTCTGCCATAGCCACTGATACTCCCTTCTTGGTGACCTCGGGTTTGGGCAAAAGTGTTTACCCTTGGGGGGCTGAACAGCGTTGTACCTAGTTTGAGCAAAGGATCTAAACGGCCCTTTTCCTACCGTCTGTCTATATAGCCCCTTGCTGTCTATGCCCCTAGTACCTAGGTCTGGGGTGTAAAAAAAGCCCAAGGGTGGGGGGAGGAGCCGCGCCGGCGACCAAGATGGCCGCTTGAGCATCGGCTCCGCCGGCCGCCACATCCTGACTTGCCATCCGGCACATTCTCTTGAGCCGCATCTCTACCATCGGGTGGGGGACCAGCACCTGAACCACCAGGTGAAATTCTGATGGATTTGGGTGCTCCGATGACATAATACCGTCGTCTGTAACTTTGAGGCCTCCTAGAAACGACACCGGGACCCTGAGTGTTGCACTGCCCGCTTTGGAGTTCGACAACATCGGCGAGCGGGACCGGAAGTGCTCGGTCGGAGCCCGGTCCACGAAAGTAGTGTCGCATATGAGGTGCCTCCGGGTTCCCCTCTAATACTTGCTCTTACTGTACTCTCCTGCCGGGACGGAACACCCCGCGATCGACAGGCTTTGATTGCCGTCGGCGGCACATTGCCTTGGCCTTGTTCGATCGGCGGAGGTGGTGTCCGGATAGGGGTTGAGAATGGCGGCGAGAGGGGACCCCGAAAAGCCACCCCCGAAAACATCTAGGACTACCAGACTGGTTCAGTCCAACAGACTGGAAAAGTACAGTTTTTCTAAGGGTTCCCCGGTGGATGAGAAGCGCGCTCAGGCGGGCGGCCAGGAGAGTGATCCCTCTGGAGAGGACCCGACGATGAAGGATCTAGCGACAGCGATCACCGGGGTCCAGTCTTCTCTGGACAGGATGGACTCCAAATTGGACACAGTGTCTACTGAGGTGGGCCTTATCAGAGCGGACCTAACCAAAACCACGGAGAAGGTCAAGTCGCTTGAGATCGAAACGTCGAGCCTCACAGACGATGTGTCGGAAGTTCAGCGGGAAGTGAGAGACCTAAAGGCGTCTCGCTCTCAATGCGACCGAAAGCTGGATGAGTATGAGGGACGAGCGAGGCGCAATAACGTTCGCATTCTAGGAGTACCGGAGAAGTCGGAGGGACAGGCCCCGGATCTCTTTGTGGAGGATCTCATCCTCAACCACCTAAAACCCAAGGTCCTTAGCAACTTTTTCACGGTGGAAAGAGCCCACAGAGTTCCCGGCGGACGCCCGAAGCCTGGGGCGCTCCCTCGTCCCATTATCGCAAGGATATTGAATTTTCGAGATCAGGACGCTATCCTACAGATGGCAAGTTCCTCCTGACCGCTGGCATTTGAGAACGCTTCCTTGCTCTTTTTCCCTGATTTCAGCCAGACAGTCCAGAAACAGCAGCAGGGTTTTATGGCAATTAAACGGAGGCTGCGGGCCTCGGAAATCAAGTACTCCATGCTGTTCCCGGCTCGCCTTCGGATCGAGCACGATGGAAAAACTTGTTTTTTTGACAATCCTGAGGCAGCAGTGGACTGGCTGGACCGTGTCCAGGTGCCGGATACGGAGGGTGACACCCGGGCGGAGAATGAGGAACAGTGACTCTTATCCTGTCTGTACCGACTTGATGATGGTGGTGGTGGTGCTGGTTTGACTGGGGTGTTTTGTTTTCTTTTCCCCCACCGATATTTTTGTCATTTTTTGGACTCTAATTGAACATTTTTGATGGGGGGTTCGCTATCAGGTTGGGGATAGTGGAGGCTAGTGGCCTGTTGTAAGGTCCTCCTCCGTTTTCTACGTTTAGATATTAGTAGTTAGTCTTGGGCAGACAGCCACACTGCTAGTTGGGGATGTGCACATGTTGCATGCAGGGGTGCAGGGAGGGGTGTTGGAGAGTTGGGTTTAGGGTTTTTTTGATTGTTGGTTTGTGTTTTGTTTATGACCTGTGTCTGCTATGGGTGTCACGGAATGCATCAGAATTCTCGGGAGATGAGTATGGCTTCCGTTAGATTGGGCTTGGATATATCCGTCCTCAGTTGGAATGTGAATGGCCTGGGAGACAAGATCAAGCGTGCTATGGTGGGGCAGCTAATCAGACGACGATCGCCAGATGTGGTTTTGTTACAGGAGACCTACCTTATGGGTAAGCGATGTATGGCGCTACACCGGGGGGGTATAAATTGGTGGCTCATGCAGGTTTCACCTCGGGTTCTAGAGGGGTAGGGATACTAGTGAAGAACTCCTTTCCGTTTACTATACAGGCGACTTGGTCTGATAATCGGGGCCGCTATATCGGCATCTCGGGGCTCTAGGAGGGTAGGACTGTTACATTCCTTTCTATCTATGTTCCTCCCGCGTTGCAGGTAGACACCTTTCGCGATCTGAGTAGGGTGTTTTTGTCATTGCCCGTAGGTATCATGGTGTTAGGTGGAGACTTTAATGCTGTGATGGATGGTGAGCTGGACAGATACCCCTTCCGTGTGTTGTTGCCCTCTTGGAGGTGGTTGGCGGATTTTGTCTCCGCAACTGGTATGGTTGACGGGTGGAGACTACGGCACCCCGGTGACTCGGAGTACACACATGTCTCTGCGGCACACCACTCTTTCTCCAGGATTGATCATATATTGGTGCCTGCGTCGCAAGCGATGTTTGTTCAGGAAGTGAGTCATCTGGCTAGAGGTGTGTCTGATCATTCGCCGATTTGGCTTCAACTGAAAATAGGACAACGTGATGTTGCTAGGATAGACCCAATTAGCGCTTGCCGTTTGAGAGACCCTGCTACTAAGAAGGAGCTAGTACGTGTTACGGATGGCTACTTCCGAGAGAATGCAGGGACAGTCGACTCTGGATGCTCCCTTTCGGAGGCCTATAAAACTGTTGTCAGGGGGGAGGCGCTCTCCCTGATCTCTGGGCAGAAAAAGAAGAGTAGGGCGGAAATCGAAAGGATCGAGGCGGAGCTGTCGGCCTTGGAGAGGGAGGTGTCTACTGATGGGGACCCGGGGGCGGTACACCGCCTCGGTCTCCTCAGAGATGAATACAAAAACCTGGCGCGTGATAGGGCGAGGGAGCAGCATGCCAACTCACAGAGTAGAATTTACGAACACGGTGATAAGGCCGGAAAATTGATAGCGTGGTTGGAGAAGGGAGATTGGGGGTCGCGTCTGGTGCCTGAGCTGCAGATTGCGGGCTCGGGTGTCACGACGGATCCACAGACTATAGTGGACGAATTTGCCCGATACTACGAGGAGGTCTATACTTCGATGGGGAATTATACAGTGGAAGATAACGCAGAGGTCATACGGGATATTTCGATGCCCGTCCTAGAGCATAGGGAGTTTCTGGACTCCACCATCACGAATGACGAGGTCGCGATGGCTATCCAGGGGGTTCACTCCGGAAACGTCTCGGGCCCGAATGGTATCCCCATAGAATTGTATAAACTGCACGCAGACCGTCTGGCACCGTTTCTAAAAGACATGTATGTCGAGAGTAGAGATAGTGGTGTACTGCCATATGACCAGCGCATCGCCAATATCATTGTAATTTATAAGGAGGGTAAGCCCCGGTTGGAGTGTTCCTCCTATCGACCGATTTCCCTTCTGAATGCGGAGCCCAAGGTCCTGGCCAAGTTACTCGCTAATCGGTTGGTGAAGGTTGTTGCGGCATTGGTGCATCCGGATCAGTCCGGCTTCATGCCGCGCCGTAATACTGCTCTAAATCTCCGTAGACTCCATGGAGTGGTGGCGGGTGCTTCCCGCATTCATGAACTGGCAGTGCTTCTGTCGTTGGACGCTACTATGGCTTTCGACAGGGTGGAATGGTCTTACCTTTTTGCGGTGTTGGAGAAGCTAGGGTTTGGACCCGAATTTATACGTTGGATTCGTCTTCTTTACTCTGCTCCGTTGGCTCGAGTGGTGGTAAATAACCATAAGTCCCGGGATTTCCAGCTGGGGAGGGGCACCCGCCAAGGCTGTCCCCTCTCACCACTTTTGTTTGCCTTGGCCCTGGAGCCGCTTGCGGCTTGGGTAAGGTGGGACAGATCAATTAAACGGCTGCGATGGACACCGGAGTGGGAGGATAAAATTTCGCTTTATGCGGATGATATTCTTATGTACCTGACCTCCCCCCGACAGTCCCTGATTGTTTTCCTGGACATCTTAGCAATCTATGGGAGATACTCGGGTTTTGCCATTAATTGGGTGAAGTCGGTCCTCTTCGTGTTGAGCGGTGATCCGCCTAGGGTGCCAGCGAATTGTCCGGTAAAAGTCGAACTAGTGAGTTTTCGCTACCTCGGAATTCACATATCAAAAGATCCTAAAGTACGATTCAATGCTAATTTGGGTTCACTGCTTGGCCAGACTGCGCTGCGATATTGCAAAATGGAGGGAGCTGCCGCTCTCCCTGTTGGGTCGGGCGGTTTTGTTTAAAATGATGGCGCTACCCCGGTTATTATATGTCTTGCAGAATTCCTTCGATCCCGTACCTTCTTCATACTTCAATGAGATTGAATCGTTGCAGCGTCAACTTCTCTGGGGCGGAAAATCGCGGATTGCGCTATCTAAATTGATGTAACCCTGGTACGACGGAGGGATTGGTTTGCCTAATATTAGGAAATACTACTGGGCTTCCCAATTAGCTCCTATTAATCATGCAATCTATGGCTCTCCGGCTGACCCCAGGTTTGCCATGGATCGCGGCCAGCTGCCGGGGGGTGAGTACACTAGGGTCCTATACGCTAGACGTGGTAGGTTTCCTCTGCTGGGTCCGACGTCGGTATCGACGCGGGTGTGACACGAGGCTAACCGTACTCTTAAATGAGAGGGTAAGATAACAATGGCCACGCCACTGTGGGACTCGGAGGCATTGGGTGGTTTGTGGAAATCGAAGGGTTTTGATCGCTGGGATCTGATCGGTATCTCGCAGGTCCGAGACATGTGGGGTAAGAATGGGATATTAACTTTTCAGGAACTGCAAGCCAGACACCAACTGAATGAGAGTGAGCGGTTTTGTTATTTACAAATTAAGCATGCACTGGCGGTGGCTATTCCACGTGATGTGAAGCCGCGCCTCTCCGCTGGAGGATCGACTGTTGGATGGGTACCTTCCTACCAAGGCTATTTCCCTGGTTTAAAAGAAATTGGTCAATCATACTGAGGATCCCCTAGTGAAAATTAGGGAACAATGGGTTGCAGATGGCTTGGTCCTGGATGACGAAGACTGGGGGGAGGCTGTGTCTTCCCCTCGGGTAGTGGCGGTTCCTATGAGACTCCGCCTGGTGCAGCTTAGGATTCTTCACTGATCCTACACCACGGGCCCAGGGTTGTGTCAGATGGGGCTTGTTTCGAACGCAGATTGTCGTAGGGGTTGTGGTATGGTTGGAACGTTTTTCCATATCTTGTGGGAGTGCCCAGAGATCCATGGCTACTGGATCAAGATGCATGAGAAAATGAGTGAGGTGTGGGGTGTACAGATTGCACTTGAGGCACGCCGTTGCCTACCTAATGTATGGGAATCTTCCGACCTCTCGAGCCATGGTAAACTGTGGGTCACTCTTGCATGTATGGTTGCCAAGCGAAACATTGCACAATTATGGGGTGCTGGTCGAGCTCCTCAGCTTGGGAAATGGATGGAGGACCTTGATTGGTGCATGTTTCGGGAGAGGTCCGTGTATGTGGCCAGAGGGAGACCCCGCAAATGGGGGAAGATATGGGATGTTTGGAATGCATACCGTGGGGCTATATGTACACCGCCAGAAATAGATCCAGTTCGTGAGGAACTGGATGATACCTGAGTCCACTTTTCACACTCCTTAATAATTTCTGTAATGTTGGAATCTACATTCTCTGATTGTGATTTGCAGATACCTATGGCACGATGGTCATTTTCAGTTTGTATTTTGTTGTTTATGTTCAATAAAAAAAGAATTAAGAAAAAAAAAGCCCAAGGGTAAAGCTGTAATCACCCTCAGGCCCGGTTTGAGCTCCCGTGAAGGAGCCAACCAGTTACATCCATCCGATCAAAATTGATTACTGTGTAATCTCCCTCTTCCATTTTGGGGCAGCTTCCCACCCAGCTGACCCACCTAGCCATTATAATATGTTTAGATGCTCTTAAGCCCCCCTCAGAATGCCCCTACTGCACCAGAACATGACTTTGCGAATGAGTCCTCGGTTGTCTCAGTACAATTACCTGTAAGAGAAGGTACCCCTACTAAGACCGCCACTAGAGGAGTAGCCTCGGGTGCCAGATTCAGCACTACTTGTTTGGCAGGTGCTCCTGAAGATGTAGGGTTTGGCCCTGTCAGGGATGACATATTAGACTTCCGCTGGGTAGTGCTCACAACTCCATTAGCGATACTGCTTGTTGGGCCATTACATACATCATTAATATTAAAAGGCCCCAAGGGAATTGGAGTCGGTAACCTGTTATCATCGGGGATCGAGATACGAGATGTTTGTGAACTCCTACCCACCTCAGCTTCACCTGGTCTATAACCCATGATTTTAGCTTTGTGAACCAGACTCCCTCCCATGTTGAGGTCGTCCAGTTTGTCCTCTATTTTAGTCAACCTGTCCATCACACGATCTAGACCAGATTTGACATACTTAAATAAATCCTCCTTTAACAAGTCAATAAGCATGTCAATGTGTGAGGGAACCGGGTTCATGTCCACATTAGTCAAATTAGAAGATGTAATTTCCTCTGTGGGCCATTGACCAGCACACCCCTTACATGTTAATGGCTTCTATATAGCAGGGTCTGTTTTTAGGCATTTTTTCCTCCCTTTTTTGCTAGAGGCTACAGCCCCATCTCTTGGTAGTCCCATACTCCCTTTTTCCTCCGATTGACCCTTGCAGCAAGGCGTAGGAGCACTGTTAGTGTCACTGGTAATAGTGTTTGCCGCCACGTCTGTTATCTGACTGGGGACGGCGTTCCGACATGGAGCATCCTCTGTGGCAATAACAACTGTTCCATCGGCCCCCAGCCCCAACCCCTCTGGAGCCTCCACATCCTGAATCTCATTGGTTATGGCCCCCACAGGTGTGGTCAAATATGAGATAATGGAGGCACAATTACGTGGTACTTTTCCCTTGGATATGGTTGAGACTGCGGAGTATAGATCTTTTCGCTTACCCATAATGGTGTCTCGATGAAAGAGAGTAGGCCCGGTCCGGTCTCAGTCGGTCACTCACGGGCACGGACGGGCCCGCCCTTGGTCTGGGCAACGTGCGGGCGCGCGCGTTCCGCGGTGCAGGAGGGCCTTGATGGTTTTAAAGGGCCTCTGGCGCCCTTTGATGATACCCTCCGCGGGCGTCACGCACTGCCCCCTGGGATATGGAGTCCAGGTCAAGCCATTCCCCTCACGCAGCGCAAGAGCAAACTGATGAGCCGTTCTCCTCACGGCGGTGCTGCAGGAAGAATCAGGTGAGGCGAAATGCAAGAAGCTTACCAATCTGTTTCCCTCACGGCGTCGGAAGACTGATATTCCGTGCGTCCCGCGCCATGGGAGGGCCTTGATGGTTTTAAAGGGCCTCTGGCACCCTTTGATGATGCCCTCCGCAGGCGCCGCGCACTGCCTCCTGGGATATGGAGTCCAGGTCTAGCCGCTCCCCTCAAAGCAGCGCAAGAGCAAACTGACGAGCCACTCCCCTCACGGCGGTGCAGCGGGAAGTTCAAGTTCAGATATTTGTATAGCGCACTACTCACCCAGAGGGTCTCAAGGCGCTAGGGGAAGGGGTTAACTTATTTTTCGAATAGCCAGGTTTTCAGTTCTTTTCTGAATGAGATGTGGTTCTGATTAAGGCGGAGGTGGGTGGGGAGTGAGTTCCAGGTCTTGGCAGCCAGGAAGGAGAAGGATCTGCCACCCATGGTGGATTTCCGGATGCGCGGGACTGCGGCGAGGGCTTGGTTGGACGATCTTAGTTGGCGGGTGGGTTTGTAGAAGGACAATCGAGTGTTGAGGCATTCGGGTCCTAGATTGTAGAGGGCCTTGTGTGCGTGGGTGAGAAGGCGGAAGGTAATTCTTTTGTTGACGGGAAGCCAGTGGAGCTCTTTTAGATGTCCGGTGATGTGATCTTGGCGCGGGATGTCTAATATGAGTCTCGCTGACGCGTTTTGGATGCGCTGGAGTTTTTTCTGTAATTTTGTTGTGATTCCGGCGTAAAGTGTGTTACCATAATCCAGTCGACTCGTGACCAGTGCGTGGGTGACAGTCTTTCTTGTCTCGAGGGGGATCCAGCGGAAGATCTTTTTGAGGATGCGAAGTACGTTGAAGCAGGAGGACAAGACGGCGTTGACTTGTCTGGACATCGAGAGAGAGGAGTCTAGGATGAAGCCAAGGTTACGTGCATGGTCTGTGGGGGTGGGTGCTGTGCCCAGAGCTGAAGGCCACCAGGATTCGTCCCAAGCTGAGGGTGAAGGTCCTAGGATGAGCATCTCCGTTTTGTCTGAGTTGAGTTTTAGGCTGCTCTGTTTCATCCATTCGGCAACTTCTTTCATGCCTTCGTGAAGATTGGTTTTGGCGGTGTTGCGGTCTTTGGTGAGGGAAAGGATTAGCTGGGTGTCGTCGGCGTAAGAGATGATGTTGAGGTTGTGTTGACGCGCGATGGAGGCGAGAGGACTCATGTAGACATTGAAGAGGGTGGGACTGAGTGAGGATCCTTGAGGTACGCCGCAGATGACTTCGGTGGCCTCTGAGTAGAATGGGGGAAGTCGGACTCTTTGAGTTCTCCCAGCGAGGAATGAGATGATCCAGTCCAAGGCTTTTCCTTGTATGCCGATGTTGCTGAGTCGATGTATAAGGGTGCTGTGGCAGACGGTGTCGAAAGCGGCGGAAAGGTCGAGTAGGATGAGGGCCACTGTTTCTCCGTTGTCCAGGAGTGCTCGGATGTCGTCGGTCGCTGCAATGAGGGCGGTTTCGGTGCTGTGTTTGGCTCGAAACCCGGATTGAGATGGATCGAGGGAGTTGTTGGATTCAAGGAAGGTGGTGAGCTGGTTGTTGACGGCTTTCTCGATGACTTTGGACGGGAAAGGTAGGAGGGATATGGGTTGGTAGTTTTTCAGTTCTGAGGGGTCCGCTGTGGGTTTCTTCAGAAGGGCGCTGAGTTCGGCGTGTTTCCAGCTTTCTGGAAAGGTGGCAGAGTTGAAAGAGCAGTTGATGACATCGCGGAGTTGGGGTGCGATGATGGAATCAGCTTTGTTGAAGATATGGTGGGGACAGGGGTCAGAAGGCGAGCCAGAGTGGATTGAGTTCATGAGGTGAGTGGTGACTTCAGTGGTGATTGGGTTCCAGGCGCTGAGGATGTTAGTTGGAGGAGTAGGATCTGAAGGGGGTGGGGCGGGTTGATCGCTGGGAGAGTTTTCGAAACTGTTGTGGATGTCGGCAATTTTGTTGTAGAAGAAGGAGGATAGCGCATTGCAGAGGTCTTGGGAGGGGGTGATGTCGTTAGTTGCTGCGGTGGGGTTGGTGAATTCTTTGACGATATTGAAGAGTTCCTTGCTGTTATGAGTGTTGTTGTCAAGACGATCCTTGAGTGCTGATTTCTTGGCGGATCGAATCAGTTGGTGGTGTTTGCGGGTGGCTGTCTTGAGGGAGGCCATGTTGTCTGAGGTTGGGTATTTTCTCCAGTTCTTCTCTATGGTGCGGCATAGCTTCTTGGATATTTTAAGTTCGTCATTGAACCAGGGAGCTTTTTTGCTGGCTGATTTCATCTGGTGCTTTTTCAGGGGTGCTAATTCGTCCGCACTGAGGGTAATCCAATGCCTGAGGTTTGTGGCCACTTGGTCTGGGTCCAAAGAGAGGGTGGGAGGGTTTTGGCTGAGTGATGTGAGGAGTTGGTCGGTGGTGATTTTGTTCCAGTTTCTCCGAGGAATCGGTTGTGGACGGTTGTGGGTCAGGGTGGTTTTGTAGCTGAAGTGAACACAACTGTGATCCGTCCAGTGGAGAGCTGTAGTGTGATCGAAGGAGATGTGTTTGCTTGAGGTGAAGATAGGGTCGAGCGTGTGTCCGGCTGTGTGAGTGGGGGTGTCAACAAGTTGTTTGAGTCCGAGATTGGCCAGGTTGTCCAGAAGGGTGGTGGTGTTGTTGTCGTGTTTGTTTTCAAGGTGGTAGTTGAGGTCTCATCAGGTAGAAGGAAGAATCAGGTGAGGCGGTATGCAAGAAGCTTAACAAGCCGTTCACCTCACGGCGTCTGAAAAATAAAATTCCATTTAATAACCAATTGAAAACTGGACTAACTACTCACCTTGGGTTTCCGGACCAGCGTGGCGTGCAGCCCGTTGTAAAGCGCTTCAGTGCCTTGTCAGGGGTAGTGAACGCTATATAAATGCAAATACATTACAATACAATGCAATGCATGCTGTGCATAGTACCACTCGGAACAGCATCTTGTTTATTTGGAATAATTGACAATTGTGAGCATTGGCGTTAGGCATGGACACATGACTCACAAGGATGACAACTTAAACCCAGGTTGTCTGACACATTAGATGCAACCATCAGATATTTTTTTAATCATTGTTCTATCTTCTTTTACTCGTATTTATTCTTCTATTTTCTATTTCTCTACTCATTTTTATCACTCTCCCACATCTATTTAATCTACTTCATGAATTCTGTAAATTCCTCTTATTCTACCATTATTTAAGCCCTGATGCACATCATCCAAAAAGCTGTAGCTATATCCTTTGACTTGCAATAGCAGTAATTGTCCAACAGCTGCAATAACCTCACCACTAAAGTAAAAACATTTTCTGAAACCTGGAGGTGACTGTTTGATGTTGCTTCTTGCCATTTACCTTCAGCTGTTTTACGCCTATTCCTTCTCTCCTCACACATGCATGCCCATGTCTTTTCTGTGACCTAGGTCCCCATTAAACAACATCTGTGTCTTTTCATGCTCTGCAGAAGGTTGTTCAGCTGGTACAGTGAGCACCTCAAGTCCTTGGCAGTATTTGCTATCCTGTAACTCCTTCAGTGTAGACACACTACTGCCTGCTTCGATGATGTATTTCAATTCAACAGGAAAACATCCCACTTGAAAGGAACCATTCAATGCCCAAGGTTTTCATCACAACTCCATATGAGGTAGAAAGTAAGTTGTGCCACTCTGCTCCCCAGGACTTCGCTTAACACTAGTAGACCTTTCTCAGTATGTAGTGTAAGTGATAGAGTGGACAAGGCACAGGTTATCCAAGCAGGCTATAATAATTTCCCAAAATACTTGGTTGAATTAATAACAAGCAATCTTGAGGTTAAATGCCTATTTACAAAAAATGGTAATCTTTCTTGAAATAACTTGCACAGAGAAATGGGAGTGCAATCACACAGTATGACGATATATTACCTGGCAACTGCATAGGTAGTGCCATGAATCTGCCATGTATGTCTCCATTACTTCTTTGTTGCTGTTCCTCAACCCCAAATAAGTATACCGTCTTTGAAGAAGTAGCATAAGCAAGTGTGTGATGTCTGTTAGGGAATAAATACAGAGAATTAATAAAACATGCTAAAAAAAGTCTGGCTGCAGCCAACTGATTCATTTTATTGTTCACTAAAGAGCTGACAATTAGTTATCAAAACATGAAGGTTAATATGTTATACCCTGATTGAGGTGTAATGCATTCTATGGCTAGTTTCACTATTACCTGCTGCTCAGCCACTGGCAGGGGCGGTGGGTGACATTTGAAAGTGGTGGGGCACAAAGTGATTTGCATACAGCACCGTAGCGAGCGAGCGCAGCGAGCCACCCCGAACCCCAAAAGGGGGGTTTAGGGGGGTGACCCCCTCCATGAAAATTTGGAAAAAAAAGAAGAAAAATTGTGCATGTTCAAGCAACTTTGAGAAAGCAGGAAGGTTAATAAAGCAATTGTGAAAGTGCAGTTATTACATTAATAGATGGCATAACATAGGTAGCTGCTTATTCAGTATAACCACAGAGCTTCATACATTCCGTCCTATTACAGACTCCGATATTGGCATTAAAAGTACCCTCCAGCTTATCAGCTTCAGCAAGGTTTCAAACAGCTTAGCACCCCTTTGCTACACACAGATTACAGGTTCAGCCACATGATGAAAATAGCAACTCATTCAGTGTGATAATTAAGGGAGCAGAGCGCATGGAAAACCTATTTAGTGATGGGCCGAGCAAAACACAACGAACAAATTAACTTCTTTCATCTCCTTTATGTCAAACCATTTACAGGGCTCAGGTGTTTTAAACCTTGTGAAAACATCAAGCTAATTTGGTGAAAGCATACTTAGAAATCTGTATTTATGTATTGTAATTGTAGACTGGACCAAAAAACGAGTGAAGGGGCTCCACCAAAGCACCTCTCCCTTAATTATTTACAAATAAATTTCATGCGGTCTGACAAGTCTGTCAAAGCTGCAGCAGACGAGCTGGGGCGTTTACTCCTGGCCTGGATGCTGGGGCGTTTACTCCTGGCCTGAGTAATGCTGCAGAGCTGCAAACTAAGGCGCTACCAGGTAACCAAGACTTAAGTGCCACCACAGCATCAATCTGTGCAACCATTCAACAACAACTGGTTCAAATATGTTCTCTCAATGTTTCAAGCTATATTACAAATGTCACCAAAAGATGTTAATATTTCACTTCTGTTCTCGGATTTGTGTCACAATAAAATACACTGAACATAACCTTCACAAAAGTTATTTACAAACGTTTAAGCTATTGCCATTATAAATTACAATAACTTTTATTAACGTATTAATTATAAAAACAATTAAAAGCCATAAACTTCGAAACCTCAAAACTGAAATAGTTCCACTGCTTCCCCTTGGATGCTGTAGTGAAAGTCACGGTGGTAAGTGCGCACGAGGCAGCTCAACGTCAGGGGGGCACAGGCACTTACCTGTCTGAGCTGTTCACCCTCTCGGGAGGGCAGAGGCCTTAGGAGCAGACGTTGCTGCATCTCGAACCCCAAGTTCAGAATCTCACAAGCTCAGACAGTCACAGTACAGACCAAGCCATCAGTGCGACGGCTAAAACCGTCCAGAACTCCCCAGCACCGGATTGAAAGACCCCCCTCCCTCCCCAGGAACCCCGGAACCCACCTCTGCGACTTGTGTCTAGGGCTAGGCGGCACCAGTCATTCTCCTGCTGGCATGACCCCCCGACCATGCATGCCTGGCACATGTATGTTGTAAGCACCATGCCTCGATGCCAGGCAGTGCCATGACACACATCAGTACTGTAAAGATTTCTTTTAAAGCGCCTCCGGTTGTCCTTGGTGCTATGTTTTATGTGAAGCGCACTGACGCGACCTCTTCAGATTTTAAAAAACCTTTGAATAAACAATTTGTTTGTAATTAGACCGAACTAGACCCCAATACCACAAAATTGGGGACAGTCGTGCACACATCAAGAGCAGGTAACAACTAGCATATCACTCCAAAGAGGAAAACAGTTAAAACCAAAGATGCAGACCTGGCCATAAACCCGTTTCGAATTCGCTTGTGGTACTACACAATATCGAGGGCCGCAGCCATCCTGAATATTGGATGTATCTGTATTGAACACATGATGATGACTCGTGGCTTGCGATGTGACAACCTTTTACAGCGGTGTTATAGAGGTGTTAACAGACCTGGCGTGGGGAGACAGCTAATGGGCCGCTCTCCCCACCCTTTTAGGACACCCTTCCTCTGTGGCCTGTTGTGACGGTAAACAAACGGACGCTGACAATGCACACAAATGAATAAATACTGTGTGTTTTTAAATTAAGTGTAACAGTCTGCTTCTCTTGCAGAAGGCGAGATGGGGCCTGTGACACTGAGCTATCCTCTGCGCAGGAGCTCCAGCGTAAATATTCCTGCCTCCTGCAAGCTTTCTAGGGAAAATGCCAGTGAGCATAACATGGTGAAGAATCGGTGGTTGCGAGGCGGCAAAGAATTAGCTCGGCTGCCATTTGGAGTTAGCCTGCCTCAGATGGCGCTCTACCCTACCTTTTGCATGAGGAAATACACTCAGATCAGGCTGTAGAGTTAAATGCTTCTCGCCCACCCTACTAGGCCTTCCTCCCCTTGTGTAATGGGGACGTAATTACCCTGAAATGCATGTTCTGTCCCTGTTTTATGCCGGAGCTCTGGTAGCTGTGTAGACTTGAAAACCTAGCTTGTCCTCTGCCAACCTTGTGAGGCAAGGTATTATACCGTTATAGATAACCTTCCCAAATAACTAGGCTGCTTCCTTGATTGCACGCAGCACGTGCTAATTGTACATTTAGTATCTGTCGTCTGACCGTGCTTCAGAACCAACGATCATTGCATGGGCAGATGTGCCCCGTGCGTGTTATTTCATGACTTCCTGGTGTGACTTTTAGTTTGGGGCCAACCCCTTCCAGCCCAGATCGGATTGTCTGGTAGTGGAATAAATGGTGCCACCGAAGCGTGGGGAGACGATCCGACGCTTAGACTTGTAAATCAAGAGAAGGGGAACGGGAGCCTACTTACTCCTTGCGGTGACTATGCTCAGTGAAGGAACGGGCAAGGGAAGCCGAATGTGCGTCGAAAGACCCTGCCACGCTTTTAGTTTTTTTCTCCTCAAGGATGCGGCTATCAGTCGTCCAGCGGGTACCGTGGCACCAGGGCCCACAGAATATTGATGACGTTGTATTCATTATCCAAACAGAAGAAAAGGGAAGACATTTCCATTGTTTCCACAGGGGCCATGGCTCCCTTGCTACGTCATTGCCCTGCCTCCCCGCTGCCCCAGGGCTCTTGTCGTTATATAGTGTCTACCAGAAGCAAGGGTTTTCAGAGCTCCCGCGGTTTTTATTATTACAATGTAAGCCTTCTTTACCTTGTCTGCAGGGGCACATGGCGGCCGGTTACTGGTTATCAAAGTACTGCTGCAGCACCAAACATTCCCTATCTCGCTTGTATTGACACGCAGGAGTGAGTCACCACGTTACACTCACAGCAGCCAGCGCACGCATCCCGGCGATAATGGCCAATCACTGCATGGCTTCACATGAAGTCACACAGTGATTGGCCATAACAGTGCGGCTGAGGCAGTCTGTGTCACCCCCACGCGCGGCATCCAATGATCGATGCTGCGCAGTGGACCAGCCAATCCTGGCGCTGCATGCAGCGCCAGGATTGGCTAGGGGGGCATATATGCTGCTCGCCCAGTCGCCCCATGTAAACCCTGGGGGCTGCGGCCGGGTAAACCAGCACCCTCTGGTCACGCTCTGTAAGGGAATGTACAACAGTGCGCATGCACGGGCAAGTTTTACACCAACTTGCACTTGCGCACTACGGTCTGGACTGGTCTGCTGCAGCCTGAGGGTGTGACTGAGTGACTGTCACTCAAGCTGCAGCAGGCTGAGGCCACCCCCCCTGCGCACTCCGAAATCGCCGGGTGTGTCCCGGCGGTCTGGCGGATGGATTGCAATTTAAATTATTAGGGGAATGGGATTGCTGCTAAATTGCTAATGCGCGATGCACGCCGACGGTGGGTCCATGTGGCTGGAGGGGCTACGCTCCTACGCCCCAATGGACGCACCGCGGCTGGCCACTGGTTGTGATGTAATGGAATGTTGATGAGTGCCTGGCCTGGGAGAGTGTCAGTTGGAGAGAGTGGGTTTAGCAGTAGGATGGTGGGGCCTTTACATTCACCTTATAACCTGGAACGAAAACGTAATTTCTACAATAAACCTACATCATATAACCTACTTGGCCTTCCTACCAAGAAGTTACCTTTATATGCTACACTGGCAACTAGTTGGAAACGAACCTACACGTGAAAGGAGATTGAAGAATTGAGAAGAAAAGAGACACATGAAGAGGAAAGTAGATGCCCTGAACCCCACGAGTGTTTTAATTCATGAGACGGTCTACAGTCTGAGAGGGTGGTCTACTTAATTACACATTGTCAAGTGAAGTATAAGAGCGTTGGACCTGCTGATGTATGCAGATTGATCCTGACCTGTAACCTGAGCCAACAGTGTGTGAGTTCATTTATACAGTATTTTAGAAGTGCAGTGGCAGGAACGGAAGTTTGTACCGGCAGTGAGTTTCAAGATGAACCATTACCTGGAGTGCGAGAGTTAATTCGCTTGTGTGTGTGTCTCTGCGCCAGCTGCAGGGGACCCTTAGATAAACTTGCCAGAGGGGAGTGAACTGGCAGCTCTTAAAGTGATAACAGTTGGGCAGGCATTGTAAGCACGCGACTGGTGAGCAGCAGTATTATTTGTTTAATGGGGCCCGCGCGTCACGCTGTCACATAAGGCATTAGCGTGCCTTTGAGGGGTTGGGAGCCGTGTTCCTATACTGTTGTGGAGTGCTTGTCTCCTTACTGTTGTAGTGCGAGTATCAAATGTGGCATTTGAATGGGTCGCGAGGATGTCATGCGCCGCTCCTGATAATCTGAGAGGAAGGACTGTGTTCGGCAGTGCGGCAATAGCAAGGACCCCTGAGGCTGTTCAGCATTCCAGGCAAGTGTAAAGTACGTGCTGAAGGCGACTCATGTACGCAACAGCTCAAAGTCTGAAACGCGTACTGCAGGAAGCTTAATAGGACCCATGTTGGAACCCGTGTGAACATGAGGAGAATTAAAGACGTAAACACCAGTGCAGCCGGGGCGTGGCTTCGACGCTGCAGCAACATGGCGGATCCTTCGTGAGCTCCGCTTTCCCGCGGACCTCATATCTGTTTGTGAGCCGCTTCCACGCTGTTTTCGCTTCTCGGAGTGACTGCAATCAGCGTCGGAAGATGCAGAGCACACTTTAATGGTGTCTTTGGGGTCTCTTTGCATTAGACGCCTGAGTTGCAGCTTCTTCTGGATTTCCTCACATCGCGACGCGGGCGGCCGCCATTTTAAGACGCCGCAACTGCGTCTCTTCATAACGGCGGTAATTTCCAGGCAACAACGACCTCTCATGGCTCATATTCATATTGCTCATGTTTTGAACTTCTTTACTTATTTTTTTGGCGTAATGCAATATTTTTGTGGCTACTACTTTACATCTCCTCAAAATTGTTGATCTCACGTAGCCTCTCGCCTCAGGATAGATGTGGCTGGTTGTTGTTTCGCCCTGCTGAGCACTTTGTTTTGACTATGTCTTTTTTCTTGTATATTTTTGAGGAATTTTTCTAAAGAATGCTATGAGTTGACAGCAAGCTTTCAATTTCATCATTTTCTTACTAGGTTAAGAGGGCTCATCACTGCAAATTGACTTCTGATCCCCCTGCAGCGAATTACTATTGCATGACTTGAATTTTTTTTAATACAGCATAATTTGCCTCCACTGTCATTTCATCTATTGTTGTGGTTGTGTGCGGCCGCTACTTAATAGCCACTGAGCACACCTCCTTCGACACCACACAGACTTGTGCTGTTATTTTCAAGTCGTACTTCTTATGGATGGTTAATATCTCAACCCTTTGTCCAATTCATCACATATTCTTATCTTTTCTTGATGTTTGGGTTGACCATTACCATTAATATCTCTCCTTGAGGAATTTTCCTTGTGCATTACATGAGTTTTTACATCACGTTTTAACTCTTTTCCAATTTCAACTTTGCTGCATCAGTTTGCTGTACTCTTACCAGAGCCCTATTACTACCATTATGGCTAATGACTCAAACTCTTCCAGGTCTTCTGTCACGGGCACGAAATCAAAACGGCAAAAAAATTACCCGCCGTCTCCTATTCATTCTTCTCAGAACCCTGTTCTGGAATCCATCCTGGAAGAAGTGCGGGTTCTCCAGCCTTTTATGTTGGCAACAAATGAAAAATTATATCAAATTCAGGAGAGATGGATTGTTAGGGAGACCAGAATACTAGACTTAGAACATGTTGGCGTCCTTCAGGATATCTCCACAAAGATTCCGATATTAGAGCAGGAAATTCAAAAATTGAAAATTCATACAGAGGATTTAGAAAATCGTAATCGTCGCAATGACCTACGCCTTTATGGTCTTCCGGAAAATGTTGAGGGATCCATCATGGTACTCTTTCTTCAGAAATTTCTTTCAGATATTCTTGATCTTCCATCTTCAGACACTCCCCTTAATATACAAAGAGCACATCGCTTGGGTCATCCTACATCTAACCCCGCGAAACCACGTGGTATAATTATGTTATTCCTGGAGTTTACTGAATTGATGTCTGTTCTGAAAGTTGTTAAACTCAAACACCGTCTTATTTGGTCTGGTCACAACATCTTCATCTCGCAAGACATCTCCAATGCAACCAACGCACGTAGAAAGGAGTTCCTAGCCCTGCGCCCTCAGAAGAGACACCTTAATATTCAATATGGAATACTTCACCCGTGTCTCTGCAAGATCACTCATGATGGTCATTCATGGTCCTTCGATGATCTTGAGAAATTGAAATTTTTTCTTCAATCATTATCTTCATCTGGAATGGATACTAATGTCTGATTATCCTGTTTTGCTCCTCTATTTTTCTATATTTATATAAGCAGCTTATTAGTTCTTTTCTTTTCAACTAATATGTTTTCCTTCTTTTTTTTTTGATTTCTTCAACATCCAATACTTTCATTTATGTCTCACTCTTCTTATCTTATCTTTCTCTTTTCTTTCTTATTTATTACACTTAATTCTCCTCTTTTTTAGGCTCTCGTTTTTCTAGATTCTATATTCCTTCTCATGAGATCCGCTTCGCTCTATGTCATCATACTCTACCTTCATTGTTTTTTCTTCTCTTTACAGATCTGGCTGTGGTGCCCTGATCTGTTTGTTCACTTCCTTCTTTATACTCTTTCTTCTTTTCCTTTCTTTTTCTCATCTTCTGTTCTATTCATCCTTTCATGTCTCTCTATTCCTTTTATCTTTATCAGTTCAACATTCGTTTATGTCTTTGTTCTCTTATTACTGTATCCTGACATTGTGAGTATCTTTGTAGTATGTCTTTTATGTAATTTTCTCTTGTGGTCTGTTTTTTCTTGTAGCTGTATCCTTGAGGTTTACCGAATCCAACTGTGTTATACCCTCCCATCCCTCCATTATGTATACATTTGTTACGTGGAATGTTTGTGGTCTTGGGAATCCAGTTAAAAGACAAAAGGTAATGTCTCATTTATCTAAACTCAATTCACAGATTGCCTTTCTTCGTGAAACTCATTGTTCGGATGTAGACTCTCTTAAGTTGAAACGGCAATGGGTGGGTCAAGTTGTTTTTTCACCTGCTTCCAACAAAAAACGGGGTGTTGCGATATTATTCCACAAAGCTTTGGCAGTACAAATTTTATCTATACAAAATGATGATGATGGACGATGGGTAATGTCAAAGATTGTGATGCACAACAAAACAATAGTCTTATTAAATATCTATGGCCCTGTTACACCTGACCCTCAATTTTGGAATGACATTAAAATTCTTCTTTCTTCCATTGATTGCTAAAATATCATTATTGCGGGTGATTTCAACCAATGGTTAGATCCCTTTTCTGATCGGCTATCTAATTGTAAATTTCAACCTGACTATACTCATACAGCTTTTCAATCTGCCATTAACTCTCGCTCCTTATATGATGTTTGGAAGACATGTAATCCTGATTTACGAGAATTTACTTTTTTTTCTAATGTGCATCACACTCGTTCTAGGCTTGATTATATTTTGGTTAGTAAATCCTTACTCCCTTCAATCCAATTCTCTGAAATTGGGTCTATTTTATTTCGGACCATGCCCCTGTTCATGCCGTTTTGGACCTTTCCCTTGCTTTCTCTCAATTCAGCCGATGGAAACTTAACACTTTTTTATTATCGGACACGACTTTTATCAAGGAAGCCACCACTTTCATTAATGAATTTTTTATTATCAACAACCCATTAGATACCTCTGTTTCTAATATTTGGGATGCTTTCAAAGCTGCTTTTCATGCCTTCACTATATCCTATGTCTCGAAAAAGAAGAAGTCCACGAAGAAGAAATACGAAGATCAACTACATAAACTTAAAGACTTGGAACATGTCTATATCACCTCTCGTTCACCCTCCACCCTTCATGATCTGATCAAAGCAAAATCTGAACTTAATAAATTAGCAACATCTGAAGCATGTAATATATTGCTCAAAATCAAATCTAAATACCATGGCGGTCAGAACAAATCGGGTAGGATGTTAGCTAATTACTTAAATATTAAATCTGAACGTAAATCGATTGGCCCTGTCCTTGATGAGTTCACTAACAAACTAGTCTCATCTGATGAAGATATTGCCGGGGTATTTCACGACTATTATAAATCTTTTTATTCTGAAGATACTTTTCCTTCCTCTCCGAACCTAAACACATTCTTTTCAGGTCTCCCATCCCCGCCTTCGCTCCCTGCTGATTTCCTCGAACTAGAAAAAGACATTACTCTCCAAGAGGTAACTAATGCTATTAAATCTTTAAAAAAATCTAAAGCCCCAGGACCCGATGGTCTCTCTGTTGAATTTTACAATACTTTTAACTCCATTTTTGTCCCTAAACTCCTCTCACTTTT